>NC_090814.1:87850285-89050285 GCF_000390325.3 Nicotiana tomentosiformis
ATGAAGAGTAACGATCATGGCGAGGCAATGACTATGATTCCTTAGGTCCTATTTGATGGCCCGAAAATATTTTAGGCGATCCGAATCCGGGGGGGCGGCCCACTCGGAAGGCGTGGGCAATAGCACACAAAAAGATGGTAATCGGGTGGAATTCTAGTTTTTTGGCCAAAAAATGCAAAAAATGAGGAACGATCATGGCAGGGAGGTGAGTATGGCTCCTTAGGTCGTATTTGATGTCCCGAAAAAATTTTGGGTGATCGGGGTCCGGGGTTCCCGGGACCACTTGGAAGGCGTGCCTATAGCACACGAAAATATGGGAATCGGGCGGATTTCTAGTTTTTTGGCCGAAAAATGCAAAAAAGGAGGAACGATCATGGAGGGGAAGTGAGTATGGTTCCTTAGGTCGTATTTGATGGCCCGGATAAATTTTAGGCGATCGGGGTCCGGGGCGCCTGGACCACTCGGAAGGCGTGGGCTATAGCACACGAAAATATAGGAATCGCGCGAAATTCTAGTTTTTTGGCCGAAAAATGCAAAAAATAACGAACGATCATGGCGGGGCGGTGACAATGGTTCCTTAGATCGTATTTGATGGCCCGTAAAAATATTAGGGGATCGGGGTCAGGGGTCCCAGGACCATTTGAAAGGTGTGGGCTACAAGACACGAAAATATGGGAATCGGGCGGAATTTTAGTTTTTTGGCCGAAAAATGCAATAAGTGAGGAACGATCATGGCAGGGCAGTGACTATGGTTCCTTGGGTCGTATTTAATGGCCCGAAAATTTTTTAGGCGATCCAAGTTCGGGGGGCGCGGCCCACTCGGTAGGCGTGGTATAGCACACGAAAATATGGGAATCACGCGAAATTCTTGTTTTTTGGCCGAAAAACGCAAAAAATGAGGAACGATCATGGCTGGGCGGGGATTATGGTTCCTTAGGTCGTATTTGATGGCACGGATAATTTTTAGGCGATCCGGGGTTCGGGGGTTCCGGGACCAATTGGAAGATGCGAATCAGGCGGAATTCTAGTTTTTTTGGCCGAAAAATGCAAAAAATGAGGAACGATCATGGCGAGGCGGTGACTCCTTAGGTCATATTTGATGGCCCGGAAATATTTTAGGTGATCGGGGTCCCGGGACCACTTTGAAGGCGTGGGATAGCACACGAAAATATGGGAATTGGGCAGAATTCTAATGTTTTGGCCGAAAAATGCAAAAAGTGAGAAACGATCATTGCGGGGCGGTGACTATGGTTCCTTAGGTAGTATTTAATGGCCCGAAAGTTTTTTAGATGTTCCGAGTGCAGGGACCTGGCCCACTCGGAAGGTGTGGGCTATAGCACACGAAAATATGGGAATCAGACGAAATTCTATTTTATTCGCTGAAAAGCGCAAACAACAAGGAACGTTCATGGAGGGGCGGTGACTATGGTACATTAGTTCGTATTTGATGGCCCGAAAATTTTTTAGGCGATCCGGCTCCTGGGGGCCCTACCCATTGGGAAGGCGTGGGCTATTATAGCATACGAAAATATGGGAATCGTGCGGAATTCTAGTTTTTTGGCCGAAAAATTCAAAAAATGAAGAACGATCATGGCGGGGCGGTGACTTTGGTTTCGTAGGTCATATTTGATGACCCAAAAGAATTTTAGGCGATTGGGGTCCGGGGGTCCCTGGACCACTTTGAAGGCGTGGGCTATAGCACACGAAAATATGGCAATCAGGCGGAATTCTAAAGTTTTGGCCGAAAAACTCAAAAGGTAAGGAACGATCATGGCGGGGCGGTGACTATGCTTCCTTAGGTCGTATTTAATGGCCTGGAAAAATTTTAAACGTTCCGAGTCCGGGGGGAGCGACCCACTCGTAAGGTGTGGGCTATAGCACACGAAAATATGGGAATCGGGCGGAATTCTAGTTTTTTGGCCGAAAAATGCAAAAAATGAGGAACGTTCATGGCGGGGAGGTGAGTATGGTTCCTTAGGTCATATTTGATGGTCCAGAAAACTTTTAGGCGATCGGGGTCCTGGGGTCCCGGGACCACTCGGAAGGCGTGGGCAATAGCATAAAAGAATATGGGAATCGGACGGAATTCTAGTTTTATGGCCGAAAAATACAAAAAATGAGGAACGATCATGGCAGAGCGGTTACTATATTTCCTTAGGTCGTGTTTGATGTCCCGGAAAACTTCTAGGCGATCGGGGTCCGGGGGTCCTGGGACCACTTGGAAGGCGTGGGCTATAGTACAAAAAATATGGGAATCGGGCGGAATTCTAGTTTTTTCGCCGAAAAATGCAAAAGATGAGTAATGATCATGGCGAGGCAGTGACTATGATTCCTTAGGTCCTATTTGATGGCCCGAAAATATTTTAGGCAATCCGGATCCGGGGGGCAGCCCACTCGGAAGGCGTGGGCAATATCACACAAAAATATGGTAATCGGGTGGAATTCTAGTTTTTTGGCCAAAAAATGCAAAAAATGAGGAACGATCATGGCGGGGAGGTGAGTATGGCTCCTTAGGTCGTATTTGATGTCCCGGAAAAGTTTTAGGTGATCTGGGTCCGGGGTTCCCGGGACCACTTGGAAGGCGTGCCTATAGCACACGAAAATATGGGAATCAGGCGGAATTCTAGTTTTTTGGCCAAAAAATGCAAAAAAGGAGGAACGATCATGGCGGGGAAGTGAGTATGGTTCCTTAGGTCGTATTTGATGGCCCGGATAAATTTTAGGCGATCGGGGTCCGGGGCGCCTGGACCACTCGGAAGGCGTGGGCTATAGCACACGAAAATATAGGAATCGCGCGAAATTCTAGTTTTTTGGCCGAAAAATGCAAAAAATAACGAACGATCATGGCGGGGCAGTGACAATGGTTCCTTAGATCGTATTTTATGGCCCGGAAAAATATTAGGGGATCGGGGTCAGGGGTCCCGGGACCATTTGAAAGGCGTGGGCTACAGCACACGAAAATATGGGAATCGGGCGGAATTTTAGTTTTTTGGCCGAAAAATGCAATAAGTGAGGAACGATCATGGCAGGGCAGTGACTATGGTTCCTTGGGTCGTATTTAATTGCCCGAAAAATTTTTAGGCGATCCGAGTTCGGGGGGCCCGGCCCACTCGGAAGGCATGGTATAGCACACGAAAATATGGGAATCACGCGAAATTCTTGTTTTTTGGCCGAAAAACGCAAACAATGAGGAACGATCATGGCTGGGCGGGGATTATGGTTCCTTAGGTCGTATTTGATGGCACGGATAATTTTTAGGCGATCCGGGGTTCGGGGGTTCCGGGACCAATTGGAAGATGCGAATCAGGCGGAATTCTAGTTTTTTTGGCCGAAAAATGCAAAAAATGAGGAACGATCATGGCGAGGCGGTGACTCCTTAGGTCATATTTGATGGCCCGGAAATATTATAGGCGATCGGGATCCGGGGGTCCCGGGACCACTTTGAAGGCTTGGGATAGCACACGAAAATATGGGAATTGGGCAGAATTCTAATGTTTTGGCCGAAAAACGCAAAAAGTGAGAAACGATCATTGCGGGGCGGTGACTATGGTTCCTTAGGTCGTATTTAATGGCCCGAAAATTTTTTAGATGTTCCGAGTCCAGGGGGCCTGGCCCACTCGGAAGGTGTGGGCTATAGCACACGAAAATATGGGAATTAGACGAAATTCTATTTTTTTCGCTGAAAAACGCAAACAACAAGGAACGTTCATGGAGGGGCGGTGACTATGGTACATTAGTTCGTATTTGATGGCCCGAAAATTTTTTAGGCGATTCGGCTCCTGGGGGCCCTACCCATTGGGAAGGCGTGGGCTATTATAGCATACGAAAATATGGGAATCGTGCGGAATTCTAGTTTTTTGGCCGAAAAATTCAAAAAATGAAGAACGATCATGGCGGGGTGGTGACTTTGGTTTCGTAGGTCATATTTGATGACCCAGAAAAATTTTAGGCGATTGGGGTCCGGGGGTCCCTGGACCACTTTGAAGGCGTGGGCTATAGCACACGAAAATATGGCAATCGGGCGGAATTCTAAAGTTTTGGCCGAAAAACTCAAAAGGTGAGTAACGATCATGGCGGGGCGGTGACTATGCTTCCTTAGGTCGTATTTAATGGCCTGGAAAAATTTTAAACGTTCCGAGTCCGGGGGGGCGACCCACTCGTAAGGTGTGGGCTATAGCACACGAAAATATGGGAATCGGGCGGAATTCTAGTTTTTTGGCCGAAAAATGCAAAAAATGAGGAACGTTCATGGCGGGAAGGTGAGTATGGTTCCTTAGGTCATATTTGATGATCCGGAAAATTTTTAGGCGATCGGGGTCCTGGGGTCCCGGGACCACTCGGAAGGCGTGGGCTATAACACACGAAAATATGGGAATCGCGCGAAATTCTAGTTGTTTGGCCGAAAAATACAAAAAATGAGGAACGATAATGGCGGAGCGGTTACTATATTTCCTTAGGTCGTGTTTGATGTCCCGGAAAACTTCTAGGCGATCGGGGTTCGGGGGTCCTGGGACCACTTGGAAGGCGTGGGCTATAGCACAAAAAATATGGGAATCGGGCGGAATTCAAATTTTTTCGCCGAAAAATGCAAAAGATGAGTAACGATCATGGCGAGGCAGTGACTATGATTCCTTAGGTCCTATTTGATGGCCCGAAAATATTTTAGGCGATCCGAATCCGGGGGGCGGCCCACTCGGAAGGCGTGGGCAATATCACACAAAAATATGGTAATCGGGTGGAATTCTAATTTTTTGGCCAAAAAATGCAAAACATGAGGAACGATCATGGCGGGGAGGTGAGTATGGCTCCTTAGGTCGTATTTGATGTCCCGGAAAATTTTTAGGTGATCTGGGTCCGGGGTTCCCGGGACCACTTGGAAGGCGTGCCTATAGCACACTAAAATATGGGAATCGGGCGGAATTCTAGTTTTTTGGCCGAAAAATGCAAAAAATGAGGAACGATCATGGCGGGGAAGTGAGTATGGTTCCGTAGGTCGTATTTGATGGCCCGGATAAATTTTAGGCGATCGGGGTCTGGGACGCCTGGACCACTCGGAAGGCGTGGGCCACACGAAAATATAGGAATCGCGCAGAATTCTAGTTTTTTGGCCGAAAAATGCAAAAAATAACGAACGATCATGGCGGGGCGGTGACAATGGTTCCTTAGATCGTATTTGATGGCCCGGAAAAATATTAGGGGATCGGGGTCAGGGGGTCCCGGGACCACTTGAAAGGCGTGGGCTACAGCACACGAAAATATGGGAATCAGGCGGAATTTTAGTTTTTTGGCCGAAAACTGCAATAAGTGAGGAACGATCATGGCAGGGCTGTGACTATGGTTCCTTGGGTCGTATTTAATGGCCCGAAAAATTTTTAGGCGATCGGAGTTCGAGGGGACCGTCCCACTCGGAAGGAGTGGTATAACACAAGAAAATATGGGAATCACGCGAAATTCTTGTTTTTTCTCCAAAAAATGCAAAAAATGAGGAACGATCATGGCGGGGCGGGGATTATGGTTCCTTAGGTCGTATTTGATGGCACGGATAATTTTTAGGCGATCCGGGGTCCGGGGGTTCCGGGACCACTAGGAAGGCGTGGGCTATAACACACGAAAATATGGGAATCGGGAGGAATTCTAGTTTTTTGGCCGAAAAAAGCAAAATATGAGGAACGATCATGGCGGGGCGGGGATTATGGTTCCTTAGGTCGTATTTGATGGCACGGATAATTTTTAGGCGATCCGGGGTCCGGGGGTTCCGGGACGAATTGGAAGATGGGAATCAGGCGGAATTCTAGTTTTTTTGGCCGAAAAATGCAAAAAATGAGGAACGATCATGGCGAGGCGGTGACTATTGTTCCTTAGGTCATATTTGATGGCCCGGAAATATTTTAGGCGATCGGGGTCCGGGGGTCCCGGGACCACTTTGAAGGCGTGGGATAGCACACGAAAATATGGGAATCGGGCAGAATTCTAATGTTTTGGCCGAAAAATGCAAAAAGTGAGAAACAATCATTGCGGGGCGGAGACTATGGTTCCTTAGGTCGTATTTAATGGCCCAAAACTTTTTTTAGATGTTCCGAGTCCAGGGGGCCTGGCCCACTCGGAAGGTGTGGGCTATAGCACATGAAAATATTGGAATCAGACGAAACTCTATTTTTTCGCTGAAAAACGCAAACAACAAGGAACGTTCATGGAGGGGCGGTGACTATGGTACATTAGTTCGTATTTGATGGCCCGAAAATTTTTTAGGCGATCCGGCTCCTGGGGGCCCTACCCATTGGGAAGGCGTGGGCTATGCACTCGAAAATATGGGAATCACGCGGAATTCTAGATTTTAGGCCGAAAAATGCAAAAAATAAGGAACGATCATGGCAGGGCGGTGACTATGGTTCCTTAGGTTGTATTTAATGGCCCGAAAAATTTTAGGCGATCCGAGTCCGGGGGGCCCGGACCACTCGGAAGGCGTGGGCTATCGCACACAAAAATATGGGAATCGCGCGGAATTCTAGTTTTTTAGCCGAAAAACGCAAAAGATGATGAACGAACATGGCGGGGCGGTGGCTATGGTTTCTTAGGTCGTATTTGATGGTTCGAAAATGTTTTAGGCGATCACAGTCCGGGGGGCCTGGACCAGTTGGAAGGCGTGGGCTATAGCACACAAAAATATGGGAATCGGGCGGAATTCTTGTTTTTTGGCCGTAAAATGCAAAAAATGAGGAAAGTTCATGGTGGGGCAGTGACTATGGTTCCTTAGGTCGTATTTGATGGCCCGGAAAAATTTTACGCGATCCGGCTCCGTGGGGCCCTACCCATTGGGAAGGCGTGGGCTATAGCACACGAAAATATGGAAATCGCGCGGAATTCTAGTTTTTTGATCGAAAAATGCAAAAAATGAGGAATGATTATGGCGGGGCGGTGACTATGGTTCCTTAGGTCTCATTTGATGGCCCAGAAAAATTTTAGGCAATCAGGGTCCGGGGGTCCCGGGACCACTTGAAAGGCGTGGGCTACAACACACGAACATCTGGGAATCGAGCCGAATTCTAGTTTTTTGGCCGAAACATTCAAAGTATGAGGAACGATTATGGCGGGGCGGTGACTATGGTTCCTTAGGTCGTATTTAATGGCGCAGAAAAATTTAAGGCGATCCGAGTCTGGGGCGCCCGGCCCACTTGCAAGGCGTGGGCTGTAGCACATGAAAATATAGGAATTGCGCGAAATTCTAGTTTTTTGGCCGAAAAACGCAAAAATGAGGAACGATCATGGCGGGGCGTTGACAATGGTTCCTTAGGTCGTATTTGATGGCCTAAAATATTTTTAGGCGATTGGGGTCAGGGGGTCCCGGGACCAGTTGGAAGGCGTGGGCTAGCACACGAAAATATGGGAATCAGGGGGAATTCTAGTTTTTTGGCCGTAAAATGCAAACAATGAGGAAAGGTCATGGCGGGGCAGTGATTATGGTTCCTTAGGTCGTATTTGATGGCCCGGAAAAATTTTACCCGATTCGGCTCCGTGGGGCCCTACCCATTGAGAAGACGTGGGCTATAGCACACGAAAATATGGAAATCACGCTAAATTCTATTTTTTTGGCCAAAAAACGCAAAAAATGAGGAATGATCATGGCGGGGCGGTGACTATGGTTCCTTAGATCGTATTTGATGGCCCGAAAAAATTTTAGGCAATCGGGGTCCGGGGGTCCCGGGACCACTTGGAAGGTGTGGGCTATATATAGCACACGAAAATCTGGGAATAAGGCGGAATTCTAGTTTTTTGGCCGAAACATTCAAAACGTGAGAAACGACCATGGCGGGGCAGTGACTATGGTTCCTTAGGTCGTATTTAATGGCCTAGAAAAAATTTAGGCGATCCGAGTCCGGGGCACCTGGCCCACTTGGAAGGCGTGGGCTCTAGCACATGAAAATATGGGAATCAGACGAAACTCTATTTTTTTCGCTGAAAAACGCAAACAACAAGGAACGTTCATGGAGGGGCGGTGACTATGGTACATTAGTTCATATTTGATGGCCCGAAAAATTTTTAGGCGATCCGGCTCCTGGGGGCCCTACCCATTGGGAAGGCGTGGGCTATGCACTCGAAAATATGGGAATCACGCGGAATTCTAGATTTTAGGCCGAAAAATGCAAAAAATAAGGAACGATCATGGCAGGGCGGTGACTATGGTTCCTTAGGTTGTATTTAATGGCCCGAAAAAATTTAGGCGATCCGAGTCCGGGGGCCCGGACCACTCGGAAGGCATGGGCTATCGCACACAAAAATATGGGAATCGCGCGGAATTCTAGTTTTTTAGCCGATAAACGCAAAAGATGATGAACGAACATGGCGGGGCGGTGGCTATGGTTTCTTAGGTCGTATTTGATGGTTCGAAAATGTTTTAGGCGATCACAGTCCGGGGGGCCTGGACCAGTTGGAAGGCGTGGGCTATAGCACACAAAAATATGGGAATCGGGCGGAATTCTTGTTTTTTGGCCGTAAAATGCAAAAAATGAGGAAAGTTCATGGTGGGGCAGTGACTATGGTTCCTTAGGTCGTATTTGATGGCCCGGAAAAATTTTACGCGATCCGGCTCCGTGGGGCCCTACCCATTGGGAAGGCGTGGGCTATAGCACACGAAAATATGGAAATCGCGCGGAATTCTAGTTTTTTGATCGAAAAATGCAAAAAATGAGGAATGATTATGGCGGGGCGGTGACTATGGTTCCTTAGGTCTCATTTGATGGCCCAGAAAAATTTTAGGCAATCAGGGTCCGGGGGTCCCGGGACCACTTGAAAGGCGTGGGCTACAACACACGAACATCTGGGAATCGAGCCGAATTCTAGTTTTTTGGCCGAAACATTCAAAGTATGAGGAACGATTATGGCGGGGCGGTGACTATGGTTCCTTAGGTCGTATTTAATGGCGCAGAAAAATTTTAGGCGATCCGAGTCTGGGGCGCCCGGCCCACTTGCAAGGCGTGGGCTGTAGCACATGAAAATATAGGAATTGCGCGAAATTCTAGTTTTTTGGCCGAAAAACGCAAAAATGAGGAACGATCATGGCGGGGCGTTGACTATGGTTCCTTAGGTCGTATTTGATGGCCTAAAATATTTTTAGGCGATTGGGGTCAAGGGGTCCCGGGACCAGTTGGAAGGCGTGGGCTAGCACACGAAAATATGGGAATCAGGGGGAATTCTAGTTTTTTGGCCGTAAAATGCAAACAATGAGGAAAGGTCATGGTGGGGCAGTGATTATGGTTCCTTAGGTCGTATTTGATGGCCCGGAAAAATTTTACCCGATTCGGCTCCGTGGGGCCCTACCCATTGAGAAGACGTGGGCTATAGCACTCGAAAATATGGAAATCACGCTAAATTCTATTTTTTGGCCAAAAAACGCAAAAAATGAGGAATGATCATGGCGGGGCGGTGACTATGGTTCCTTAGGTCGTATTTGATGGCCCGAAAAATTTTTAGGCAATCGGGGTCCGGGGGTCCCGGGACCACTTGGAAGGTGTGGGCTATATATAGCACACGAAAATCTGGGAATAAGGCGAAATTCTAGTTTTTTAGCCGAAACATTCAAAACGTGAGAAACGATCATGGCGGGGCAGTGACTATGGTTCCTTAGGTCGTATTTAATGGCCTAGAAAAAATTTAGGCGATCCGAGTCCGGGGCACCTGGCCCACTTGGAAGGCGTGGGCTCTAGCACACGAAAATATGGGAATCGGGCGAAATTCTAGTTTTTAGGCCGAAAAATGCAAAAAGATGAGGAACGATCATGGGAGGGGGTTGACTATGGTTCCTTAGGTCGTATTTGATAGCCCAAAATATTTTTGGCGTCCCAGTCCAGGGTGCCCGACCCATCTATAGCACACGAAAATATGGTAATCGGGCGGAATTCTAGTGTTTTGGCCGAAAAACGCAAAAAATGACGAACTATCATGGTAGGGAAATGACTATGGTTCCTTAGGTCGTATTTGATGGACCAGAAAAATTTTAAACTATCTGGGTTCGGGGTCCCCGGGGCCACTCGAAAGGCGTGGGCATTAGCATACGAAAATATGGGAATCGGGCGGAATTCTAGATTTTTGTCCGAAAAATGCAAAAAATGAGGAACGAACATCGGGCTATAGCACACAAAAATATGGGAATCGCGCGGAATTCTAGTTTTTTGGCCGAAAAACACAAAAAATGACAAATGATCATGGCGGGGCGGTGACTATGGTTCCTTAGGTCGTATTTGATGTCCCGGAAAAATTTTTGGAGATCGGGGTTCGGGGGTCCCGAGACCACTTGGAAGGCGTGGGCTAGCACACAAAAATATGGGAATCGGGCGAAATTCTAGATTTTAGGCCAAAAATGCAAAAAATGAAGAACGATTATGGCGGGCGGTGACTATGGTCCTTTAGGTTGTATTTGATGGCCCGGAAAAGTTTTAGGCGTTCCTAGTCCGGGGGGCCCGGCCTACTCTATAGCACACGAAAATATGGTAATCGGGCGAAATTCTAGTTTTTTGGCCGTAAAATGCAAAAAATGAGGAATGGTCATGACAGGGTGGTGTCTATGGTTACTTAGGTCGTATTTGATGGCTCGGAAAATTTTTAGGCGATCCGGCTCTATGAGGCCCTACCCATTGGCAAGGCGTAGCACACGAAAATATGGGAATCGCGCGGAATTCAAATTTTTTGCCGAAAAACACAAAAAATGAGGAACGATCATGGCGGGGCAGTGACTATGGTTCCTTAGGTAGTATTTGATATCCCGAAAAAGTTTTAGGAGATCGGAGTTCGGGGGTCCCGGGACCACTTGGAATGTGTGGGCTATAGCACATGAAAAAATGGGAATCGGGCCGAATTCTAATTTTTTGGCCGCAAAATGCAAAAAATGAGGAACAATCATGGCGGTACGGTGACTATGGTTCTTTAGGTCATATTTGATGGCCCAAAATATTTTTAGGGGATCCGAGTCAGTGGGACCGGCCCACTCAGAAGGCGTGGGCTAGCACATGAAAATATGGGAATCGGGAGCAATTCTAGTTTTTTGGCCGAAAAATTTAAAAAATGAGGAACACACATGGCGGGGTGGTGGCTATGGTTCCTTAGGTCGTATTTGATAGCCCGAAAATTTTTTAGGCGATCACAGTCCGGGGGGGCCGGCCCACTCGGAAGGCGTGGGCGCACTAAAATATGGTAATCGGACAAAATTCTAGTTTTTTGGCCAAAAAATGCAAAAAAAGAGGAACGATCATGGTGGGGCGGTGACTATGGTTCTTTACGTCGTATTTGATGGACCGAAAATTTTTTACGCGATCGGGATCTAGGGGGGCCGGCCCACTTGGAAGGCGTGGGCTATAGCTCACCAAAATATGGGAATCGGGCGAATTCTAATTTTTTGGCCGTAAAATGCAAAAAATGAGGAACGATCATGGCGGGGCGGTGACTTTGGTTCCTTAGGTCGTATTTGGTGGCCCGGAAAAATTTTACGAGATCGGGGTCCGGGTATCCCGGGACCATTTGGAATGCGTCGGCTATAGCACACGAAAATATGTGAATCGAGCGGAATTTTAGTTTTTTGGCCGTAAAATGCAAAACCTGAGTACAGGCCATGCGGGGCGGCGACTAAGGTTCCTTAGGTGGTATTTGATGGCCCACAAAAATATTAGGCGATCCTGCTCCTTGGGGCCCTACCCATTGGGAAGACGTGGGCTATAGCACACTAAAATATGAGAATCAGGTGGAATTCTAGGTTTTTGGCCAAAAAATGAGGAACGATCATGGCAGGTGGTGACTATGATTCCTTAGGTCGTATTTGATGGCCCGAAAAATTTTTAGGCGATCGGGGTCCGGGGGGGCGGCACACTTGGAATGCGTGGGATATAGCACACGAAAATATGGGAATCGGGCGGAATTCTTGTTTTTTTCCCGCAAAACGCAAAAGATGAGGAACGATCATGGAGGGGCAGTGACTATGGTTCATTAGGTCGTATGTGATGCCCCGCAAAAATTTTAGGCGATCAGAGTCCGGGGGCCCGGCCCACTCGGAAGGCGTGGGCTATTGCATACGAAAATATGGGAATCGGGCGAAATTCTAGATTTTTTGCGAAAAAGCCAAAAAATGAGGATCGATCATGGCGGGGCGGTGACTATGGTTCCTTAGGTCGTATTTAATGGTCCGAAAAAATTTCGGCGATCGGAGTCCGGGGTTCCCGGAACCACTTGGAAGGTAGCACACGAAAATATGGGAATCGGGCGGAATTGTAGGTTTTTGACCGTAAAACGCAAGAAAATGAGGAACGGACATGGCAGGGCGGTGACTATAGTTCTTTAGGTCGTACTTGATGGCCTGGAATAATTTTAGGCGATCCGAGTCCGGCAGGACGGCCCACTTGGAAGGCGTGGGCTATAGAACACGAAAATATGGGAATCGAGCGGAATACAAGTTTTTTGGCCATAAAATGCAAAAAATGAGGAACGATCATGGCGGGGCGGTGACTATGGTTCATTAGTTCTTATTTGATGGCCCAAAAAAGTTTTAGGCGATCGGGGTCCGGTACTCCCGGGACCACTTGGAAGGCGTTGGCTATAGCACACGAAAATATGGGAATCGGGCAAAATTTTAGTTTTTTGGCCATAAAATGCAAAGAATGCGGACAGGTCATGGCGGGGCAGTGACTATGGATCCTTAGGTCATATTTGATGGCACGCAAAAATATTAGGCGATCCGGCTCCGTGGAGCCCTATCCATTGGGAAGGCGTGGGCTATAGCACACGAAAATATGGGAATCAGGCGGAATTCTAGTTTTTTGGCCGTAAAATGTAAAATATGAGGAATTATCATGGCGGGGCAGTGACTATGGTTCATTAGTTCGTATTTGATGGCCCGGAAAAGTTTTAGGCGATCGGGGTCCGGCAGTCCCGGGACCACTTGGAAGGCGCGAAAATATGGGAATGAGGCGAAATTTTAGTTTTTTGGCCATAAAATGCAAAAACTGAGGACAGGTCATGGCGGGGCGGTGACTATGGATCTTTAGGTCGTAATTGATGGCACGCAAAAATATTAGGCGATCCGGCTCCGTAGGGCCCTACCCATTGGGAAGACGTGGGCTATATAGCACACAAAAATATGAAAATCGGGCGGAATTCTAGTTTTTTCGTCGTAAAACGCAAAATTTGAGGAATGATCATGGCGGGGCAGTGACTATGGTTCCTTAGGTCATAATTTATGGCCCGGAAAAGTTTTAGGCGATCTAGGTCCGGGGGTCCCGGGACCACTTGGAAGGCGTGGGCTATAGCACACGAAAATATGGGAATCGGGCCGAATTCTATACTTTTGGTCGAAAAATGCAAACAAGGCGTGGGCTAGCACATGAAAATATGAGAATCGGGCGCAATTCTAGTTTTTTGGCCGAAAAAGTTTAAAAACGAGGAACACTCATGGCGGGGTGGTGCCTATGGTTCCTTAGGTCATAATTGATGGCCCAAAAATTTTTTAGGCGATCACAGTCCGGGGGCCCCGACCCACTCGGAAGGCGTGGGAGCACTTGAAAATATGGGAATCGGGCGGAATTATAGGTTTTTGGCCGTAAAATGCAAGAAATGAGGAACGGTCATGGCGGGGTGGTGACTATAGTTCTTTAGGTCGTACTTGATGGCCCGGAAAATGTTTTAGGCGATCCGAGTCTGGCGGGACGGCCCACTTGGAAGGCGTGGGCTATAGAACACGAAAATATGGGAATCAGGCGGAATACAAGTTTTTTGGCCATAAAATCCAAAGAATGAGGAACGATCATGGCAGGGTGGTGACTATGGTTCATTAGTTCGTATTTGATGGCCCAGAAAAGCTTTAGGCGATCGGGGTCCGGGAGTCCCGAGACCACTTGGAAGGCGTGGGCTATAGCACACGAAAATATGGGAATCGGGCAAAATTTTAGTTTTTTGGCCGTAAAATACAAAAAAATGAGGACAGGTTATGGTGGGGCGGTGACTATGGATCCTTAGGTCGTAATTGATGGCACGCAAAAATATTAGGCGATCTGGCTCCGTGGGGCCCTACCCATTGGGAAGGCGTGGGCTATATCACACGAAAATATGGGAATCAGGCGGAATTCTAGTTTTTTAGCCGTAAAACACAAAATATGAGGAATGATCATGGCGGGGCAGTGACTATGGTTCCTTAGGTCGTAATTTATGGCCCAGAAATATTTTAGGCGATCGGGGTCTGGGGGTCCCGGGACCACTTGGAAGGCGTGGGCTATAGCACACGAAAATATGGGAATCGGGCCGAATTCTATATTTTTGGCCGAAAAATGCAAAAAATGAGGAACAATCAAGGCGGTACGGTGACTATGGTTCTTTAGGTCGTATTTGATGGCCTGAAAACCTTTTAGGCGATCCGAGTAAGTGGGACCGGCCCACTCGGAAGGCATGGGCTAGCACCCGTAAATATGGGAATCAGGCGCAATTCTAGTTTTTTGGCCGAAAAATTTAAAAAATGAGGAACACTCATGGCGGGGCATTGACTATGGTTCCTTAGGTCGTATTTGATGGCCTTATAATATTTTAGGCAATCGGGGTCCGGGGGGCCGGCCCACTTGGAAGGCGTGGGCTATAGCACACGAAAATATGAGAATCGGGCGGAATTCTAATTTTTTGGCCTTAAAATGCAAATGATGAGGAACGATCATGGCGGGGCGGTGACTTTGGTTCCTTAGGTCGTATTTGGGGCTCGGAAAAATTTTACTCGATCGGGGTCCGGGAGTCCCGGGACCATTTGGAAGGCGTCGGCTATAACACACGAAAATATGAGAATCGGGCGGAATTCTAGTTTTTGGCCGTAAAATGCAAAACATGAGTACAGGTCATGGCGGGGCAGTTACTAAGGTTCCTTAGGTCGTATTTGATGGACCACAAAAATAATAGGCGATCCTGCTCCGTGGGGCCCTACCCATTGGGAAGACGTGGGCTATAGCACATGAAAATATGGGATAGGGCGGATTTCTAGTTTTTTGGCCGAAAAACACAAAAAATGAGGAATGATCATGGTGGGGCAATGACTATGGTTCCTTAGGTTGTATTTGATGGCCCGGAAAAATTTTAGGCGATCGGGGTCTGGGGGTCTCGGGACCACTTGGAAGGCGTGGGCTATAGCCCACGAAAATATGGGAATCGGGCGGAATACTAGTTTTTTGGCCGTAAAATGCAAACAATGAGGAACGATCATGGCGGGCCGGTGACTTGGGTTCCTAAAGTCGTATTTGGTGGCCCGGAAAATTTTAGGCGATCGGGGTCCGGGGGTTCCGGGACCACTTGGAAGGCGTGGGCTATAGCACACGAAAATATGGGAATCGGGCGGAATACTAGTTTTTTGACCGTAAAATGCAAAAAATGAGGAACGATCATGGCGGGCCGGTGACTTGGGTTCCTAAAGTCATATTTGGTGGCCTTGAAAACTTTAGACGATTGGGGTACGGGAGTCCCGGGACCACTTGGAAGGCGTCGGCTATAGCACATGAAAATATGGGAATCGGGCGAAATTCTAGTTTTTTGGCCGTAAAATGCAAAACATGAGGACAGGTCAAGGCGCCGCGGTGACTAAGGTTCCTTAGGTCATATTTGATGGCCCATAAAAATATTAGGCGATCCGGCTCTGTGGGGCCCTACCCATTGGGAAGATGTGGACTATAGAACACGAAAATATGAGAATCGGGCGGAATTCTAGTTTTTTGGTCGTAAAACGCAAAATATGAGGAATGATCATAGCGGGGCAGTGACTATGGTTCCTTAGTTCGTAATTTATGGCCCGGAAAAATTTTATGCGATCGGGGTCCGGGGGTCCTGAGACCACTTGGAAGGCGTGGGCTATAGCACACGAAAATATGGGAATCAGGCGAAATTCTAGTTTTTTGGCCGAAAAATTCAAAAAATAAGGAACGATCATGGCGGGGTGGTGACTATAGTTTCTTAGGTCGTATATGATGGCCCGAAAAATTTTTAGGCGATCCGAGTTCGGGGGGCCAGGCCCGCTCGGAAAGAGTGGGCTATAGCACCCGAAAATATGGGAATCGCGCGGAATTCTAGTTCTTTGGCCGAAAAATGCAAAAAATGGGGAACGATCGTGGCGGGGCGGTGACTATGGTTCCTTAGGTAATATTTCATGGCCCATAAAAATTTTAGGCTATCGGGGTCCGGGGGGCCGGGACCACTCGGAAGGCGTGGGTTATAACACACGAAAATATGGGAATCGCGCGTAATTCTTATTTTTGGCCGAAAAACGAAAAAAATGAGGAACGATCATGGCGGGGCGGTGACTATGGTTCCTTTGGTCGTATTTGATAGCCAAGAAAAATTTTAGGAGATCGGGGTTCGTGGGTCCCGGGACCACTTGGAAGGCGTGGGCTATAGCACACGAAAATATGGGAATCGGCCAAAATTCTAGTCTTTTGGCCGTAAAATGCAAACAATGAGGAACAATCATGGTGGGGCGGTGACTTTGGTTCCTTAGGTCGTATTTGATGGCCCGAAAACATTTTAGGCGATCGGGGTCTGGGGGTCCCGTGACCACTTGGAAGGCGTGGGTTATAGTACACGAAAATATGGGAATCGGGCGGAATTCTAGTTTTTTTACCGAAAAACACCAAAAATAAGGAACGATCATGGCGGTACTATGACTATGGTTTCTTAGGTCGTATTTGATGGCCCGGAAACATTTTAGGCGATCGGGGTCTGGGGGTCCCGTGACCAATTGGAAGGCGTGGGCTATAGCACACGAAAATATGTGAATCGGGCGGAATTCTAGTTTTTTTACCGAAAAACGCCAAAAATGAGGACGATCATGGTGGTACTGTGACTATGGTTCCTTAGGTCCTATTTGATAGCCCGGAAATATTTTAGGCGATCGGGGTCTGGGGGTCCCGTGACCACTTGGAAGGCCTTCCGAAAGTGCCACAACTCCTTCTATAACAACCCCTGAAAACTGGGCATTCGAAGCATCAATCTCATTCTATGCTCTATGCCATCTTCCTTATACTTTGACTATTAATTCATGTGCACAAACCTCCCTCACAAAGGAAAGCGGGAAAGTCATCTTTGCAAACAAAGGCCTTCTTCTTATACTATGGCATCTTGTCCAAAGCGAGCGGTCATGTAAACCCTTTGTCTATTCGGCTCTTTCCTTTAATAAGAACAATCTAAATGTGACACTTTCACGACGAAATACCGGGAATTTTTGATACGTCAGTCCCCCAGGAAATTAAGCCAATGATCGACTGTCCCTGCCCATTCTAACGGGGCATTCTATTCCTTCAAGTCCCACAGCTCTAAATGTGCCTATTCCTTCGACACCTTTCCATGGAAATAGGGGAAAATGGCTTATTCCGCATCAACCTATGCCCGCTTATTCCGACTAAGTGATCCATTGGCGAAAAGAGGGCCTTCCTCCTTCTTACTTGAAGCTCTGTCAAAGAAGCATTCTATTCCGAAAAGGCTTAGGGCTAGGCTAAACCTCCCTCAAAGACATGAAGTCCCAGAGCTCTTATTCCAAGAACTGGTGATATTCCCTTAACTGCGGATTCAATAGCATCGGTTATGAACCCCAAAAACAACAGGAAAGAGAGCACCGTCTACTCAGACTGTCACACCGGCAACGAGAGCAGTAAGAGCAGATAGTGGAACAGAACTAGCAGCAAATAGGCATTCAGTTAGCTTGAAAACGGACTCGTAGTTAGAAATCAGATGCTTCCTCAACAACTATCTTTAGAACGTCCTATCTCTCTCTTCAACGCTTTAAAACGAGCTAGAAGGCTTCTCTTAAAGCAGAAAAATAGGAGTTATAGTAGTTTCAGCTATTCGATTCGAATGAGTGCCCTCACTTCCTTTCCTTACTATGATATGCCCAAAAAAAAGAAAAAGAAAGTGCAACATATCAAAGAGAGATGACACAAATTATCAGTGACCTCCTACATAACATATGCGAGCCTTACGTGGACGATTTGTAGTCCTTTCAAAAGAAAGAACCGACCACATCGAAAATTTACGCAAGGTCTTCGAAAGGTTAAGAAAATATCAATTGAAGATTAACCCGAAAAATGTGCATTCGGGATCGGGCGGAGGCCTTAAATTAGTAGGGAAATAGCATAGCTATTATTGACCTGACCCCTATTACATTACTTAAGCCTACTCTTTCTTCAAGATACGAAACGAGCAGCCGAAAACGGCTGTCCCTATTGTATTTTAGATGGAGTCATCTACAGGGCTAAGAATCTTACCTTTACTTAGAGAGGGGTAGCGGTACCATGCTCTTCCGTGCTCGTAGGTTGACTCACCTATGCATCCCGACTAAGGTCTCACAAACGTGCACTTCCCTTATGTATCCAACCGCTTCACTAATGTGAATAGGTTATACAGAAGGGTAGGTTGGTTATATACTCTTATGCGCCTTCCTTATTCAAACCTTTTGGTATGTATTGCCCCATAACTATAGATCAGATCCACCAGACAAGAAACTCAATTCCGCACTGCTGCTGAGTCATCGGACTTATCCACCAAGGGATTCGTGGAATTTCTTGTGGATTGTGTTGGGGGAAATCTACCAAAGCTAGGCAGATAGATAGACTCCTTTCCCGCTGCTAAGGGAGAGCAAGAAAGAAAATCAAATGATTGGTTTTTAACCAGCGCCCTCTTTTGGGTATGCAGGTAATAAGAGTCCTCTCACTACCAACCAACAGACATCATCTGGCTGGGTCTTACCGGTATCAACAACGAGGAAGAAACAACCAAATGGAAACAGCAACTAACTATGGCTCTTGGCCCAGACAACGTCCTAGGCGTAGGGGAGATCAAAGCAACAGGGAATGCCTAGACGACGTTTTTCTTCCTGGGCTGCAGTAAGTACATCGAGAGGTCGTTCTGACCCTTGTCCCCGAATATGGGGAATATGTTCTCATAAAATCTTGCGTAAATCTGACCTAGCTGGCGAGCGATCCCAGTTCGCGACAAAGAACAAGACAGCAAGCGAGCGTACTTTTGTTCACTTCTTCTGCACCAAGCACGGAAGTTTAAGGATAATTGTAGGTCGGTGGCTACCTAAGGAAACTCCGATTCGATCCGCCCCCCGGCTGGGAGGCATCTACCTCATCCCGATCACAAGGAGAGGTTCACTATGATGGGGGTACTTTTTTTTCCCTTAAGGAAAAAATGAAATGCATAGGGGACCATCCTTTTGTTGCGGCATGCTCCTCAGATTTACGGATTCGCAGGGCCTTTTCCTTTTTGTTTGAATAACCCATTCTCATTATCTTTAATAAGTAAAGTAGGCAAACCTATAGGTCCTTAGTAGCGTTGACAAAGAAGAAGGAGCCGGTTAAAAGAAAGCGAATCTTTCCATTTTTCTTATAATTATATAATAATATAAAATAGAAAGAAGTTTCTTATTATTATATATAGGCCAGCTTGACAAGAAACCCTTCCTCTTGATCTGAGGTGCGAAGAGAAAGATTTCTTTTTTATGACTACCACTTATCGATCACGGCCCAGAAAAGTGACCGATCAGGGCAGGGCCCTATTGATAAATGAAAGAAAGGGTTTATGAGCCCTATCCCTGTAAGCCCACACCTGTGTAGAGTAGATCGTTCAACACTTGCTGCACAAACCCATTTTGAACCTATTGGTCCTAGTATCATAGGCGACCGAACGACCGCCCCCTAATTACTAGACCAACCTACTATAATAATTCCATAAATACCTAGCGAAGATATGGCAAACAAATAAAGTAGCCCTATGTTCGGATCTGACAATACCATACCATAATCAAAAGGTACAACGGCCCGAGCGACCAGACTTAACATAAATGTAGCCATTGGAGCCATTCTAATAAGGGAGAAATTAGCACTACTTGGTGAAATAGGTTCTTTTAGAATCAATTTCAAACCATCTGCTAGAGGTTGTAACAATCCAAATGATCCCACTACATCAGGACCCTTTCGACGTTGCACAAAAGCCATTACTTTACGTTCAGCTAGCACTAAATAGGCTACTCCTAGTAGAAGTGGTAGAATTATTCCATGTATTTCAGCTGGAACAGCTATGTACATTTTTTTTTTCTATTCACTCATGATCTGGCCTGGTTGACCCAATCATGATATTGAAGGAGGGGACCTTTTCTCGAAAAAAATGAAATTCTTGCAACTACGAAAACCACAACACAAGCACCCATTTTCCATTCATTCTATCTAAGAAAAAAAATTCAGCATAGACCACGACCCCCCCATTTTTTCATTTCTTTATCTATATTTTGCCAGGTTAAAGAGTCCCCGCTCTCCATGTTCTTGAGAAAGTTTTTCAGCTTGCTGACTAGGCTTGGAAGCTAAATTCTGTCTTCGAGACCCCATAACATAAGAAAGTCGTGGAATGCATAAGCCCCTTTAGAGATAGGGGCGACTTTCTTGTGGTAGTAATTGCGAATGAGCAAGTAGGGGGCGGCAACTAAAGAGGTAGCGAGACTGACCGCAATTTTAGGAATAGGTTGACTTTCTTTCATTTTTGTTATGGAAAGTGAAAGTTGTTTCATTTAGTACGAGATCGCTTCACACCTCGCGGTGGTTACTCCTCTCGCCTATTGAAGTTCTGTTCAAAAACCTCGTCTGAGAACTTGTATAGAGAAGGATTTCCCGCGGCGCAGCAGGTCTTCCATACTAACTCAGCTGCCCGGCGCTGCTATTGGCATAACAACCGGTACACCATAGGTTAGCCCAACCCAGTCTTCTCGTACTAGGGTTGGCTCCTCGCAGTTCTCCCTTTAACACCAACGGTAGATAGGAACCGAACTGTCTCACGACGTTCTAAACCCAACTCACGTACCACTTGAATCGGCGAACAACCAAACCCTTGGGACCTTCTTCAACCCCAGGATGCGATGAGTCGACATCGAGGTGCCAAACGACTCAGTCGATAAGAGCTCTTGGGAGTCATCAGCCTGTTATCCCCGGCGTACCTTTGATCCGTTGAGCGAGATCCCACACACAGGACTCCCAGATCATTATGGCCGACTTCGTCTCTGTTCGACCAGTCGGTCTCACAGTCAGGCAGGCTTATACCATTATGCTCATGAGCAGAATCTTAGCTTGAGCCTACCTTCGCACACCTCCGTTACTCTTTAGGGGGCCCTGGATGCGCTAGCGATTGGCATATAGGGGAATGGTTGCCCGGGTTTCTCGGCCTGATATCCTGCACCTTGCGTTCATGATATCTACATTTAACTGTGCCCTGGAGACACGGTCGAAGCACGCCCGTCCAGTGTGCTTCTTTCACGACATGCTATAATCTTGGGTGTCTTCCAGTGGTCTTCTAGCCTTAGAAGAAGTCGTGTCCGCCCCGGGCATCTGCAGCGTCCTCCTTTGATATTCTAATCTGGGAGAACTAAAAGACTGACCCATTCGGTGACTTTCGCGGTCGCCCTCACTAAACCAACTTGAATTTGAACTACGATTCATATCAAGTCTTACCGAAATAGGATTTCCTTTTCGTGCCATATGCGCTTAGACTTTACTTTTTCCCCTTTTTATTCCCGGTCCAATATTTGTTCTCGAAGGTCTTCGTTTCTGTGTAGAAGCAAACTCTCCAAATTTATGACCAACCTTTCCTTCAGTAATCTTACAACGAACAGGAGTTTTTCCATTGTAAATTCGTACGGAGCAATCAACGAATTCCGACGAAATAGAAGATCTACGTGACCAAATTTTCCTGTTAAAAAGAGGATCTCTCTTCTTCTTCATTCTCAAGAGGAATGCATCAACAAAACTTCCCTTCCATATAGATCGTCGTGGCATGAACTAATTTCTTCGCTTCGATTCCTCCCCTAAAGGTAGCTCCTACTCTTCCTCCTTCTCCTTTAGAATAGGATCCTCCTTGGTCCTTTTTACATAACACTCTCGGCCGTAAAATGCACAGTTAATAGCTAATGATTTCTACTTTACTAAGCCAGTTCGGTAAGTTAAGGTCCATGCTTGAAACGAAAAAAAAAAGAGGAAGGGGAAGGGGTCACCCAAAGCTGTGGAGATAAGGTGGAAGATAAAAAAGCTATATTTATAATAATAATAAAGAGAATCTATTATAATTCATATTAGAAAATGGGATTATCAACTATACTTGACTGGAAAAACCAGCCAATCTACTCTCCTTTTTTTCGTCTCCCCCCTGTAACTTGATAAATCATAAGAGAAGAAGAAATTATTGCATAGAAGGTCTTGCTTACTATCTCCTCCATCTAAGTTATGTAAGAGGAAAAGAGCGAAAAGCTTACTTTTAGGTAGTGGCCTAAGTGCTAAGAAGCTCCAATCATGCTACTCAGACTATATGCTTAACACATGCAAGTCGAAACTTGGTTTTCGGAGTTCGAAAGAGAAGGGGAAGAAGCGGGGTAGAGGAATTGGTCAACTCATCAAGCTCATGACCTGAAGATTGCAGGTTCGAATCTTGTCCCCGCCTAATCAGTGGAACATTGTTCACCGGGATAGAAGGCCGGTCCCAACCCGTCTAAAAAATGGGGCTAGTGTTCAATTTTGGTTGGTTCCACCTATTTGCAGGGTGATGACACCAGTAGCTGTTATGCACAGATGACCATTTCTTAGACTATTGAATTCCAACTTAGAGCTCCTCTCCTTACAGTCAAGTGGCTTTCACTCCTTCTACTCTAAACTACTGTGTGCCTATTTTCCGCTTTTCACAGTCAAAGTCAAAGGTTTGTTGGTGGCAAGATCGGGATGCCTTCTAGTTGCAGTTGACTTTAAGCGCACCTGAACTACCCATAGTCGTCTATTTACGGGCTTGCACTCAATAGTCAATCAATTCGTTTTTCCGCTTTCTATCGCACGCTTCAACTATTTGTTTATATAGTGTGTGAAGTCTAACTAATGGAAAGTGCCTATGAATTAGTTCCAAAAAAGCGGCTGTTCACGTCAGGAATAGAGGCCGTTAAGGATGTACTTGCTTTTCCTTTTTTCGTCGAGATTGGGTTGGTGTTCAGTGTACCGCTTGTGACGCCTATGCTTTGCAAGCCTAAATAGGGTACAAGATCGAAAAGAATGCATTGGATGGATGCCCGGGCATTGAAAAGGAAGGACACTTTCAGAGGCGAAAGGCCATGGGGAGATACCGTCTGTGATCCATGGATCTCCGATCGGGAAACCGTATCCAAGCGTAGTGGCTAGTCTGCGCTCTTTGGACTTTTCAAACTTAACGAACTGAAACATCTTAGTAGCTAAAGGAAGGGAAATCAACCGAGACCCCGTTAGTAACGGCGAGCGAGAGCGGATTGGGGGTTTGAAGAAAAACAAACACGAAGTTTCGTTCCTCAGCAAAGTGTTCACTTCTTTTTCGCCAGGTTTCATTCGATTTGTTGTGGATTGGATGATGGAAAAACCAGCAAGCTATGGCTTCAAAGCTTACCTTATTTAGAAAAGGAGAAAGGCTTTTTTATAGATGTTGAGGTTGAGTAAGGGGGGCAGAGCTTGAAGAGCGAAGCGAGCCGCGCTAGCCTAGCAACATTTTCCAGCAGCAAGCTACGGTCTAACGACCCCCTAACCTAGGTTGGGGCAAAAACTCCAAAATCCAAAACGTTGGTTAGGGTTCCAAACCTTTCTCTAATAATAAGGTAAGTTTTCAAGCCGCCGCCCTTTAAAGGAGCAGGCGCAGTGAACTGTAATTGTGAAAAGATTGGAAGATCTGGCCAAAGAAGGTGATAGCCATGTAGATTCGTTCCCATGGTTCGATCCTTCCCAGTAAAACGCGGCGTGTTCGAATTCTGATCGCTTTTACGCGAGAAAGGGGGACCACCCTCTAAGCCTAAGTATTCGTCAATGACCGATAGCGTACAAGTACCGTGATAAGGAACCATAGTCATCGCCCCGCCATGACTGTTCCTCATTTTTGTGCGTTTTACGGCCAAAACACTTGAATTTCGTCTGATTCCCATATTTTTGTGTGCTATAGCCCACGCCTTCATAGTGGGCAGGGTCCTCCGGACCCGGATCGCCTAACATATTTTCAGGCTATCAAATAGGACCTAAGGAACCATAGTCACTTCCCCCCCATGACCGTTCCTCATTTGTTTCCTTTTTATGGCCAAAAAACTAGAATTCCGCACGATTCCCATATTTTATGTGCTATAGCCCACGCCTTCTGAGTGGGCTCGGGCCCTCGGACCCCGATCGCCTAAAAATGTTAAGGGCCATGAAATACGACCTAAGGAACCATAGTTACCACCCTGCCATGACCGTTCCTAGTTGTTTTGCGTTTTACGGCCAAAAAACCATAGTTACCTTCTTGAAAGGAGATCCTTCTGGCAATATACCTCACTGAACTGTCATCAATTACCTCTTTCTAAGGTTTACTGGAATATTGTTGGATCTTCATCTCGATTGAATCCAAGAGCTCTTGACCATATAAGGTCTTTGTTTTGGGATCCTTCTTCATTAACTTGTCCCAAAAATTGTTGTAAAAAGTCCTATATAGGCAGGGGACTTGTTCTTCAGTGAATCCGACTTCCGGATTCCATTTGTGTATCCAAGGGATAGAAAATTCCAGAAAGAAATATATTTGGTTAATTTTTTTTGGGTAGCAGATATGATCTGCGTGATATAAATCGTTAATAAAAGGAGAAAATTTTATCCATTCTTTGTATAACATGAGAAATGGATCTGGTAAAATCTTTATTGTTGGACCGTGGTATGACCACCAGTTTAGAAACCAATTAGGAACAGTTGTTGCAAATATCTTTGCACATACTTTTATAAATCAAGTATGTTTGTGTCTATCATTATTGTAGTATAATACTTTATCAAAAGCTTGGATATAATCCCAATAAGTAAAATTCATTTTATTTTTGTTAAGGCTTATCTGCCTTTCCTTTATTGTGGATATACCCCAGTCTTCAACAGATATAATCTGTTTAATTATAATCTTCGAGAAGTTATAAACATTCTCGTATGTGCTATACCCAGAAAAGTGCTAAAAATCTGCACTTCCAGTACTGGTTAGTATCGTTTCATAGTAGGAACGGGTTTTGTATGACTCACCCGGATAATATAACCCATTTATAAAATACCTTTGGAATATCTTCCATGGTTCTTCTTTTCTCTGAATGTCAGAGTTTTCTAAGAGAAATATCATTTCTCTTTTTGGCACTTTCTCGTATGACTTGATATCATCATTGTCATCTTTAGTAATGGAAGCAAAAGTATCACTTTGCTTAACAGAAGTATCTTTCTGTTTTTGAGCAGTCAAATATGCCTGCAAATGTGCGTATAACGGACTATCTTCTAGAATATCTTCCAGATGGACGGATGGTCCAATCGATGATTCTTCTCTGAGAGATATCCTCTCATTGACTAAACTCCTTCTTCCCATTTGTATAACTAGGGAGTTTGATGAGGATCCGTATGACGATCCCGAAGGTGATGACCTTCCTTTGGACTGTGGGGATGATCTTCCCCAACCTCTACCTCTTTCCCTACCCCAGGGGGGTTCCATCCTGTAAATATTCACGAGATAAGAAATCTGGCAGAGAATTATCAATTCCCTTTTTATATTGTATTTCAAAATCAAAAGGGGCTAATTGAGCTTGCCATCTTGCAAATATCATTTTTGAGGCATCATGTTTAAAATCTTTATTAAACATATATTTAACAGATTGTGCGTCAGTTTTTATCAAAAACTTTTGATTGTATAAGTCGTCCTGAAATTTTAAAACACATTTTACTATGGTTAACATTTCATGTGCCACAGTAGCGTATTTTCTCTGGGCTTCAGACCATTTACCAGAGTAAAATCTAATCAGATATTCATGTTTATCATTGGGATTTATCTGTTTTAATATCCCTCCATAACCAATATTAGACGCATCAGTCTCTATAATCTTTTGCCATGTAGGATTAGCAAGTGTTAAGCAAGGTAAAGATTTAACACGTTGCTTAATATTTTTTACCAAAGTAGTGTGACTATCAGTCCAAGGGTTTTTATAATTCTTTTTTAACCTATCATATAAGGGGGCTAAATCATGTGACAGATCTTTATAAAAAGGTGAAATATAATTTAAACTTCCCAAAAATCTTTGTAACTGAGTTCTATCAGTAATAACATCGGGAAATTTTGAGGCAAAATCAATCGATCGTTGAATAGGAGTAATCTTTCCCTGACAAATATAATGCCCTAGGAATCGAATGTTAGTTTGAAATAAGCTCATTTTTTGTTTTGAGATTACCAAACCATTTTGTATAATAATTCTTTTGAAAATATCTAAATGCTTAATATGCATTTCAAGTGTTTTGGAAAATACCAAAATGTCATCGATATATACAATGACGAAGTCTAGATAAGGGTTGAAAATATTATTCATAATTTTTTGGAATTCTGAAGGGGCATTTTTTAAACCAAAAGGCATAACATTCCATTCATATTCCCCAAATGGAACATTAAAAGCAATTCTATAAGTATGCTCTTTAAATATTTGAATCTGCCAATAACTAGATTTTAAATCAAATTTTGAAAATATATTGGCGTCATATAATCTAGATAATAAATCTCTTTTATTAGGAATAGGATACCTAACCCATTTAAAATATTTATTCAAGGGCTTATAATTAATGACTAATCTAGGAACACCACGTTCCTTTTCAGCTGCGTTATTAACATAAAAAGCTATACAAGACCAAGGAGATTTTGAGGGTTTTATCAAACCCTTTGATAGCAGACTATCAATCTCTTTTTTGCAAAATTCTACCAATTCTGCATTCATCTGACAAGGTCGAGATTTAGTAGGAATATCATCCTCAGTGAATTTATCTTCATATGGAAGAGTGACAATATGCTTTTTTCGATTCCAAAAAGCACTAGGATGTTCGGCACAGATATCAACAGCAATCTGCTCAGAAATCAATTTGATTTTTTCTTGTATTTTAGTAGAATTTAAAGTATCAAATATATTCATACTAAACAATTCTAATTGTAAAGAATCAACATGTTTTTGCTTCATATCAATTAAAGCATTAATATCTCTAGTTACTGGATCTGTAACAAAAGTATAACTTATCTCTTTATCCTTATAAGTAGCAGTAAAACCTTTCGAGTCTATGCTAGTAAAAGGATAAACGGCGTTAATAAACGGTGTTCCAAGTATAATTGGAGGGTATAACTGGTTTTTTACCAAGAAAAAGAAGTGAGGAATACAAACTTTATTCTGACAAATACCCGTATTAGGAACAATAATACGAATATGTATACTATGTATATATAATATAGTATATATATATATATATATATATATATATATATATATATTTTAAGATGTATATATAGTATATAAATCGAATATAGCTTATATATCTTTATTACTATTTTTTTCTCTAACTTCTATAAAAAATGATTTAAAAAGAGAAAGTTTCTGTTGGGCCCGTTTAGGCCCATTTGGGCCCGGGACCGGCCCACTAAACCCGGGCCCGTTAGTTCTTGGTCCTGGTCCCGGTCCCGAGCCGGTTCCAGCAATAAGCCCGCGAAGCCCAGGACCGTTTAGCACCGAACCGCATAGGACTGGCCCACTTAGGATCGGGCCCGCAAAGCCCATTTAGGACCGGGCCCGGCCCACTTGCCACCCCTAGTTATAGCCCACGCCTTCCCAGTGGGTAGGGCCCCTGGACCCGGATCGCCTAAAATTTTTTCGGCCATCAAATTGAATATAAGGTACCATAGTCACTGCCCTTCCATGACCGTTCCTCGTTTGTTTTGTGTTTTACAGCCAAAAAACTAGAATTTCGCCTGATTCCCATATTTTCGTGTGCTATAGCCCATGCCTTCCCAGTGGGCAGGGCCCCCCGGACCCGGATCGCCTAAAATTTTTCCGGGTCATCAAATATGACCTAAGTAACCATAGTCACCGCCCCGCCATGACCGTTCCTCGTTTATTTTGCGTTTTACGGCCAAAAAACTAGAATTCTGCCTGTTTCCCATATTTCCGTGTGCTATAGGCCACGTATTCCCAATGGGCGGGTCCGCCCGGACCCAGATCGCCTAAAAATTTTCCGAGCCATCCCATTGAATCTAAGGTACAATAGTCACCGCCCCGCCTTGACAGTTCCTCATATTTTTGCGTTTTACGGCCATAAAACTAGAATTTCGCCCGATTCCAATATTTTCGTGTGTTATAGCCGACGCCTTCCCAGTGGGCAGAGGCCCCCGGACCCGGATCGCCTAAAATTTTCATGGGCCATAAAATTGAACATAATGTACCATAGTCACCACCCCTCCATGACCGTTCCTTGTTATTTTGCATTTTACAGCCAAAAAACTAGAATTCCACTCTTTTCCCATATTTTCGTGTGCCATAGCCCACGCCTTCCCAGTGGGCAGGGCCCCCGGACCCGGATCGCCTAAAATTTTTTCGGGCCTTCAAATTGAACATAAGGTACCATATTCACCGCCCTGCCATGACCGTTACTCGTTGTTTTGTGTTTTATAGCCAAAAAACTAGAATTTCGCCTGATTCCTATATTTTCGTGTGCTATAGCCCTCTCCTTCCGAGTGGGCGCGGGCCCCTGGACCCCGATCGCCTAAAACTTTTCCGGGCCATGAAATACGACATAAAGAACCATAGTCACCATCCCGCCATGACCGTTCCTCGTTTATTTTGCGTTTTATGGCCAAAAAACTAAAATTCTACCTGTTTCCCATATTTTCGTATGCTATAGCCCATGCCTTCCCAGTGGGCGGGTCCCCCCGGACCCGCATCGCATAAAATTTTTTTGGGCCATCAAATTGAATCTAAGGTACAATAGTCACCGCCCCGCCATTATAGTTCCTTGTTTTTTTGCGTTTTCGGCCATAAAACTAGAATTCCTCCCGATTCCCATATTTTAGTGTGCTATAGCCCACGCCTTCCAAGTGGGCAGGGGCCCCCGGATTGCCTAAATTTTTTCCGAGCCATAAAATTAAGCATAATATACCATAGTCACCACCCAGCCATGACCGTTACTCGTTATTTTGTGTTTTACGGCCAAAAAACTAGAATTCCACCCTTTTCAATATTTTCATGTGCCATATCCCACGCCTTCACAGTGGGCAGGGATCCCGGACCCAGATCGCCTAAAAACTTTTCGGGCCATCAATTACGATCTAAGGAACCATAGTCATCGCCGCGCCATGACCGTTCCTCATTTTTTTGCATTTTACGGCCAATAAACTAGAATTCCGCCCGATTCCCATATTTTCGTGTGCTATAGCCCACGCCTTCCCAGTGGGCAGGGCCCCCAAGACTCGGATCGCCTAAAATTTTTCAGGTCCATCAAATACGACCTAAGGAACCATAGTCATCACCCCGCCATGATCGTACCTCGTTTATTTTGCGGGTTACGGCCAAAAATCTAGAATTCTGCCTAATTCCCATATTTTCATGTGCTATAGCCCGTGCCTTCCGGGTGGGCCGGGCCAAAACACTAGAATTCCGAGCGGGTTACGTTTTACGGCCAAAACACTAGAATTCCAACCGATTTCCATATTTTCGTGTGCTGCCTTCCGAGTGGGCCGGGCTCCTCCGGAACCGGATCGCCTTAAATTTTTTCGGGTCATCAAGTACGACCAAAGGAACCATAGTCGCTACCTCGCCATGACCGTCCCTCGTTGTTTTGCATTTTACGACCAAAAAAACTAGAATTCCGCTCGATTCCCATATTTTCGAGTGCTATTGTCTATGCTTTCCGAGTGGGCCCGGGCCCCCCGGTCCCGGATCGCCTAATTTATTTTTGGGCCATATCATACGATCTAAGAAACCATAGTCACTGCCCGCCATGACCGTTCCTCGTTTATTTGCGTTTTACGGCTAGAAACTAGAATTCTGCCTGATTCCCATATTTTCGTGTGCTATAGCTCACGCCTTTCGAGTGGGCCCGGCCCTCCAGACCCGGATAACATAAAAAAATTTCGGGCCATAAAATACTACCTAAGGAACCATAGTCAGCGCTCCGCCTTGATCGTTCCTCGTGTTTTGCATTTTATGGTCAAAAAACTAAAATTCTGCCCGATTCCCATATTTTCGTGTGCTATAGCCCACGGCTTCCGAGTGGTCCCGGGCACCCAGGAACCGGATAGCCTAAAATTTTTCCGGGTTATCAAATATGACCTAAAGAACCATAGTCACCGCCTTGCTATGACTGTTCCTCGTTGTTTTTCATTTTACTGCCAAAAAACAAGTATTCCGCCTGATTCCCATTTTTCGTGTGTTACGCTTTTCGAGTGGTCCCGGGCCACCCAGAACCGAATCTCCTAAAATTTTTCCGGGCCATCAAATACAACCTAAGGAACCATAGTCACCACCCTGCCATGACCGTTCCTCGTGTTTTATCATTTTACGGCAAAAAAACTAGAATTCCACTTGATTTTCATATTTTAGTGTGCGATAGGCCACGCCTTCCCAGTGGGCAGGGCCCCCTTGACCCGGATTGCCTAAAATTTTTCAGGTCCATCAAATACAACCTAAGGAACCATAGTCACCGCCCCTCCATGATCGTACCTTATTTATTTTGCGGGTTACGGCCAAAAATCTTGAATTCCGCTTGATTCCCAAATTTTCGTGTGCTATAGCCCACGCCTTCCCAGTGGGCAGGGCCCCCAGGACCCGGATTGCCTAAAATTTTTCAGGGCCATCAAATACTACCTATGGAACCATAGTCACCGCCCCGCCATGACCTTCCTCGTTGATGTGCATTTTACGGCCAAAACACGAGAATTCCGACCGATTTCCATATTTTCGTGTGCTGCCTTCCGAGTGGGCCCGGGCTCCCCAGAGCTCGATCGCCTAAAAGGTTTTCGGGCCATCAAATATGACCTAAGGTACCATAGTCACCGCCCCTCCATAACTGTTCCTCGTGTTTTTGTGTTTTACGGCCAAAAAACTAGAATTCCGCCTGATTCCCATATTTTCGCGTGCTATAGCCCACGCCTTCCAAGTGGGCAGGGCCCCCAGGACCCGAATCACCTAAAATTTTCAAGGCCATCAAATACGACCTATGGAAACATAGTCGCCTCCCCGCCATGACCTTCCTCGTTGTTTTGCCTTTTACGGCCAAAACATTAGAATTCCGACCGATTTTCATATTTTTCGTACCCGGATCGCCTAAAATTTTTCAGGGCCACCAAATACGACCTAAGGAAACATAGTCACTCCCCACCATGACCGTTCCTCGTTGTTTTGCGTTTTACGAACAAAACATAGAATTCCACCCGATTCCCATATTTTAGCCCACGCCTTGCGAGTGGGCCCGGGCCCCATGGACCCGGATCGCCTAAAATTTTTCGGGCAATCAAATACGACCTAAGGAACCATAGTCACTGCCTCACTATGACCGTTCCTCATTGTCTTTGCGTTTTACGGCAAAACAACTAGAATTTCGCCTGATTCCCATATTTCCGTGTGCTATAGCCCACGCCTTCCCAGTGGGCAGGGCCCCCAGGACCCGGATCGCCTAAAATTTATCGGGCTATAAAATACGACCTGAGGAACCATAGTCATCGCCTCGCCTTGATCGTTACTTGTGTTTTGCATTTTACGGTCAAATAACTAAAATTCTGCCCGATTCCAATATTTTCGTGTGTTATAGCCCACGCCTTCTGAGTGGTACCGGGCACCCCGGAACCGGATAGCCTAAAATTTTTCTGGGCCATCAAATATGACCTAAGGAATCATAGTCACCGCCCTGCCATGACCGTTCCTCGTGTTTTAGCATTTTACGGCCAAAATACTAGAATTCCGCCTGATTCCCATATTTTCGTGTGCTATAGCCCTCGCGTTGCGAGTATGCCATCAAATACGACCTAAGGAACCATAGTGACCACCCCTCCATGACGGTTCCTCACTTGTTTTGCATTTTACGGCCAAAAAAACTAGAATTCTGCCCTATTCCCATTTTTTCGTGTGCTACAGCCCACTATGAAAATGGATCGCCTAAAATTTTTCAGAGCCATCAAATACGAACTAAGGAACCATATTCACCGTACTGCCATGACCGTTCCCCGTTGTTTTGCATTTTGCGGCCAAAAAATGAGAATTCCGCCCGATTCCCAATTTTTGTATATTATAGCCCACACCTTCGGAGTGGGCACGGGCCCCCAGACCCGGATCACTTAAAAATTTTTTGGGCCATCAAATACGATTTAAGGTACTATAGTCACCGCCCCGCCAGGATCGTTCCTCATTTTTTGTGTATTACGGCCAAAAAATTAGAATTCTGCCCGATTCCCATATTTTCGTGTGCTATAGCTCATGCCTTCCTAGTGGGCCGCCTCCCTGGACTCGGATCGCCTAAAATATTTTCGGGCCATCAAATACGGTATAAGGAACCATAGTCACCGCCCCGCCATGAACGTTCCTCGTTACTTTGCATTTTACGGCCAAACAACTAGAATTTTTCCCGATTCCCATATTTTCGTGTGCTTTAGCCCACGCCTTCCGAGTGGGTCCGGGCCCCCAGACCCGGATCGCCTAAAACTTTTTCGAGGCATCAAATTCGACCTAAGGAACCATAGTCACCGTCTCGCCATGATCGTTCCTCATTGTTTGTGTTTTACGACCAAAAAATTAGAACTTCGCCTGATTTTCATATTTTCGTGTGCTATAGCCCAAGCCTTCCGAGTGATCCCGTGCCCCCCGGGATCTGATCGCCTAAAAAATTTTCCGGGGCATCAAATACGACCTAAAAAACCATAGTCACCACTCCGGCATGACCCTTCCTCGTTTCTTTGCATTTTACGGCCAAAAAACTAGAATTTCGCCTCATTGCGTGTGTTTTAGCCCACGCCTTTCGAGTGGACCCGGCCCCCCCAAACCCGGATCGCCTAAAACTTTTCTGGGCCATCAAATACGACCTAAGGAACCATAGTCACAGCTCCTCCATGATTGTTCCTCATTTTTTGTATCTTACGGCCAAAAAACTAGAATTCTGCCCGATTCCCATATTTTCGTGTGCTATATCCTACTCCTTCTGATTGGGCCGGGCCCCCCGGACTCGGATCGCCTAAATTCGTTTCGGTCCATCAAATATGACCTAAACAACCATAGTCACCGCTTCGCCAAGACCGTTCCTCATTGTTTTTGCGGTTTACGGCAAAAAAATTAGAATTTTGCCTGATTCCCATATTTTCGTGTGCTATAGCCCACGCCTTCCGAGTGCGCCCAGGCACCCAGACGGCGATCCCCTAAAACTTTTCCGGGCCATCAAATATGACCCAAGGAACCATATTCACAGCCCCGCCATGACCGTTCCTCGTTTATTTACGTTTACGGGCCAAAAACTAGAATTCCGCCCGATTCCCATTTTTTGGTGCGCTATAGCCCACGCCTTCCGAGTGGTCCCGGGCCCCCCCATAACCGGGTTGTCCAAAATATGTTCGGGCCATCAAATACGACCTAAGGAACCATATTCACCGCCCCGCCTTGACCGTTCCTCGTTGTTTTGCGTTTTACGGCCAAAAAACAAGAATTCCGCCCGATTCCCATATTTTCGTGTGCTATAGCCCACGCCTTCTGACTGATCCCGCCCCCCGGAATCGGATCGCCTAAAATTTTTCCGGGCCATCAAATTAGACCTAAGGAACAATAGTCACCGCTCTGCCATGACCGTTCCTCGCTGTTTTGCATTTTACAGCCAAAAAATAAGAATTCCGCCCATTTCCCATTTTTTCGTGTGCTATAACCCACGTCTTCCGAGCGGTCCTAGGCCCCCCGGACCCGGATTGCCTAAAATTTTATCGGGCCATCAAATATGACCTAAGGAACCATAGTCACGCCCCGCCATGACCTCTCCTCATTTTTTGGCGTTTTACGGCCAAAAAACTATAATTTTTCCCGATTCCCATACTTTCGTGTGCTATTGCCCACGCCTTCCGAGTGGGCCAGGGCTCCCCGGACCCGGATCGCCTAAAAATTTTTTGGGCTATCTAACACGACCTAAGGAACCATAGTCACCGCCCCGTCATGACCATTCCTCATTTTTTTGTATTTTACGGCCAAAAAACAAGAATTCGCATGTTTCCCATATTTTCGTGTGCTATAGCCCACGCCTTCTGAGTGGTACCGGGCACCCCGGAACCGGATCGCCTAAAATTTTTCTGAGCCATCAAATATGACCTAAGGAATCATAGTCACCGCCCTGCCATGACCGTTCCTCGTGTTTTAGCATTTTACGGCCAAAATACTAGAATTCCGCCTGATTCCCATATTTTCGTGTGCTATAGCCCTCGCGTTGCGAGTATGCCATCAAATACGACCTAAGGAACCATAGTGAACACCCCTCCATGACGGTTCCTCACTTGTTTTGCATTTTACGGCCAAAAAAACTAGAATTCTGCCCTATTCCCATTTTTTCGTGTGCTACAGCCCACTATGAAAATGGATCGCCTCAAATTTTTCAGAGCCATCAAATACGAACTAAGGAACCATATTCACCGTACTGCCATGACCGTTCCCCGTTGTTTTGCATTTTGCGGCCAAAAAATGAGAATTTCGCCCGATTCCCAATTTTTGTGTAATATAGCCCACACCTTCGGAGTGGGCACGGGCCCCCCCAGACCCGGATCGCTTAAAAATTTTTTGGGCCATCAAATACGATTTAAGGTACTATAGTCACCGCCCCGCCAGGATCGTTCCTCATTTTTTGTGTACTACGGCCAAAAAATTAGAATTCCGCCCGATTCCCATATTTTCGTGTGCTATAGCTCATGCCTTCCTAGTGGGCCGCCTCCCTGGACTCGGATCGCCTAAAATATTTTCGGGCCATCAAATACAACATTAAAAACCATAGTCACTGCCTCGCCAAGACCGTTCCTCTTTGTTTTACGTTTTACGGCCAAACAACTAGAATTCCGCCCGATTCCCATATTTTCGTGTGCTATAGCCCTCGCCTTGCGAGTAGGCCATCAAATACGACCTAAGGAACCATAGTGACCACCCCGCCATGAAGGTTCCTCACTTGTTTTGCGTTTTACGGCCAAAAAACTAGAATTCTGCCTGATTCCCATTTTTTCGTGTGCTACAGCCCACACCTTACGAGTGGTCCCGGGCCCCCCGAAAATGGATCGCCTAAAATTTTTCCGAGCCATCAAATATGAGCTAAGGAACCATATTCACCGACCTGCCATGACCGTTCCCTGTTGTTTTGCAATTTGCGGCCAAAAAATGAGAATTCCGCCCGTTTCCCAATTTTCGTGTATTATAGCCCACGCCTTCGGAGTGGGCACGGGCCCCCCAGACCCGGATCGCTTAAAAATTTTTCGGGCCATCAAATACGATCTAAGGTACTATAGTCACCGCCCCGCCAGGATCGTTCCTCATTTTTTGTGTATTACGGCCAAAAAATTAGAATTCCGCCCGATTCCCATATTTTCGTACGTTATAGCTCACGCCTTCCGAGTGGGCCGCCCCCTGGACTCGGATCTCCTAAAATATTTTTGGGCCAATAAATAAAACATTAAAAACCATAGTCACCACCTCGCCAAGACCGTTCCTCTTTGTCTTACGTTTTACGGCCAAACAACTAGAATTCCGCCCGATTCCCATTTTTCGTGTGCTATAGCCCATGCCTTCCGAGTAGTCCCGTGCCCCCGTAACCGGATCGCCTAAAATATTTTTGGGCCATCAAATACGGTATAAGGAACCATAGTCACCGCCCCGCCATGAACGTTCCTCGTTACTTTGCATTTTACGGCCAAACAACTAGAATTTTTCCCGATTCCCATATTTTCGTATGCTTTAGCCCACGCCTTCCGAGTGGGTCCGGGCCCCCAGACCCGGATCGCATAAAACTTTTTCGAGGCATCAAATGCGACCTAAGGAACCATAGTCACCGTCTCGCCATGATCGTTCCTCATTGTTTGTGTTTTACGACCAAAAAATTAGAACTTCGCCTGATTTTCATATTTTCGTGTGCTATAGCCCAAGCCTTCCGAGTGATCCCGTGCCCCCCGGGATCTGATCGCCTAAAAATTTTTCCGGGGCATCAAATATGACCTAAGAAACCATAGTCACCACCCCGGCATGACCTTTCCTCGTTTCTTTGCATTTTACGACCAAAAAACTAGAATTTCACCTGATTCCCATATTTGCGTGTGTTTTAGCCCACGCCTTTCGAGTGGACCCGGCCCCCCAAACCCGGATCGCCTAAAACTTTTCTGGGCCATCAAATATGACCTAAGGAACCATAGTCACAGCCCCTCCATGATTGTTCCTCATTTTTTGTATCTTACGGCCAAAAAACTAGAATTCTGCCCGATTCCCATATTTTCGTGTGCTATATCCTACTCCTTCCGATTGGGCCGGGCCCCCGGACTCGGATCGCCTAAATTCGTTTCGGTCCATCAAATATGACCTAAACAACCATAGTCACCGCCTCGCCAAGACCGTTCCTCATTGTTTTTGCGGTTTACGGCAAAAAAATTAGAATTTTGCCTGATTCCCATATTTTCGTGTGCTATAGCCCACGCCTTCCGAGTGCGCCCAGGCCCCCAGACGGCGATCCCCTAAAACTTTTTCGGGCCATCAAATACGACCCAAGGAACCATATTCACTGCCCCGCCATGACCGTTCCTCATTTATTTGCGTTTACGGGCCAAAAACTAGAATTCCGCCCGATTCCCATTTTTTCGTGTACTATAGCCCACGCCTTCCGAGTGGTCCCGGGCCCCCCATAACCGGGTTGTCCAAAATATGTTCGATCCATCAAATATGACCTAAGGAACCATATTCAACGCCCCGCCTTGACCGTTCCACGTTGTTTTGCGTTTTACGGCCAAAAAACTAGAATTCCGCCCGATTCCCATATTTTCGTGTGCTATATATAGCCCACGCCTTCTGACTGATCCCGCCCCCCGGAATTGGATCGCCTAAAATTTTTTCGGGCCATCAAATTAGACCTAAGGAACAATAGTCACCGCTCTGCCATGACCGTTCCTCGCTGTTTTGCATTTTACAGCCAAAAAATAAGAATTCCGCCCATTTTTCATTTTTTCGTGTGCTATAACCCACGTCTTCCGAGTGGTCCTAGGCCCCCCGGACCCGGATCGCCTAAAATTTTATCAGGCCATCAAATATGACCTAAGGAACCATAGTCACGCCCTGCCATGACCTCTCCTCATTTTTGGTGTTTTACGGCCAAAATACTATAATTTTTCCCGATTCCCATACTTTCGTGTGCTATTGCCCGCGCCTTCCGAGTGGGCCAGGGTGCCCCGGACCCGGATCGCCTAAAAATTTTTCGGGCTATCTAACATGACCTAAGGAACCATAGTCACCGCCCTGCCATGACCATTCCTCATTTTTTTGTATTTTACGGCCAAAAAACAAGAATTCGCATGTTTCCCATATTTTCGTGTGCTATAGCCCACGCCTTCTGAGTGGTACCGGGCACCCCGGAACCGGATCGCCTAAAATTTTTCTGAGCCATCAAATATGACCTAAGGAATCATAGTCACCGCCCTGCCATGACCGTTCCTCGTGTTTTAGCATTTTACGGCCAAAATACTAGAATTCCGCCTGATTCCCATATTTTCGTGTGCTATAGCCCTCGCCTTGGGAGTATGCCATCAAATAAGACCTAAGGAACCATAGTGACCACCCCTCTATGACAGTTCCTCACTTGTTTGGCATTTTACGGCCAAAAAAACTAGAATTCTGCCCTATTCCCATTTTTTCGTGTGCTACAGCCCACTATGAAAATGGATCGCCTAAAATTTTTCAGAGCCATCAAATACGAACTAAGGAACCATATTCACCGTACTGCCATGACCGTTCCCCGTTGTTTTGCATTTTGTGGCCAAAAAATAAGAATTCCGCCCGATTCCAAATTTTTGTGTATTATAGCCCACACCTTCGGAGTGGGCACGGGCCCCCCAGACCCGGATCGCTTAAAAAAATTTTGGGCCATCAAATACGATTTAAGGTACTATAGTCACCGCCCCGCCAGGATCGTTCCTCATTTTTTGTGTATTACGGCCAAAAAATTAGTATTCTGCCCGATTCCCATATTTTCGTATGCTATAGCTCATGCCTTCCTGATGGGCCGCCTCCCTGGACTCGGATCGCCTAAAATATTTTCGGGCCATCAAATACAACATTAAAAACCATAGTCACTGCCTCGCCAAGACCGTTCCTCTTTGTTTTACGTTTTACGGCCAAACAACTAGAATTCCGCCTGATTCCCATATTTTCGTGTGCTATAGCCCTCGCCTTGCGAGTAGGCCATCAAATACGACCTAAGGAACCATAGTGACCACCCCGCCATGAAGGTTCCTCACTTGTTTTGCGTTTTACGGCCAAAAAACTAGAATTCTGCCCGATTCCCATTTTTTCGTGTGCTGCAGCCCACACCTTCCGAGTGGTCCCGGGCCCCCCGAAAATGGATCGCCTAAAATTTTTTCGAGCCATAAAATACGAGCTAAGGAACCATATTCACCGACCTGCCATGACCGTTTCCCGTTGTTTTGCAATTTGCGGCCAAAAAATGAGAATTCCGCCCGTTTCCCAATTTTCGTGTATTATAGCCCATGCCTTCGGAGTGGGCACGGGCCCCCCAGACCCGGATCGCTTAAAAATTTTTTGGGCCATCAAATACGATCTAAGGTACTATAGTCACCGCCACGCCAGGATCGTTCCTCATTTTTTGTGTATTACGGCCAAAAAATTAGAATTCCGCCCGATTCCCATATTTTCGTGTGTTATAGCTCACGCCTTCCGAGTGGGCCGCCCCCTGGACTCGGATCTCCTAAAATATTTTTGGGCCAATAAATACAACATTAAAAACCATAGTCACCACCTCGCCAAGACCGTTCCTCTTTGTTTTACGTTTTACGGCCAAACAACTAGAATTCCGCTCGATTCCCATTTTTCGTGTGCTATAGCCCATGCCTTCCGAGTGGTCCCGTGCCCCCGTAACCGGATCGCCTAAAATATTTTTGGGCCATCAAATACGGCATAAGGAACCATAGTCACCGCCCCGCCATGAACGTTCCTCGTTACTTTGCATTTTACGGCCAAACAACTAGAATTTTTCCCGATTCCCATATTTTCGTGTGCTTTAGCCCACGCCTTCCGAGTGGGTCCGGGCCCCCAGACCCGGATCGCCTAAAACTTTTTCGAGGCATCAAATGCGACCTAAGGAACCATAGTCACTGTCTCGCCATGATCGTTCCTCATTTTTTGTGTTTTACGACCAAAAAATTAGAACTTCGCCTGATTTTCATATTTTCGTGTGCTATAGCCCAAGCCTTCCGAGTGATCCCGTGCCCCCCGGGATCTGATCGCCTAAAAATTTTTCCGGGTCATCAAATACAACCTAAGGAACCATAGTCACCGCCCCGGCATGACCCTTCCTCATTTCTTTGCATTTTACGACCAGAAAACTAAAATTTCGCCTGATTCCCATATTTGCATGTGCTTTAGCCCACGCCTTTGGAGTGGACCCGGCCCCCCCAAACCCGGATCGCCTAAAACTTTTCTGGGCCATCAAATATGACCTAAGAAACCATAGTCACAGCCCCTCCATGATTGTTCCTCATTTTTTGTATCTTACGGCCAAAAAACTAGAATTCTGCCCGATTCCCATATTTTTGTGTGCTATATCCTACTCCTTCCGATTGGGCCGGGCCCCCCGGACTCGGATCGCCTAAATTTGTTTCGGTCCATCAAATATGACCTAAACAACCATAGTCACCGCCTCGCCAAGACCGTTCCTCATTGTTTTTGCGGTTTACGGCAAAAAAATTAGAATTTTGCCTGATTCCCATATTTTCGTGTGCTATAGCCCACGCCTTCCGAGTGCGCCCAGGCCCCCAGACGGCGATCCCCTAAAACTTTTCCGGGCCATCAAATACGACCCAAGGAACCATATTCACTGCCCCGCCATGACCGTTCCTCGTTTATTTGCGTTTACGGGCAAAAAACTAGAATTCCGCCCGATTCCCATTTTTTGGTGTGCTATAGCCCATGCCTTCCGAGTGGTCCCGGGCCCCCCATAACTGGGTTGTCCAAAATATGTTCGGGCCATCAAATACGACCTAAGGAACCATATTCACCGCCCCGCCTTGACCGTTCCTCATTGTTTTGCATTTTACGGCCAAAAAACAAGAATTCCGCCCGATTCCCGTATTTTCGTGTGCTATAGCCCACACCTTCTGACTGATCCCGCCCCCTGGAATCGGATCGCCTAAAATTTTTCTGGGCCATCAAAATAGACCTAAGGAACAATAGTCACCACTCTGCCATGACCGTTCCTCGCTATTTTGCATTTTACAGCCAAAAAATAAGAATTCCGCCCATTTCCCATTTTTTTGTGTGCTATAACCCACGTCTTCCGAGTGGTCCTAGGCCCCCCGGACCCGGATCGCCTAAAATTTTATCGGGCCATCAAATATGACCTAAGGAACCATAGTCACGCCCCGCCATGACCTCTCCTCATTTTTTGGCATTTTACGGCCAAAAAACTATAATTTTTCCCGATTCCCATACTTTCGTGTGCTATTGCCCACGCCTTCCGAGTGGGCCAGGGCGCCCCAGACCCGGATAGCCTAAAAATTTTCCGGGCATATTTTCATGTGCTATAGCTCACGATTTGCGAGTGGGCCCAGGCCCCCCAGACCCGGATCGCCTAAAATTTTCCGGGCCATCAAATACGACCTAAGGAACCATAGTCACCGTCCAGCCATGACCATTCCTCGCTTTTTTTTGTGTTTTACGGCCAAAAAACTAGGTATCCGCCCGATTCCCATTTTTTCCAGTGCTTTAGCCCACGCCTTACGAGTGGGCCCAGGCCCCCAGGACCTGGATCGTCTAAAAATATTTCTGGCCATCAAATACGTCCTAAGGAACCATAGACACAACCCTACCATGATTGTTCCTCATTATTTGCATTTTACGACCAAAAAATTAGAATTCTGCCCGATTCCTATATTTTCATGTGCTATATCCCACGCCTTCCGAGTGGGCCGGGGGCCCTAGACTCGGATCACCTCAATTCTTTTCGGTCCATCAAATACGACCTAAAGAACCATAGTCACCGCCTCGCCATGACCGTTCCTCATTGTTTTTGCGTTTTACGGCAAAAAAACTAGAATTCCGCCCGATTCCATATTTTCATGTGCTATTGCCCACGCCTTCCCTGTGGACAGGGGCCCCCGTATCCCGATCTCCTAAAATTTGTCTAGGCCCTCTAACACGACCTAAGGAACCATAGTCACCGCCCCGCCATGTACGTTCCTCGTTTTTGCTTTACCAGTGGGCTGGGCCCCCCGGAACCGGATAGCCTAAATTTTTTTTGGGCCATCAAATACGACCTAAGGAACAATAGTCACCGCCCCGCCATGACCTCTCCTCGTTTTTTTGCGTTTTACGGTCAATAAACTAGAATTTCGGCCGATTCTCATATTTTCGTGTGCTATAGCCCACGCCTTCAAAGTGGTCCCGGGCCCCCCAGAACCGGGTCGCCCAAAATATTTTCGGGCCATCAAATACGACCTAAGGAACCATAGTCACCACCCCACTATGACCGTTCCTCTTTTTTTTCCATTTTACGACAAAAAAACTAGAATTCTGCCCGATTCCCATATTTTAGTATGCTAGCCCACGCCTTCCGAGTGGGCCCCGACCCCCGGACCCCGATCGCCTAAAATTTTTCCGGGACATAAAATATGACCTAGGGAACCATAGTCACCGCCTCGCCATGACCGTTGCTCGTTTTTTTTTTTTGCATTTTACGGCCAAAAAACTAGAATTCCGCCTCATTCCCATATTTTCGTGTGCTATAGCCCACGCCTTCCCAGTGGGCAGGCCCCCCGGACCTGGATCGCCTAAAATTTTACCGAGCCATCAAATACGACCTAAAGAACCATAGGCACCGCCCCCCATGACCTCTCCTCGTTCATTTGCATTTTACGGCCAAAAAAATAGAATTCTGCACAATTCTCATATTTTCGTGTGCTATATAGCCCACGCATTCCGAGTGGCCCCGGGTCCCCGGACCCCGATCGCCTAAAATATTTTCGGGCCATCAAATACAACATAAGGAACCATATTCACAGCCCCGCCATGACCGTTCCTCGATTTTTTGCATTTTACAGCCAAAAAATAAGAATTCCGCACGATTCCCATTTTTTTCTGTGCTATAGCCCACGCCTTCCGAGTGGTCCCGGGCCCCCCAAAACCGGATCTCTTAAAATTTTTCTAGTCCTGGTTCCAATTTTTTCGTGTGCTAAACCCACGCTTCCGAGTGGTCCCGGGCCCCCCGGAACCGGATAGTTTAAAAATTTTTTGGGCCATCAAATACGACCTAAGGATCCATAGTCACCGCCCCGCCATGACCATTCCTTGTTGTTTTCCATTTTACAGCCAAAAAACAAGAATTCCGCATGTTTCCCATTTTTTCGTGTGCTATAGCCCACGCCTTCCGAGTGGTCCCGGGCCCCCGGACTCGGATCTTCTAAAAATTTTCAGGGCGACAAAATATGATCTAAGAAAACATAGTCACCGCCCCGCCATAACCATTCCTCGTTGTTTTGCGTTTTACGACCAAAACGTAGAATTCCGCCTGATTTCCATATTTTCATGTGCTATAGCCCACGCCTTGCAAATGGGCCGGGGGCCCCCAGACCCGGATCGCCTAAAAATTTTTTGAGCCATCAAATACGACCTAAGGAACCATGGTCACTGCCCCGCCATGACATCTCCTCATTGTTTTGCGATTTACGGCCATACTAGAATTCCGCTTAATTCCCATATTTTTGTGTGCTATAGCCCACACCTTCCGAGTGGGTCGGGCCCTCCGGACTTGGATAGCCTAAAAATTTTTCGGGCCATCAAATACGACCCAGAGTGGGCCATTAAATACGACCAAAACATAGAATTTCGCACGATTCCTATATTTTGGTGTGCTATAGCCCACGCCAGCCGAGTGGGCCTGGGCCCCAGGACCCCAATCGCCTAAAATTTTTCCTGGCCATCAAATACGACCTAAGGAACCATATTCACAGCCCCTCCATGACCGTTCCTTGTTCTTTTGCGTTTTACGACCAAAAAACTAGAATTATGCCTGATTCCCATATTTTCGTGTGCTATATAGCCCACGCCTTCTTTGTGGGCCCGGTCCCCTCAGAACCGGATCGCCTAAAATTTTTCCGGGCCATTACATACGACCTAAGGAACCATATCACCATCCCTCCATGACCGTTCCTCGCATTTTTGCGTGTCCGGCCAAAAAATTAGAATTCCACCTGATTCTTATATTTTCGTGTGCCATAGCCCACGCCTTCTGAGTGGGCGTGGGCCTCCGGACCCCGATCGCCTTAAAAAATTTCGGGCCATGAAATACGACCTAAGGAACCATAGTTACCGCTCCGCAATGATAGTTCCGCATGTTTTGCGTTTTACGGCCAAAAAACTAGAATTCCTCTTGATTCCCATATTTTCATGTGCTATTACCCACGCCTTACAAGTGGACCGGGGACCCCGGGCTCGGATCGCCTAAAATTTTTTTGGGCCATAAAATACGATCTAAGGAACAATAGTCATCGCCTCTCCATGGCCTCTCCTCATTTGTTTTTTGTTTTACGGCCAAAATACTAGAATTCCGCCCGATTCCCATTGTTTTGGTGCTATAGCCCACTCCTTCCGAGTGGTCCGGGGTCCGCGGAACGGATCTTATAAATTTTTTTGGGAAATTAAATAAAACCTAAGCAACCATAGTCACCACCCCATCATGACCGTTCCTCGTTATGTTGCGTTTTACGGCCAAAAAAGTAGAATTCCGCCCGATTACCATATTTTCGTCTGCTATAGCCCACGCCTTGCGAGTGGGCCCGGGCTCCCCGAAACCGGGTCGCCTAAAAATTTTCCGGGTGAACAAATACTACCTAAGGAACCATATTCACCAACACGCCATGACCGTTCCTCATCTTTTTGCATTTTACGGCCAAAAAACTAGAATTCCGCCCGATTACCATATTTTTATATGCTATAGCCCATGCCTTTCGAGTGAGCCCGAGCCCCCAGACCTAGATCGCCTAAAAATTTTCCGGGCTATCAAATACCACCTAAGGAACCATAGTCACCGCCCCGCCATGATCATTCCTCATTTTTTGCATTTTACGGCCAAAAAACTAGAATTTCGCCCAATTCCCATATTTTCGTGTGCTATAGCCCACGCCTAACGAGTGGTCCGGGCCCCCGGACTCGGATCGCCTAAAAAATGTTCGGGCCATCAAATATGACACTAACAACCATGGTCACTGCCTCGCCATAACCGATCCACGTCTTTTGCATTTTACGGCCAAAAACCTAGAATTCCACCTGATTCCCATATTTTCGTGTGCTATAGCACAAGCATTCTAAGTGGGCCCGGTCCCCCCAGAACCCTGATCTCCTAAAAAAATTTCGGGCCATGAAATACGACCTAAGGAACCATAGTTACTACTCTGTAATGATCGTTCCTCATGTTTTGCATTTTACGAATAAAAAACTAGAATTCTGCCTAATTCCCCTATTTTCATGTGCTATAGCCCACGCCTTACAAGTGAGCCGGGTCCCCCAGACTAGGATCGCCTAAAATTTATTTGGGCCATCAAATACGACCTAATGAACCATAGTCACCGCCCTGCCATGGCCTCTCCCCGTTTGTTTTGCGTTTTACGGCCAGAATACTAGAATTCCGCCCCATTCCCATATTTTCGTGTGCTAAAGCCCACGCCTTCCGAGTGGGCCCGGGCCCCCGGACCCCGATCAAACAAAAATGTTTTTAGGCAATCTAATACGACCTAAGGAACCATAGTCACCACCCCGCCATGACCGTTCCTTGATGTTTTGCATTTTACGGCCAAAAAACAAGAATTCTGGTCGATTCCTATTTTTTCGTGTGCCATGCCCACGCCTTCCGAGTGGTCCTGGGGCCCGCCGAACCGGATCGCCCTAATTTTTCTGGTAAATTAAATTTGACCTAAGGAACCATAGTCACCACTCCGCCATGACCGTTCCTCATTTTTTTGCGTTTTACGGCCAAAAAAGTAGAATTCCGCCTGATTTCCATATTTTCGTGTGCTATAGCCCACGCCTTGCGAGTGGGCCCGTCCCCCCGAAACCGGTTCGCCTAAAATTTTTCGGGCAAACAACTACAACCTAAGGAACCACATTCACCTACCCGTGAGTGACTGTTCCTCGTTGTTTTACATTTTATGGCCAAAAAGCTAGAATTTCGCCCAATTACCATATTTTCGTGTGCTCTAGCCCACGCCTTCCGAGTGAGCCCGGGCCCCCAGACCTAGATCGCCTAAAAAATTTCCGGGTCATCAAATACGACCTAAGGAACCGTAGTTACCGCCCCGCCATGATTGTTCCACATTCTTTGCATTTTACGGAAAAAAACACTAGAATTCCGCCCGATTACCATATTTTCGTGTGCTATAGCCCACGCCTTCCGAGTTGTCGCGGGCCCCCGGTCACCGAAAAATTTTTCGGGCCATCAAATACGACCTAAGATACCATATTCACAGCCTCGCCATGACCGTTCCTTGTTCTTTTGCATTTTACAGCCAAAAAACTAGAATTTCGCTCGATTCCCATATTTTCGTGTGCTATAGCCCACGCCTTTCGAGTGGGCCTGGTCTCCCTAGAACCGGATCGCCTAAAATTTTTCCGGGCCATCACATACGACCTAAGGAACCATAGTCACCGTCCCACCATGACCGTTCATCGCTTTATTGCGTTTCCGGCCAAATAACTAGAATTTCGCCTGATTCCCATATTTTCGTGTGCTATAGCCCACGCCTTCCGAGTGGGCGCGGGCCCCCAGAACCTGATCGCCTAAAAACTTTTTGGCCCATGAAATACGACCTAAGGAACCATAGTTACCGCTCCGCAATGATCGCTCCTCATGTTTTGTGTCTTACGGCCAAAAAACTAGAATTCGGCCTGATTCCCATATTTTCATGTGCTATAGCCCACACCTTACAAGTGGGCTGGGGCCCTCGGACCTAAGGAAACATAGTCATCGCCCCTCCATGGCCTCTTCTCGTTTGTTTTGCGTTTTACGGCCGAAATACTAGAATTCCACCTTATTCCCATATTTTCGTGTGCTATATCCTACGCCTTCCGAGTGGGCCCAGGCCCTCCGGACCCGGAACGTTTAAAATTTTTCCGGGCCATCAAATAAGACCTAAGGAACCATAGTCACCGCCACGCCATGACCGTTCCTCATTTATTTTGCGTTTTACGACCAAAAAATAAGAATTCCGCCCGATTCCCATATTTTCGTGTGTTATAGCCCACGCCTTCCGAGTGGGCCCGATCCCCCAGGACTCAGATCGCTTAAACATTTTTCGGGCCATTAAATATGACCTAAAGAACCATAGTCACCACCCCTCCATGACCGTTCCTCATTCTTTTGCATTTTACGGACGAAAAACTAAAACTCCGCCCGATTTCCATATTTTTGTGTGCTATAGCCCACACCTTCCGAGTAGGCCCGGGCCCTTCGGACCCGGATCACTTAAAATGCTTCAGGTCCTTCACCTAAGGAACCATAGTCACTGTCCTGCCATGACTGTTCCTCGTTTTTTGCGTTTTACTTCAAAAAAACTAGAATTTCGCCTAATTCTCATATTTTCGTGAGCTATAGTCCACGCCTTCCGAGTGGGGCCGGGCTCTTCGGACCCATATCCCCTAAAAAAAATTTGGGCCATCAAATACGACCTAAGGTACCATAGACACCGTCACTCCATAACTGTTCCTCGTTTTTTTGCGTTTTACGGCCAAAAAACTAGAATTCCGCCCGATTCCCATATTTTCGTGTGTTATAGCCCACGCCTTCCCATGGGGCAGAGACCCCGGACCCGGATCGCCTAAATGTTTTCCTGGCCATCAAATACGACCTAACGAACCATAGTCACCGCCCCGCCATGACCTATCCTTGTTTTTTGCGTTTTACGGCTAAAAATTAAAATTCCGTCCGATTCCCATATTTTTGTGTGGTAGCCCACTCCTTCCGAGTGGGCCCGGGCACTCCAGGCCCGGATCGCTTAAAATTTTTCAAGTCCATCAAATAGCACCTAAGGAACCATAGTCACTGCCCCGCCATGACTTTTCCTCGTTTTTTGTGTTTTACTTTAAAAAAACTTGAAATTCCGCCCAATTCCAATATTTTCGTGGGCTATAGCCCACGCCTTCCGAGTGGGCTCGAGCCCCCCGGATCTCCTAAAACGTTTCGGGGCATGAAAAATGACCTAAGGAACAATTGTTACTGCCCACCATGACCTTTCCTTGTTTTTTTGCATTTTACTTCAAAAAAACTAGAATTTCGCCTAATTCCCATATTTTCGTGTGCTATAGTCCACGCCTTTCGAGTGGGCCCGGGCTCCCCAGACCTCGATCGCCTAAAAAGTTTTCGGGCCATCAAATACGACCTAAGGTACCATAGTCACCGCCCCTCCATAACTGTTCCTCGTGTTTTTGCATTTTACGGCCAAAAAAATTGGAATTCCGCCCGATTCCCATATTTCCGTGTGCTATAGCCCACGCCTTCCCTGTGGGCAGGGCCCCCCGAACTCGGATCGCCTAAAATTTTTCCAGGCCATCAAATAAAACCTAAGGAACCATAGTCACCGCCCCGCCATGACCTTTCCTTTTTTTTTTTTGCGTTTTACGGCTAAAAATTAGAATTCTGTCCGATTTCCATATTTTTGTGTGCTAGCCCGCGCCTTCCGAGTGGGCCCGGGTCCTCCGGACCCCAATTGCCTAAAAAATTTTCGGGTCATCAAATACGACCTAAGATACCATAGTCACTGCCCTGCCATGACTGTTCCTCATTTGTTTTGCATTTTACGGCCTAAAAACAAGAATTCCGCCCCATTCCCATATTTTCGTGTGCTATAGCCCACGCCTTCCGAGTGCGCTCGAGCCCCCCGGATCGCCTAAAAATTTTTGGGGGATGAAAAACGACCTAAGGAACTATAGTTACCGCCCCACCATGACCTCTCCTTGTTCTTTTGCATTTTACGTCCAAAAATCTTGAATTTCGCCTAATTCCCATATTTTCGTGTTCTATAGCCCATACCTTCCGAGCATGCCCGGACCCCGATCGCTTAAAAAGATTCCGCGCCATCAAATACGACCTAAGGAACCATAGTCACAATCCCGACATGACAGTTCCTCATTTTTTTTGCGTTTTACTGCCAAAAAACTAGAATTCCGCCTGATTCCCATATTTTCGTGTGCTATAGCCCACGACTTCTGAGTGGGCCGGGCCCCCTAGACTCGGATCGCTTAAACTTTTTCCGGGCCATCAAATACGACCTAATGAACCATAGTCACCGCCCCGCCATGACCTTTCCTTGTTTTTTGCATTTTACGGCTAAAAATTAGAATTATGTCCGATTTCCATATTTTCGTGTGCTAGCCCACGCCTTCCGAGTGGGCCTTGGTCCCCCGGACCCCAATCACCTAAAATTTTTCCGGGTCATCAAATACGACCTAAGATACCATAGTCACTGCCCCGCCATGACCGTTCCTCATTTGTTTTGCGTTTTACGGCCAAAAAACAAGAATTCCTCCCCATTCCCATATTTTCGTGTGCTATAGCCTACGCCTTGCGAGTGGGCTCGAGCCCCCCGGATCTCCTAAAATGTTTTGGGGCATGAAAAATGACCTAAGGAACTATAGTTACCGCCCCACCATGACCTTTCCTTGTTTGTTTGGATTTTACATAAAAAACTAGAATTTCGCCTAATTCCCATATTTTCGTGTGCTATAGTCCACGCCTTCCGAGTGGGCCCGGGCTCCCCAAACCTCGATCGCCTAAAAACTTTTCGGGCCATCAAATACGACCTAAGGTACCATAGTCACCGCCCCTCCATAATTTTTCTTCGTGTTTTTTCGTTTTACGGCCAAAAAACTAGAATTTTGCCTGATTCCCATATTTCCGTTTGCTATAGCCCACGCCTTACCTGTGGGCAGGCCCCCCCGAACCCTTATCGCCTAAAATTTTTCCGGGCCATCAAATACAACCTATGGAACCATAGTCACCGCCCCGCCATGAGCTTTCCTTGTTTTTTGCGTTTTACGGCTAAAAATTAGAATTCTGTCCGATTTTCATATTTTCGTGTGCTAGCCCGCGCCTTCCGAGTGGGCCCGCGTCCTCCGGACCCCAATCGCCTAAAAATTTTCCAGGTCATCAAATACGACCTAAGATTCCATAGTCACCGCCCCGCCATGACCGTTCCTCATTTGTTTTGCGTTTTACGGCCTAAAAATAAGAATTCCGCCCCATTCCCATATTTTCGTGTGCTATAGCCCACGCCTTCCGAGTGGGCTCGAGCCCCCCGGATATCCTAAAACGTTTTGGGGCATGAAAAATGACCTAAGGAACTATAGTTACCGCCCCACCATGACCTTTCCTTGTTTTTTTGCATTTTACTTCAAAAAAACTAGAATTTTGCCTATTTCCCATATTTTCGTGTGCTATAGTCCACGCCTTCTGAGTGGGCCTGGGCTCCCCAGACCTCGATCGCCTAAAAATTTTTCGGGGCATCAAATACGACCTAAGGTACCATAGTCACCACCCCTCCATAACTGTTCCTCGTGTTTTTGCGTTTTACGGCCAAAAAACTAGAATTCCGCCCGATTCCCATATTTTCGTGTGCTATATCCCACGCCTTCCCTGTGGGTAGGGCCCCCCGAACTCGGATCGCCTAAAAGTTTTTCGGGCCATCAAATACGACCTAAGAAACCATAGTCACCGCCCCGCCATGACCTTTCCTTGTTTTTTGCATTTTACAGCTAAAAATTAGAATTCTGTCCGATTTCCATATTTTCATGTGCTAGCCCGCGCCTTACGAGTGGGCCCGGGTCCTCCAGACCTCAATCGCCTAAAAATTTTTGGGTCATCAAATACGACATAAGATACCATAGTCACCGCTCCGCCTTGACCGTTCCTCATTTGTTTTGCGTTTTACGTCCTAAAAACAAGATTTTCGCCCCATTCCCATATTTTCGTGTGCTATTGCCCATGCCTTCCGAGTGGGCTCGAGCCCCCCGGATAGCCTAAAAATTTTTGGGGGATGAAAAATGACCTAAGGAACTATAGTTACCGCCCCACCATGACCTTTCCTTGTTTTTTTGCATTTTACGTCCAAACAACTTGAATTTCGCCTAATTCCCATATTTTCGTGTTCTATAGCCCACACCTTCCGAGTATGCCCGGACCCCGATCGCTTAAAAAGTTTCCGCGCCATCAAATACGACCTAAGGAACCATAGTCACCATCCCGACATGACAGTTCCTCGTTTTTTTTGCGTTTTACTATCAAAAAACTAGAATTCCGCCTGATTCCCATATTTTCGTGTGCTTTAGCCCACGACTTCCGAGTGGGCCAGGCCCCCTAGACTCGGATCGCTTAAACTTTTTCCGGGCCATCAAATACGACCTAATGAACCATTGTCACCACCCCGCCATGACCTTTCCTTGTTTTTTGCGTTTTACGGCTAAAAATTAAAATTCTGTCCACGACTTCCGAGTGGGCCTGGGTTCCCCGGACCCCAATCACCTAAAATTTTTCCGGGTCATCAAATACGACCTAAGATACCATAGTCACCGCCCTGCCATGACCGTTCCTCATTTGTTTTGCGTTTTACGGCCAAAAAACAAGAATTCCGCCACATTCCCATATTTTCGTGTGCTATTGCCCACGCCTTCCGAGTGGGCTCGAGCCCCCCGGATCTCCTAAAACGTTTTGGGGCATGAAAAATGACCTAAGGAACTATAGTTACCGCCCCACCATGACCTTTCCTTATTTATTTTGGATTTTACATCAAACAAATTTAGAATTTCTCCTAATTCCTATATTTTCGTCTGCTGTAGTCCACGCCTTCCGAGTGGGCCCGGGCTCCCCAGACCTCGATCGCCTAAAAACTTTTCGGGCCATCAAATACGACCTAAGGTACCATAGTCACCGCCCCTCCATAACTGTTCTTTGTGTTTTTGCGTTTTCCGGCCAAAAAACTAGAATTTTGCCTGATTCCCATATTTCCGTGTGCTATAGCCCATGCCTACCCTGTGGGCAGGCCCCCCCGAACCCTTATCGCCTAAAATTTTTCCGGACCATCAAATACAACCTATGGAACCATAGTCACCGCCCCGCCATGAGCTTTCCTTGTTTTTTGCGTTTTACGGTGAAAAATTAGAATTCTGTCTGATTTTCATATTTTCATGTGCTAGCCCGCGCCATCCGAGTGGGCCCGCGTCCTCCGGACCCCAATCGCCTAAAAATTTTCCAGGTCATCAAATATGACCTAAGATACCACAGTCACCACCCCGCCATGACCGTTCCTCATTTGTTTTGCGTTTTACGACCTAAAAATAAGAATTCCGCCCCATTCCCATATTTTCGTGTGCTATAGCCCATGCCTTTCGAGTGGGCTCGAGCCCCCCGGATCTCCTAAAACGTTTTGGGGCATGAAAAATGACCTAAGGAACTATATTTACCGCCCCACCATGACCTTTCCTTGTTTTTTTGCATTTTACTTCAAAACAACTAGAATTTCGCCTAATTCCCATATTTTGGTGTGCTATAGTCCACGCCTTCTGAGTGGGCCCGGGCTCCCCAGACCTCGATCGCCTAAAAAGTTTTTGGGGAATCAAATACGACCTAAGGTACCATAGTCACCGCCCCTCCATAACTGTTCCTCGTGTTTTTGCGTTTTACGGCCAAAAAACTAGAATTCCGCCCGATTCCCATATTTCCGTGTGCTATATCCCACGCCTTCCCTGTGGGCAGGGACCCCCGAACTCGGATCGCCTAAAATTTTTCCGGGCCATCAAATACGACCTAAGGAACCATAGTCACCGCCCCGCCATGACCTTTCCTTATTTTTTGCGTTTTACGGCTAAAAATTAGAATTCTGTCCGATTTCCATATTTTCGTGTGCTAGCCCGCGCCTTACGAGTGGGCCCGGGTCCTCCGGACCTCAATCGCCTAAAAAATTTTCGGGTCATCAAATACGACATAAGATACCATAGTCACCGCCCCGCCTTGACCGTTCCTCATTTGTTTTGCGTTTTACGTCTTAAAAACAAGATTTTCGCCCCATTCCCATATTTTCGTGTGCTATAGCCCACAATGAAAAATGACCTAAGGAACTATAGTTACCGCCCCACCATGACCTTTCCTTGTTTTTTTGCATTTTACGTCCAAAAAACTTGAATTTCGCCTAATTCCCATATTTTCGTGTTCTATAGCCCACACCTTCCGAGTATGCCCGGATCCCGATCGCTTAAAAAGTTTCCGCGCCATCAAATACGTCCTAAGGAACCATAGTTACCATCCCGATATGAAAGTTCCTCGTTTTTTTGCGTTTTACTACCAAAAAACTAGAATTCCGCCTGATTCCCATATTTTCGTGTGCTTTAGCCCACGACTTCCGAGTGGACCGGGCCCCCTAGACTCGGATTGCTTAAACTTTTTCCGGGCCATCAAATACGACCTAGTGAACCATAGTCACCACCCCGCCATGCCCTTTCCTTATTTTTTGCGTTTTACGGCTAAAAATTAGAATTCTGTCCGATTTTCATATTTTCGTGTGCTAGCCCACGCCTTCCGAGTGGGCCCGGGTCCCCCAGACCCCAATCACCTAAAAATTTTTCGGGTCATCAAATACGACCTAAGATACCATAGTCACCGCCCCGCCATGACCGTTCCTCATTTGTTTTGCATTTTACGGCCAAAAAACAAGAATTCCGCCCCATTCCCATATTTTCGTGTGCTATAGCCCACGCCTTCCGAGTGGGCTCGAGCCCCCCGGATCTCCTAAAACGTTTTGGGGCATGAAAAACGACCTAAGGAACTATAGTTACTGCCCCACCATGACCTTTCCTTGTTTTTTTGCATTTTACTTCAAAAAACTAGAATTTAGCCTAATTCCCATATTTTCGTGTGTTATATTCCACGCCTTCCGAGTGGGCCCGGGCTCCCCAGACCTCGATCGCCAAAAAAGTTTTCGGGCCATCAAATACGACCTAAGGACCATAGTCACCGCCCCTCCATAACTGTTCCTCGTGTTTTTGCATTTTACGGCCCAAAAACTAGAATTTCGCCCGATTCCCATATTTCCGTGTGCTATAGCCCACGCCTTCCCTGTGGGCAGGGCCCCCCGAACCCGGATCGCCTAAAATTTTTTCGGGCCATCAAATACAACCTAAGGAACCATAGTCACCGCCCCGCCATGACCTTTCCTTGTATTTTGCGTTTTACGGCTAAAAATTAGAATTCTGTCCGATTTCCATATTTTCGTGTACTAGCCCGCGCCTTTCAAGTGGGCACGGGTCCTCCGGACCCCAATCGCCTAAATAATTTTTGGGTCATCAAATACGACCTAAGATACCATAGTCACCGCCCCGCCCTGACCGTTCCTCATTTGTTTTGCATTTTACGGATTAAAAACAAGAATTCCGCCATATTCTCGGAAGGCGTGTGCTATAGCCCACGCCTTCCGAGTGGGCTCGAACCCCCCGGATCGCCTAAAAACTTTTGGGGGATGAAAAATGACCTAAGGAACTATAGTTACCGCCCCACCATGACCTTTCCTTGTTTATTTGCATTTTACGTCCAAAAACTTGAATTTTGCCTAATTCCCATATTTTCGTGTGCTATAGTCCACACCTTCCGAGTGGGCCCGGACCCCGATCACTTAAAAAGTTTTCGCGCCATCAAATACGACCTAAGGAACCATAGTCACCATCCCGACATGACAGTTCCTCGTTCTTTTGCATTTTACTGCCAAAAAACTAGAATTCCGCCTGATTCCCATATTTTCGTGTGCTATAGCCCACGCCTTCCGAATGGGCCGGGCCCCCTAGACTCGGATCGCTTAAACTTTTTCCGGGCCATCAAATATGACCAAATGAACCATAGTCACCGCCCCGCCATAACCTTTCCTTGTGTTTTGTGTTTTACGGCTAAAAATTAGAATTATGTCCGATTTCCATATTTTCATGTGCTAGCCCGCGCCTTCCGAGTGGGCCCGGGTCCCCCGGACCCCAATCGCCTAAAAATTTTTCGGGTCATCAAATACGACCTAAGATACCATAGTCACCGCCCTGCCATGACCATTCCCCATTTGTTTTGCGTTTTACGGCCAAAAAACAAGAATTCCGCCCCATTCCCATATTTTCGTGTGCTATAGCCAACGCCTTCCGAGTGGGCTCGAGCCCCCCGGATCTCCTAAAACGTTTTGGGGCATGAAAAACGACCTAAGGAACTATAGTTACCGCCCCACCATGACCTTTCCTTGTTCGTTTGCATTTTATATAAAACAAACTAGAATTTCGCCTAATTCCCATATATTCGTGTGCTAGTCCACGCCTTCCGAGTGGGCCCGGGCTCCCCAGACCTCGATCGCCTAAAAACTTTTCGGGCCATCAAATACGACCTAAGGTACCATAGTCACCGCCCCTCCATAACTGTTCCTCGTGTTTTTGCGTTTTACGGCCAAAAAACAAAAATTCTGCCCGATTCCCAAATTTCCGTGTGCTATAGCCCACGCCTTCCATGTGGTTAGGGGCCCCGGAACCCGGATCGCCAAAATTTTTTCCGGGCCATCAAATACAACCTAAGGAACCATAGTCACCGCCCCTCCATGACCTTTCCTTATTTTTTTCGTTTTACGGCTAAAAATTAGAATTCTGTCCGATTTCCATATATTCGTGTGCTAGCCCGTGCCTTTCGAGTGGGCCCGGGTCCTCCTGACCCCAATCGCCTAAAAATTTTCCAGGTCATCAAATACGACCTAAGATACCATAGTCATTGCCCCGCCGTGACAGTTCCTCATTTGTTTTGCGTTTTACGGCCTAAAAATAAGAATTCAGCCCCATTGCCATATTTTCATGTGCTATAGCCCACGCCTTCCGAGTGGGCTCGAGCCCCCCGGATCGCCTAAAAATTTTGGGGGATGAAAAACGACCTAAGGAACTATAGTTACCGCCCCACCATGACCTTTCCTTGTTTTTTGCATTTTATGTCCAAAAAACTTGAATTTCGCCTAATTCCCATATTTTCGTGTTCTATGGCCCACACCTTCCGATTATGCCCGGACCCCGATCGCTTAAAAAGTTTCTGCGCCATCAAATACGACCTAAGGAACCATAGTCACCATCCCGACATGTCAGTTCCTCGTTCTTTTGCGTTTTACTACCAAAAAACTAGAATTCCGCCTGATTCCCATATTTTCGTGTGCTATAGCCCACGACTTCCGAGTGGGCCGGGCCCCCTAGACTCGGATCGCTTAAACTTTTTCCGGGCCATCAAATACGACCTAATGAACCATATTCAACGCCCCGCCATGACCTTTCCTTGTTTTTTGCGTTTTACGGCTAAAAATTAGAATTATGTCCGATTTCCATATTTTCGTGTGCTAGCCCACGCTTTTCGAGTTGGCCCGGGTCCCCCGGACCCCAATCGCCTAAAATATTTCCGGGTCGTCAAATACAACCTAAGATACCATAGTCACCGCCCCGCCATGACCGTTCCTCATTTGTTTTGCATTTTACGGCCAAAACACAAGAATTATGCCCCATTCCCATATTTTCGTGTGTGCTATAGCCCACGCCTTCCGAGTGGGCTTGATCCCGCCGGATCTCTAAAAAACGTTTTGGGGCATGAAAAATGACCTAAGGAACTATAGTTACCGCCCCACCATGACCTTTCCTTGTTTTTTCGCATTTTACTTCAAAAATACTAAAATTTAGCCTAATTCCCATATTTTAGTGTGCTATAGTCCACGCCTTCCGCGTGGGCCCGGGCTCCCCCAGACCCCGATCGCCTAAAAACTTTTTGGGCCATCAAATGCGACCTGAGGTACCATAGTCACCGCCCCTCCATAACTATTCCTCGTGTTTTTGCGTTTTACGGCCAAAAAACTAGAATTCCGCCCGATTCTCATATTTTCGTGTGCTATAGGCCATGCCTTCCCTGTGGGCAGGGCCCCCCGAACCCGGATTGCCTAAAACTTTTTCGGGCCATCAAATACAACCTAAGGAAACATATTCACCGCCCCGGCATAACCTTTCCTTATTTTTTGCGTTTTACGGCTAAAAATTAGAATTCTAGCCCACGCCTTCCGAGTGGGCCCGGGTCTTCCGGACCCCAATCGCCTAAAAATTTTCCGGGTCATCAAATACGACCTAAGATACCATAGTCACCGCCCCATTCACATATTTTCGTTTGCTATAACCCACGCCTTCCGAGTGGGCTCGAGACCCCGGATCGCCTAAAAATTTTTGGGGGATGAAAAACGACCTAAGGAACTATAGTTACCGCCCCACCATGACCTTTCCTTGTTTTTTTGCATTTTACGTCAAAAAAACTTGAATTTCACCTAATTCCCATATTTTCGTGTGCTATAGTCCACGCCTTCCGAGTAGACCCGGACCCCGATCGCTTAAAAAGTTTCCGCGCAATCAACTACGACCTAAGGAACCATAGTCACCATCCCGACATGACAGTTCCTCATTTTTTTGCGTTTTACTGCCAAAAAATTATAATTCCGCCTCAGTCTCATATTTTCGTGTGCTATAGCCCACGACTTCCGAGTGGGCCGGGCCCCCTAGACTCGGATCGCTTAAACTTTTTCCGGGCCATCAAATATGACCTAATGAACCATAGTCACCGCCCCGCCATGACCTTTCCTTGTTTTTTGCGTTTTATGGCTAAAAACTAGAATTATGTCCGATTTCCATATTTTCATGTGCTAGCCCGCGCCTTCCGAGTGGGCCCGGGTCCCCCGGACCCCAATCGCCTAAAAATTTTTTGGGTCATCAAATACGACCTAAGATACCATAGTCACCGCCCTTCCATGACCGTTCCTCATTTGTTTTGCGTTTTACGGCCAAAAAACAAGAATTCCGCCCCATTCCCATATTTTCGTGTGCTATAGCCCACGCCTTCCGAGTAGGCTCGAGCCCCCCGGATCTCCTAAAATGTTTTGGGGCATGAAAAATGACCTAAGGAACTATAGTTACCGCCCCACCATGACCTTTCCTTGTTTTTTTGCATTTTATGTCCAAAAAACTTGTATTTCGCCTAATTCCTATATTTTCGTGTTCTATGGCCCACACCTTCCGAGTATGGCCGGACCCCGATCGCTTAAAAAGTTTCCGCGCCGTCAAATCCAACCTAAGGAACCATAGTTACCATCCCGGCATGTCAGTTCCTCGTTCTTTTGCGATTTACGACCTAAGGTACCATAGTCACCGCCCCTCAATAACTGTTCTTCGTGTTTTTGCGTTTTCCGGCCAAAAAACTAGAATTTTGCCTGATTCCCATATTTCCGTGTGCTATAGCCCACGCCTTCCCTGTGGGAAGGGCCCCCCGAACCCTTATTGCCTAAAATTTTTCCGGACCATCAAATACAACCTATGGAACCATAGTCACCGCCCCGCCATGAGCTTTCCTTGTTTTTTGCGTTTTACGGCAAAAAATTAGAATTCTGTCCGATTTTCATATTTTCGTGTGCTAGCCCGCGTCTTCCAAGTGGGCCCGCGTCCTCCGGACCCCAATCGCCTAAAAATTTTTCAGGTCATCAAATACGACCTAAGATACCATAGTCACCGCCCCGCCATGACCGTTCCTCATTTGTTTTGCGTTTTACGACCTAAAAATAAGAATTCCGCCCCATTCCCATATTTTCGTGTGCGATAGCCCACGCCTTCCGAGTGGGCTCGAGCCCCCCGGATCTCCTAAAACATTTTGGGGCATGAAAAATGACCTAAGGAACTATATTTACCGCCCCACCATGACCTTTCCTTGTTTTTTTGCATTTTACTTCAAAACAACTAGAATTTCGCCTAATTCCCATATTTTCGTGTGCCATAGTCCACGCCTTCTGAGTGGGCCCGGGCTCCCCAGACCTCGATCGCCTAAAAAGTTTTCGGGACATCAAATACGGCCTAAGGTACCATAGTCACCGCCCCTCCATAACTGTTCCTCGTGTTTTTGCGTTTTACGGCCAAAAAACTAGAATTCCGCCCGATTTCCATATTTCCGTGTGCTATATCCCATGCCTTCCCTGTGGGCAGAGCCCCCCGAACTCGGATCGCCTAAAATTTTTTCGGGCCATCAAATACGACCTAAGGAACCATAGTCACCGCCCCGCCATGACCTTTCCTTGTTTTTTGCGTTTTACGGCTAAAAATTAGAATTCTGTCCGATTTCCATATTTTCGTGTGCTAGCCCGCGCCTTACGAGTGGGCCCGGGTCCTCCGGACCTCAATCGCCTAAAAAATTTTTGGGTCATCAAATACGACATAAGATACCATAGTCACCGCCCCGCCTTGACCGTTCCTCATTTGTTTTGCGTTTTACGTCTTAAAAACAAGATTTTCGCCCCATTCCCATATTTTCGTGTGCTATAGCCCACCATGAAAAATGACCTAAGGAACTATAGTTATCGCCCCACCATGACCTTTCCTTGTTTTTTTGCATTTTACGTCCAAAAAACTTGAATTTCGCCTAATTCCCATATTTTCGTGTTCTATAGCCCACACCTTCCGAGTATGCCCGGATCCCGATCGCTTAAAAAGTTTCCGCACCATCAAATACGTCCTAAGGAACCATAGTCACCATCCCGATATGACAGTTCCTCGTTTTTTTGCGTTTTACTACCAAAAAACTAGAATTCCGCCTGATTCTCATATTTTCGTGTGTTTTAGCCCACGACTTCCGAGTGGGCCGGGCCCCCTAGACTCGGATTGCTTAAACTTTTTCCGGGCCATCAAATACGACCTAATGAACCATAGTCACCACCCCACCATGACCTTTCCTTGTTTTTTGCGTTTTACGGCTAAAAATTAGAATTCTGTCCGATTTCCATATTTTCGTGTGCTAGCCTACGCCTTCCGAGTGGGCCCGAGTCCCCCAGACCCCAATCACCTAAAAAATTTTCAGGTCATCAAATACGACCTAAGATACCATAGTCATCGCCCCGCCATGACCGTTCCTCATTTGTTTTGCGTTTTACGGCCAAAAAACAAGAATTCCGCCCCATTCCCATATTTTCGTGTCCTATAGCCCACGCCTTCCGAGTGGGCTCGAGCCCCCCGGATCTCCTAAAACGTTTTGGGGCATGAAAAACGACCTAAGGAACTATAGTTACCGCCCCACCAGGACCTTTCCTTGTTTTTTTGCATTTTACTTCAAAAAACTAGAATTTAGCCTAATTCCCATATTTTCGTGTGCTATAGTCCACGCCTTCCGAGTGGGCCCGGGCTCCCCAGACCTCGATCGCCAAAAAAGTTTTCGGGCCATCAAATACGACCTAAGGTACCATAGTCACCGCCCCTCCTTAACTGTTCCTCGTGTTTTTGCGTTTTACGGCCCAAAAACTAGAATTTCGCCCGATTCTCATATTTCCGTGTGCTATAGCCCACGCCTTCCCTGTGGGCAGGGCCCCCCGAACCCGGATCGCCTAAAATTTTTTCGGGCCATCAAATACAAACTAAGGAACCATAGTCACCGCCCCGCCATGACCTTTCCTTGTTTTTTGCGTTTTACGGCTAAAAATTAGAATTCTGTCCGATTTCCATATTTTCGTGTGCTAGCCCGCGCCTTTCAAGTGGGCACGGGTCCTCCGGACCCCAATCACCTAAAAAAATTTTGGGTCATCAAATACGACCTAGGATACCATAGTCACCGCCCCGCCCTGACCGTTCCTCATTTGTTTTGCGTTTTACGGCCTAAAACAAGAATTCCGCCATATTCTCGGAAGGCGTGTGCTATAGCCCACGCCTTCCGAGTGGGCTCGAACCCCCCGGATCGCCTAAAAACTTTTGGGGGATGAAAAACGACCTAAGGAACTATAGTTACCGCCCCACCATGACCTTTCCTTGTTTATTTGCATTTTACGTCCAAAAACATGAATTTTGCCTAATTCCCATATTTTCGTGTGCTATAGTCCACACCTTCCGAGTGGGCCCGGACCCCGATCACTTAAAAAGTTTCCGCGCCATCAAATACGACCTAAGGAACCATAGTCACCATCCCGACATGACAGTTCCTCGTTTTTTTGCGTTTTACTGCCAAAAAACTAGAATTCCGCTTGATTCCCATATTTTCGTGTGCTATAGCCCACGCCTTCCGAATGGGCCGGGCCCCCTAGACTCGGATCGCTTAAACTTTTTCCGGGCCATCAAATATGACCTAATGAACCATAGTCACCGCCCCGCCATAACCTTTCCTTGTGTTTTGTGTTTTACGGCTAAAAATTAGAATTATGTCCGATTTCCATATTTTCATGTGCTAGCCCGCGCCTTCCGAGTGGGCCCGGGTCCCCCGGACCCCAATCGCCTAAAATTTTTTTGGGTCATCAAATACAACCTAAGATACCATAGTCACCGCCCTGCCATGACCATTCCCCATTTGTTTTGCGTTTTACGGCCAAAAAATAAGAATTCCGCCCCATTCCCATATTTTCGTGTGCTATAGCCCACGCCTTACGAGTGGGCTCGAGCACCCCGGATCTCCTAAAACGTTTTGGGGCATGAAAAACGGCCTAAGGAACTATAGTTACCGCCCCACCATGACCTTTCCTTGTTCGTTTGCATTTTACATAAAACAAACTAGAATTTCGCCTAATTCCCATATATTCGTGTACTAGTCCACGCCTTCCGAGTGGGCCCGGGCTCCCCAGACCTCGATCGCCTAAAAACTTTTCGGGCCATCAAATACGACCTAAGGTACCATAGTCACCGCCCCTCCGTAACTGTTCCTCGTGTTTTTGCGTTTTACGGCCAAAAAACAAAAATTCTGCCCAATTCCCATATTTCCGTGTGCTATAGCCCACGCCTTCCATGTGGGCAGGGGCCCCCGAACCCGGATCGCCAAAATTTTTTCCGGGCCATCAAATACAACCTAAGGAACCATAGTCACCGCCCCTCCATGACCTTTCCTTGTTTTTTTCGTTTTACGGCTAAAAATTAGAATTCTGTCCGATTTCCATATATTCGTGTGCTAGCCCGCGCCTTTCGAGTGGGCCCGGGTCCTCCTGACCCCAATCGCCTAAAAATTTTCCAGGTCATCAAATACGACCTAAGATACAATAGTCACTGCCTCGTCGTGACAGTTCCTCATTTGTTTTGCGTTTTACGGCCTAAAAACAAGAATTCAGCCCCATTGCCATATTTTCGTGTGCTATAGCCCATGCCTTCCGAGTGGGCTCGAGCCCCCCGGATCGCATAAAAATTTTGGGGGATGAAAAACGACCTAAGGAACTATAGTTACCGCCCCACCATGACCTTTCATTGTTTTTTGCATTTTATGTCCAAAAAACTTGAATTTCGCCTAATTCCCATATTTTCGTGTTCTATGGCCCACACCTTCCGATTATGCCCGGACCCCGATCGCTTAAAAAGTTTCTGCGCCATCAAATACGACCTAAGGAACCATAGTCACCATCCCGACATGTCAGTTCCTCGTTCTTTTGCATTTTACTGCCAAAAAACTAGAATTCCGCCTGATTCCCATATTTTCGTGTGCTATAGCCCACGACTTCCGAGTGGGCCGGGCCCCCTAGACTCGGATCGCTTAAACTTTTTCCGGGCCATCAAATACGACCTAATGAACCATATTCACCACCCCGCCATGACCTTTCCTTATTTTTTGCGTTTTACGGCTAAAAATTAGAATTATGTCCGATTTCCATATTTTCGTGTGCTAGCCCACGCTTTCCGAGTGGGCCCGGGTCCCCCGGACCCCAATCGCCTAAAATATTTCCGGGTCGTCAAATACAACCTAAGATACCATAGTCACCGCCCCGCCATGACCGTTCCTCATTTGTTTTGCATTTTACGGCCAAAACACAAGAATTATGCCCTATTCCCATATTTTCGTGTGCTATAGCCCACGCCTTCCGAGTGGGCTCGAGCCCGCCGGATCTCTAAAAAACGTTTTGGGGCATGAAAAATGACCTAAGGAACTATAGTTACCGCCCCACCATGACCTTTCCTTGTTTTTTCGCATTTTACTTAAAAAATACTAAAATTTAGCCTAATTCCCATATTTTAGTGTGCTATAGTCCACGCCTTCCGAGTGGGCCCGGGCTCCCCCAGACTCCGATCGCCTAAAAACTTTTCGGGCCATCAAATACGACCTGAGGTACCATAGTCACCGCCCCTCCATAACTGTTTCTCGTGTTTTTGCGTTTTACGGCCAAAAAACTAGAATTCCGCCCGATTCTCATATTTTCGTGTGCTATAGGCCACGCCTTCCCTGTGGGCAGGGCCCCCCGAACCCGGATCGCCTAAAACTTTTCCGAGCCATCAAATACAACCTAAGGAAACATATGCACGGCCCCGGCATAACCTTTCCTTGTTTTTTGCGTTTTACGGCTAAAAATTAGAATTCTGTCCGATTTTCATATTTTCGTGTGCTAGCCTACGCCTTCCGAGTAGGCCCGGGTCCTCCGGACCCCAATCGCCTAAAAATTTTCGGGGTCATCAAATACGACCTAAGATACCATAGTCACCACCCCGCCATGACCGTTTCTCATTTGTTTTGCGTTTTACGGCCTAAAAACAAGAATTCCGCCCCATTCCCATATTTTCTTTTGCTATAACCCACGCCTTCCGAGTGGGCTCGAGACCCCGGATCGTCTAAAAATTTTTGTGGGATGAAAAACGACCTAAGGAACTATAGTTACCGCCCCACCATGACCTTTCCTTGTTTTTTTGCATTTTACGTCAAAAAAACTTGAATTACACCTAATTCCCATATTTTCGTGTGCTACAGTCCACGCCTTCCGAGTGGGCCCGGGCTCCCCAGATCTCGATCGCCTAAAAAGTTTTCAGGCCATCAAATACGACCTAAGGTACCATAGTCACCGCCCCTCCATAACTGTTCCTCGTGTTTTTGTATTTTACGGCAAAAAAACTAGAATTCCGCCCGATTCCCATATTTCCGTGTGGTATAGCCCACGCCTTCCCTGTAGGCAGGGCCCCCCGAACCTGAATCGCCAAAAATTTTTCCGGGCCATCAAATACAACCTAAAGAACCATAGTCACCGCCCCGCCATGACCTTTCCTTGTTTTTTCATTTCACGGCTAAATATTAGAATTCTGTCCAATTTCCATATTTTCGTATGCTAGCCCGCGCCTTCCAAGTGGGCCCGGGTCCTCCTGACCCCAATCGCCTAAAATTTTTCCTGGTCATCAAATACGACCTAAGATACCATAGTCACCGCCCAGCCATGACCGTTTCTCATTTGTTTTGCGTTTTACGGCCTAAAAACAAGAATTCAGCCTCATTCCCATATTTTCGTGTGCTATAGCCCACGCCTTCCGAGTGGGCTCGAGCCCCCCGGATTGCCTAAAAATTTTGGGGGATGAAAAATGACCTAAGGAACTATAGTTACCGCCCCACCATGACCTTTCCTTGTTTTTTGCATTTTATGTCTAAAAAACTTGAATTTCGCCTAATTCCCATATTTTCGTGTTCTATGGACCACACCTTCCGAGTATGCCCGGACCCCGATCGCTTAAAAAGTTTTCGCGTCATCAAATACGACCTAAGGAACCATAGTCACCATCCCGACATGTAAGTTCATCGTTCTTTTGCGTTTTACTGCCAAAAAACTAGAATTCCGCCTGATTCCCATATTTTCGTGTGCTATAGCCCACGACTTTCGAGTGGGCCGGGCCCCCTAGACTCGGATCACTTAAACTTTTTCCGGGCCATCAAATACGACCTAATGAACCATAGTCACACCCCCGCCATGACCTTTCCTTGTTTTTGCGTTTTACGGCGACAAATTAGAATTATGTCCGATTTCCATATTTTCGTGTGCTAGCCCACGCCTTCCGAGTGGGCCCGGGTCCCCCGGACCCCAATCGCCTAAAATTTTTCTGGGTCATCAAATACGACCTAAGATACCATAGTCACCGCCCCGCCATGATCGTTCCTCATTTGTTTTGCGTTTTACGGCCAAAAAATAAGAATTCCGCCCCATTCCCATATTTTCGTGTGCTATAGCCCACGCCTTCCGAGTGGGCTCGAGCCCCCCGGATCTCCTAAAAGGTTTTGGGGCATGAAAAATGACCTAAGGAACTATAGTTACCGCCCCACCATTACCTTTCCTTGTTTTTTTGCATTTTACTTCAAAAAAACTAGAATTTTGCCTAATTCCCATATTTATGTGTGCTATTGTCCACGCCTTCCGAGTGGGCCCGGGCTCCCCAGACCCTGATCGCCTAAAAACTTTTCGGGCCATCAAACACGACCTAAGGTACCATAGTCACCGTCCCTCCATAACTGTTCCTCGTATTTTTGCGTTTTACGACCAAAAAACTAGAATTCCGCCCGATTCCCATATTTTCGTGTGCTATAGGCCACGCCTACCCTGTGGGCAGGGCCCCCCGAACCCGGATCGCCTAAAATTTTTCCAGGCCATCAAATACAACCTAAGGAACCATAGTCACCGCCCTGTCTTGACCTTTCCTTGTTTTTTGCGTTTTACGGTTAAAACTTAGAATTCTGTCCGATTTCCATATTTTCGTGTGCTAGCCTGCGCCTTGCGAGTGGGCCTGGGTCCTTCGGACCCCAATAGCCTAAAAATTTTCTGGGTCATCAAATACGACCTAATATACCATAGTCACCGCCCCTCCATGACTGTTCCTCATTTGTTTTGCGTTTTACGAAATAAAAACAAGAATTCCGCCCCATTCCCATATTTTCGTGTGCTATAGCCCACGCCTTCCGAGTGGGCTCGAGCCCCCCGGATCGCCTAAAAATTTTTGGGCGATGAAAAACGACCTAAGGAACTATAGTTACCGCCCCACCATGACCTTTCCTAGTTTCTTTGCATTTTACGTCCAAAAAACTTGAATTTCGCCTAATTCCCATATTTTTGTGTTCTATAGCACACACCTTCCGAGTATGCCCGGACCCCGATCACTTAAAAAGTTTTCGCGCCATCAAATACGACCTAAGGAACCATAGTCACCATCCCGACATGACAGTTCCTCGTTTTTTTGCGTTTTACTGCCAAAAAACTAGAATTCCGCCTGATTCCCATATTTTCATGTGCTATAGCCCACGACTTCCGAGTGGGCCGGGCCCCCAGACTCGGATCGCTTAAACTTTTTCCGGGCCATCAAATACGACCTAATGAACCATAGTCACCGCCCCGCCATGACCTTTCCTTATTTTTTGCGTTTTACGGCTAAAAATTTGAATTATGTCCGATTTCCATATTTTCGTGTGCTAGCCCACACCTTCCGAGTGGGCCTGGGTCCCCCGGACCCCAATCGCCTAAAATTTTTTCGGGTCATCAAATACGACCTAAGGTACCATAGTCACCGCTCCTCCATGACCATTCCTCATTTGTTTTTCATTTTACGGCCAAAAAATAAGAATTCCGCCCCATTCCCATATTTTCGTGTGCTATAGCCCACGCCTTCCGAGTGGGCTCGAGCCCCCCGGATCTCCTAAAACGTTTTGGGGCATGAAAAATGACCTAAGGAACTATAGTTACCGCCCCACCATGACCTTTCCTTGTTTGTTTTGCATTTTACATCAAAAACATTTAGAATTTCGCCTAATTCCTATATTTTCGTGTGCTATAGTCCACGCCTTCCGAGTGGGCCCGGGCTCCCCAAACCTCGATCGCCTAAAAACTTTTCGAGCCATCAAATACGACCTAAGGTACCATAGTCACCGCCCCTCCCTAACTGTTCCTCGTGATTTTGCGTTTTACGGCCAAAAACTAGAATTCCGCCCGATTCCCATATTTCCGTGTGCTATAGCCCATGCCTTCCCTGTGAGCAGGGCCCCCCAAACCCGTATCGCCTAAAATTTGTCCGGGCCATCACATACAATCTAAGGAACCATAGTCACCGCCCCGCCTTGAGCTTTCCTTGTTTTTTGCGTTTTATGGCTAAATATTAGAATTCTGTCCGATTTTCATATTTTCATGTGCTAGCCCGCGCCTTCTGAGTGGGCCCGGGTCCTCCGAACCCCAATCGCCTAATAATTTTCTGGGTCATCAAATACGACCTAATATACCATAGTCACCGCCCCGCCATGACCTTCCTCATTTGTTTTGCATTTTACGGCCTAAATACAAGAATTCCGCCCCATTCCCATATTTTCGTGTGCTATAGCCCATGCCTTCCGAGTGGGCTCGAGCCCCCCGGATCGCCTAAAAACTTTTAGGGAATGAAAAACGACCTAAGGAACTATAGTTACTGCCCCACCATGACCTTTCCTTCTTTTTTTGCATTTTACGTCCAAAAAACTTGAATTTCGCCTAATTCCCATATTTTCTTGTTCTATAGCCCACACCTTCCGAGTATGCCCGGACCCCGATCGTTTAAAAAGTTTCCGCACCATCAAATACGACCTAAGGAACCAAAGTCACCATCCCGACATGACAGTTCCTCGTTCTTTTGCGTTTTACTGCCAAAAAACTAGAATTCCGCCTGATTCCCATATTTTCGTGTGCTATAGCCCACGACTTCCGAGTGGGCCGGGCCCCCTAGACTCGGATCGCTTAAACTTTTTCTGGGCTATCAAATACGACCTAATGAACCATAGTTACCGCCCCGCCATGACCTTTCCTTGTTTTTTGTGCTTTACGGCTAAAAATTAGAATTATGTCCGATTTCCATATTTTCGTGTGCTAGCCCACGCCTTCCGAGTGGGCCCGGGTCCCCCGGACCCCAATAGCCTAAAATTTTTCCGGGTCATCAAATACGACCTAAGATACCACAGTCACCGCCCCGCCATGACCGTTCCTCAATTGTTTTGCGTTTTACGGCCAAAAAACAAGAATTTCGCCTCATTCCCATATTTTTGTGTGCTATAGCCCACGCCTTCCGAGTGGGCTCGAGCCCCCCGGATCTCCTAAAACGTTTTGAGGCATGGAAAATGACCTAAGGAACTATAGTTACCGCCCCACCATTACCTTTCCTTGTTGGTTTGCATTTTACTTCAAAAAAACTAGAATTTCGCCTAATTCCCATATTTTCGTGTGCTATAGTCCACGCCTTCCGAGTGGGCTCGGGCTCCCCAGACCACGATCGCCTAAAAACTTTTCGGGCCATCAAACACGACCTAAGGTACCATAGTCACCGCCCCTCCATAACTGTTCCTCGTGTTTTTGCGTTTTACGGCCAAAAAACTAGAATTCCGCCCGATTCCCATATTTTCGTGTGCTATAGGCCACGCCTACCCTGTGGGCAGGGCCCCCCGAACCCGGATCGCCTAAAATTTTTTCGGTCCATCAAATACAACCTAAGGAACCATAGTCACCGCCCCACAATGACCTTTCCTTGTTTTTTGCGTTTTACGGTTAAAAATTAGAATTTTGTCCGATTTCCATATTTTCGTGTGCTAGCCTGTGCCTTGCGAGTGGGCCCGGGTCCTCCGGACCCCAATCGCCTAAAAATTTTTCGGGTCATCAAATACGACCTAATATACCATAGTCACCGCCCCTCCATGACTGTTCCTCATTTGTTTTGCGTTTTACGGAATAAAAACAAGAATTCCGCCCCATTCCCATATTTTCGTGTGCTATAGCCCACGCCTTCCGAGTGGGCTCGAGCCCCTCGGATCGCCTAAAATTTTTTGGGGGATGAAAAACGACCTAAGGAACTATAGTTACCGCCCCACCATGACCTTTCCTTGTTTTTTTGCATTTTACGTCCAAAATACTTGAATTTTGCCTAATTCCTATATTTTCGTGTTCTATAGCCCACACCTTCCGAGTATGCCCGGACCTTGATCGCTTAAAAAGTTTCCGCGCCATCAAATACGACCTAAGGAACCATAGTCACCATCCCGACATGACAGTTCCTCGTTTTTTTGCGTTTTACTGCCAAAAAACTAGAATTTCGCCTGATTCCCATATTTTCGTGTGCTATAGCCCACGACTTCCGAGTGGGCCGGGCCCCCTAGACTCGGATCGCTTAAACTTTTTCTGGGCCATCAAATATGACCTAATGAACCATAGTCACTGCCCCGCCATGACCTTTCCTTGTTTTTTGCGTTTTACGGCTAAAAAATTAGAATTATGTCCGATTTCCATATTTTCGTATGCTAGCCCACGCCTTCCGAGTGGGCTCGGGTCCCACGGACCCCAATCGCCTAAAATTTTTTTGGGTCATCAAATACGATCTAAGATACCATAGTCACCGCCCTGCCATGACCGTTCCTCATTTGTTTTGCGTTTTACGGCCGAAAAACAAGAATTCCGCCCCATTCCCATATTTTTGTGTGCTAGCCCACGCCTTCCGAGTGGGCTCGAGCCCCCCGGATCTCCTAAAACGTTTTGGGGCATGAAAAATGACCTAAGGAACTATAGTTACCGCCCCACCATGACCTTTCCTTGTTTGTTTTGCATTTTACATCAAACAAATTTAGAATTTCTCCTAATTCCTATATTTTCGTCTGCTGTAGTCCACGCCTTCCGAATGGGCCCGGGCTCCCCAAAACTCGATCGCCTAAAAACTTTTCGGGCCATCAATTACGACCTAAGGTACCATAGTCACCGCCCCTCCATAACTGTTCCTCGTGTTTTTGCGTTTTACGGCCAAAAACTAGAATTCCGCCCGATTCCCATATTTCCGTGTGCTATAGCCCATGCCGTCCCTGTGGGCAGGGCCCCCCGAACCCGTATCGCCTAAAAATTTTCCGGGCCATCAAATACAACCTAAGGAACCATAGACACCACCCCTCCATAACTGTTCCTCGTACTTTTGCGTTTTACGGCCAAAAAACTAGAATTCCACCCGATTCCCATATTTTCGTGTGCTATAGGCCACGCCTACCCTGTGGGCAGGGCCCCCCGAACCCGGATCGCCTAAAATTTTTTCGGTCCATCAAATACAACCTAAGGAACCATAGTCACCGCCCCCGCCATGACCGTTCCTCATTTGTTTTGCATTTTAAGGCCTAAATACAAGAATTCCGCCCCATTCCCATATTTTCGTGTGCTATAGCCCACGCCTTCCGAGTGGGCTCGAGCCCCCCGGATCGCCTAAAAATTTTTGGGGGATGAAAAACGACCTAAGGAACTATAGTTACCGCCCCACCATGACCTTTCCTTCTTTTTTTGCATTTTACGTCCAAAAAACTTGAATTTCGCCTAATTCCCATATTTTCGTGTTCTATAGCCCACACCTTCTGAGTATGCCCGGACCCCGATCGCTTAAAAATTTTCCGCGCCATCAAATACGACCTAAGGAACCAAAGTCACCATCCCGACATGACAGTTCCTCGTTCTTTTGCGTTTTACTGCCAAAAAACTAGAATTCCGCCTGATTCCCATATTTTCGTGTGCTATAGCCCACGTCTTCCGAGTGGGCCGGGCCCCCTAGACTCGGATCGCTTAAACTTTTTCTAGGCTATCAAATACGACCTAATGAACCATAGTCACCGCCCCGCCATGACCTTTCCTTGTTTTTTGCGCTTTACGGCTAAAAATTAGAATTATGTCCGATTTTCATATTTTCGTGTGTTAGCCCACGCCTTCCGAGTGGGCCCGGGTCCCCCGGACCCCAATCGCCTAAAATTTTTTCGGGTCATCAAATACGACCTAAGATACCATAGTCACCGCCCCGCCATGACCGTTCCTCTTTTGTTTTGCGTTTTACGGCCAAAAAACAAGAATTCCGCCCCATTCCCATATTTTCGTGTGCTATAGCCCATGCCTTCCGAGTGGGCTCGAGCCCCCCGGATCTCCTAAAACGTTTTGGGGCATGAAAAATGACCTAAGGAACTATAGTTACCGCCCCACCATTACCTTTCCTTGTTTGTTTGCATTTTACTTCAAAAAAACTAGAATTACGCCTAATTCCCATATTTTCGTGTGCTATAGTCCACGCCTTCCGAGTGGGCCCGGGCTACCCAGACCTCGATCGCCTTAAAACTTTTCGGGCCATCAAACACGACCTAAGGTACCATAGTCACCGCCCCTCCATAACTGTTCCTCGTGTTTTTGCGTTTTACGGCCAAAAAACTAGAATTCCGCCCGATTCCCATATTTTCGTGTGCTATAGGCCACGCCTACCCTGTGGGCAGGGCCCCCCGAACCCGGATCGCCTAAAATTTTTCCAGGCCATCAAATACAACCTAAGGAACCATAGTCAACACCCCGCCTGACTTTTCCTTATTTTTTGCGTTTTACGGTTAAAAATTAGAATTCTGTCCGATTTCGATATTTTCGTGTGCTAGCCTGCGCCTTGCGAGTGGGCCCGGGTCCTCCGGACCCCAATCGCCTAAAAATTTTCCGGGTCATCAAATACGACCTAATATACCATAGTCACCGCCCCTCTATGACTGTTCCTCATTTGTTTTGCGTTTTACCGAATAAAAATAAGAATTCCGCCCCATTACCATATTTTCGTGTGCTATAGCCCACGCCTTCCGAGTGGGCCCGGGCTCCCCAGACCTCGATCGCCTAAAAACTTTTCGGGCCATCAAACACGACCTAAGGTACCATAGTCACCGCCCCTCCATAACTGTTCCTCGTGTTTTTGCGTTTTACGGCCAAAAAACTAGAATTCCGCCCGATTCCCATATTTTCGTGTGCTATAGGCCACGCCTACCCTGTGGGCAGGGCCACCTGAACTCGGATCGCCTAAAAATTTTTCGGGCCATCAAATACAACCTAAGGAACCATAGTCACCGCCTCGCCATAACCTTTCCTTATTTTTTGCATTTTACGGTTAAAAATTAGAATTCTGTCCGATTTCCATATTTTCGTGTGCTAGCCTGCGCCTTGCGAGTGGGCCCGGGTCCTCCGGACCCCAATCGCCTAAAAATTTTCGGGTTATCAAATATGACCTAATATACCATAGTCACCGCCCCGCCATGATTGTTCCTCATTTGTTTTGCATTTTACGGAATAAAAACAAGAATTCCGCCCCATTCCCATGTTTTCGTGTGCTATAGCGCACGCCTTCCGAGTGGGCTTGAGCCCCCCGGATCGCCTAAAAATTTTTGGGGGATGAAAAACGACCTAAGGAACTATAGTTACCGCCCCACCATGACCTTTCCTTGTTTTTTTGCATTTTACGTCCAAAAAACTTGAATTTCGCCTAATTCCTATATTTTCGTGTTCTATAGCCCACACCTTCCGAGTATGCCCGGACCCCGATCGCTTAAAAAGTTTCCGCGCCATCAAATACGACCTAAGGAACCATAGTCACCATCCCGTAATGACAGTTCCTCATTTTTTTGTGTTTTACTGCCAAAAAACTAGAATTTCGCCTGATTCCCATATTTTCGTGTGCTATAGCCCACGACTTTCGAGTGGGCCGGGCCCCCTAGACTCGGATCGCTTAAATTTTTTTCGGGCCATCAAATACGACCTAATGAACCATAGTCACCGCCCCCCATGACCTTTCCTTGTTTTTTGCATTTTACGGCTAAAAATTAGAATTATGTCCGATTTCCATATTTTTATGTGCTAGCCCACGCCTTCCGAGTGGGCCCGGGTACCCCGGACGCCAATCACCTAAAAATTTTTCGGGTCATCAAATACGACCTAAGATACCATAGTCACTGCCCCGCCATGACCGTTCCTCATTTGTTTTGCATTTTACGACCAAAAAAAAAAGAATTCCGCCCCATTCCCATATTTTCGTGTGTTATAGCCCACGTCTTCCGAGTGGGCTCGAGCCCCTCGAATCTCCTAAGGAACTATAGTTACCGCCCCACCATGACCTTTCCTTGTTTTTTTGCATTTTACTTCAAAAAAACTAGAATTTCGCCTAATTACCATATTTTCGTGTGCTATAGTCCACGCTTTCCGAGTGGGCCCAGGCTCCCTAGACCCCGATCGCCTAAAAAATTTTCGGGCGATCAAATACGACCTAAGGTACCATAGTCACCGCCCCTCCATAACTGTTCCTCGTGTTTTTGCATTTTACGGCCAAAAAACTAGAATTCCGCCCGTTTCCCATATTTTCGTGTGCTATAGCCCACGCCTTCCCAGTGGGCAGGGCCCCCCGAACCCGAATCGCCTAAAAATTTTTCGGGCCATCAAATACAACCTAAGGAACCATAGTCACCGCCCTGCCATGCCCTTTCCTTGTTTTTTGCGTTTTACGGCTAAAAATTAGAATTCTGTCTGATTCCCATATTTTCGTGTGCTAGCCTACGCCTTCCGAGTGGGATCGGGTCCCCCGAACCCCAATCGCCTAAAATTTTTCTGGGTCATCAAATACGACCTAAGATACCATAGATACCGCCCCGCCATGACGGTTCCTCATTTATTTTGCATTTTACGGCCTAAAAACAAGAATTCCGCCCCATTCCCATATTTTCGTGTGCTATAGCCCACGTCTTCCGAGTGGGCTCGAGCCCCCCGCATCGCCTAATAATTTTTTAGGGATGAAAAATGACCTAAGGAACTATAGTTACCGCTCCATCATGACCTTTCCTTATTACGCATAATTCCCATATTTTCGTGTTCTATAGCCCACACCTTCCGAGTATGCCTGGACCCCGATCGCTTAAAAAGTTTCTGCGCCATCAAATATGACCTAAGGAACCATAGTCACCATCCCGACATGACAGTTCCTCATTTTTTTGCGTTTTACTGCCAAAAAACTAGAATTCTGCCTGATTCCCACATTTTCATGTGCTATAGCCCACGACTTCCGAGTGGGCCGGGCCCCCTAGACTCGGATCGCTTAAACTTTTTCCGGGCCATCAAATACGACCTAATGAACCATAGTCACCACCCCACTATAACCGTTCCTTATTTGTTTTTTGCATTTTACGGCAAAAAAAATAGAATTCCGCAAGATTTTCATATTTTTGTGTGCTATAGCCCACGCCTTCTGAGTGGGCCCGAGCCCTCCGGACCTGGATCGCTTAACATTTTCCAAGTCCATCAAATAATACCTATGGAACCATAGTCACTGCCCCGTCATGACTATTCCTCTTTTTTTTTGCATTTTATGGCAAAAAACTAGAAGTTCGCCTAATTCCCATATTTTCGTGTGCTATAGTCCACACTTTACGAATGGGCTCGGGCCCCCCGGATCCCGATCGCCTAAAATGTTTGCGGGCCATGTAATACGACCTAAGGTACCATAGTCACCGCCCCGCCATGACCGTTCTACGTGTTTTTGCGTTTTACGGCCAAAAAATTAGAATTCCGCCCGATTTCCAAATTTTCGTGTGCTATGGCCCACACCTTCCTAGTTGGCAGGGTCCCCCGGACCCGGATCGCCTAAAAGGTTTTCGGGTCATCAAATACGACCTAAGGAACCATAGTCACCACCCCTCCATGACCTTTACAAATTTTTTTACGTTTTACGACAAAATAACTAGAATTCTACCCGATTGCCATATTTGTGTGTGATATAGCCCACGCCTTCCGAGTGGGACACCGGGCTCTCCGGACCTGAATAGCTTAAAATTTTTTCAGGCCATCAAATAGGACCTAAGGAATCATAGTCACCGTCCTGCCATGACCGTTCCTCGTTCTTTTGCTTTTTATGGCAAAAAAACTAGAATTTCGCCTGATTCCCATATTTTCGTGTGCTATAGCCCACGCCTTCTAAGTAGGCCTGGGACCCCCGGACCCCGATCGCCTAAATACGATTTAAGGTACCATCGTCACCGCCCTGCCATGACCGTTCCTCGGTGTTTTGCGTTTTACGGCCAAAAAACTAGAATTCCACCTGATTCCCATATTTGTGTGTGCTATAGTCCACGCCTTCCTAGTGGGCAGAGCCCCGGACCCGGATCGCCTAAAATTTTCTGGGCCATCAAATACGACCTAGGGAACCATAGTCACCACCCCGCCATGACTTTTCCACATTGTTTTGTTTTTTACGGTAAAAAAACTAGAATTCTGCCTCATTCTCATATTTTCGTGTGCTAGTCCACGCCTTTCGAGTGGGCCCGGACTACGGTCGCCTAAATTTTTTTCGGGATATAGAATATGGACTAAGGAACCATAGTCACCGCCACACCATGACCATTCCTCACTTTTTGCATTTTACGGCCAAAAAAACTAGAATTCTGCCCGATTACCTTATTTTCTTGTGCCTCCTTCCGAGCGGGTTGGGCCCCTCCGGACCCGGATCGCCTTAAATTTTTTCGGGACATAAAATAAGACCTATGGAACCATAGTCACCGCCCCGCCATGACCGTTCCTTGTTAATTTTGCATTTTACGGACAAAAAACTAGAATTCTGCCGGATTCTCATATTTTCGTGTCCTATAGCCCTCGCCTTCCAAGTGGGCCCGGGTCCCCCAGACTCGATCGCCTAAAATTTTTTCGGGCCATAGAATTCGAACTAAGGAACCATACTCACCGCCACGCCATGACCGGTCCTCATTTCTTGCATTTTACGGGCAAAAAAACAAGAATTTTGCCTGATTACCATATTTTCTTGTGCCTCCTTCCGAGTGGGTAGGGCCCCTCCGGACTCGGATCGCCTTAAATTTTTCTGGGCCATAAAATACGACCTATGGAACCATAGTCACCACCCCTCCATGACCGTTCCTCGTTATTTTTGCGTTTGACGGACAAAAAACTAGAATTCCGCCCGATGGAAACATAGTCACCGCCCCTCCATGACCATTCCAAAATTTTCGTGTGCTATAGTCCACGCCTTCCGAGTGGGTTGGGCACCTCCGGACCCAGATCGCCTTATATATGTCGAAGCCAAAAAATACGACCGATGGAACCAAAGTCACCTCCATGCCATGACCGTTCCTTGTTGTTTTGCGTTTCATGGACAAAAAACTAGAATTCCGCCCGATTCCCATATTTTTGTGTGATATAGCCCACACCTTCCCTGTGGGCAGGGCCCCCTGAACCCGGATCGCGTAAAAGTTTTCTGGGCACTCAAATATCACCTAAAGAACCATAGACACCGCCCCGCCATGTCCTTTCTTCATTTATTTTTTTACTTTTTACGGCCAAAAAACTAGAATTCCGCCCGATTCCCATATTTTCGTATGCTATAGTCCACACCTTCCGAGTGGGCCCGAGCTCTCCGGACCCGGATCGCTTAAAATTTTGTTGGGCCATCAAATAGGACCTAAGGAACCATAGTCACCGCCCCACCATGACCGTTTCTCGTTCTTTTGCGTTATATGGCAAAATAATTAGAATTTCGCCGGATTCCCATATTTTCGTGTGCTATAAGCCCACGCCTTCCGACTGGGCCCGAGACCCCCGGACCCCCGATCGCCTAAAATATTTTCGGGCCATTAAATACGACCTAAGGTACCATAGTCACCTCCCCACCATGACTGTTCCTCGTTTTTTTGCGTTTTATGGCCAAAAAACTAGAATTCCGCCCGATTCCCATATTTACTTGGGCTATAGCCCACGCCTTCCCAATGGGCAGGGCCCCCGGACCCGGATCGCCTAAAATTTTTCCGGGCCATCAAATATGACCTAAGGAACCATAGTCACCACCCGGCCATGACCTTTCCGCGTTTTTTGCGTTTTAAGTCCAAAAAACTAGAATTTCGCCCGATTTCCATATTTTCGTGTGCTAGCCCCGCCTTCCGAGCGGGCCCGAACCCCGATCGCCTAAACATTTTTCAGGCCATAGAATGCGAACTATGGAACCATAGTCACTGCTGCGCCATGACTGGTCCTCATTTTTTGCGTATTACGGCCAAGAAAACAAGAATTCTGCCTCATTACCATATTTTCTTGTGCCTCCTTCCGAGTGGGTCGGGCCCCTGCGGACTCGGATAGCCTTATATTTTTTTGAGCCATAAAATACGGCCTATGGAATCATAGTCACCGCCCTTCCATGACCGTTCCTCGTTAGTTTTGGGTTTTACGAACAAAAAACTAGAATTCCACCCGATTCCCATATTTTCGTATGCTATAGCCCACACCTTCCGAGTCGGCCCGAGCTCTCCGGACCAGGATCGCTTAATATTTTTTCGAGCCATCAAATAGGACCTAAGGAACCATAGTCACCGCCCCGCCATGACCGTTTCTCGTTCTTTTGCGTTTTATGGCAAAATAATTAGAATTTTACCTGATTCCCATATTTTTATGTGCTATAAACCCACGCCCAATCGCCTAAAATTTTTCCGGGCTATTAAATACGACCTAAGGTACAATAATCACTGCCCCGCCATGACCATTCCTCTTTTTTTTGTGTTTTACGGCCAAAAAACTAGAATTTTGCCCGATTCCCATATTTGCTTGTGCTATAGCCCACGCCTTCCTAGTGGGCAGGGCCCCCGGACCCGGATCACCTAAAAATTTTCCGGGCCATCAAATACGACCTAAGGAAACATAGTCACTACCCGGCCATGACCTTTCCTCGTTTATTGCGTTTTATGTCCAAAAAACTAGAATTCCGCCCGATTCCCATATTTTCGTGTGCTAGCCCGCGCCTTCCGAGTGGGCCCGAACCCCGATCGCCTAAACTTTTTTTGGGCCATAGAATATGAACTATGGAACCATAGTCACAGCCACGCCATGACTGGTCCTCGTTTTTGCGTATTACGGCCAAAAAAACAAGAATTCTGCCTCATTACCATATTTTCTTGTGCCTCCTTCCGAGTGGGTCGGGACCCTCCGGACCCGGATAGCCTTAAATTTTTCTGAGCCATAAAATACGACCTATGGAACCATAAACACCGACCCTCCATGATCGTTCCTCATTATTTTTGGGTTTTACGGACAAAAAACTAGAATTTCGCCCGATTCCCATATTTTCGTGTGCTATATAGCCCACACCTTCCCAGTGGGCAGGGCCCCCCGGACCCGGATCGCCTAAAAATTTTTCGGGAACTCAAATACCACCTAAGGAACCATAATCACTGCCCTGCCATGTCCTTTCCTCATTGTTTTTGCGTTTTACTGGCAAAAAACTAGAATTCCGCCAGATTCCCATATTTTCGTGTGCTATAAACCATGCCTTCCGAGTGGGCTCGAGCTCTCGGGATCCGGATCTCTTAAAGTTTTTTCGGGCCATCAAGTAGGACCTAAGGTACCATAGTCACCACCCTGCCATGACCGTTTCTCGTTATTTTGCGTTTTATGGCAAAAAATCTAGAATTTTGCGAGATTCCCATATTTTTGTGTGCTATAGCCCACGCCTTCCAAGTGGCCCCGGGAATCCCGGACCCCGATCGCCTAAAATTTTTCCGGGACATTAAATACGACCTAAGGTACCATATTCACTGCCCCGACATGACCGTTCCTCTTGTTTTGCGTTTTACGGCCAAAAAACTAAAATTTCGCCCGATTCCCATATTTGCGTGTGCTTCAGCACATGCCATCCTAGTGGGCAGGGCCCTCGGACCCGGATAGCCTAATATTTTTTCAGACCATCAAATACGACCTAAGGAACCATAGTCACGGCTTGGCCATGACCTTTCCTCATTTATTCGGGTTTTACGACCAAAAAACTAAAATTCCGCCCGATTACCATATTTTCTTGTGCTATAGCCGACGCCTTCCGAGTGGGCCTGGGCCCCCCGGACCCGGATCGCCTAAAAGTTTTTCGAGCCATAGAATATGACCTAAGGAACCATAGTCATCGCCCCGCCATGATCCTTCCTTGTTTTTTGCCTTTTACGGCCAAAAAACTAGAATTCCGCCTGATTCCCATATTTTCGCGTGCTATAGCCCACGCCCTTTGACTGGCTCGGACTCTGATTGTATAAAATATTTCCATGCCATCAAATATGACCTAAGGAACCATAGTCACCGTCATGCCATGACCGGTCCTCTTTTTTGCGGTTTACACCCAAAAAACTAGAATTCCGCCTGATTCCCATATTTTCGTGTGCTATAGCCCTCGCCTTCCGAGTGGGCCCGGGTCCCCCAGACCCGATCGCCTAAAATTAATTCGGGCCATAGAATTCGAACTAAGGAACCATAGTTACCGCCATGCCATGACCGGTCCTCGTATTTTGCTTTTTCTAGGCAAAACAATAAGAATTCCGCCCGATTATCTTATTTTATTATGCCTCCTTCCGAGTGGGTCGGGGCCCTCCGGACCCGGATCGCCTTAAATATTTCCGGGCCATAAAATATGACCTATGGAACCATAGTCATCGCCCCTCCATGACTGTTCCTCGTTATTTTTGCGTTTTACGGACTAAAAACTAGAATTCCGCCCGATGGAACCATCGTCACCGCCACTCCATGACCGTTCCCATATTTTCATGTGCTATAGTCCACGCCTTCCGAGTGGGTTGGGCCCCTCCGTACCCGGATCACTTTAAATTTTTCTGAGCGATAAAATACAACCTATGGAACCATAGTCACCGCCCCGCCATGACCGTTCTTCGTTGTTTTGCGTTTTACGGACAAAAAACTAGAATTCCGCCCGATTCCCATATTTTCGTGAGCTATAACCCACGCTTTTCGAGTGGGCAGGGCCCCCCAGACCCGGACCGCATAAAAATTTTTTGGGCACTCAAATACCACCTAAGGAACCATAGGCACCACCCCGCCATGTTCTTTCCTCATTTTTTTGCGTTTTACGGCCAAAGAACTAGAATTCCGCCCGATTCTCATATTTTCGGGTGCTATATCCCACGCCTTCCGAGTGGGCCCGAGCTCTCCGGACCTAGATCGCTTAAAATTTTTTCGGGCCATCAAATAGGTCCTAAGGAACCATAGTCACCGCCCCGCCATGATCATTTCTCATTCTTTTTTGTTTTATGGCAAAAACATTAGAATTTCGCCTGATTCCCATATTTTCATGTGCTATAGCCCACGCCTTCCGACTGGGCCCGGGATCCCCGGACCCCGATCAAAAAAAAAATTTTCGGGCTATTAAATACGACCTAAGATACCATATTCACCGCCCTGCCATGACCGTTCCTCGTTTTTTTGCGTTTCACGGCCAAAAAACTAGAATTCCACCCGATTCGCATATTTGCGTGTAATATAGCCCACACCTTCCCAGTGGGCAAAGCCCCCCTCACCCGGATCGCCTAAAATTTTTTCGGGCCATCAAATACGACCTATGAAACCATAGCCACCGCCTGGCCATGACCTTTCCTTGATTTTCACGTTTTACATCCAAAAAACTAGAATTCCACCCGATTCCCATATTTTCGTGTGCTAGCCCACGCCTTCCGAGTGGGCGCGAACCCCGATCGCCTAAAAAAATTTTGGGCCTTAGAATATGAACTATGGAACCATAGTCACCGCCACACCATAACCGGAACTCATTTTTTGCATTTTACGGCCAAAATAACAAGAATTCCACCCCATTACCATATTTTCTTTGGCATCCTTCTGAGTGGGTCGGGCCCCTCCGAACCCAGATAGCGTTAAATTTTTTCGAGCCATAAAATACGATCTATGGAACCATAGTCACCGCCCCTCCATGACCTTCCTAGTTATTTTTGGGTTTTACGGACAAAAAACTAGAATTCCGCCCGATTCCTATATATTCGTGTGCTATAGCCCACGCCTTCTCAGTGGGCAGGGCCCCCCGTACCCGGATCGCCTAAAATTTTTTCGGGTACTCAAATACCACCTAAGGAACCATAGTCACTGCCCTGCCATGTCCTTTCCTCATTTATTTGCGTTTAACGGCCAAAATATTAGAATTCCGCCAGATTCCCATACTTTCGTGTGCTATAGCCCACGCCTTCCGAGTGGGCCCGGTCTCACCGTACCCGGATCGCTTAAAGATTTTTCGGGCCATCAAATAGGACCTAAGGAACCATAGTCACTACCCCACCATGACCGTTTCTCGTTCTTTTGCGTTTTATGGAAAAAAAACTAGAATTTCGCATGATTCCCATATTTTCGTGTGCTATAGCCCACGCCTTCCGTGTGAGTCGAGACCCCCGGACCCCGATCGCCTAAACTTTTTCCAGGCCATTAAATACAACCTAAGAAACCATAGTCACAGCCTCGCCATGATCGGTCCTTATATTTTGCATTTTTCGGCCAAAAAACTAGAATTCCGCCCGATTCCCATATTTTCGTGTGCTATAGCCCACGCCTTCCAAGTGGTCCCGGGACCCCCGGACCCCGATCTCCTAAAATTTTTTCGGGCCATTAATTACGACCAAATGAACCATAGTCACCACCCTACCATGATCGTTCCTCATGTTTTGCGTTTTTCGGCCAATGAATTAGAATTCCGCCCATTTCCCATATTTTCTTGTGCTATAACCCACGTCGTCCAAGTGGGCCGGGCCCCCGGACTCGGATCACCTAAAATTTTTACGGACCATTAAATACGACCTAAGGAATGATAGTCATCGCCCCGCCATGTTCGTTCCTCATGTTTTGCATTTTTCGGCCAAAAAACTAGAATTCCGCCCGATTCCCATATTTTCGTGTGCTATAGACCACGCCTTCCGAATGGGTCGGGCCCCCGGACCCTAATCACCTAATATTTTTCCGGGCCGTCAAATACGACCTAAGGAACCATAGTCACCACCCCGCCATGATCGTTCCTCATCTTTTGCATTTTACGGCCAAAAAACTAGAATTTCGCCCGATTTCCATATTTTCGTGCGCTATAGACCACGCCTTCCAAGTGGTTCAAGGACCCCCGGATCCCGATATCCTAAAACTTTTCCAGGCCATCAAATACGACCTAAGGAACCATAGTTACCGCCCCGCCATGATTATTCCTCATTTTTTGCATTTTTCGGCCGAAAACTAGAAGTCCGTCTGATTCCCATATTTTCGTGTGCTATAACCCATGCCTTCTGAGTGGGCCGGGCCCCCCAGACTCGGATCGCCTAAAATTTTTTCGGGACATCAAATACGACCTAAGGAACCATAGTTACCGTCCCGCCATATCGTTCCTCATGTTTTGCATTTTTCGGCCAAAAAATTAGTAATTTGTACGATTCCCATATTTTCGTGTGCTATAGCCCACACCTTCCAGGAGGTCCCGGGACCCCGATCGCCTAAGATTTTTTCGGGTCATCAAATACGAGCTAAGGAACTATAGTCACCTCCCCACCATGATAGTTCCTCATTTGTTGCATTTTTCGGCCAAAAAACTAGAATTTTGCCCGATTCCCATATTTTCGTGTGCTATAGCCCACGCCTTCTAAGTAGTCCAGGGACACCCGGGCCCAAGATCGCCTAAAATATTTCCGGACCATCAAATACGACCTAAGGAGAAATATTCATCGTCCCACCATGATCGTTCCTCATTTTTTGCGTTTTTCGACAAAAAAACTAAAATTACTCGCGATTCCCATATTTTCGTGTGTATAGCCCACGCCTTCCGAGTGGTCCCGGGACCCCGATCGCCTAAATTTTTTCCGGGCCATCAAATACTTCCTAAGGAACCATAGTCACTGCCCCGCCATAATTGTTCCTCATTGTTTGCGTTTTTCGGCCAAAAAATAAGAATTCCGCCCGATTCCCATATTTTCGTGTGCTATGCCCACGCCTTCCAAATGGTCCCGAGACCCCCGAAGCCTGATCTCCTAAAATGTTTTCGGGCCATCAAATATGACCTAAGGAACCAAAGTCACCGCCTCGCCATGATTCTTCCTCATTTCTTGCGTTTCTCAGCCAAAAAAAACTTGAATTCCGCGCGATTCCCATATTTTCGTGTGCTATAGCACACGCCTTCTGAGTGGTCACAGGCCCCCAGACCCCGATCGCCTAAAATATTTTCGGGCCATCAAATACGAGCTAAGGAACCATAGGCACCGCCCCGACATGACATTTCCTCATTTTTTGCATTTTACGGCCAAAAAACTAGAATTCCACCCGATTCCCATATTTTCATGTGCTAGCCCATGCCTTCCAAGTGGTCCCGTGACCCCCGAACCCCGATCTCCTAAAATGTTTTCGGGCCATCAAATACGACCTAAGGAACCGTAGTCACTACCTCGCCATGATTGTTCCTCATTTCTTGCGTTTTTCGGCCAAACAACTTGAATTCCACGCGATTCCCATATTTGCGAGTGCTATAGCATACGCCTTCCGAGTGGTCACGGCCCCCCCCGGACCCCGATCGCCTAAAACTTTTTCGGGCCATCAAATACGACCTAAGGAACTACAGTCACCGCTCCGCCATGATCGTTCCTCATGTTTTGCATTTTTAGGCCAAAAAACTAGAATTCCGCCCGATTCCCATATTTTTGTGTGCTATAACCCACGCATTCCAAGTGATCCCCGGACCCCCGGACCCCGATCTCCTAAAAATTTTCCCGGCCATCAAATACGACCTAAGGAACCATAGTCACCGCCCCTCCTTGACTTTTCCTCAGTTTTTGCGTTTTTCGGCCAAAAAACTAGAATTTCGCATGATTCCTATATTTTCGTGTGCTATAGCCCACGCCTTCCCAGTAGGTAGGGTCCCCAGGAGCCGGATTGCGAAAAACTTTTCCGGGACATCAAATACGATCTAAGGAACCATAGTCACCGCCCCGCCATGACCTTTCCTGATTTTTTGTATTTTATGGCCAAAAACTAGAATTTCGCCCGATTCCCATATTTTTGTGTGCTATAGCCCATGCCTTCCGAGTGGGTCAGGCCCCCCGGACTCGGATCGCCTAAAATATTTTCGGGCCATCAAATACGACCTAAAGAACCATAGTCACTGCCCTACCATGACCGTTCCTTGTTGTTTTGTGTTTTACGGCAAAAAACAAGAATTTCACCTGATTTCCATATATTCGTGTGATATAGCCCACGGCTTCCTAGTGGTCCCGGGACCCCCAGACCCTAATCGCCTAAAAAGTTTTCGAGCCATCAAATACGACCTTAGGAACTATAGTCACCGCCTCGCCATGATCGTTCCTCATGTTTTGCATTTTTCGGCCAAAGAACTATAATTCCGCCCGATCCCCTTATTTTCGTGTGCTACAGTCTACGCCTTCCGAGTGGGCCGGACCCCCCGGACTCGGATCACCTAAAATTTTCCGGGCCATTAAATATGACCTAAGGAACCATAGCCACCGCACCGCCATGATCATTCCTCAATTTTTGCGTTTTTCGGCCAAAAAACTAGAATTCCGCCCGATTCCCATATTTTCGTGTGCTATGCCCACGCCTTCCGAGTTGTCCCGGGACCCTGATCGCCTAAAATTTTTTCGGGCCATCAAATACGACCTAAGGAACCATATTAACCACCCTTCCATGATCGTTCCTCATGTTTTGCATTTTTTGGCCAAAAAACTAGAATTCTACCCGATTCCTATATTTTCGTGTGCTATAAGCCCACGCCTTCCCGGTGGGTAGGGCCCTCCGGAGCCGGATCGCCTAAAATTTTTCCGGTCCATCAAATACGACATAAGGAACCATAGGCACCGCCCTACCATGACCTTCCCTCACTTTTTGCATTTTACGGCCAAAAAACTAGAATTCCGCCCGATTCCCATATTTTCGTGTGCTATATAGCCCACGCCTTCCGAGTGGCCGGGCCCCCCGGATTAGTATCGCCTAAAATTTTTCCGGGCCATCCAATACGACCTAAAAAACCATAGTCACCACCCTCTCATGACCGTTCCTCATTTTTTTGCATTTTACGGCCAGAAAAATAGAATTCCGCCTTATTCCTATATTTTCATGTGCTATAGCCCACTCCTTCCAAGTGGTCCCGGGACCCTCGGACCCCAATTGCCTAAAAAATTTTTGGGCCGTCAAATACGACCTAAGGAACCATAGTCACCTCCCCGCCATGATCGTTCCTCATTTTTTGCATTTTACGGCCAAAAAACTAGAATTCCGCCCGATTCCCAAATTTTCGTGTGCTATATAGCCCACGCCTTCCAAGTGAGCCGTGCTTCCGGACTAAGATCGACTAAAATATTTTTGGGACATCAAATACGACCTAAAGAACCATAGTCACCACCCTTCCATGACCGTTCCTCGTTTGTTTTGCATTTTGCGGCCAAAGAACTAGAATTCCTCCCGATTCCCATATTTTCATGTGCTATAGCCCACGCCTTCAAAGTGGTCCCGGTACCCCCAGACCCCGATCGCCTAAAATTTTTTCGGGCCATAATATACGACCTAAGAACCATAGTCACTGCCCCGCCATGATAATTCCTCATTTTTTGCATTTTACGGCCAAAAAACTAGAATTTGCCCGATTTTCATATTTTCGTGCGCTATAGACCACGCCTTCCAAGTGTTCATGGACCCCGGACCCCGATATCCTAAAATTTTTCCGGGCCATCAAATACGACCTAAGGAACCATAGTCACCGCCCCACCATGATTATTCCCCATTTTTTGCATTTTTGGCCAAAAAACTAGAAGTCCGTCCGATTCCCATATTTTTGTGTGCTATAGCCCACGCCTTCCCAGTGGGTAGGGGCCCCCTGAGCCGAATCGCCTAAAATTTTTCTAGGCCATCAAATACGACCTAAAGAACCATATTAACTACCCCTCCATGACCCTTCCTCAATTGTTTGCATTTTACGGCCAAAAATCTTGAATTTCACCCGATTCCCATATTTTCGTGTGCTATGCCTTATGAGTGGGCCGGGCACCCCGGACTCGAATCGCCTAAAATTTTTCCAGGCCATAAAATATGACCTAAAGAACCATAGTCACCTCCCTGCCATGTCCGTTCCTCATTTTATTGCATTTTATAGCCAAAAGTCTAGAATTCCGCCCGATTCCTAGATTTTCGTGCGCTAGCCTATGCCTTCCAAGTGGTCCCTGGACCCCCGGACCTTGATCGCCTAAAATTTTTCCGGGCCATCAAATACGACCTAAGGAACCATAGTCACCGCCCCGCCATGATTATTCCCCATCTTTTGCATTTTTCGGCCAAAAAACTAGAAGTCCGTACGATTCCCATATTTTTGTGTGCTATAGCCCACGCCTTCCCAGTGGGTAGGGGCCCCCTGAGCCGGATCGCCTAAAATTTTTCTGGGCCATCAAATACGACCTAATGAACCATAATCCTTGCCCCGCCATGATAATTCCTCATTTTTTGCATTTTACGGCCAAAAAACTAGAATTCGCCCGATTTCCATATTTTCGTGCGCTATAGACCATGCCTTCCAAGTGGTTCATGGACCCCGGACCCCGATATCCTAAAATTTTTCCGGGCCATCAAATACGACCTAAGGAACCATAGTCACCGCCCCACCATGATTATTCCCCATTTTTTGCATTTTTCGGCCAAAAAACTAGAAGTCCGTCCGATTCCCATATTTTTGTGTGCTATAGCCCACGCCTTCCCAGTGGGTAGGGGCCCCCTGAGCCGGATCGTCTAAAATTTTTCTGGGCCATCAAATACGACCTAAAGAACCATATTAACTACCCCTCCATGACCCTTCCTCAATTGTTTGCATTTTACGGCCAAAAATCTTGAATTTCGCCCGATTCCCATATTTTCGTGTGCTATGCCTTCCGAGTGGGCCGGGGACCCCGGACTCGGATCGCCTAAAATTTTTCCAGGCCATCAAATATGACCTAAAGAACCATAGTCACCTCCCTGCCATGTCCGTTCCTCATTTTATTGCATTTTATAGCCAAAAGTCTAGAATTTCGCCCGATTCCTAGATTTTCGTGCGCTAGCCTATGCCTTCCAAGTGGTCCCTGGACCCCCGGACCTTGATCGCCTAAAATTTTCCGGGCCATCAAATACGACCTAAGGAACCATAGTCACCGCCCCGCCATGATTATTCCCCATTTTTTGCATTTTTCGGCCAAAAAACTAGAAGTCCGTACGATTACCATATTTTTGTGTGCTATAGCCCACACCTTCCCAGTGGGTAGGGGCCCCCTGAGCCGGATCGCCTAAAATTTTTTTGGGCCATCAAATACGACCTAATGAACCATAGTCCTTGCCCCGCCATGACCCTTCCTCAATTGTTTGCATTTTACGGTCAAACATCTTGAATTTCGCCCGATTCCCATATTTTCGTGTGCTATAGCCCACGCCTTCCGAGTGGGCCGGGCACCCCGGACTCAGATCGCCTAAAATTTTTCCAGGCCATCAAATATGACCTAAAGAACCATAGTCACTGCCCTGCCATGTCCGTTCCTCGTTTTATTGCATTTTATAGCCAAAAGTCTAGAATTCCGCCTGATTCCTAGATTTTCGTGCGCTAGCCTATGCCTTCCAAGTGGTCCCTGGACCCCCGGACCTTGATCGCCTAAAAATTTTCCGGGCAATCAAATACGACCTAAGGAACCATAGTCACCGCCCCGCCATGATTATTTCCCATCTTTTGCATTTTTCGGCCAAAAAACTAGAAGTCCATACGATTCCCATATTTTTGTGTGTTATAGCCCACGCCTTCCCAGTGGGTAGGGGCCCCCTGAGCCGGATCGCCTAAAATTTTTCTGGGCCATCAAATACGACCTAATGAACCACAGTCCTTGCCCCGCCATGATAATTCCTCATTTTTTGCATTTTACGGCCAAAAAACTAGAATTCGCCCAATTTCCATATTTTCGTGCGCTATAGACCACGCCTTCCAAGTGGTTCATGGACCCCGGACCCCGATATCCTAAAATTTTTCCGGACCATCAAATACGACCTAAGGAACCATAGTCACCGCCCCACCATGATTATTCCCCATTTTTTGCATTTTTCGGCCAAAAAACTAGAAGTCCGTCCGATTCCCATATTTTTGTGTGCTATAGCCCACGCCTTCCCAGTGGGTAGGGGCCCCCTGAGCCGGATCGTCTAAAATTTTTCTGGGCCATCAAATACGACCTAAAGAACCATATTAACTACCCCTCCATGACCTTTCCTCAATTGTTTGCATTTTACGGCCAAAAATCTTGAATTTCGCCAGATTCCCATATTTTCGTGTGCTATAGCCCACGCCTTCCGAGTGGGCCGGGCACCCCGGACTCGGATCGCCTAAAGTTTTTCCATGCCATCAAATATGACCTAAAGAACCATAGTCACCTCCCTGCCATGTCCGTTCCTCATTTTATTGCATTTTATAGCCAAAAGTCTAGAATTCCGCCCGATTCCTAGATTTTCGTGCGCTAGCCTATGCCTTCCAAGTGGTCCCTGGACCCCCGGACCTTGATCGCCTAAAATTTTTCCGGGCCATCAAATACGACCTAAGGAACCATAGTCACCGCCCCGCCATGATTATTCCCCATTTTTTGCATTTTTCGGCCAAAAAACTAGAAGTCCGTACGATTCCCATATTTTTGTGTTCTATAGCCCACGCCTTCCCAGTGGGTAGGGGCCCCCTGAGCCGGATCGCCTAAAATTTTTTTGGGCCATCAAATACGACCTAATGAACCATAGTCCTTGCCCCGCCATGACCCTTCCTCAATTGTTTGCATTTTACGGTCAAACATCTTGAATTTCGCCCGATTCCCATATTTTCGTGTGCTATAGCCCATGCCTTCCGAGTGGGTCGGGCACCCCGGACTCAGATCGCCTAAAATTTTTCCTGACCATCAAATATGACCTAAAGAACCATAGTCACCGCCCTGCCATGTCCGTTCCTCGTTTTATTGCATTTTATAGCCAAAAGTCTAGAATTCTGCCCGATTCCTAGATTTTCGTGCGCTAGCCTATGCCTTCCAAGTGGTCCCAGGACCCCCGGACCTTGATCGCCTAAAATTTTTCCGGGCCATCAAATACGACCTAAGGAACCATAGTCACCGCCCCGCCATGATCGTTCCTCATGTTTTGCGTTTTTTGGCCAAAGAACTAGAATTCCACCCGATTATCATATTTTTGTGAGTTAAAGACCACGTCTTCCGAGTGGGCTGGGCCCCCAGACTCGGATCGCCTAAAATTTTTCCGGGCCATCAAATACGGCCTAAGGAACCACATTTACCGCCCCTCCATGATCGTTCCTCATTGTTTTGCGTTTTACGGCAAAAAAATTAGAATTTTGCCTGATTCCCATATTTTCGTGTGCTATAGCCAACGCCTTCCCAGTGGGTAGGGGCCCCCTGAGCCGGAACGCCTAAAAATTTTTCGGTCCATCAAATACGACCTAAGGAACCATAGTCACTGCCACGCCATGACCTTTCCTTATTTTTTGCATTTTACGTCCAAAAAACTTGAATTCCGCCCGGTTCCCATATTTTCGTGTGGTATAGCCCACGCCTTCCGAGTGGGTCGGGCCCCCCGGATTCTGATAGCCTAAAATTTTTTCGGGCCATCAAATATGACCTAAAGAGCCATAATCACTGCCCTGCCATCACCTTCCCTTGTTTGTTTGCATTTTACTGCCAAACAAACTAGAATTCCAATTCCCATATTTTCGTGTGCTATAGCACACGCCTTCCAAGTGGTCCCGGGACCCCCGAACCCTGATTGCCTAAAATATTTTTGGGCCATCAAATATGACCTAAGGAACTATATTCACCGCCCGCTGTGATTGTTCCTCATGTTTTGGGTTTTCGGCCAATAACATAGAATTCTGCTAGATTCCCATATTTTCGTGTGCTATAGCCCACACCTTCCAAGTGGTCCCGGGACCCCGATCGCCTAAAAAATTTTCGGGCCATCAAATACGACCTAAGGAGCCATAGCCACCGCCCCGACATGATCGTTCCTCATTTTGTCCATTTTTCGGCCAAAAAACTAGAATTCTGTCTGATTCACATATTTTCGTGTGCTATAGCCCATGTCTTCCGAGTGGGCTGGGCCTCCCGGACTCAGATCGCCTAAAATTTTTCCGAGCCATCAAATATGAACTAAGGAACTATAGTCACTGCCTCGCCATGATCGTTCCTGATTTTTTGCGTTTTTTGGCCAGAGAATTAGAATTTCGCCCAATTCTCATATTTTCGTGAGTTATAACCCACGCCTTCCGAGTGGGTTGGCCCCCCGGACTCAGATCGCCTAAAAATTTTCCGGGCCATCAAATACGGGCTAAGGAACCACATTCACCGCCCTTCCATGATCGTTCCTCGTTGTTTTGCGTTTTACGGCCAAAAAATTAGAATTTTGCCTGATTCCCATATTTTCGTGTGCTATAGCCCACGCCTTCCTAGTGGGTAGGGGCCCCCTGAGCCGGATCGCCTAAAAATTTTCCGGTCAATCAAATACAACCCAAGGAACCATATACACTGCCACGCCATGACCTTTCCTTATTTTTTGCATTTTACGTCCAAAAAACTTGAATTCCGCCCGATTCCCATATTTTCATGTGCTATAGCCCATGCCTTCCGAGTGGGCCGGGCCCCCCAGATTCGGATAGCCTAAAATTTTTCCGGGCCATCAAATACGACCTAAATATCCATAGTCACTGCCCTGCCATTACCGTTCCTCGTTTGTTTGCATTTTACTACCAAAAAACTAGAATTCCAATTCCCATATTTTCGTGTGCTATAGCCCACGCCTTCCAAGTGGTCCCGGGACCCCCGAACCCTGATCGCCTAAAATATTTTTGGGACATCAAATATGACCTAAGGAACTATATTCACCGCCCGCTATGATTGTTCCTCATGTTTTGTGTTTTCGGCCAATAAACTAGAATTCTGCTAGATTCCCATATTTTCGTGTGCTATAGCCCACACCTTCCAAGTGGTCCCAGGACCCCGATCGCCTAAAAATTTTTCGGGCCATCAAATACGACCTAAGGAGCCATAGCCACCGCCCCGACATGATCGTTCCTCATTTTGTGCATTTTTCGGCCAAAAAACTAGAATTCTGTCTGATTCACATATTTTCGTGTGCTATAGCCCATGTCTTCCGAGTGGGCTGGGCCTCCCGGACTCGGATCGCCTAAAATTTTTCCGGGCCATCAAATACGAACTAAGGAACCATAGTCACCGCCTCACCATGATCGTTCCTCATTTTTTGCATTTTGCGGCCAGAGAATTAGAATTCCGCCCGATTCTCATATTTTCGTGAGTTATAGCCCACGCTTTCCGAGTGGGTTGGCCCCCCGGACTCGGATCGCCTAAAAATTTTCCGGGCCATCAAATACGGCATAAGGAACCACATTCACCGCCCTTCCATGATCGTTCCTCGTTGTTTTGCGTTTTACGGCCAAAAAATTAGAATTTTGCCTGATTCCCATATTTTCGTATGCTATAGCCCACGCCTTCCCAGTGGGTAGGGGCCCCCTGAGCCGGATCGCCTAAAAAATTTTCGGTCCATCAAATACGACCTAAGGAACCATATTCACTGCCACGCCATGACCTTTCCTTATTTTTTGCATTTTACGTCCAAAAAACTTGAATTCCGCCCGATTCCCATATTTTCGTGTGCTATAGCCCACGCCTTCCGAGTGGGCCGGGCCCCCCGGATTCGGATAGCCTAAAATTTTTCCGGGCCATCAAATATGACCTAAAGAGCCATAGTCACTGCCCTGCCATTACCGTTCCTCGTTGTTTGCATTTTACTACCAAAAAACTAGAATTCCAATTCCTATATTTTCGTGTGCTATAACCCACGCCTTCCAACTGGTCCCGGGACCCCTGAACCCTGATCGCCTAAAATATTTTTGGGCCATCAAATATGACCTAAGGAACCATATTCACTGCCCCGCTATGATAGTTCCTCATGTTTTGTGTTTTCGGCCAATAAACTAGAATTCTACTCGATTCCCATATTTTCGTGTGCTATAGCCCACACCTTCCAAGTGGTCCCGAGACCCCGATCGCCTAAAATTTTTCCGGGCCATCAAATACGACCTAAGGATCCATAGCCATCGCCCCTCCATGATCGTTCCTCATTTTGTGCATTTTTCGGCCAAAAAACTAGAATTCCGTCTGATTCACATATTTTCGTGTGCTATAGCCCATGCCTTCCGAGTGGGCTGGGCCCCCCGGACTCGGATCGCCTCAAATTTTTCCGGGTGATCAAATATGGCCTAAGGAACCAGAGTCACCGCCCCTCCATGTCCGTTCCTCGTTTCTTTGCGTTTTACGGCCAAAAAACTAGAATTTCTCCTAATTCCCATGTTTTCGTGTGCTATAACCCACACCTTCCCTGAGGGTAAGGGCCCCCTGAGCCGGATCGCCTAACATTTTTCCGGGCCATCAAGTACGACCTAAGGAACCATAGTCACCACCCTGCCATGATCTATGCTTATGTTTTGCATTGTTCGGCCAAAACACTAGAATTCCGCCGGATTTCCACATTTTCGTGTGCTATAGCCCACGCCTTTCGAGTGGGCCGGGCCCCCGGACTCGGATCGCCTAAAAATTTTTCGGGCAATTAAGTACGACCTAAGGAACCATAGTCACCACCCCGCCATGATCGTTCCTAATTTTTTGCGTTAATCGGCCAAAATACTAGAATTTTGCTCGATTCCCATATTTTCGTGTGCTATCCCACGCCTTCCAAGTTGTCCCGGGACCCCGATCGCCTAAAATTATTCTGAGCCATCAAATACGACCTAAGGAGCCATTGCCACCGGCCCACCATGATCGTTCCTCATTTTTTGCATTTTTCGGCCAAAGAACTAGAATTCCGCCCGATTCCCATATTTTCTTGTGCTATACCCCACGCCCTCCGAGTGGGCCGGGCTCCCGGACTTGGATCGCCTAAAATTTAACCGGGCCATTAAATACGACCTAAGGAATGATAGTCATTGCCCCGCCATGATTGTTCCTTATTTTTTGCATTTTTCGGCCAAAAAACTATAATTCCACCCTATTCCCATATTTTCTTGTGCTATAGCCCGCGCATTCCAAGTGGTCCCGGGACCCCCGGACCCCGATCTCCTAAAACTTTTTCGGGCCAACAAATACGACCTAAGGAACCATAGTAACCGCCTCTCCATGATCGTTCCACATTTTTTGCATTTTTCGGCCAAAGAACTAGAACTCCGCCCGATTCTCATATTTTCGTGTTCTATAGACCACGCCTTCCGAATGGGCCTCCCCCCAGACTTGGAACGCCTAAAATTTTTCCGGGCTATCAGATACGACCTAAGGATCCATAGTCACCGCCCCTCCATGACCGTTCCTCATTTCTTTTGCATTTTACGGCCAAAAAACTAGAATTCCAGCTAATTCCCATATTTTCATGTGCTATAGCCCACGTCTTCCGAGTGGGCCGGGCCCCCCGACTCGGATCGTCTAAAATGTTTCCGGGCCATCAAATATGACCTAAAGAACCATAGTCACCGCCAAGCCATGACCGTTCCTTGTTTTTTTTGCGTTTTAAGACCGAAAAACAAGAATTCCGCCCGATTCCCATATTTTCGTGTGATATAGCCCACGTCTTCCAAATGGTCCTGGGACCCCCGGACCCTGAACGCATAAAAATTTGCCGGGCCATCAAATACAACCTAAGGAACCATAGTCACTGCCCCTCCATAAACGTTCCTCATTTTTTGCGTTTTTCGGCCAAAGAACTATAATTCCGCCCGATTTCCATATTTTCGTGTGTTATAGACCACGCCTTTCGAGTGGTCCCGGGACCACCGAACCCCAGATCGCCTATAATTTTTTCGGGCCATCAAATACGACCTAAGGAACCATAGTCACCGCCCCGCCATGATCGTTCCTCAAGTTTTGCATATTTTGGCCAAAAAACTAGAATTTCGCCCGATTCCCATATTTTCGTGTGCTATAGCCCATGCCTTCCAAGTGGTCCCGGGACCCCCGATCTCCTAAATTTTTTTCAGGCAATCAAATACAACCTAAGGAACCATAGTCACTATCCCTCCATGACCTTTCCTCATTTTTTGCATTTTACGGCCAAAAAACTAGAATTTCGCCCGATTCCCATATTTCCGTGTGCTATAGCCCACGCCTTCCAAGTGGTCCAGGACCCCGATCTCCTAAAATAATTTCAGGCAATCAAATACAACTTAAGGAACCATAGTCAGCGCCCCTTCATGACCTTTCCTCATTTTTTGCATTATACGGCCATAAAACTAGAATTCCGCCTAATTCCCATATTTTCGTGTGCTATACACGCCTTCCAAGTCATCCCGAGTCCCACGGACTGCGATCACCTAAAATTTTTCTGGGCTATCAAATACGTCCTAAGGAACCATAGTCACCACCCCGGCATGATCGTTCCTCAGTTTTTGCGTTTTTCGGGCAAAAACAAGAATTTCGCTTGATTCCCATATTTTCGTGTGCCCAGTCTTCCCAATGGGTAGGGGCCCCCGGAGCCGGATTGCCAAAAATATTTTCAGGCCATCAAATACGACCTAAGGAACCATAGTCATCGTCCTGCCATGATCGTTCCTCTTTTTTTTACGTTTTTCGGCCATAAAACTAGAATTCCGCCCGATTCCCATATTTTCGTGTGTTATAGCTCACGCCTTCCGAGAGGGCCGGGCCCCATAGACTCCGATCGCCTAAAATGTTTCCGGGCCAACAAATATGACCTAAAGAACCATAGTCACCGCCAAGCCATGACCGTTCCTCATTTTTTTGCATTTTACGGCAATAAAACAAGAATTCCGCACGATTTCCATATTTTCGTGTGATATAGCCCACGCCTTCCAAGTGGTCCCGGGACCCCCGGACCCTGATCGCCTAAAATTTAACAGGGCCATTAAATACGACCTATGGAACCATAGTCACTGCCCCGCCATGATCATTCCTCATTTTTTTCATTTTTCGGCCAAAGAACTATAATTCCACCTAATTCCACGCCTGATTCCAATATTTTCATGTGCTATAGCCGACGCATTCCCAGTGGATAGAGCCCCCCGGAGCCGGATCTCCCAAAATTTTTCCGGGCCATCAAATACGACCTAAGGAACCAGACTCACTGCCCCGCCATGACCTTTCCTCATTTTTTGCATTTTATGGCCATAAAACTAGAATTCCGCCCGATTCCCATATTTTCGTGTGCTATGGCCCATAGACTCGGATTGCCTAAAAATTTTTCGGGTCATTAAATACGACCTAAGGAACCATAGTCACTGCCCCGCCATTATCGTTCCGCATTATTTTGCATTTTACGACCTAAAAACTAGAATTCCGCCCAATTCCCATATTTTTGTGTGCTATAGCCCATGCCTTCCAAGTGGTCTTAAGACTCTTTGACCCCGATCGCCTAAAAATATTTTGGTCCATCAAATACGACCTAAGGAACTAAAATTCCGCCCGATTCCCATATTTTCGTGTGATATAGCCCACGCCTTTCAAGTGGGCCGGGCTTCCGGACTCGGATCGCCTAAAAGTTTTTCGGGCCATCAAATGCGGCCTAAAGAACCATAGTCACCGCCCTTCCATGACAGTTCCTCATTTTTTTACATTTTACGGCCAAAAAAAAGAATTCCTCCTGATTCTGATATTTTCGTGTGCTATAGCCCACGCCTTCCAAGTGGTCCCGAGACCCCCGGACCCCGATCGCCTAAAATTTTTCTGAGCCATCAAATACGACCTAGGGAACCATTGTCACCACCCTGTGTTGATCATTCCTCATGTTTTGCGTTTTTCAGCCAAAAAATTAGAATTCCGCCCGATTCCCTTATTTTCGTGTGCTATAGCCCACGCCTTCCTAATGGGTAGGGCCTCACGGAGCCGGATTACCTAAAATTTATTCTGGCCATCGAATACGACCTAAGGAACCATAGTCACCGCTCCGACATGACCTTTCCTCATTTTTTGCATATTACGGCCAAAAAACTAGAATTCTGCCAGATTCCCATATTTTCGTGTGTTATAGCACACGCCTACCAAGTGGTCCCGGGATCCCCAAACCCCGATCTCCAAAAACTTTTCGGGCCATCAAATACAACCTAAGGAACCATAGTCACCGCCCCATCATGATCGTTCCTCATTTTTTGCATTTACAGCCAATAAACTAGAATTCCGCCCGATTCCCATATTTTCGTGTGCTATAGCCCACGCCTTCTAAGGGGGCCGGGATTCCGGACTCAGATCGCCTAAAAAATTTTTGGGCCATCAAATACGGCCTAATGAACCATAGTTCACCGCCCTTCCATGAGCATTCCTAATTATTTTGCATTTTACGGCCAAAAAACTAGAATTCCGCCTGATTCCCATATTTTCGTGTGCTATAGCCCACGCCTTCCAAGTGGTCCCGAGACCCCCGAATCCCGATCTCCTAAAAACTTTTTGAGCCATCAAATACTACCTAAGGAACCGTAGTCACCGCCCCGTCATGATCGTTCCTCATGTTTTGCGTTTTTCGGCCAAAAAACTTAAATTCCGCGTGATTCACATATTTTCGTGTGCTATATCCCACGCTTCCGAGTGGTCACGGGCCCCCCGGATCCCAATGGCCTAATTTTTTTCCAGGCCATCAAATAAGACGTAAGGAACCATAGTCACCGCCCCGCCATGACCGTTCCTCATTTTTTGTGTTTTTCGGCCAAAAAACTAAAATTCCGCCTGATTCCCATATTTTTGTGTGCACCCACGCCTTCCGAGTGGGCCGGGCCTCCCGGACTTGGATCGCCTAAAAATATTTCAGGCCATCAAATCCGACCTAAGGATCCATAGTCACCGCCCCCCATGACCTTTCCTCATTTTTTGCATTTTACGGCCAAAAAACTAGAATTCCGCCTGATTCCCATATTTTCATGTGCTACAGCCCACGCCTTCCAAGTGGGCCGGGACCCCCGGACCCCGATTCCATAAATTTTTCTGGGCCATCAAATACGACCTAAGGAACCATAGTCACTGCGCCGCCATGAACGTTCCTCATTTTTTGCGATTTTCGGCCAAAAAACTAGAATTCCGCCCGATTCCCATATTTTCGTGTGCTATGGCCCACGCCTTCCGAGTGGGCCGGGCCCCATGGACTCGGATTGCCTAAAATTTTTCGGGTCATTAAATACGACCTAAGGAACCATAGTCACCACCCCTCCATGAACGTTCCGCATTATTTTGCATTTTACGGCCTAAAAACTATAATTCCTCCCAATTCCCTTATTTTCGTGTGCTATAGCCCACGCCTTCCAAGTGGTCCCAAGACCCTTTGACCCCGATCGCCTAAAAATATTTTGGTCCATCAAATACGACCTAAGGAAGGCACTGCCCTGCCATGATCGTTCCTCATTTTTTGCATTTTACGGCCAATAAACTAGAATTCAGCCCAATTCCCATATTTTCGTGTGCTATAGCCCACGCCTTCCAAGTGGGCCGGGCTTCCGGACTCGGATCGCCTAAAAAAATTTTGGTCCATCAAATACGGCCTAAAGAACCATAGTCACCGCACTTCCATGACCGTTCCTCATTTTTTTACATTTTACAGCCACAAAAATAGAATTCTACCTGATTCTGATATTTTCGTGTGCTATAGCCCACGCCTTCCAAGTGGTCCCGGGACCCCCGGACCCCGATCGCCTAAAATATTTCTGAGCCATAAAATACAACCTAAGGAACCATAGTCACCGCCCCGCGTTGATCATTCCTCATGTTTTGCATTTTTCGGCAAAAAAATTATAATTCCGCCCGATTCCCATATTTCGTGTGCTATAGCCCACGCCTTCCCAATAGGTAGGGGCCCACGGAGCCGGATCGCCTAAAGTTTATTCGGGCCATCAAATACGACCTAAGGAACCATAGTCACCGCCCCGACATTCCCTTTCCTCATTTTTTGCATTTTACGTCCAAAAAACTAGAATTCTGCGAGACTCCCATATTTTCGTGAGTTATAGCACACGCCTTCCATGTGTTCCCCGGACCCCCGAACCCCGATCTCCTAAAATAATTTCGAGCCATCAAATACAACCTAAGGAACCATAGTCACCGCCACGTCATGATCGTTCTTCATTTTTTGCATTTACAGCTAATAATCTAGAATTCCGCTCGATTCTCATATTTTCGTGTGCTATAGCCCACGCCTTCTTAGTGGGCCGGGCTTCCAAACTCAGATCGCCTAAAATTTTTTCGGGCCATCAAATACGGCCTAAAGAATCATAGTTCACTGCCCTTCCATGACCATTCCTCATTTTTTTGCATTTTACAGGCAAAAAACTAGAATTCCGCCTTATTCCCATATTTTCGTGTGCTATAGCCCACGCCTTCCAAGTGCTCCCGGGACCCCCAAACCCCGATCTCCTAAAAGCTTTTCGGGCCATCGAATATGACCTAAGGAACCATAGTCATCTCCCCATCATGATCGTTCCTCATTTTTTGCGTTTTTCGGCCAAAATCCTTGAATTCCGCGTGATTCCCATATTTTGGTGTGCTATAGCCCACGCATTCCGAGTGGTCACGGGCCCCCCAGACCCCAATCGCCTAAAAATTTTCCGGGCCATCAGATAAGACGTAAGGAACCATAGTCACCACCCCTCCATGATCGTTCCTCATATTTTTGTGTTTTTCGGCCAAAAACCTAAAAATTCCCCTGATTGCCATATTTTTGTGTGCGCCCACGCCTTCCGAGTGGGCCGGGCCCCCCGAACTAGGATCGCCTAAAAAATTTTCGGGCGAATTGCGCCCGTTTCCCATATTTGCGTGTGCTATAACCCACGCCTTCCGAGTGGGTTGGGCCCCCTGCCTCGCATCCCCTAAATATATTTTGGGCCATCAAATACGACCTAACGAACCATAGTCACCGCACCTCCATTATCGTACCTCATTTTTTGCATTTTTCGGCCGATTACCTTGAATTCCGCCAGATTCCCATATTTTCGTGTGCTATAGCCCACGCCTTCCAAGTGGTATCGGTCCCGGGACCCCCGGATCCCGATCACCTAAAATTTTTCCGGGCCATAAAATACGACCTAAGGAACAATAGTCACTGCCACGTCATGATCATTCTTCTTTTGTTTTGCGTTTTTTGGCCAAAAAACTAGAATTCCGCCCGATTCCCATATTTTCGTGTGCTATAGCCCACGCCTTCCCAATGGGTAGGGCCCCACGGAGCCGAATCGCCTAATATTTTTTCGGGCCATCAAATATGACCTAAGGAACCATAGTCACCACCCCGCGATGACCTGTCCTCATTTTTTGCATTTTACGGCCAAAAACTAGAATTCCGCCCGATTCCCATATTTTCGTGTGCTATAGCCCATGCCGTCCAAGTGGTCCCGGGACTCCCGGACCCCAATCGCCTAAAAAATTTTCGGGACATCAAATACGACCTAAAGAACAATAATCACCGCCCTGCCATGACCGTTCCTCGCTTTTTTTTTTGCGTTTTACGGCCAAAAACCTATAATTCCGCCCGACTCCTATAATTTCGTGTGCTATAACCCACGCCTTCCAAGTGGTCCCGGGACCCCCGGACCCCGATCGCCTTAATTTTTCCAGACCATTAAATACGACCTAAGGGACCATAGTCACCGCCCCGCAATGATCGTTCCACACGTTTTGCATTTTTCTGCAAAAAACTAGAATTCCGAACGATTCCCATATTTTCGTGTGCTATAGCCCACGCCTTCCAAGTGGTCCCGGGACTCCGAATTGCCTAAAATTTTTCCGGGTCATCAAATACAACCTAAGGAACCATAGTCACCGCCCTGCCATGATCATTCCTCATATTTTTGCATTTTTTGGCCAAAAAATAAGAATTTTGCGCGATTCCCATATTTTCGCGTGGTTATAGGCCACGCCTTCCGAGTGGTCCCGGGCCCCCCGGACCCCGATCGCCTAAAATTTTTTCGGGCCATCAAATACGACCTAAGGAACCATAGTTAGCGCCCCACCATGATACTAGAATTTCGCCCGATTCCCATATATTCGTGTGCTATATCCCACGCCTTCCGAGTGGACCGGGCCCCCCGGAATCGGATCACCTAAAAATTTTCGGGCCATCAAATAAGACCTAAGGAACCATAGTCACCTCCCCGCCATGATCGTTCCTCATTTTTTGAATTTTACGGCCAAAAAATTATAATTCTGCCCGATTCTCATATTTTCATGAGCTATAGCCCACGCCTTCCAAGTGGTCCCGGGACCCCCGGACCCCGATCGACTAAAATTTTTATGGGCCATCAAATACTACCTAATGAACCATAGTCACCGCACCGCCATTATCGTACCTCATGTTTTGCATTTTTCGGCCGAATAACTTGAATTCCGCCCAATTCCCATATTTTCGTGTGCTATAGCCCACGCCTTCCCAATGGGTAGGGCCCCATGGAGCCGAATCGCCTAAAAAAATTTTTGGGTCATCAAATACTACATAAGGAACCATAGTCACCACCCCGACATGAACTTTCCTCATTGTTTGGCATTTTACGGCCAAAAAACTAGAATTCTGCCCGATTCCAAAATTTTTGTGTGCTATAGCCCATGCCTTCCAAGTGGTCCCGGGACCCCCGAACCCCGATCTCCTAAAAATATTTTGGGCCATCAAATATGACCTAAGGAACCTTAGCCACTGCCCCACCATGATCATTCCTCATTATTTGAGTTTTTGGGCCAAAAAACTTGAATTCCGCGCGATTCCCATATTTTCATGTGCTATAGCCCACGCCTTCCAAGTGGTCACGGGACTCCCGGACCCCGATCGCCTAAAAATTTTTCCGGGCCATCAAATACAACCTAAGGAACCATAGTCACCGCCCCGCTATGATTGTTCCTCATTTTTTGCAGTTTACGGCCAAAATCTAGAATTTCGCCCGATTCCCATATTTTCGTGTGCTATAGCCCACGCCTTCCAAGTGGTCCCGTGACCCCCGGACCCCGATCGCCTCAAATTTTTCCGGACCATTAAATACGACCTAAGGAACCATAGTCACCGCCCCGCCATGAGCGTTCCTCATTTTTTGCGTATTTCGGCCAATAAACTAGAATTCCGCCCGATTCCCATATTTTCTTGTGCGCCAACGCCTTCCGAGTGGACCGGGCCCCCCGGACTGGAATCGCCTAAAAGTTTTTTTGGCCATCAAATACGACCTAAGGAACCATAGTCACCGCCCCGCCATGATCGTTCCTCATTATTTACGTTTTTCGTCCAAAAAACTAGAATTCCGCCCGATTCCCATATTTTCGTGTGCTACTTCCAAGTGAGGAACGATCCCCACGATCGCCAAGTGAGGAAGGCGTGGGCTATAGCACACGAAAATATGGGAATCAAGCGAAAGTCTAGTTTTTTGGCCGAAAAATGCAAACAATGAGGAACGGTCATGGCGGGGCGGTGAATATGGTTCCTTAGGTCGTATTTAATGGCTTAGAAAAATTTGAGGCGATCCAAGTCCGGGGGGCCGGCCAACTCGGACGGCGTGGACTATAGCACATGAAAATATGGGAATAAGGCGGAATTTTAGTGTTTTGGCCGTAAAATGCAAAAAAAGAGGTAAGTTCATGGCAGGGCGGTGACTATGGTTCCTTAGGTCGTATTTGATGGCCCGAAATTTTTTTAGGAGATCGAGGTCCGGGGGGTACCGGCCCACTCGGATGACGTGGGCTATAACGCACGAAAATATGGGAATCGGGCAGAATTCTAGATTTTTGGCCGTAAAATTCAAATAATGAGAAACGATCATGGCGGGGCGGTGACTATGGTTCCTTAGGAAGTATTTGATGGCCAGCAAAAATTTTAAGCGATCGGGGTCCGTGGGTCCCTGGTCCACTTGCAAGGCGTAGGCCATAGCACACGAAAATATGGAAATCGGGTGGAATTCTATTTTTTTGGCCGAAAAATGCAAAAAATGAGGAATGGTCATGGCAGGGCGTTAACTATGTTTCTTTAGGTCACATTTGATTGCCCCGAAAAGTTTTAGGCGATCAGGGTCCGGGGGTACCGGGACCACTCGGAAGGCGTGGGCTATAGCACACGAAAATATGGGAATCAGGCAAAATTCTAGCTTTTTGGCCATAAAATGCACAAAATGAGGAAAGGTCATGGCGGGGCGGTGACTATGGTTCTTAGGTCATATTTGATGGCCCGGAAAAATTTTAGATGATCTGGCTCGGGGGGGCCCGGCCTACTCGAAAGGCGTGGGCTATAGCACACGAAAATATTGGAATCTGGCAGAATTCTAGTTTTTTAGCCGCAAAATGCAAAAAAAGAGGAAAGGTAATGGTGGGGTAGTGACTATGGTTCCTTAGGTCATATTTGATGGAACGGAAAAATTTTAGGCGATCCGATTCCGGGAGGGGGGGGGCAATCCACTGGGTAGGCATGGGCTATAACACATGAAAATATTGTAATCAGGCGAAATTCTAGTTTTTTGCCCAAAAAACGCAAAAATTGAGGAACGATCATGGCGAGGTAGTGACTATGGTTCCTTAGGTCAAATTTGATGGCCCTGAAAAATTTTAGGAGATCGGGGTTCGGGGGTCCCGGTGTCCCAGGACGTCTTGGAAGGCGTGGGCTATAGCACACGAAAATATGGGAATTGGGCAAAATTCTAAAAAAAAATTCCGTAAAATGCAACAGATGAGGAGAAATCATGGCGGGGCGGTGACTATGGTTCCTTAGGTCGTATTTGATGGCCTAAAAAATTTTAGGCAATCCGAGTCCGGGGGCCTGGCCCACTTAGAAGGCGTGGGCTATAGCACATGAAAATGTGAGAATCTCGTGGAATTCTAGTTTTTTGGCCAAACAAATGCAAAATATGAGGAACGGTCATGGCGGGGCAGTGACTATGGTTCCTTAGGTCGTATTTAATAGCCCGGAAAATTTTTAGGCAATCCGATTTCGGGGGCCCGGCACATTGGGAAGGCGTGGGATAGCACACAAAAATATGGAAATCGGGCGGAATTCTAGTTTATTGGCTGAAAAACGCAAAAAATAAGGAACGATCATGGCGGAGTGGTGACTAAGGTTCCTTAAGTCGTATTTTATGGCCCGAAAATTTTTTAGGCGATCGGGGTCCGAGGATCCCGGGACCACTTGGAAGGCGTGGGCTATAACACACAAAAATATGGGAATCGGGCGAAATTCTAGTTTTTCTACCGTAAACTACAAAAAATGAAGAAATTTCATGGCGGTGCGGTGAATATGGTTCCTTAGGTCGTATTTGATGGCTTGGAAAAAATATTAGGCTATCGGCGTCCGGGGGTTCCTGGACCACTTGGAAGACGTGGGCTATAGCATAAGAAAATATGGGAATCGAGCGGAATTCTAGTTTTTTGGTCGTAAAATGCAAAAAAAAGAGGAACGACCATGGCGGGGCAGTGACTATGAATTCCTTAGGTCTTATTTGATGGCCCAAAAAAATTTTAAGCGATCGGGGTCCGGAGGTCCTGGGACCACTTGGAAGGCGCAGGCTATAGCACACAAAAATATGGGAATCAGGCGGAATTTTAATTTTTTGACCGTAAAATGCAAAAAATGAGGAAAGGTCATGGCAGGGCGGTGACTATGGTTCCTTAGGTCATATTTGATGGCCTGGAAATATTTTAGGCGATCCGGCTCCGGGGGTCCTACCCACTGGGAAGACGTGGAGCACACGAAAATATGGGAATCAAGCGAAAGTCTAGTATTTTGGCCGAAAAACTCAAAAAATGAGGAATGGTCATGGTGGGGCGGTGACTATGGTTTGTTAGGTTGTATTTGATGGCCCGGAAAAATTTTAGGTGATCGGGGTCCAGGGGTCCCGGTACCACTTGGAAGGCATGGGCTATAGCACATGAAAATATGGGAACCGGGCGGAATTCTAGTTTTTTGGCCGAAAAACGCAAAACATGAGGAACGATCATGGCGGGATGGTGAATATGGTTCCTTAGGTCATATTTAATGGCCCTTAAATATGTTAGGCGATCCGAGTCCGGGGGTCCGGCCAACTCGGATGGCGTGGACTATAGCACACGAAAATATTGTAATCGGGCGGAATTATAGTTTTTTGGTCGTAAAATGGAAAAAATGATGAAAGTTCATGGTGGGGCGGTGACTATGGTTCCTTAGGTCATATTTGATGGCACGGAAAATTTTTAGGAGATCGGGGTCCGGGGCCGGCCCACTCGGAATGCGTGGGCTATAGCGCACGAAAATATGGGAAACGGGCAAAATTCTAGTTTTTTGGCCATAAAATCCAAATAATGAGAAACGATCATGGCGGGGCGGTGACTATGGTTCCTTAGGACGTATTTGATGGCCAGCAAAAAGTTTAAGCGATCGGGGTCCTTGGACCACTTGGAAGGCGTAGGCTATAGCACACGAAAATATGGAAATCGGGCGAAATTCTATTATTTTGGCCGTAAAATGCAAAAACCGAGGAACGATCATGGTAGAGGGTTGACTATGTTTCTTTAGGTCGTATTTGATTGCCCCGAAAAATTTTAAGCGATCAGGGTCCGGGGGTCCCGGGACCACTCGGAAGGCGTGGGCTATAGCATACGAAAATATGGGAATCGGGCAGAATTCTAGATTTTTGTACATAAAATGCACAAAATGAGGAAAGGTCATGGCGGGGCGGTGACTATGGTTCTTTAGGTCATATTTGATTGCCCGAAAAATTTTTAGGCGATCCGGCTCCGGGGTCCCAGCCTACTCGGAAGGCGTGGGCTATAACACATGAAAATATTGGAATCTGGCGAAATTCTAGTTTTTGGCCCCAAAATGCAAAAAAAGAGGAAAGGTCATGGCGGGTCAGTGACTATTGTTCCTTAGGTCGTATTTGATGGCACAAAAAAATTTTAGGCGATCCGATTACGGGGTCCAATCAACTGGGAAGACGTGGGCTATAGCACATGAAAATATGGGAATCAGGCGAAATTCTAGTTTTTTGGCCGAAAAACGTAAAAATTGAGGAACGATAATGGCGGGGTAGTGACTATGGTTCCTTAGGTCAAATTGGATGGCCCGAAAAAATTTTAGGAGGTCGGGGTCCGGGGGTCCTGGGACCTCTTGGAAGGCGTGGGCTATAGCACACGAAAATATGGGAATTGGGCGAAATTCTATTTTTTTCCGTAAAATATAAAAAATGAGGAACAATCATGACGGGGTGGTGACTATGGTTCCTTAGGTCATATTTGATGGCCTAGAAAAATTTTAGGCAATCCGAGTCCGGGGGGCCCGGCCAACTTGGAAGGCGTGGGCTATAGCACACGAAAATGTGAGAATCTCGCGGAATTCTAGTTTTTTTGTCGCAAAACGCAAAATATGAGGAACGATCAAGGCGGGGCGGTGACTATGGTTCCTTAGGTCATATTTAATGGCCCGGAAAAACTTTAGGGGATCGGGGTCCGGGGGTCCCGGCACCACTTAGAAGGCGTGGGCTATATCACACGAAAATATGGGAATCGGGCGGAATTCTTGTTTTTTGGCCGTAAAATGCAAAAAATGAGGAAAGGTCATGGCGGGGTGGTGACTATGGTTCCTTTGGTCGTATTTGATCGCCTGGAAATATTTTAGGCGATCCGGCTCTGGGGGGCCTACCCACTGGGAAGACGTGGGCTATAACACACGAAAATATGGGAATCAAGCAAAAGTCTTGTTTTTTGGCCGAAAAATGCAAAAAATGAGGAACGGTCATGGAGGGGAGGTCACTATGGTTCCTTAGGTCTTATTTGATGGCCCGGAATAATTTTAGGTGATTGGGGTCCAGGGGTCCCAGTACCACTTGGAAGGCGTGGGCTATAGCACACGAAAATATGGGAATCGGGCGGAATTTTAGTTTTTTGACCGAAAAAAGCAAAACATGAGGAACGATAATGGTGAATATGGTTCCTTAGGTCGTATTTAATTGCCCGAAAATTTTTTAGGCAAACCGAGTCTCTGCGGCCGGCCAAGTCGGATGGCGTGGGCTATAGCACACGAAAATATGGGAATCGGGCGGAGTTTTAATATTTTAGCTGTTAAATGCAAAAAATGAGGAAACTTCATGGCGGGGCGGTGACTATGGTTCCATAGGTCGTATTTGATGGCCCAAAAAAATTTTAGGCGATCCGGCTCCGGGGGGCCCAACCCACTGGAAAGGCGTGGGCTATAACACATGAAAATATGGGAATCAAGCGAAATTCTAGTTTTTTGGCCGAAAAATGCATAAAATGAGAAATAATCATTGCGGGGCGTAGACTTTGGTTCCTTAGGTCGTATTTGATGGCCCGGAAAAATTTTAGGAGATCGGGGTCCGGGGGTCCCGGGACCACTTGGAAGGCGTGAGCTACACGAAAATATGGGAATCGAGTGGAATTCTTGTGTTTTGGCAGTAAAATGCAAAAAATGAAGAACGATCATGGCGGGGCGGTGACTATGGTTCCTTAGGTCGTATGTGATGGCCCGAAAAAATTTTAGGCAATCGGGGTCCGGGGAACACTTGGAAGGCGTGGGTTAGAGCACAAGAAAATATGGGAATCACGCGAAATTCTAGTTTTTTGGCCGTAAAACGCAAAAAAACAAGGAACGATCATGGCAAGGCAGTGACTATGGTTCCTTAGGTCGTATTTGATGGCCTGGAAAACCTTTAGGCGATTCGAGTTCGGGGGCCCCGGCCCACTTGGAAGGCGTGGGCTATAGTACACGAAAATATGGGAATCGGGCAAAATTCTCGTTCTTTGGTCGTAAAATGCAAAACAATGAGGAACGGTCATGGCAGGGCGGTGACTATGGTTCTTTAGGTCGAATTTGATGGCCAGGAAAAATTTTAGGCGATCCGAGTCCGGGGGGCCTGTCCCACTCGGAAGGCGTGGGCTATAGCACACGAAAATATGAGAATCGGGCGGAATTCTAGTTTTTTGGCCGTAAAAATGCAAAAAATGAGAAAAGGTCATGGCGGGGTGGTGACTATGGTTCCTTAGGTCGTATTTGATGGCCTAGAAATATTTTAGGCGATCTGGCTCCGGGGGGTCTACCCACTGGGAAGACGTGGGCTATAGCACACGAAAATATGGGAATAAAGCGAAAGTCTAGTTTTTTGGCCGAAAAATGCAAAAAATGAGGAACGGTCATGGCGGGGCGGTGACTATGGTTCCTTAGGTCGTATTTGATGGCCCAAAAAATTTTTAGGGGATCCAGCTCCGGGGGGCCCAATCCACTGGAAATGCGTGGGCTATAGCTCACGAAAATATGGGAATCAATCGAAATTCTAGTTTTTTTTGCTGAAAAACGCAAAAAATGAGAAATGATCATGGCGGGGCGGTGACTATGGTTCCTTAGGTCGTATTTGATGGCCCGAAAAAAATTTAGGAGATCGGGGTCCGGGGGTCCCGGGACCACTTGGAAGGCGTGGGCAATAGCACATGAAAATATGGGAATCGAGCGCAATTCTAGTGTTTTGGCCGTAAAATGCAAAAAATGAGAAATGCTCTTGGCGGGGCGGTGACTATGGTTCCTTAGGTCATATTTGATGGCCCGGAAAAATTTTAGGCGATCGGGGTCCGGGGAGCACTTGGAAGGCGTGGGCTATAGCACACGAAAATATGGGAATCACGCAGAATCCTAGTTTTTTGGCCGTATAATGTAAAAAAACAAGAAACGATCATGGCAATGCAGTGACTATGGTTCCTTAGGTCGTATTTGATTGCCTGGAAAACCTTTAGGCAATCCGAGTCCAGGGGGCCCTGCCCACTTGGAAAGCGTGGGCTATAGCACACGAAAATATGGGAATCGGGCGGAATTCTAGTTTTTTGGCCGTAAAATGCAAAAGATGAGGAAAGGTCATGGCGGGGCGGTGACTATGGTTCCTTAGGTCGTATTTGATTGGCCGAAAAAATTTTAGGCGATCCGGCTCCGGGGGCCCCAACCCACTTGGAAGGCGTGGGCTATAGCACTCGAAAATATGGGAATCACGCGAAAGTCTAGTTTTTTGGCCGAAAAACGCAAAATATGAGGAATGATCATGGCGGATCGGTGACTATGGTTCCTTAGGTCGTATTTGATGGCCCAGAAATATTTTAAGAGATCGGGGTCCAGGGGTCCCGGTGCCGCTTGGAAGGCGTGGGCTATAGCACACGAAAATATGGGAATCGAGTGGAATTCTAGTTTTTTGGCCGTACAATGCAAACAAATAAGGAAAGGTCATGGCGGGGCGGTGACTATGGTTCCTTAGGTCATATTTGATGACCCAAAAAATTTTAGGCGATCCGGTTCCGGGGTGCCGGGGGGGGGGGGCAATCCACTGGGAAGGCGTGGGCTATAGCACATTCAAATATGGAAATCAGGCGAAATTCTAGTTTTTTGGCCGAAACACGCAAAAATTGAGGAACGATCATGGCGGGGTAGTGACTATGGTTCCTTAGGTCAAATTGGATGGCCCGGAAAATTTTTAGGAGATCGGGGTCCTGGGTCTCGGGACGGTGAATATGGTTCCTTAGGTCATATTTAATGGCCCTGAAAAATTTTAGGCGATACAAGTCCGGGGGGCCCTGCCCACTTGGAAAGCGTAGGCTATAGCACACGAAAATATGGGAATCGGGCGGAATTCTAGTTTTTTGGCCGTAAAATGCAAAAGATGAGGAAAGGTCATGGCGGGGCGGTGACTATGGTTCCTTAGGTCGTATTTGATGGGCCGGAAAAATTTTAGGCGATCCGGCTCCGGGGGCCCCAACCCACTTGGAAGGCGTGGGCTATAGCACTCGAAAATATGGGAATCACGCGAAAGTCTAGTTTTTTGGCCGAAAAACGCAAAATATGAGGAACGATCATGGCGGATCGGTGACTATGGTTCCTTAGGTCGTATTTGATGGCCTAGAAATATTTTAAGAGATCAGGATCCGGGGGTCCCGGTGCCGCTTGGAAGGCGTGGGCTATAGCACACGAATATATGGGAATCGAGTGGAATTCTAGTTTTTTGGCCGTACAATGCAAAAAAATAAGGAAAGGTCATGGCGGGGCGGTGACTATGGTTCCTTAGGTCATATTTGATGGCCCGAAAAATTTTAGGCGATCCGGCTCCGGGGGGGCAATCCATTGGGAAGGCGTGGGCTATAGCACATGAAAATATGGGAATCAGGCGAAATTCTAGTTTTTTGGCCGAAACACGCAAAAATTGAGGAACGATCATGGCGGGGTAGTGACTATGGTTCCTTAGGTCAAATTGGATGGCCCGAAAATTTTTTAGGAGATCGGGGTCCTGGGTCTCGGGACTGTGAATATGGTTCCTTAGGTCATATTTAATGGCCCTGATAAATTTTAGGCGATAGGTGTCCGGGGGGCCCTGCCCACTTGGAAGGCGTGGGCTATCGCACACGAAAATATGAGAATTGGGCGGAATTCTATTTTTTTTCCGTAAAATGCAAAAAATGAGGAACAATCATGGCGGGGCGGTGACTATGGTGCCTTAGGTTGTATTTGATGGCCTAGAAAATTTTAGGCAATCCAAGTCCGGGAGGCCTGACCCACTTGGAAAGTGTGGGCTATAGCACACGAAAATGTGGGAATCTCGCGAAATTCTAGTTTTTTGGCCGAAAAACGCAAAATATGAGAAACGATAATGGCGGGGCGGTGAATATGGTTCCTTAGGTCGTATTTGATGGCCCGGAAAAATTTTAGGAGATCGGGGTCCGGGGGTCCCGGGACCACTTGGAAGGCGTGGGCTACACGAAAATATGGGAATCGAGCGGAATTCTTATGTTTTGGACGTAAAATGCAAAAAATGAAGAACGATAATGGAGGGGCGGTGACTATGGTTCCTTAGGTCGTATGTGATGGCCCGAAAAAATTTTAGGCGATCGGGGTCCGGGGACCACTTGGAATGCGTGGGCTAGAGCACAAGAAAAAATGGGAATCAGGCGGAATTCTAGTTTTTTGGCCGTAAAACGCAAAAAAACAAGGAACGATCATGGCAAGGCGGTGACTATGGTTCCTTAGGTCGTATTTGATGGCCTGGAAAACCTTTAGGCGATTCGAGTTCGGGGGCCCCGGCCCACTTGGAAGGCGTGGACTATATAACACACGAAAATATGGGAATCAGGCGAAATTCTCATTCTTTGGTCTTAAAATGCAAAACAATGAGGAACGGTCATGGCAGGGCGGTGACTATGGTTCTTTAGGTCGAATTTGATGGCCAGGAAAAATTTTAGGCGATCCGAGTCCGGGGGGCCCGTCCCACTCGGAAGGCGTGGGTTATAGCACACGAAAATATGGGAATCGGGCGGAATTCTAGTTTTTTGGCCGTAAAAATGCAAAAAATGAGAAAAGGTCATGGCGGGGCGGTGACTATGGTTCCTTAGGTCGTATTTGATGGCCTGGAAATATTTTAGGCGATCTGGCTCAGGAGGGTCTACCCAATGGGAAGACGTGGGCTATAGCACACGAAAATATGGGAATCAAGCGAAAGTCTAGTTTTTTGGCCGAAAAACGCAAAAAATGAGGAAAGGTCGTGGCGGGGCGGTGACTATGGTTCCTTAGGTCGTATTTGATGGCCCAAAAAATTTTTATGGGATCCAGCTCCGGGGGGCCCAATCCACTGGAAATGCGTGGGCTATATCACACGAAAATATGGGAATCAAGCGAAATTCTAGTTTTTTTTGCTGAAAAACGCAAAACATGAGAAATGATCATGGCGGGGCGGTGACTATGGTTCCTTAGGTCGTATTTGATGGCCCGGAAAAAATTTAGGAGATCGGGGTCCGGGGGTCCCGGGACCACTTGGAAGGCGTGGGCTATAGCACATGAAAATATGGGAATCGAGCGCAATTCTAGTGTTTTGGCCGTAAAATGCAAAAAATGAGAAATGCTCTTGGCGGGGCGGTGACTATGGTTCCTTAGGTCGTATTTGATGGCCCGGAAAAATTTTAGGCGATCGGGGTCCGGGGAGCACTTGGAAGGCGTGGGCTATAGCACACGAAAATATGGGAATCACGCGGAATCATAGTTTTTTGGCCGTATAATGCAAAAAAACAAGAAACGATCATGGCAATGCAGTGACTATGGTTCCTTAGGTTGTATTTGATTGCCTGGAAAACCTTTAGGCAATCCGAGTCCGGGGGGCCTTGCCCACTTGGAAAGCGTGGGCTATAGCACACGAAAATATGGGAATCAGGCGGAATTCTAGTTTTTTGGCCGTAAAATGCAAAAGATGAGGAAAGGTCATGGCGGGGCGGTGACTATGGTTCCTTTGGTCGTATTTGATGGGCCGGAAAAATTTTAGGCGATCCGGCTCCGGGGGCCCCAACCCACTTGGAAGGCGTGGGCTATAGCACTCGAAAATATGGGAATCACGCGAAAGTCTAGTTTTTTGGCCGAAAAAAATATGAGGAACGATCATGGCGGATCGGTGACTATGGTTCCTTAGGTCGTATTTGATGGCCCAGAAATATTTTAAGAGATCGGGGTCCAGGGGTCCCGGTGCCGCTTGGAAGGCGTGGGCTATAGCACACGAAAATATGGGAATCGAGTGGAATTCTAGTTTTTTGGCCGTACAATGCAAAAAAATAAGGAAAGGTCATGGCGGGGCGGTGACTATGGTTCCTTAGGTCATATTTGATGGCCCGAAAAATTTTAGGCGATCCGGTTCCGGGGGGGGCAATCCACTGGGAAGGCGTGGGCTATAGCACATTAAAATATGGGAATCAGGCGAAATTCTAGTTTTTTGGCCGAAACACGCAAAAATTGAGGAACGATCATGGCGGGGTAGTGACTATGGTTCCTTAGGTCAAATTGGATGGCCCGAAAAATTTTTAGGAGATCGGGGTCCTGGGTCTCGGGACGGTGAATATGGTTCCTTAGGTCATATTTAATGGCCCTGAAAAATTTTAGGCGATACAAGTCCGGGGGGCCCTGCCCACTTGGAAAGCGTGGGCTATAGCACACGAAAATATGGGAATCGGGCGGAATTCTAGTTTTTTGGCCGTAAAATGCAAAAGATGAGGAAAGGTCATGGTGGGGCGGTGACTATGGTTCCTTAGGTCATATTTGATGGGCCGGAAAAATTTTAGGCAATCCGGCTCCGGGGGCCCCAACCCACTTGGAAGGCGTGGGCTATAGCACTCGAAAATATGGGAATCACGCGAAAGTCTAGTTTTTTGGCCGAAAAACGCAAAATATGAGGAACGATCATGGTGGATCGGTGACTATGGTTCCTTAGGTCGTATTTGATGGCCCAAAAATATTTTAAGAGATCGGGGTCTGGGGGTCCCGGTGCCGCTTGGAAGGCGTGGGTTATAGCACACGAAAATATGGGAATCGAGTGGAATTCTAGTTTTTTGGCCGTACAATGCAAAAAAATAAGGAAAGGTCATGGCGGGGCGGTGACTATGGTTCCTTAGGTCATATTTGATGGCCCGAAAAATTTTAGGCGATCCGGTTCCGGGGGGCAATCCACTGGGAAGGCGTGGGCTATAGGACATGAAAATATGAGAATCAGGCGAAATTCTAGTATTTTGGCCGAAACACGCAAAAATTGAGGAACGATCATGGCAGGGTAGTGACTATGGTTCCTTAGGTCAAATTGGATGGCCTGGAAAATTTTTAGGAGATCGGGGTCCTGGGTCTCGGGACGGTGAATATGGTTCCTTAGGTCATATTTAATGGCCCTGAAAAATTTTAGGCGATACGTGTCCGGGGGGCCCTGCCCACTTGGAAGGCGTGGGCTATCGCACACGAAAATATGAGAATTGGGCGGAATTCTATTTTTTTTCCGTAAAATGCAAAAAATGAGGAACAATCAGGGCGGGGCGGTGACTATGGTGTCTTAGGTCGTATTTGATGGCCTAGAAAATTTTAGGCAATCCGAGTACAGGAGGCCCGACCCACTTGGAAAGTGTGGGCTATAGCACACGAAAATGTGGGAATCTCACGGAATTCTAGTTTTTTGGCCGAAAAACGCAAAATATGAGAAAAGATAATGGCGGGGCGGTGAATATGGTTCCTTAGGTCGTATTTGATGCCCAGAAAAATTTTAGGAGATCGGGGTCCGGGGGTCCCGGGACCACTTGGAAGGCGTGGGCTACACGAAAATATGGGAATCGAGCGGAATTCTTGTATTTTGGACATAAAATGCAAAAAATGAAGAACGATCATGGAGGGGCGGTGACTATGGTTCCTTAGGTCGTATGTGATGGCCCGAAAAAATTTTAGGCGATCGGGGTCCGGGGACCACTTGGAAGGCGTGGGCTAGAGCACAAGAAAATATGGGAATCAGGCGGAATTCTAGTTTTTTGGCCGTAAAACGCAAAAAAACAAGGAACGATCATGGCAAGGCGGTGACTATGGTTCCTTAGGTCGTATTTGATGGCCTGGAAAACCTTTAGGCGATTCGAGTTCGGGGGCCCCGGCCCACTTGGAAGGTGTGGGCTATAGCACACGAAAATATAGGAATCGGGCGAAATTCTCGTTCTTTGGTCGTAAAATGCAAAACAATGAGGAACGGTCATGGCAGGGCGGTGACTATGGTTCTTTAGGTCAAATTTGATGGCCAGGAAAAATTTTAGGCGATCCGAGTCCGGGGGGCCCGTCCCACTCGGAAGGCGTGGGCTATAGCACACGAAAATATGGGAATCGGGCGGAATTCTAGTTTTTTGGCCGTAAAAATGCAAAAAATGAGAAAAGGTCATGGCGGGGTGGTGACTATGGTTCCTTAGGTCGTATTTGATGGCCTGGAAATATTTTAGGCGATCTGGCTCCGGGGGGTCTACCCACTGGGAAGACGTGGGCTATAGCACACGAAAATATGGGAATCAAGCGAAAGTCTAGTTTTTTGGCCGAAAAACGCAAAAAATGAGGAACGGTCGTGGCGGGGCAGTGACAATGGTTCCTTAGGTCGTATTTGATGGCCCGGAAAATTTTTAGGGGATCCAGATCCGGGGGGCCCAATCCACTGGAAATGCGTGGGCTATATCACACGAAAATATGGGAATCAAGCGAAATTCTAGTTTTTTTTGCTGAAAAACGCAAAACATGAGAAATGATCATGGCGGGGCGCTGACTATGGTTCCTTAGGTCGTATTTGATGGCCCGGAAAAAATTTAGGAGATCGGGGTCTGGGGGTCCCGGGACCACTTGGAAGGCGTGGGCTGTAGCACATGAAAATATGGGAATCGAGCGCAATTCTAGTGTTTTGGCCGTAAAATGCAAAAAATGAGAAATGCTCTTGGCGGGGCGGTGACTATGGTTCCTTAGGTCGTATTTGATGGCCCGGAAAAATTTTAGGCGATCGGGGTCCAGGGAGCACTTGGAAGGCGTGGGCTATAGCACACGAAAATATGGGAATCACGCGGAATCCTAGTTTTTTGGCCGTATAATGCAAAAAAACAAGAAACGATCATGGCAATGCAGTGACTATGGTTCCTTAGGTCATATTTGATTGCGTGGAAAACCTTTAGGCAATCCGAGTCTGGGGGCCCCTGCCCACTTGGAAAGCGTGGGCTATAGCACACGAAAATATGGGAATCTGGCGGAATTCTAGTTTTTTGGCCGTAAAATACAAAAGATGAGGAAAGGTCATGGCGGGGCAGTGACTATGGTTCCTTAGGTCGTATTTGATGGGCCGAAAAAATTTTAGGCGATCCGGCTCCGGGGGCCCCAACCCACTTGGAAGGCGTGGGCTATAGCACTCGAAAATATGGGAATCACGCAAAAGTCTAGTTTTTTGGCCGAAAAACACAAAATATGAGGAACGATTATGGCGGATCGGTGACTATGGTTCCTTAGGTCGTGTTTGATGGCCCAGAATTATTTTAAGAGATCGGGGTCCGGGGGTCCCGGTGCCGCTTGGAAGGCGTGGGCTATAGCACACGAAAATATGGGAATCGAGTGGAATTCTAGTTTTTTGGCCGTACAATGCAAAAAAATAAGGAAAGGTCATGGCGGGGCGGTGACTATGGTTCCTTAGTTCATATTTGATAGCCCGAAAAATTTTAGGCGATCCCGTTCTGGGGGGGCAATCCACTGGGAAGGCGTGGGCTATAGCACATGAAAATATGGGAATCAGGCGAAATTCTAGTTTTTTGGCCAAAACACGCAAAAATTGAGGAACGATCATGGCGGGGTAGTGACTATGGTTCCTTAGGTCAAATTGGATGGCCCGGAAAATTTTTAGGAGATCGGGGTCCTGGGTCTCGGGACGGTGAATATGGTTCCTTAGGTCATATTTAATGGCCCTGAAAAATTTTAGGCGATACGAGTCCGGGGGGCCCTGCCCACTTGGAAGGCGTGGGCTATCGCACACGAAAATATGGGAATTGGGCGGAATTCTATTTTTCTTTCCGTAAAATGCAAAAAATGAGGAACAATCATGGCGGGGCGGTGACTATGGTTCCTTAGGTCGTATTTGATGGCCTAGAAAATTTTTGGCAATCCGAGTCCGGGAGGCCCGACCCACTTGGAAAGTGTGGGCTATAGCACACGAAAATGTGGGAATCTCGCGGAATTCTAGTTTTTTGGCCGAAAAACGCAAAATATGAGAAACGATAATGGCGGGTCGGTGAATATGGTTCCTTATGTCGTATTTGATGGCCCGGAAAAACTTTTGGAGATCGGGGTCCGGGGGTCCCGGGACCACTTGGAAGGCGTGGGCTACCCGAAAATATGGGAATCGAGCGGAATTCTTGTGTTTTGGCCGTAAAATGCAAAAAATAAAGAACGATCATGGCGGGGCGGTGACTATGGTTCCTTAGGTCGTATGTGATGGCCCGAAAAATTTTTAGGCGATCGGGGTCCGGGGACCACTTGGAAGGCGTGGGCTAGAGCACAAGAAAATATGGGAATCAGGCGAAATTCTAGTTTTTTGGCCGTAAAACGGCAAAAAAACAAGGAACGATCATGGCAAGGCGGTGACTATGGTTCCTTAGGTCGTATTTGATGGCCTGGAAAACCTTTAGGCGATTCGAGTTCGGGGGCCCCGACCCACTTGGAAGGCGTGGACTATATAACACACGAAAATATGGGAATCAGGCGAAATTCTCATTCTTTGGTCTTAAAATGCAAAACAATGAGGAACGGTCATGGCAGGGCGGTGACTATGGTTCTTTAGGTCGAATTTGATGGCCAGGAAAAATTTTAGGCGATCCGAGTCCAGGGGGCCCGTCCCACTCGGAAGGCATGGGCTATAGCACACGAAAATATGAGAATCGGGCGGAATTCTAGTTTTTTGGCCGTAAAAATGCAAAAAATGAGAAAAGGTCATGGCGGGGTGGTGACTATGGTTCCTTAGGTCGTATTTGATGGCCTGGAAATATTTTAGGCGATCTGGCTCCGGGGGGTCTACCCACTGGGAAGACGTGGGCTATAGCACACGAAAATATGAGAATCAAGCGAAAGTCTAGTTTTTTGGGTGAAAAACACAAAAAATGAGGAACGGTCATGGCAGGGCGGTGACAATGGTTCCTTAGGTCGTATTTGATGGCCCGGAAAATTTTTAGGGGATCCAGCTCCGGGGGGCCCAATCCACTGGAAATGCGTGGGCTATATCACACGAAAATATGGGAATCAAGCAAAATTCTAGTTTTTTTTGCTGAAAAACGCAAAAAATGAGAAATGATCATGACGGGGCGGTGACTATGGTTCCTTAGGTCGTATTTGATGGCCCGGAAAAAATTTAGGAGATCAGGGTCCGGGGGTCCCGGGACCACTTGGAAGGCGTGGGCTATAGCACATGAAAATATGGGAATCGAGCGCAATTCTAGTGTTTTGGCCGTAAAATGCAAAAAATGAGAAATGCTCTTGGCGGGGCGGTGACTATGGTTCCTTAGGTCGTATTTGATGGCCCGGAAAAATTTTAGGCGATCGGGGTCCAGGGAGCACTTGGAAGGCATGGGCTATAGCACACGAAAATATGGGAATCACGCGGAATCCTAGTTTTTTGGCCGTATAATGCAAAAAAAAAAAAAACGATCATGGCAATGCAGTGACTATGGTTCCTTAGGTCGTATTGGAATGCGTGGAAAACCTTTAGGCAATCCGAGTCCGGGGGCCCCTGCCCACTTGGAAAGCGTGGGCTATAGCACACGAAAATATGGGAATCGGGCGGAATTCTAGTTTTTTGGCCGTAAAATGCAAAAGATGAGGAAAGGTCATGGCGGGGCAGTGACTATGGTTCCTTAGGTCGTATTTGATGGGCCGAAAAAATTTTAGGCGATCCGGCTCCGGGGGCCCCAACCCACTTGGAAGGCGTGGGCTATAGCACTCGAAAATATGGGAATCACGCGAAAGTCGAGTTTTTTGGCCGAAAAACGCAAAATATGAGGAACGATTATGGCGGATCGGTGACTATGGTTCCTTAGGTCGTATTTGATGGCCCAGAAATATTTTAAGAGATCGGGGTCCGGGGGTCCCGGTGCCGCTTGGAAGGCGTGGGCTATAGCACACGAAAATATGGGAATCGAGTGGAATTCTAGTTTTTTGGCCGTACAATGCAAAAAAATAAGGAAAGGTCATGGCGGGGCGGTGACTATGGTTCCTTAGGTCATATTTGATGGCCCGAAAAATTTTAGGCGATCCGGTTCCGGGGGGGGCAATCCACTGGGAAGGGGAAGGCGTGAGCTATAGCACATGAAAATATGGGAATCAGGCGAAATTCTAGTTTTTTGGCCGAAACACGCAAAAATTGAGGAACGATCATGGCGGGGTAGTGACTATGGTTCCTTAGGTCAAATTGGATGGCCCGGAAAATTTTTAGGAGATCGGGGTCCTGGGTCTCGGAACGGTGAATATGGTTCCTTAGGTCATATTTAATGGCCCTGAAAAATTTTAGGCGAAACGAGTCCGGGGGGCCCTGCCCACTTGGAAGGCGTAGGCTATCGCACACGAAAATATGGGAATTGGGCGGAATTCTATTTTTTTTAAGTAAAATGCAAAAAATGAGGAACAATCATGGCGGGGCGGTGACTATGGTTCCTTAGGTCGTATTTGATGGCCTAGAAAATTTTAAGCAATCCGAGTCCGGGAGGCCCGACCCACTTGGAAAGTGTGGGCTATAGCAGACGAAAATGTGGGAATCTCGCGGAATTCTAGTTTTTTGCCCGAAAAACGCAAAATATGAGAAACGATAATGGCGGGGCGGTGAATATGGTTCCTTAGGTCGTATTTGATGGCCCGGAAAAACTTTTGGAGATCGGGGTCCGGGGGTCCCGGGACCACTTGGAAGGCGTGGGCTACATGAAAATATGGGAATCGAGCGGAATTCTTGTGTTTTGGCCGTAAAATGCAAAAAATGAAGAACGATCATGGCGGGGCGGTGACTATGGTTCCTTAGGTCGTATGTGATGGCCCGAAAAATTTTTAGGCGATCGGGGTCCGGGGACCACTTGGAAGGCGTGGGCTAGAGCACAAGAAAATATGGGAATCAGACGGAATTCTAGTTTTTTGGCCGTAAAACGCAAAAAAACAAGGAACAATCATGGCAAGGCGGTGACTATGGTTCCTTAGGTCGTATTTGATGGCCTGGAAAACCTTTAGGCAATTCGAGCTCGGGGTCCCGGCCCACTTGGAAGGCGTGGACTATATAGCACACGAAAATATGGGAATCGGGCGAAATTCTCATTCTTTGGTCTTAAAATGCAAAACAATGAGGAACGATCATGGCAGGGCGGTGACTATGGTTCTTTAGGTCGAATTTGATGGCCAGGAAAATTTTTAGGCGATCCGAGTCCGGGGGGCCCGTCCCACTCGGAAGGCATGGGCTATAGCACACGAAAATATGGGAATCGGGCGGAATTTTAGTTTTTTGGCCGTAAAAATACAAAAAATGAGAAAAGGTCATGGCGGGGCAGTGACTATGGTTCCTTAGGTCGTATTTGATGGCCTGGAAATATTTTAGGCGATATGGCTCCGGGGGGTCTACCCACTGGGAAGACGTGGGCTATAGCACACGAAAATATGGGAATCAAGCGAAAGTCTAGTTTTTTGGCCGAAAAACGCAAAAAATGAGGAACGGTCATTGCAGGGCGGTGACAATGGTTCCATAGGTCGTATTTGATGGCCCGGAAAATTTTTAGGGGATCCAGCTCCGGGGGGCCCAATCCACTGGAAATGCGTGGGCTATAGCACACGAAAATATGGGAATCAAGCGAAATTCTAGTTTTTTTTGCTCAAAAACGCAAAAAATGAGAAATGATCATGGCGGGGCGGTGACTATGGTTCCTTAGGTCGTATTTGATGGCCCGGAAAAAATTTAGGAGATCAGGGGTCCGGGGGTCCCGGGACCACTTGGAAGGCGTGGGCTATAGCACATGAAAATATGGGAATCGAGCGCAATTCTAGTGTTTTGGCCGTAAAATGCAAAAATGAGAAATGCTCTTGGCGGGGCGGTGACTATGGTTCCTTAGGTCGTATTTGATGGCCCGGAAAAATTTTAGGCGATCGGGGTCCAGGGAGCACTTGGAAGGCGTGGGCTATAGCACACAAAAATATGGGAATCACGCGGAATCCTAGTTTTTTGGCCGTATAATGCAAAAAAAAAAAAAGACACGATCATGGCAATGCAGTGACTATGGTTCCTTAGGTCGTATTTGATTGCGTGGAAAACCTTTAGGCAATCCGAGTCCGGGGGCCCCTGCCCACTTGGAAAGCGTGGGCTATAGCACACGAAAATATGGGAATCGGGCGGAATTCTAGTTTTTTGGCCGTAAAATGCAAAAGATGAGGAAAGGTCATGGCGGGGCGGTGACTATGGTTCCTTAGGTCGTATTTGATGGGCCGAAAAAATTTTAGGCGATCCGGCTCCGGGGGCCCCAACCCACTTGGAAGGCGTGGATTATAGCACTCGAAAATATGGGAATCATGCGAAAGTCTAGTTTTTTGGCCGAAAAACGCAAAATATGAGTAACGATCATGGCGGATCGGTGAATATGGTTCCTTAGGTCGTATTTGATGGCCCAGAAATATTTTAAGAGATCTGGGTCCGGGGTCCCGGTGCCGCTTGGAAGGCGTGGGCTATAGCACACGAAAATATGGGAATCGAGTGGAATTCTAGTTTTTTGGCCGTACAATGCAAAAAAATAAGGAAAGGTCATGGCGGGGCGGTGACAATGGTTCCTTAGGTCGTATTTGATGGCCTGGAAATATTTTAGGCGATCTGGCTCCGGGGGGTCTACCCACTGGGAAGACGTGGGCTATAGCACACGAAAATATGGGAATCAAGCTAAAGTCTAGTTTTTTGGCCGAAAAATGCAAAAAATGAGGAACGGTCGTGGCGGGGCGGTGACTATGGTTCCTTAGGTCGTATTTGATGGCCCAAAAAATTTTTAGGGGATCCAGCTCCGGGGGGCCCAATCCATTGGAAATGCGTGGGCTATAGCACACGAAAATATGGGAATCAAGCGAAATTCTAGTTTTTTTTGCTGAAAAACGCAAAAAATGAGAAATGATCATGGCGGGGCGGTGACTATGGTTCCTTAGGTTGTATTTGATGGCCCAGAAAAAATTTAGGAGATCGGGGTCCTGGGGTCCCGGGACCACTTGGAAGGCGTGGGCTATAGCACATGAAAATATGGGAATCGAGCGCAATTCTAGTGTTTTGGCCGTAAAATGCAAAAAATGAGAAATGCTCTTGGCGGGGCGGTGACTATGGTTCCTTAGGTCATATTTGATGGCCCGGAAAAATTTTAGGCGATCGGGGTCCGGGGAGCACTTAGAAGGCGTGGGCTATAGCACACGAAAATATGGGAATCACGCGGAATCCTAGTTTTTTGGCCGTATAATGCAAAAAAACAAGAAACGATCATGGCAATGCAGTGACTATGGTTCCTTAGGTCGTATTTGATTGCCTGGAAAACCTTTAGGCAATCCGAGTCCGGGGGGCCTTGCCCACTTGGAAAGCGTGGGCTATAGCACACGAAAATATGGGAATCGGGCGGAATTCTAGTTTTTTGGCCGTAAAATGCAAAAGATGAGGAAAGGTCATGGCGGGGCGGTGACTATGGTTCCTTAGGTCGTATTTGATGGGCCGGAAAAATTTTAGGCGATCCGGCTCCGGGGGCCCCAACCCACTTGGAAGGCGTGGGCTATAACACTCGAAAATATGGGAATCACGCGAAAGTCTAGTTTTTTGGCCGAAAAAAATAAGAGGAACGATCATGGCGGATCGGTGACTATGGTTCCTTAGGTTGTATTTGATGGCCCAGAAATATTTTAAGAGATCGGGGTCCAGGGGTCCCGGTGCCGCTTGGAAGGCGTGGGCTATAGCACACGAAAATATGGGAATCGAGTGGAATTCTAGTTTTTTGGCCGTACAATGCAAAAAAATAAGGAAAGGTCACGGCGGGGCGGTGACTATGGTTCCTTAGGTCATATTTGATGGCCCGAAAAATTTTAGGCGATCCGGTTTCGGGGGGGCAATCCACTAGGAAGGCGTGGGCTATAGCACATTAAAATATGGGAATCAGGCGAAATTCTAGTTTTTTGGCCGAAACACGCAAAAATTGAGGAACGATCATGGCGGGGTAGTGACTATGGTTCCTTAGGTCAAATTGGATGGCCCGAAAATTTTTTAGGAGATCGGGGTCCTGGGTCTCGGGACGGTGAATATGGTTCCTTAGGTCATATTTAATGGCCCTAAAAAATTTTAGGCGATACAAGTCCGGGGGGCCCTGCCCACTTGGAAAGCGTGGGCTATAGCACACGAAAATTTGGGAATCGGGCGGAATTCTAGTTTTTTGGCCGTAAAATGAAAAAGATGAGGAAAGGTCATGGCGGGGCGGTGACTATGGTTCCTTAGGTCATATTTGATGGGCCGGAAAAATTTTAGGCGATCCGGCTCCGGGGGCCCCAACCCACTTGGAAGGCGTGGGCTATAGCACTCGAAAATATGGGAATCACGCGAAAGTCTAGTTTTTTGGCCGAAAAACGCAAAATATGAGGAACGATCATGGTGGATCGGTGACTATGGTTCCTTAGGTCGTATTTGATGGCCCAGAAATATTTTAAGAGATCGGGGTCCGGGGGTCCCGGTGCCGCTTGGAAGGCGTGGGCTATAGCACACGAAAATATGGGAATCGAGTGGAATTCTAGTTTTTTGGCCGTACAATGCAAAAAAATAAGGAAAGGTCATGGCGGGGCGGTGACTATGGTTCCTTAGGTCATATTTGATGGCCCGAAAAATTTTAGGCGATCCGGTTCCGGGGGCAATCCACTTGGAAGGCGTGGGCTATAGGACATGAAAATATGGGAATCAGGCGAAATTCTAGTTTTTTGGCCGAAACACGCAAAAATTGAGGAACGATCATGGCGGGGTAGTGACTATGGTTCCTTAGGTCAAATTGGATGGCCTGGAAAATTTTTAGGAGATCGGGGTCCTGGGTCTCGGGACGGTGAATATGGTTCCTTAGGTCATATTTAATGGCCCTGAAAAATTTTAGGCGATACGTGTCCGGGGGGCCCTGCCCACTTGGAAGGCGTGGGCTATCGCACACGAAAATATGGGAATTGGGCGGAATTCTATTTTTTTTTCCGTAAAATGCAAAAAATGAGGAACAATCATAGCGGGGCGGTGACTATGGTGTCTTAGGTCGTATTTGATGGCCTAGAAAATTTTAGGCAATCCGAGTCCGGGAGGCCCGACCCACTTGGAAAGTGTGGGCTATAGCACACGAAAATGTGGGAATCTCGCGGAATTCTAGTTTTTTGGCCGAAAAACACAAAATATGAGAAACGATAATGGCGGGGCGGTGAATATGGTTCCTTAGGTCGTATTTGATGGCCCAGAAAAATTATAGGAGATCGGGGTCCGGGGGTCCCGGGACCACTTGGAAGGCGTGGGCTACACGAAAATATGGGAATCGAGCGGAATTCTTGTATTTTAGACGTAAAATGCAAAAAATAAAGAATGATCATGGAGGGGCAGTGACTATGGTTCCTTAGGTCGTATGTGATGGCCCGAAAAAATTTTAGATGATCGGGGTCCGGGGACCACTTGGAAGGCGTGGGCTAGAGCACAAGAAAATATGGGAATTAGGCGGAATTCTAGTTTTTTGGCCGTAAAACGCAAAAAAACAAGGAACGATCATGGCAAGGCGGTGACTATGGTTCCTTAGGTCGTATTTGATGGCCTGGAAAACCTTTAGGCGATTCGAGTTCGGGGGCCCCGACCCACTTGGAAGGCGTGGGCTATAGCACACGAAAATATGGGAATCGGGCGAAATTCTCGTTCTTTGGTCGTAAAATGCAAAACAATGAGGAACGGTCATGGCAGGCGGTGACTATGGTTCTTTAGGTCAAATTTGATGGCCAGGAAAAATTTTAGGCGATCCGAGTCCGGGGGGCCCGTCCCACTCGGAAGGCGTGGGCTATAGCACACGAAAATATGGGAATCGGGCGGAATTCTAGTTTTTTGGTCGTAAAAATGCAAAAAATGAGAAAAGGTCATGGCGAGGTGGTGACTATGGTTCCTTAGGTCGTATTTGATGGCCTGGAAATATTTAAGGCGATATGGCTCCGGGGGGTCTACCCACTGGGAAGACGTGGGCTATAGCACACGAAAATATGGGAATCAAGCGAAAGTCTAGTTTTTTGGGTGAAAAACACAAAAAATGAGGAACGGTCGTGGCAGGGCGGTGACAATGGTTCCTTAGGTCATATTTGATGGCCCGGAAAATTTTTAGGGGATCCAGCTCTGGGGGGCCCAATCCACTGGAAATGCGTGGGCTATATCACACGAAAATATGGGAATCAAGCGAAATTCTAGTTTTTTTTGCTGAAAAACGCAAAAAATGAGAAATGATCATGGCGGGGCGGTGACTATGGTTCCTTAGGTCGTATTTGATGGCCCGGAAAAAATTTAGGAGATCGGGGTCCGGGGGTCCCGGGACCACTTGGAAGGTGTGGGCTATAGCACATGAAAATATGGGAATCGAGCGCAATTCTAGTGTTTTGGCCGTAAAATGCAAAAAATGAGAAATGTTCTTGGCGGGGCGGTGACTATGGTTCCTTAGGCCGTATTTGATGGCCCGGAAAAATTTTAGGCGATCGGGGTCCAGGGAGCACTTGGAAGGCGTGGGCTATAGCACACGAAAATATGGGAATCACGCGGAATCCTAGTTTTTTGGCCGTATAATGCAAAAAAACAAGAAACGATCATGGCAATGCAGTGACTATGGTTCCTTAGGTCGTATTTGATTGCGTGGAAAACCTTTAGGCAATCCGAGTCCGGGGGCCCCTGCCCACTTGGAAAGCGTGGGCTATAGCACACGAAAATATGGGAATCGGGCGGAATTCTAGTTTTTTGGCCGTAAAATGCAAAAGATGAGGAAAGGTCATGGCGGGGCAGTGACTATGGTTCCTTAGGTCGTATTTGATGGGCCGAAAAAATTTTAGGCGATCCGGCTCCGGGGGCCCCAACCCACTTGGAAGGCGTGGGCTATAGCACTCGAAAATATGGGAATCACGCGAAAGTCTAGTTTTTTAGCCGAAAAACGCAAAATATGAGGAACGATTATGGCGGATCGGTGACTATGGTTCCTTAGGTCGTATTTGATGGCCCAGAATTATTTTAAGAGATCGGGGTCCGGGGGTCCCGGTGCCGCTTGGAAGGCGTGGGCTATAGCACACGAAAATATGGGAATCGAGTGGAATTCTAGTTTTTTGGCCGTACGATGCAAAAAAATAAGGAAAGGTCATGGCGGGGCGGTGACTATGGTTCCTTAGGTCATATTTTATGGCCCAAAAAATTTTAGGCGATCCGGTTCTGGGGGGCAATCCACTGGGAAGGCGTGGGCTATAGCACATGAAAATATGGGAATCAGGCGAAATTCTAGTTTTTTGGCCGAAACACGCAAAAATTGAGGAACGATCATGGCGGGGTAGTGAATATGGTTCCTTAGGTCAAATTGGATGGCCCGGAAAATTTTTAGGACATCGGGGTCCTGGGTCTCGAGACGGTGAATATGGTTCCTTAGGTCATATTTAATGGCCCTGAAAAATTTTAGGCGATACGAGTCCGGGGGGCCCTGCCCACTTGGAAAGCGTGGGCTATAGCACACGAAAATATGGGAATCGGGCGGAATTCTAGTTTTTTGGCCGTAAAATACAAAAGATGAGGAAAGGTCATGGCGGGGCGGTGACTATGGTTCCTTAGGTCGTATTTGATGGCCCAGAAATATTTTAAGAGATCGGGGTCCGGGGGTCCCGGTGCCGCTTGGAAGGCGTGGGCTATAGCACACGAAAATATGGGAATCGAGTGGAATTCTAGTTTTTTGGCCGTACAATGCAAAAAAATAAGGAAAGGTCATGGCGGGGCGGTGACTATGGTTCCTTAGGTCATATTTGATGGCCCGAAAAATTTTAGGCGATCCGGTTCTGGGGGGCAATCCACTGGGAAGGCGTGGGCTATAGGACATGAAAATATGGGAATCAGGCGAAATTCTAGTTTTTTGGCCGAAACACGCAAAAATTGAGGAACGATCATGGCGGGGTAGTGACTATGGTTCCTTAGGTCAAATTGGATGGCCTGGAAAACTTTTAGGAGATCGGGGTCCTGGGTCTCGGGACGGTGAATATGGTTCCTTAGGTCATATTTAATGGCCCTGAAAAATTTTAGGCGATACGTGTCCGGGGGGCCCTGCCCACTTGGAAGGCGTGGGCTATCGCACACGAAAATATGGGAATTGGGCGAAATTCTATTTTTTTTTCCGTAAAATGCAAAAAATGAGGAACAATCATGGCGGGGCGGTGACTATGGTGTCTTAGGTCGTATTTGGTGGCCTAGAAAATTTTAGGCAATCCGAGTCCGGGAGGCCCGACCCACTTGGAAAGTGTGGGCTATAGCACACGAAAATGTGGGAATCTCGCGGAATTCTAGTTTTTTGGCCGAAAAACACAAAATATGAGAAACGATAATGGCGGGGCGGTGAATATGGTTCCTTAGGTCGTATTTGATGGCCCAGAAAAATTTTAGGAGATCGGGGTCCGGGGGTCCCGGGACCACTTGGAAGGCGTGGGCTACACGAAAATATGGGAATCGAGCGGAATTCTTGTATTTTAGACGTAAAATGCAAAAAATGAAGAACGATCATGGAGGGGCGGTGACTATGGTTCCTTAGGTCATATGTGATGGCCCGAAAAAATTTTAGGCGATCGGGGTCCGGGGACCACTTGGAAGGCGTGGGCTAGAGCACAAGAAAATATGGGAATCAGGCGGAATTCTAGTTTTTGGCCGTAAAACGCAAAAAAACAAGGAACGATCATGGCAAGGCAGTGACTATGGTTCCTTAGGTCGTATTTGATGGCCTGGAAAACCTTTAGGCGATTCGAGTTCGGGGGCCCCGACCCACTTGGAAGGCGTGGGCTATAGCACACGAAAATATGGGAATCGGGCGAAATTCTCGTCCTTTGGTCGTAAAATGCAAAACAATGAGGAACGGTCATGGCAGGCGGTGACTATGGTTCTTTAGGTCAAATTTGATGGCCAGGAAAAATTTTAGGCGATCCGAGTCCGGGGGGCCCGTCCCACTCGGAAGGCGTGGGCTATAGCACACGAAAATATGGGAATCGGGCGGAATTCTAGTTTTTTGGTCGTAAAAATGCAAAAAATGAGAAAAGGTCATGGCAGGGTGGTGACTATGGTTCCTTAGGTCGTATTTGATGGCCTGGAAATATTTTAGGCGATCTGGCTCCGGGGGGTCTACCCACTGGGAAGAAGTGGGCTATAGCACACGAAAATATGGGAATCAAGCGAAAGTCTAGTTTTTTGGCCGAAAAACGCAAAAAATGAGGAATGGTCGTGGCGGGGCAGTGACAATGGTTCCTTAGGTCGTATTTGATGGCCCGAAAAATTTTTAGGGGATCCAGCTCCGGGGGGCCCAATCCACTGGAAATGCGTGGGCTATATCACACGAAAATATGGGAATCAAGCGAAATTCTAGTTTTTTTTGCAGAAAAACGCAAAACATGAGAAATGATCATGGCGGGGTGGTGACTATGGTTCCTTAGGTCGTATTTGATGGCCCGGAAAAAATTTAGGAGATCGGGGTCCGGGGGTCCCGGGACCACTTGGAAGGCGTGGGCTATAGCACATGAAAATATGGGAATCGAGCGCAATTCTAGTGTTTTGGCCGTAAATTGCAAAAAATGAGAAATGCTATTGGCGGGGCGGTGACTATGGTTCCTTAGGCCGTATTTGATGGCCCGGAAAAATTTTAGGCGATCGGGGTCCAGGGAGCACTTGGAAGGCGTGGGCTATAGCACACGAAAATATGGGAATCACGCGGAATCCTAGTTTTTTGGCCGTATAATGCAAAAAAACAAGAAACGATCATGGCAATGCAGTGACTATGGTTCCTTAGGTCGTATTTGATTGCGTGGAAAACCTTTAGGCAATCCGAGTCCGGGGGCCCCTGCCCACTTGGAAAGCGTGGGCTATAGCACACGAAAATATGGGAATCGGGCGGAATTCTAGTTTTTTGGCCGTAAAATGCAAAAGATGAGGAAAGGTCATGGCGGGGCAGTGACTATGGTTCCTTAGGTCGTATTTGATGGGCCGAAAAAATTTTAGGCGATCCGGCTCCGGGGGCCCCAACCCACTTGGAAGGCGTGGGCTATAGCACTCGAAAATATGGGAATCACGCGAAAGTCTAGTTTTTTGGCCGAAAAACGCAAAATATGAGGAACGATTATGGCGGATCGGTGACTATGGTTCCTTAGGTCGTATTTGATGGCCCAGAATTATTTTAAGAGATCGGGGTCCGGGGGTCCCGGTGCCGCTTGGAAGGCGTGGGCTATAGCACACGAAAATATGGGAATCGAGTGGAATTCTAGTTTTTTGGCCGTACGATGCAAAAAAATAAGGAAAGGTCATGGCGGGGCGGTGACTATGGTTCCTTAGGTCATATTTTATGGCCCAAAAAATTTTAGGCGATCCGGTTCTGGGGGGCAATCCACTGGGAAGGCGTGGGCTATAGCACATGAAAATATGGGAATCAGGCGAAATTCTAGTTTTTTGGCCGAAACACGCAAAAATTGAGGAACGATCATGGCGGGGTAGTGACTATGGTTCCTTAGGTCAAATTGGATGGCCCGGAAAATTTTTAGGACATCGGGGTCCTGGGTCTCGAGACGGTGAATATGGTTCCTTAGGTCATATTTAATGGCCCTGAAAAATTTTAGGCGATACGAGTCCGGGGGGCCCTGCCCACTTGGAAAGCGTGGGCTATAGCACACGAAAATATGGGAATCGGGCGGAATTCTAGTTTTTTGGCCGTAAAATACAAAAGATGAGGAAAGGTCATGGCGGGGCGGTGACTATGGTTCCTTAGGTCGTATTTGATGGCCCAGAAATATTTTAAGAGATCGGGGTCCGGGGGTCCCGGTGCCGCTTGGAAGGCGTGGGCTATAGCACACGAAAATATGGGAATCGAGTGGAATTCTAGTTTTTTGGCCGTACAATGCAAAAAAATAAGGAAAGGTCATGGCGGGGCGGTGACTATGGTTCCTTAGGTCATATTTGATGGCCCGAAAAATTTTAGGCGATCCGGTTCTGGGGGGCAATCCACTGGGAAGGCGTGGGCTATAGGACATGAAAATATGGGAATCAGGCGAAATTCTAGTTTTTTGGCCGAAACACGCAAAAATTGAGGAACGATCATGGCGGGGTAGTGACTATGGTTCCTTAGGTCAAATTGGATGGCCTGGAAAATTTTTAGGAGATCGGGGTCCTGGGTCTCGGGACGGTGAATATGGTTCCTTAGGTCATATTTAATGGCCCTGAAAAATTTTAGGCGATACGTGTCCGGGGGGCCCTGCCCACTTGGAAGGCGTGGGCTATCGCACACGAAAATATGGGAATTGGGCGAAATTCTATTTTTTTTTCCGTAAAATGCAAAAAATGAGGAACAATCATGGCGGGGCGGTGACTATGGTGTCTTAGGTCGTATTTGATGGCCTAGAAAATTTTAGGGAATCCGAGTCCGGGAGGCCCGACCCACTTGGAAAGTGTGGGCTATAGCACACGAAAATGTGGGAATCTCGCGGAATTCTAGTTTTTTGGCCGAAAAACACAAAATATGAGAAACGATAATGGCGGGGCGGTGAATATGGTTCCTTAGGTCGTATTTGATGGCCCAGAAAATTTTTAGGAGATCGGGGTCCGGGGGTCCCGGGACCACTTGGAAGGCGTGGGCTACACGAAAATATGGGAATCGAGCGGAATTCTTGTATTTTAGACGTAAAATGCAAAAAATGAAGAACGATCATGGAGGGGCGGTGACTATGGTTCCTTAGGTCATATGTGATGGCCCGAAAAAATTTTAGGCGATCGGGGTCCGGGGACCACTTGGAAGGCGTGGGCTAGAGCACAAGAAAATATGGGAATCAGGCGGAATTCTAGTTTTTTGGCCGTAAAACGCAAAAAAACAAGGAACGATCATGGCAAGGCGGTGACTATGGTTCCTTAGGTCATATTTGATGGCCTGGAAAACCTTTAGGCGATTCGAGTTCGGGGGCCCCGGCCCACTTGGAAGGCGTGGGCTATAGCACACGAAAATATGGGAATCGGGCGAAATTCTCGTTCTTTGGTCGTAAAATGCAAAACAATGAGGAACGGTCATGGCAGGCGGTGACTATGGTTCTTTAGGTCAAATTTGATGGCCAGGAAAAATTTTAGGCGATCCGAGTCCGGGGGGCCCGTCCCACTCGGAAGGCGTGGGCTATAGCACACGAAAATATGGGAATCGGGCGGAATTCTAGTTTTTTGGCCGTAAAAATGCAAAAAAAATGAGAAAAGGTACTGGCGAGGTGGTGACTATGGTTCCTTAGGTCGTATTTGATGGCCTGGAAATATTTAAGGCGATATGGCTCCGGGGGGTCTACCCACTAGGAAGACGTGGGCTATAGCACACGAAAATATGGGAATCAAGCGAAAGTCTAGTTTTTTGGGTGAAAAACACAAAAAATGAGGAACGGTCGTGGCAGGGCGGTGACAATGGTTCCTTAGGTCATATTTGATGGCCCGGAAAATTTTTAGGGGATCCAGCTCTGGGGGGCCCAATCCACTGGAAATGCGTGGGCTATATCACACGAAAATATGGGAATCAAGCGAAATTCTAGTTTTTTTTGCTGAAAAACGCAAAAAATGAGAAATGATCATGGCGGGGCGGTGACTATGGTTCCTTAGGTCGTATTTGATGGCCCGGAAAACATTTAGGAGATCGGGGTCCGGGGGTCCCGGGACCACTTGGAAGGTGTGGGCTATAGCACATGAAAATATGGGAATCGAGCGCAATTCTAGTGTTTTGGCCGTAAAATGCAAAAAATGAGAAATGTTCTTGGCGGGGCGGTGACTATGGTTCCTTAGGTCGTATTTGATGGCCCGGAAAAATTTTAGGCGATCGGGGTCCAGGGAGCACTTGGAAGGCGTGGGCTATAGCACACGAAAATATGGGAATCACGCGGAATCCTAGTTTTTTGGCCGTATAATGCAAAAAAAAAAACGATCATGGCAATGCAGTGACTATGGTTCCTTAGGTCGTATTTGATTGCGTGGAAAACCTTTAGGCAATCCGAGTCCGGGGGCCCCTGCCCACTTGGAAAGCGTGGGCTATAGCACACGAAAATATGGGAATCGGGCGAAATTCTAGTTTTTTGGCCGTAAAATGCAAAAGATGAGGAAAGGTCATGGCGGGGCAGTGACTATGGTTCCTTAGGTCGTATTTGATGGGCCGAAAAAATTTTAGGCGATCCGGCTCCGGGGGCCCCAACCCACTTGGAAGGCGTGGGCTATAGCACTCGAAAATATGGGAATCACGCGAAAGTCTAGTTTTTTGGCCGAAAAATGCAAAATATGAGGAACGATTATGGCGGATCGGTGACTATGGTTCCTTAGGTCGTATTTGATGGCCCAGAAATATTTTAATAGATCGGGGTCCGGGGGTCCCGGTGCCGCTTGGAAGGCGTGGGCTATAGCACACGAAAATATGGGAATCGAGTGGAATTCTAGTTTTTTGGCCATACAATGCAAAAAAATAAGGAAAGGTCATGGCGGGGCGGTGACTATGGTTCCTTAGGTCATATTTGATGGCCCGAAAAATTTTAGGCGATCCGGTTCCGGGGGCAATCCACTGGGAAGGCGTGGGCTATAGCACATGAAAATATGAGAATCAGGCGAAATTCTAGTTTTTTGGCCGAAACACGCAAAAATTGAGGAACGATCATGGCGGGGTAGTGACTATGGTTTCTTAGGTCAAATTGGATGGCCCGGAAAATTTTTAGGAGATCGGGGTTCTGGGTCTCGGGACGGTGAATATGGTTCCTTAGGTCATATTTAATGGCCCTGAAAAATTTTAGGCGATACGAGTCCGGGGGGCCCTGCCCACTTGGAAGGCGTGGGCTATCGCACACGAAAATATGGGAATTGGGCGGAATTCTATTTTTTTTCCGTAAAATGCAAAAAATGAGGAACAATCATGGCGGGGCGGTGACTATGGTTCCTTAGGTCGTATTTGATGGCCTAGAAAATTTTAGGCAATCCGAGTCCGGGAGGCCCGACCCACTTGGAAAGTGTGGGCTATAGCACACGAAAATGTGGGAATCTCGCGGAATTCTAGTTTTTTGGCCGAAAAACGCAAAATATGAGAAACGATAATGGCGGGGCGGTGAATATGGTTCCTTAGGTCGTATTTGATGGCTCGGAAAAACTTTTGGAGATCGGGGTCCGGGGGTCCCGGGACCACTTGGAAGGCGTGGGCTACACGAAAATATGGGAATCGAGCGGAATTCTTGTGTTTTGGACGTAAAATGCAAAAAATGAAGAACGATCATGGCGGGACGGTGACTATGGTTCCTTAGGTCGTATGTGATGGCCCGAAAAATTTTTAGGCGATCGGGGTCCGGGGACCACTTGGAAGGCGTGGGCTAGAGCACAAGAAAATATGGGAATCAGGCGGAATTCAAGTTTTTTGGCCGTAAAACGCAAAAAAACAAGGAACGATCATGGCAAGGCGGTGACTATGGTTCCTTAGGTCGTATTTGATGGCCTGGAAAACCTTTAGGCGATTCGAGTTCGGGGGCCCTGGCCCACTTGGAAGGCGTGGACTATATAGCACACGAAAATATGGGAATCGGGCGAAATTCTCATTCTTTGGTCTTAAAATGCAAAACAATGAGGAACGGTCATGGAAGGGTGGTGACTATGGTTCTTTAGGTCGAATTTGATGGCCAGGAAAAATTTTAGGCGATCCGAGTCCGGGGGGCCCGTCCCACTCGGAAGGCATGGGCTATAGCACACGAAAATATGGGAATCGGGCGGAATTCTAGTTTTTTGGCCGTAAAAATGCAAAAAATGAGAAAAGGTCATGGCGGGGCGGTGACTATGGTTCCTTAGGTCGTATTTGATGGCCTGGAAATATTTTAGGCGATATGGCTCCGGGGGGTCTACCCACTGGGAAGACGTGGGCTATAGCACACGAAAATATGGGAATCAAGCGCAATTCTAGTGTTTTGGCCGTAAAATGCAAAAAATGAGAAATGCTCTTCGCGGGGCGGTGACTATGGTTCCTTAGGTCGTATTTAATGGCCCGGAAAAATTTTAGGCGATTGGGGTCCAGGGAGCACTTGGAAGGCGTGGGCTATAGCACACGAAAATATGGGAATCACGCGGAATCCTAGTTTTTTGGCCGTATAATGCAAAAAAAAAAAAGAAACGATCATGGAAATGCAGTGACTATGGTTCCATAGGTCGTATTTGATTGCGTGGAAAACCTTTAGGCAATCCGAGTCCGGGGAACCCTGCCCACTTGGAAAGCGTGGGCTATAGCACACGAAAATATGGGAATCGGGCGGAATTCTAGTTTTTTGGCCGTAAAATGCAAAAGATGAGGAAAGGTCATGGCGGGGCGGTGACTATGGTTCCTTAGGTCGTATTTGATGGGCCGGAAAAATTTTAGGCGATCCGGCTCCGGGGGCCCCAACCCACTTGGAAGGCGTGGGCTTGCACTCGAAAATATGGGAATCACGCGAAAGTCTAGTTTTTTGGCCGAAAAACGCAAAATATGAGGAACGATCATGGCGGATCGGTGACTATGGTTCCTTAGGTCGTATTTGATGGCCTAGAAATATTTTAAGAGATCTGGGTCCGGGGGTCCCGGTGCCGCTTGGAAGGCGTGGGCTATAGCAGACGAAAATATGGGAATCGAGTGGAATTCTAGTTTTTTGGCCGTACAATGCAAAAAAATAAGGAAAGGTCATGGCGGGGCGGTGACTATGGTTCCTTAGGTCGTATTTGATGGCCTGGAAATATATTAGGCGATCTGGCTCCGGGGGGTCTACCCACTGGGAAGACGTGGGCTATAGCACACGAAAATATGGGAATCAAGCGAAAGTCTAGTTTTTTGGCCGAAAAACGCAAAAAATGAGGAACGGTCGTGGCGGGGCGGTGACTATGGTTCCTTAGGTCGTATTTGATGGCCCAAAAAATTTTTAGGGGATCCAGCTCCGGGGGGTCCAATCCACTGGAAATGCGTGGGCTATAGCACACGAAAATATGGGAATCAAGCGAAATTCTAGTTTTTTTGCTGAAAAACGCAAAAAATGAGAAATGATCATGGCGGGGCGGTGACTATGGTTCCTTAGGTTGTATTTGATGGCTCGGAAAAAATTTAGGAGATCGGGGTCCGGGGGTCCCGGGACCACTTGGAAGGCGTGTGCTATAGCACATGAAAATATGGGAATCGAGCGCAACTCTAGTGTTTTGGCCGTAAAATGCAAAAAATGAGAAATGCTCTTGGCGGGGCGGTGACTATGGTTCCTTAGGTCATATTTGATGGCCCGTAAAATTTTTAGGCGATCGGGGTCCGGGGAGCACTTGGAAGGCGTGGGCTATAGCACACGAAAATATGGGAATCACGCGGAATCCTAGTTTTTTGGCCGTATAATGCAAAAAAACAAGAAACGATCATGGCAATGCAGTGACTATGGTTCCTTAGGTCGTATTTCATTGCCTGGAAAACCTTTAGGCAATCCGAGTCCAGGGGGCCCTGCCCACTTGGAAAGCGTGGGCTATAGCACACGAAAATATGGGAATCGGGCAGAATTCTAGTTTTTTGGCCGTAAAATGCAAAAGATGAGGAAAGGTCATGGCGGGGCGGTGACTATGGTTCCTTAGGTCGTATTTGATGGGCCGGAAAAATTTTAGGCGATCCGGCTCCGGGGGCCCCAACCCACTTGGAAGGCGTGGGCTATAGCATTAGAAAATATGGGAATCACGCGAAAGTCTAGTTTTTTGGCCGAAAAACGCAAAATATGAGGAACGATCATGGCGGATCGGTGACAATGGTTCCTTAGGTCGTATTTGATGGCCCAGAAATATTTTAAGAGATCGGGGTCCAGGGGTCCCGGTGCCGCTTGGAAGGCGTGGGCTATAGCACACGAAAATATGGGAATCGAGTGGAATTCTAGTTTTTTGGCCGTACAATGCAAACAAATAAGGAAAGGTCATGGCGGGGCGGTGACTATGGTTCCTTAGGTCATATTTGATGGCCCGAAAAATTTTAGGCGATCCGGTTCCGGGGGGGGGGGGCAATCCACTGGGAAGGCGTGGGCTATAGCACATTAAAATATGGGAATCAGGCGAAATTCTAGTTTTTTGGCCGAAACACGCAAAAATTGACGAACGATCAAGGCGGGTTAGTGACTATGGTTCCTTAGGTCAAATTGGATGGCCCAGAAAATTTTTAGGAGATCGGGGTCCTGGGTCTCGGGACGGTGAATATGGTTCCTTAGGTCATATTTAATGGCCCTGAAAAATTTTAGGCGATACAAGTCCGGGGAGCCCTACCCACTTGGAAGGCGTGGGCTATCGCACATGAAAATATGGGAATTGGGCGGAATTCTATTTTTTTTCCCGTAAAATGCAAAAAATGAGGAACAATCATGGCGGGGCGGTGACTATGGTTCCTTAGGTCGTATTTGATGGCCTAGAAAATTTTAGGCAATCCGAGTCCGGGAGGCCCAACCCACTTGGAAAGTGTGGGCTATAGCACACGAAAATGTGGGAATCTCGCAGAATTCTAGTTTTTTGGCCGAAAAATGCAAAATATGAGAAACGATAATGGCGGGGCGGTGAATATGGTTCCTTAGGTCGTATTTAATGGCCCGGAAAATTTTAAGGCGATCCGAGTCCGGGGGTCCGGCCCATTGGGAAGGCATGGTATAGCATAAACAAATATGGGAATCAGGCAGAATTTTAGTTTTTGGCCGAAAAACGCAAATAATGAGGAACGATCATGGCGGGGCGGTGACTATGGTTCCTTAGGTCATATTTGATGGCCCAGAAAAATTTTAGGGGATCAGGGTGCAGGGGTACCGGAATCACTTGGAAGGCGTGGGCTATATGGCACACGAAAATATGGGAATTGGGCAGAATTCTAATTTTTTGGACGAAAAACGCAAAACATGAGGAACGATCATGGCGGGGAAGTGACTATTGTTCCTTAGGTCGTATTTAATGGCCCGGAAAAATTCTAGGCAATCCGAGTCCGGGGGTCCCGGCCCACTCGGAAGGTGTGGGCGCATACGAAAATATGGGAATCGCGAGGAATTCTAGTTTTTTTCCCGAAAAACGCAAAACATGAGGAATGATTATGGCGAGGCGGTGACTATGGTTCCTTAGGTCATATTTGATGGGCCGGAAAAACTTTAGGCGATCGGGGTCCAGCTGTCCCGGGACCACTTGGAAGGCGTGGGCTATATAGCACACTAATATATGAGAATCAGGCGGAATTCTAGTTTTTTAGCCGTAAAATGTAAAAAATGAGGAAAGGTCTTGGCGGGGAGGTGAAAATGGTTCCTTAGGTCATATTTAATGGCCTGGAAAAATATTAGGCGATCGGGCTCCGGAGGGCCCAACCCATTGGGAAGGCTTGGTTTATAACACACGAAAATATGGGAATCGAGCGGAATTCTAGTTTTTCTGCCGTAAAATGCAAAAAATGCAGAAATGTCATGGCGGTGCGGTGAATATGGTTTCTTAGGTCATACTTGATGGCCTGGAAAATTTTTTAGGCGATCGGCATCCGGGGGTCCCTGGACCACTTGGAAGGCGTGGGCTATAGCACAAGAAAATATGGGAATCGGGCGAAATTCTAGTTATTTGGCCGTAAAATGCAAAATAAGAGGAACGATCATGGCGGGGCGGTGACTATGGTTCCTTAGGTCTTATTTGATGGCGCAGAAAAATTTTATGCGATCGGGGTCCGGGGGTCCCGGGACCACTTGGAAGGCGCAGGCTATGGCACACGAAAATATGGGAATCAGGCGAAATTTAAGTTTTTTGGCCGTAAAATGCAAAAAAATGAGGAAAGGTCATGGCGGGGCGGTGACTATGGTTCCTTAGGTCGTATATGATGGTCAGAAAAAATTTAGGCGATCCGGCTCCAGGTGGCCCGGCCTACGCGGAAGGTGTGGGCTATAGCACACGAAAATATTGGAATCTAGCAGAATTCTAGTTTTTTCGCCGTAAAATGAAAAACATGAGGAAAGGTCATGGCGGGGCGGTGACTATGGTTCCATAGGTCGTATTTGATGGCACTGAAAATTTTTAGGCTATCCGGTTCCGGGGGGGCCAATCCACTGGGAAGGTGTGGGCTATAGCACACGAAAATATGGGAATCATGCGAAATTCTAGTTTTTGGCTAAAAAACGCAAAAATGGAGAAACGATCATGGCAGGGCAGTGACTATGGTTCCTTATGTCAAATTTTATGGCCTGGAAAAATTTTAGGAGATCGGGGTCCGGGGGTCCCGCGACCACTTGGAAGGCGTGGGCTATATAGCACACGAAAATATGGGAATCGGGCGGAATTCTTGTTTTTTGGCCGTAAAATGCAAAAAATGAGGAACAATCATGGCGGGGGGTGACTATGGTTCCTTAGGTCATATTTGATGGCTTGGAAAAATTTTAGGCGATCCGAGTCCGGGGGCCCGGCCCACTTGGAAGGCGTGCGCTATAGCACACGAAAATATGAGAATCGGGCGGAATTCTAGTTTTTGGCCGAAAAACGCAAATAATGTGGAACGATCATGGCAGGGCGGTGACTATGGTTCCTTAGGTAATATTTGTTGGCCCAGAAAAATTTTAGGCGATCGGGGTCCGGGGGTCCCGGGACCACTTGGAAGGCGTTGGCTAAAGCACACTGAAATATGGGAATAGGGCGGAATTCTAGTTTTTAAGCCGAAAAATGCAAAAAATGATGAACGGTAATGGCGGGGTAGTGACTATGGTTCCTTAGGTCGTATTTAATGGGCCGGAAAAATTTTAGGCGATCCGGGTCCGGAGGCCCCGAGCCACTCGGAAGGCGTGGGCGCATACGAAAATATAAGAATCGCGAGGAATTCAAGTTATTTAGCTGAAAAACGTAAAATATGAGGAATGATCATGGTGAGGCGGTGACTATGGTTCCTTAGGTCGTATTTGATTGCCCGGAAAAATATTAGGCGATCGGAGTCCGGCGGTCCCGGGACCACTTGGAAGGCGTGGGCTATATAGCACACGAAAATATGGGAATCGGGCGGAATTCTAGTTTTTTGGCCGAAAAATGAAAAACATGAGGAACGATCATTGTCGGGAGGTGAATATGGTTCCTTAGGTCGTATTTGATGGCCCGAAAATTTTTAGGCGATCGGGGTCCGAGGATCCTGGTACCACTTGGAAGGCGTGGGCTATAACACACGAAAATATGGGAATCAGGCGAAATTCTAGTTTTTCTGACGTAAAATGCAAAAAATGAAGAAATGTCATGGCGGGGCGGTGACTATGGTTCCTTAGATTGTATTTGATGGCGCAGAAAAATCTTAAGGCGATCGGCGTCCGGGGGTCCCGGGACCACTTGGAATTCGTGGGCTATAACACACGAAAATATGGGAATCGAGCGGAATTCTAGTTTTTCTGACGTAAAATGCAAAAAATGAAGAAATGTCATGGCGGGGCGGTGACTATGGTTCCTTAGATTGTATTTGATGGCGCAGAAAAATCTTAAGGCGATCGGCGTCCGGGGGTCCCGGGACCACTTGGAAGGCGTGGGCTATAACACTAGAAAATATGGGAATCGAGCGGAATTCTAGTTTTTTGGCCGTAAAATGCAAAACAAGAGGAACGATCATGGCGGGGCGATCACTATAGTTCCTTAGGTCTTATCTGATGGCCCGGAAAAATTTTAAGCGATCGGGGTCTGGGGGTTCTGGGACCACTTGGAAGGTGCAAGCGATTGCACACGAAAATATGGGAATCGGGCGGAATTCTAGTTTTTTGGCCGTAAAATGCAAAAGATGAGGAAAGGTCATGGCGGGGCGGTGACTATGGTTCCTTAGGTCATATTTGATGGCCCATAAAAATTTTAGGCGATCGGGGTTCGGAGGTCCCGCGACCACTTGGAAGGCGTGGGCTATAGCACACAAAAATATGGGAATCGGGCAGAATTCTAGTTTTTTGGCCTAAAAAAGCAAAACAAGATGAACGATCATGGCAGGGCATTGACTATGGTTCCTTAGGTCATATTTAATGGACCGGAAAAATTTTAGGCGATCCGGGTCCGGGAGGCCCGGCCCACTCGGAAGGCGTGGGCGCACACGAAAATATAAGAATCGCGAGGAATTCTAGTTTTTTGACCGAAAAAATGCAAAACATGAGGAACTATCATGGCGAGGCGGTGACTATGGTTCCTTAGGTCATATTTGATTTCCCGGAAAAATGTTAGGCGATCGGGGTCCGGGGGTCCCGGGACCACTTGGAAGGCGTGAGCTATAGCACACGGAAATATCGGAATAGGGCGAAATTCTAGTTTTTTGGCCGAAAAATGCAAAATATGATGAACGGTAATGGCGGGGTAGTGACTATGGTTCCTTAGGTCGTATTTAATGGGCCGGAAAAATTTTAGGCGATCCGGGTCCGGAGGCCCCGAGCCACTCGGAAGGCGTGGGCACACACGAAAATATAAGAATCGCGAGGAATTCAAGTTTTTTAGCCGAAAAACGCAAAATATGAGGAATGATCATGGTGAGGCGGTGACTATGGTTCCTTAGGTCGTATTTGATTGCCCGGAAAAATGTTAGGCGATCGGAGTCCGGCGGTCCCGGGACCACTTGGAAGGCGTGGGCTATATAGCACACGAAAATATGGGAATCGGGCGGAATTCTAGTTTTTTGGCCGAAAAATGAAAAACATGAGGAACGATCATTGTCGGGAGGTGAATATGGTTCCTTAGGTCATATTTGATGGCCCGAAAATTTTTTAGGCGATACGAGTCCGGGGGCCGGCCCACTCATAAGGCGTGGGCTATAGCACACAAAAATATAGGAATCGGGCGGAATTCTAGTTTTTTGGCCGTAAAATACAAAAAAATGAGGAAAGGTCATGGAAGGGAGGTGACAATGGTTCCTTATGTCTATTTGATGGCCTGGAAAAATTTTAGGCGATCCGGCTCCGGAGGGCCCTACCCATAAGGAAGGCGTGGGCTATAGCACATGAAAATATGGGAATCAGGCGAAATTCTAGTTTATTTGCTGAAAAATGAAAAAAATGAGGAACGATCATAGTGGGGCGGTTACTATGGTTCCTTAGGTCATATTTCATGGCCCGGAAAACTTTTAGGCGATCGGGGTCCGAGGATCCTGGTACCACTTGGAAGGCGTGGGCTATAACACACGAAAATATGGGAATCAGGCGAAATTCTAGTTTTTCTGACGTAAAATGCAAAAAATAAAGAAATGTCATGGCGGGGCGGTGACTATGGTTCCTTAGATCGTATTTGATGGCGCAAAAAAATCTTAAGGCGATCGGCGTCCGGGGGTCCCGGGACCACTTGGAATGCGTGGGCTATAACACTAGAAAATATGGGAATCGAGCGGAATTCTAGTTTTTTGGCCGTAAAATGCAAAACAAGAGGAACGATCATGGCGGGGCGATCACTATAGTTCCTTAGGTCTTATCTGATGGCCCGGAAAAATTTTAAGCGATCGGGGTCTAGGGGTTCTGGGACCACTTGGAAGGTGCAAGCGATTGCACACGAAAATATGGGAATCGGGCGGAATTCTAGTTTTTTGGCCGTAAAATGCAAAAGATGAGGAAAGGTCATGGCGGGGCGGTGACTATGGTTCCTTAGGTCATATTTGATGGCCCATAAAAATTTTAGGCGATCGGGGTTCGGAGGTCCCGGGACCATTTGGAAGGCGTGGGCTATAGCACACAAAAATATGGGAATCGGGCAGAATTCTAGTTTTTTGGCCTAAAAAAGCAAAACAAGATGAACGATCATGGCTGGGCATTGACTATGGTTCCTTAGGTCATATTTAATGGACCGGAAAAATTTTAGGCGATCCGGGTCCGAGGGGCCCGGCCCACTCGGAAGGCGTGGGCGCACACGAAAATATAAGAATCGCGAGGAATTCTAGTTTTTTGACCGAAAACATGAGGAACTATCATGGCGAGGCGGTGACTATGGTTCCTTAGGTCGTATTTGATTTCCCGGAAAAATGTTAGGCGATCGGGGTCCGGGGGTCCCTGGACCACTTGGAAGGCGTGGGCTATAGCACACGGAAATATGGGAATAGGGCGGAATTCTAGTTTTTTGGCCGAAAAATGCAAAATATGATGAACGGTAATGGCGGGGTAGTGACTATGGTTCCTTAGGTCGTATTTAATGGGCCGGAAAAATTTTAGGCGATCCGGGTCCGGAGGCCCCGAGCCACTCGGAAGGCGTGGGCGCACACGAAAATATAAGAATCGCGAGGAATTCAAGTTTTTTAGCCGAAAAACGCAAAATATGAGGAATGATCATGGTGAGGCGGTGACTATGGTTCCTTAGGTCCTATTTGATTGCCCGAAAAAATGTTAGGCGATCGGAGTCCGGCGGTCTCGGGACCACTTGGAAGGCGTGGGCTATATAGCACACGAAAATATGGGAATCAGGCGGAATTCTAGTTTTTTGGCCAAAAAATGAAAAACATGAGGAACGATCATTGTCGGGAGGTGAATATGGTTCCTTAGGTCGTATTTGATGGCCCGAAAACTTTTTAGGCAATACGAGTCCGGGGGCCGGCCCACTCGTAAGGCGTGGGCTATAGCACACAAAAATATAGGAATCGGGCGGAATTCTAGTTTTTGGGCCGTAAAATACAAAAAATGAGGAAAGGTCATGGAAGGGAGGTGACAATGGTTCCTTATGTCGTATTTTATGGCCTGAAAAAATTTTAGGCGATCCGGCTCCGGAGGGCCCTAACCACAAGGAAGGCGTGGGCTATAGCACACGAAAATATGGGAATCAGGCGAAATTCTAGTTTATTTGCTGAAAAATGAAAAAAATGAGGAACGATCATAGCGGGGCGGTTACTATGGTTCCTTAGGTCGTATTTGATGGCCCGGAAAATTTTTAGGCGATCGGGGTCCGAGGATCCTGGTACCACTTGGAAGGCGTGGGCTATAACACACGAAAATATGGGAATCAGGCGAAATTCTAGTTTTTCTGACGTAAAATGCAAAAAATGAAGAAATGTCATGGCGGGGCGGTGACTATGGTTCCTTAGATTGTATTTGATGGCGCAGAAAAATCTTAAGGCGATCGGCGTCCGGGGGTCCCGGGACCACTTGGAAGGCGTGGGCTATAACACTAGAAAATATGGGAATCGAGCGGAATTCTAGTTTTTTGGCCGTAAAATGCAAAACAAGAGGAACGATCATGGCGGGGCGATCACTATAGTTCCTTAGGTCTTATCTGATGGCCCGAAAAAATTTTAAGCGATCAGGGTCTGGGGGTTCTGGGACCACTTGGAAGGTGCAAGCGATTGCACACGAAAATATGGGAATCGGGCGGAATTCTAGTTTTTTGGCCGTAAAATGCAAAAGATGAGGAAAGGTCATGGCGGGGCGGTGACTATGGTTCCTTAGGTCATATTTGATGGCCCATAAAAATTTTAGGCGATCGGGGTTCGGAGGTCCCGGGACCACTTGGAAGGCGTGGGCTATAGCACACGAAAATATGGGAATCAGGCAGAATTCTAGTTTTTTGGCCTAAAAAAGCAAAACAAGATGAATGATAATGACAGGGCATTGACTATGGTTCCTTAGGTCATATTTAATGGACCGGAAAAAAATTTTAGACAATCCGGGTCCGGGGGCCCGGCCCACTCGGAAGGCGTGGGCGCACACGAAAATATAAGAATCGCGAGGAATTCTAGTTTTTTGACCGAAAAATGCAAAACATGAGGAACTATCATGGCGAGGCGGTGATTATGGTTCCTTAGGTCGTATTTGATTTCCCGGAAAAATGTTAGGCGATCGGGGTCCGGCGGTCCCGTGACAATTTGTAAGGCGTAGGCTATATAGCACACGAAAATATGGGAATCTGGCGGAATTCTAGTTTTTTGCCCGAAAAATGCAAAAAATGAGGAACGATCATGGTCGGGCGGTGACTATGGTTCCTTAGGTCGTATTTGATGGCTCAAAAATTTTTTTAGGCGATACGAGGCCGGGGGGCTGGCCCATTCGTAAGGCATGGGCTATAGCACACAAAAATATAGGAATCAGGCGGAATTCTAGTTTTTTCGCCGTAAAATGCAAACAATGAGGAAAGGTCATGGAAAGGAGGTGACAATTGTTCCTTAGGTCGTATTTGATGGCCTGGAAAAATTTTAGGCGATCCAGCTCCGGAGGGCCCTACCCACTAGGAAGGCGTGGGCTATAGCACACGAAAATATGAATCAGACAAAATTATAGTTTATTTGCTGAAAAACAAAAAAAATGAGGAACGATCATGGCGGAGCGGTTACTATGGTTCCTTAGGTCGTATTTGATGGCCCGAAAAAATTTTAGGCGGTTGGGGTCCGAGGATCCCGAGACCGCTTGGAAGCCGTTTGCTATAGCCCACGAAAATATGGGAATCTGACGAAATTCTAGTTTTTGGCCTAAAAACGCAAAAAATGATGAACAATCATGGCGGGGCGGTGACTATGGTTCCTCAGATCGTATTTGATGGCCCAGAAAAACTTTAGGCGATCGGGGTCCGGGGGTCCCGGGACCACTTGGAAGGCGTGGGCTATATAGCACACGAAAATATGGGAATCGGGAAAAATTCTATTTTTTTGGCCGTAAAATGCAAACAATGAGGAACGATCATGGCGGGGCGGTGACTATGGTTCCTTAGGTCGTATTGGATGGCCCGGAAATACTTTAGGCGATCGGGGTCCGGGAGTCCCGGGACCACTTGGAAGGCATGGGCTAAAGCACACGAAAATATGGGAATCGGGCAGAATTCTATTTTTCTGGCCGTAAAATGAACAATATGAGGAAAGGTCATGGCGGGGTGGTGACTATGGTTTCTTAGGTTGTATTTGATGGCCCGGAAAATTTTTAGGCGATCTGGCTCCGGGGGCCCCCTACCCATTGGGAAGGCGTGGGCTATAGAAGACGAAAATATGGGAATTGGGCGGAATTCTAGTTTTTTGGCCGAAAAGCACAAAAAATGAGGAACGATCATGGCGGTGACTATGGTTCCTTAGGTCGTATTTGATGGCCCAAAAATATTTTAGGCGATCAGGGTTTGGGGGTCCCGGGACCACTTGGAAGGCCTGGGATATAGCACACAAAAATATGGGAATCGGGCGAAATTCTAGTTTTTTGGCCGAAAAATGCAAATATGGAGGAACGATCATGGAGGGGCGGTGACTATGGTTCCTTAGGTAGTATTTGATGGCCGAGAAAATTTTTAGGCGATCAGGGACTGGGGGTCCCGGGACCACTTGGAAGGCGTGGGCTATAACACACGAAAATATGGAAATCGGGCGAAATTCTAGTTGTTTGGCCGTAAAATGCAAAAAATGAGGAACAATCATGGCGGGGCGGTGACTATGGTTCCTTACGTTGTATTTGATGGCCCAAAAAAATTTTAGGCGATCAGGGTCTTAGGGTCCTAGGCGCACTTGGAAGGCATGGGCTATAGCACACGAAAATATGGGAATCGGGCGGAATTCTAGGTTTTTGGTCGTAAAACATAAAAAACGAGGAACGAACATGGCAGGGCTGTATCTATGGTTCTCTAGGTCGTATTTGATGGCCCGAAAATATTTTAGGCGATCCGAGTCCGGGGGGCCCTACCCACTGGGAAGGCGTGGGCTATAACACTCGAAAATATGGGAATCAGGCGAAAGTTTAGTTTTTTGTCCGAAAAATGCAAAAAATGAGGAACACTCATGGAAGGGCGTTGACTATGGTTCTCTGGGTCGTATTTGATGGTCCAAAAATATTTTAGGCGATCCGAGTCCGGGGGGCCCGGCTCACTCGGATGGCGTAGGCTATAGCACAAGAAAATATGGCAATCAGGCGGTATTCTAGTTTTTTAGCCGTAAAATGCAAACAATATGTAAAGGTCATGGCGGAGCGGTGACTATGGTTCCTTAGGTCGTATTTGATCGTCCGGAAAAAATTTAGGCGATCGGGTTCCGGGGGCCCTACCCACTGGAAAGGCCTGGGTTATAACACACGGAAATATGGGAATCAAGCGAAATTATAGTTTTTTGGCCGAAAAACACAAAAAATGAGGAACGATCATGATGGGGCGGTGAATATGTTCCTTAGGTCGTATTTGAAGGCCCGAAAACCTTTTAGGCGAAACGAGTCCGGGGGGCCTGGCCCACTCAAAAGGCGTGGGCTATATCACACGAAAATATGGGAATCAGGCGAAATTCTAGTTTTTTGGCCGTAAAATGCAAAAATGAGGAAACGTCATGGAAGGGAGGTGACAATGGTTCCTTAGGTCGTATTTGATGGCCTGGAAAACTTTTAGGCGATCCGTCTCCGAGGGGCCCTACCCACTGGGAAGGCGTGGGCTATAGCCCACGCAAATATGGGAATTAGGCGAAATACTAGTTTATTTGCTAAAAAATGCAAAAAATGAGGAACGATCAAGGCGGAGTGGTGACTATGGTTCCTTAGGTCGTATTTGATGGCCCGAAAAAAATTTAGGCGATCAGGGTCCGAGGATCCCGGGACCACTTGGAAGGCGTGCATATAGCACATGAAAATAAGGGAATCGGGCGGAATTCTTGTTTTTCTGCCGTAAAATGCAAAAAATGAAGAAATGTCATGGCGGGGCAGTGAATATGGTTCCTTAGGTCGTATTTAATGGCGCGGAAAATTTTTTAGGCGATCGGCGTCCGGGGGTCCTGGGACCATTTGGAAGGCGCGGGCTATAACACACGAAAATATGGGAATCAGGCGAAATTCTAGTATTTTGGCCGTAAAATGCAAAAAAAGAGGAAAGGTCTTGGCGGGGCGGTAACAATGGTTCCTTAGGTCGTATATGATGGTCCTGAAAAATTTAGGCGATCCGGTTCCGGGGGGCCCTACCCACTGGTAAGGCGTGGGCTATAGCACACGAAAATATGGGAATCAAGCGAAATTCTAGTTTTTTGGCCGAAAAACGCAAAAAATGAGGAACGATCATGGAAGGGCGTTGACTATGGTTCTCTTGGTTGTATTTGATGGCTCGAAAATATTTTAGTCGATCCGAGTCCGGGGGGCCCGGCCCACTCGGAATGCTTGGGCTATAGCACACGAAAATATGGGAATCACGTGATATTCTAGTTTTTTGGCCGGAAAATACAAACAATGTGTAAAGGTCATGGTGGGGCGTTGAATATGGTTCCTTAGGCCGTATTAGATGGTCTAGAAAATTTTAGGCGATCCGGTTCCGGGGGGCCCTACCCATTGGGAATGCGTGGGCTATAGCACACGAAAATATGAGAATCAAGCGAAATTTTAGGTTTTTGGCCGAAAAACGCAAAAAATGAGGAACGATCATGGTGGGGTGGTGACTATATTCCTTAGTTCGTATTTGATGGCCCAAAAAAAATTTAGGAGATTGGGGTTCGGGAGTCACGGGATCACTTGGAAGTCGTGGGCTATATCACACGAAATTATGGGAATTAGGCGAAATTCTAGTTTTTGGCCGAAAAATGCAAAAAATGAGGAACGGTCATGGCGGGGCAGTGACTATGGTTCCTCAGATCGTATTTGATAGCCCAGAAAAACTTTAGGCGATAGGGGTCCAGGGATCCCGGGACCACTTGGAAGGCGTGGGCTAAAGCACACGAAAATATGGGAATCGGGCAGAATTCTATTTTTTTGGCCGTAAAATGAAATATATGAGGAAAGGTCATGGCGGGGTGGTGACTATGGTTCCTTAGGTCGTATTTGACAGCCCGAAAAAATTTTAGGCGATCCGGCTCCGGGGGGCCCTACATACTGGGAAGGCGTGGGCTATTGCACACGAAAATATGAGAATCGGGCGAAATTCTAGTTTTTTGGCCGAAAAATGCAAATATTGAGGAACGATCATGGCGGGGCAGTGACTATGTTTCCTTAGGTCATATTTGATGGCCCGGAAAAACTTTAGGCGATCGGGGTTCGGGGGTCCCGGGACCACTTGGAAGGTGTGGGCTATAGCACACGAAAATATGGGAATCGGGCGGAATTCTAGTTGTTTGGCCGTAAAATGCAAAATATGAGGAATGATCATGGTGGGGCGGTGACTATGGTTTTTTAGGTCGTATTTGATGGCCCAAAACAATTTGAGACGATCAGGGTCTGGGGTCCCGGGACCACTTGGAAGGTTTGAGAGCACATGAAAATATGGGAATCGGGCAAAATTCTAGGTTTTTGGCCGTAAAATGCAAAATACGAGGAACGAACATTGTAGGGCTGTGAAAATGGTTCTATAGGTCATATTTGATGGCCCGAAAAACCTTTAGGCGATCCGAGTCCGGGGGGTCCCATCTACTCGGAAGGCATGGGCAAAATATACGAAAATATGGGAATCAGGCGGAATTCTAGTTTTTTGGTCGTAAAATGCAAACAATGAGGAAAGGTCATGGAGGGGAGGTGACTATGGTTCCTTAGGTCGTATTTGATGGTCTGGAAAAATTTTAGGCGATCCGGTTCCGGGGGGCCCTACAAACATGGAAGGCGTGGGCACACGAAAATATGAGAATCAAGCGAAATTCTAGTTGTTTGGCCGAAAATCGCAAAAAATGAGGAACGATCATGGTGGGGCGGTGACTAAGGTTTCTTAGGTCGTATTGGATGGCCCAGAAAAATTTTAGGAGATCGGGGTTCAGGTGTCCCGCGACACTTGGAAGGCGTGGGCTATAGCACATGAAAATATGTGAATCAGGCGGAATTCTAGTTTTTGGGCCGAAAACGCAAAAAATGAGGAACGCTCATGGCGGGGCGGTGTCTATGGTTCCTTAGGTCGTATTTGATAGCCCAGAAAAACTTTAGGCGATCAGGGTCCAGGGTCCCGGGTCCACTTGGAAGGCGTGGGCTATAGCACACGAAAATATGGGAATCGGGCAAAATTTTAGTTTTTTGGCTGAAAAATGCAAAACATGAAAAATGATCATGGAGGGGCGGTGACTATGGCTCCTTAGGTCGTATTTAATGTCCCGGAAAAATTTTAAGCGATCTATGTCCGGGGGCCCGGCCCATTGGGAAGGCATGGGATAACATACGAAAATATGGGAATCGGGCAGAATTTTAGTTTTTTGGCCGAAAAACGCAAATAATGAGGAATGACCATGGCGGGGCGGTGACTATGGCTCCTTAGGTCATATTTAATGTCCCGTAAAAATTTTAGGCAATCCGTGTCCGGTGGCCCAGCCCATTGGCAAGGCGTGGGATAGCACATGAAAATATGGAAATCGGGCGGAATTGTAGTTTTTTGGCCGAAAAACGCAAATAATGAGGAACACGATCATGGCGGAGCGGTGAGTATGGTTCCTTAGGTCGCATTTGATGGCCCGGAAAATTTTTAGGCTATCGGGGTCCGGGGGTCCCGGGACCAATTGGAAGGCGTGGGCTATAGCACACGAAAATATCGGAATCGGGCGGAATTCTAGTTGTTTGGCCGTAAAATGAAAAAAATGAGGAACGATCATGGTGGGGAGGTGACTATGGTTCCTTAGGTCGCAGTTAATGGCCCTGAAAAATTTTAGGCGATCGGGGTCCGGGGGTCTTGGGACCACTTGGATGGTGTGGGCTATAGCACACAAAAATATGGGAATCGGGCAGAATTCTAGTTGTTTGGCCGTAAAATGCAAAAATGAGGAATGATCATGGTGGGGCGGTGTCTATGGCTGCTTATTTCGTATTTTATGGCCCAAATATTTTTTAGGCGATCAGGGTCTGGGGGTCCCGGGACCACTTGGAAGGCGTGGGTTATAGCACACGAAAATATGGGAATCGGACGAAATTCTAGTTTTTTGGCCGAAAAACACAAATATTGAGGAACAATCTTGGCGGGGCGGTGACTATGGTTCCTTAGGTCGTATTTGATGGCCTAGAAAAACTTTAGGCGATCGGGGTCCGAGGGTCCCGGGACCACTTGGAAGGCGTGGGCTATAGCACACGAAAATATGGGAATCGGGAGGAATTTTAGTTTTTTGGACGAAAAACGCAAAACATGAAGAATGATCATGGCGGGGCGGTGACTATGGCTCCTTAGGTCATATTTAATGTCCCGGAAAAATTTTAGGCAATCCGTGTCCGGGGGCCCGGCCCATTGGGAAGGCGTGGGATAGCACACGAAAATATGGGAATCGGGCGGAATTGTAGTTTTTTGGCCGAAAAACGCAAATAATGAGGAACGATCATGGCGGGGCGGTGAGTATTGTTCCTTAGGTCGTATTTGATGGCCCGGAAAATTTTTAGGCTATCGGGGTCCGGGGGTCCCGGGACCAATTGGAAGGCGTGGGCTATAGCACACGAAAATATCGGAATCAGGTGGAATTCTAGGTTTTTGGCCGAAAAATGCAAAAAATGTGGAACGATCATGGCGGTGACTATAGTTCCTTAGGTCTTATTTGATGGCCCAAAAATATTTTATGCGATCAGGGTCTTAGGGTCCCGGGACCACTTCGAAGGTGTGGGCTATAGCACACGAAAATATGGGAATCGGGTGAAATTCTAGTTTTTTGGCCGATGAACGGAAATATTGAGGAACAATCATGGCGGGGTGGTGACTATGGTTCCTTAGGTTGTATTTGATGGCCCGAAAAAATTTTAGGCGATCGGGGTCCGGGGGTCGCGGGATCACTTGGAAGGCGTGGGCTATAGCACACGAAAATATGAGAATCGGGCAGAATTCTCGTTTTTCGCCGTAAAATGCAAAAAATGAGGAACGATCATGGCGGGGCGGTGACTATGGTTCCTTAGGTCGCATTTGATTGCCCAAAATAATTTTAGGCGATCAGGGTCTAGTGGTCCCGGGACCACTTGGAAGGCATGGGCTATAGCACACGAAAATATGGGAATCGGGCGGAATTCTAGGTTTTTGGTCGTAAAATACAAAAAATGAGAAACAAACTTGGCAGGGTGGTGACTATGGTTCTCTGGGTCGTATTTGATGGCCGGAAAACTTTTTAGGCTATCTAAGTCTGAGGGTTCCGGCCCACTCTGAAGGCATGGGCTATAGCACACGAAAATATGGGAATCAGGCGGAATTCTATTTTTTTGGCCGAAAACACAAAAAATGTGGAACGATCATGGCTGGACGGTGTCTATGGTTGCTTATGTCGTATTTTATGGCCCGAAATATTTTTAGGCGATCAGGGTCTGGGGGTCCTGGGACCACTTGGAAGGCATGGGCTAACACACGAAAATATGGGAATCGGGCGAAATTCTAGTTTTTTGTCCGAAAAACACAAATATTGAGGAACAATCTTGGTGGGGCGGTGACTATGGTTCCTTAGGTCATATTTGATGGCCCGGAAAAAGTTTAGGCGATCGGGATCCGGGGGTCCCGGGACCACTTGGAAGGCGTGGGCTATAGCACACGAAAATATGGGAATCGGGCGTAATTCTAGTTGTTTGGCCGTAAAATGTAAATATTGAGGAATGATCATGGTGGGGCGGTGTCTATGGTTGCTTATGTCGTATTTTATGGCCCAAAAAAGTTTTAGGCGATCAGGGTCTGGGGGTCCCGGGACCACTTGGAAGGATAGCACACGAAAATATGGGAATCGGGCGAAATTCTAGTTTTTTGGCCGAAAAACGCAAATATTGAGGAACAATCTTGGCGGGGCGGAAACTATGGTTCCTTAGGTCGTATTTGATGGCCTATAAAAACTTTAGGCACTCGGGGTCCGGGGGTCCCGGGACCACTTGGAAGGCGTGGGTTATATAGCACACGAAAATATGAGAATCGCGCGGAATTCTAGTTGTTTGGCCGAAAAACGCAAAAAATGAGGCACGATCATGGCGGGGCGGTTACTATGGTTCCTTAGGTCGTATTTGATGGCCCCAAAACAGTTTAGGCGATCAAGGTCTGGGGGTCCCGGGACCACTTGGAAGAAGTGGGCTATAGGCACACGAAAATATGAGAATCGGGCGGAATCCTAGTTTTTTGGCCGTAAAACAAAAGAAATGAGAAATGGTCATGGTGGGGCAGTGACTATGGTTCCTTAGGTTGTATTGGATTGCCCGGAAAAAATTTACGCAATCCACTTTCGGGTGGCCCGGGCTCACTCATAAGGCGTGGGCTATAACACACGAAAATATGGGAATCAGGCAGAATTCTAGTTTCTTGGCTGTAAAACATAAAAAAGCGAGGAACGATCATGGCGAGGTGGTGAATATGGTTCATTAGGTCGAATTTGATGGCCCGAAAACATTTTAGGTGATCCGAGTCCGGGGGGCCAGGCCCACTCGGAAGGCATGGGCAGCACACGAAAATATTGGAATCTGGCGAAATTCAAGTTTTTTGGCCATAAAACGAAAACAAACGAGGAACGGACATGGCGAGGCGGTGACTATGGTTACTTAGGTCGTACTTGATGGCCCGAAAAAATTTTAGGCAATCCGAGTCCGGGGACCTAGGCCCACTTGGAAGGCGTGGGCTATAACACACGAAAATATGGGAATCGGGCGGAATTCTAGTGTTTCGGCCGTAAAATGCAAAAAATGAAGGAACGATCATGGCGAGGCGGTGACTATGGTTCCATAAGTCGTATTGGATGTCTCAAAAAAAATTTAGGCGATCCGGTTCCGGGGGTCCGGGCCCACTTGGAAGGCGTGGGCTATAGCACCCAAAAATATGTGAATCGGGAGGAATTCTAGTTTTTTGGCCATAAAATGCAAACACATGAGGAACGGTCATGGAGAGGCAGTGACTACGGTTCTTTAGGAAATATATGACGACCCAAAAAAATTTTAGGCGATCCGAGTCTTGGGGGCCCGGCCCACTTGGAAGGCGGGGCGGTGGCTATGGTTCCTTAGGTAGTATTTTATGGCCCATAAATATTTAAGGCTTTTCAGGTCCGGGTAGCCCGGGCCCACTCGAAAGGCGTGGACTAGCACATAAAAATATGGGAATCGGGTAGAATTCTAGTTTTTTGGCCGTAAAACGAAAAAAATGAGAAACGTTCATGGTGGGGCGGTGACTATGGTTCCTTACATCGTATTTGATTGCTTGAAAAAGTTTTACGCAATCCGTTTTGGGGGGGGGGGCACTCGGAACGCGGTGACTATGGTTCCTTATGTCGTTTTTGATGGCTTGGCAATATTTTAGGCGATCCAGTTCTGGGGGCCCGGGCCCACTTGGAAGGCGTGGGCTATAGCACCCGAAAATATGGGAATGAGGCAAAATTCTAGTTTCTTGGACGTAAAATGCAAACAAAACGAGGAATGGTCATAGAGGGGTGGTTACTAATGTTCCTAAGGTCTTATTTGATGGCCCGAAAAAATTTAAGGTGATCCGGGTCCGGAGGGGCCCGGCCCACTCGGAAGGCGGCACAAGCAAATATGGTAATTGGGCTGAATTCTAGTGTTTTGGCCGTAAAATGCAAAGAAAATGATGAACGTTCATGGCGGGGTGGTGACTATTGTTCCTTATGTCGTATTTGATGGCTCGGAAAATTTTAGACGATCGGGGTCCGAGGGTCTAGGCCCACTCAGAAGGCGTGTGTTATAACACACGAAATTATGGGCATCGTGCGAAATTATAGTTTTTTTGGCCGTAAATCATAAAAAACGAAGAACAGTCATGGCGGGGCTGTGAGTATGGTTCCATAGGTCATTGTTGATCGCCTAGAAAATTTTTAGGCGATCCAGGTCTGAGGGCACTGCCCACTGGGAAGGCGTGGACTATAGCACACGAACATATGGGAATAGGGCAGAATTCATGGTTTTTGGCCGTAAAACGCAAAACCAATGAGGAATAGTCATGGAGAGGCGGTGACTATGGTTCTTCAGGTCGTATTTGACGACCCGAAAAATTTTTAGGCAATCCGAGTCCGGGGGGCCCGGCCCACTCATAAGGCGTGGGCTATAGCACACGAAATTATGGGAATCGTGTGGAATTCTAGTTTTTTGGCCGTAAAACGAAAGAAATGAGAAATGGTCATGGTGGGGCGGTGACTATGGTTCCTTAGGTCGTATTTGATTGCCTAGAAAAAATTTACGCAATCCACTTTCCGGGGGCCCGGGCTTACTCATAAGGCTTGGGCTATAGCACACGAAAATATGGGAATCGGGCAGAATTCTAGTTTCTTCGCCGTAAAACACAAAAAAAACGAGGAACGGTCATGGCTCGGCAGTGACTATGGTTCTTTAGGTCGAATTTGATAGCCCAAAAATTTTTTAGGCGATCCGAGTGCGGGGGGGCCAGGCCCACTCGGAAGGCGTGGGCTATAGCACACGAAAATATTGGAATCTGGCGAAATTCAAGTTTTTTGGCCGTAAAACAAAAAAAAATGAGGAACGGTCATGGCGTGGCGGTGACTATGGTTAATTAGGTCATACTTGATGGCCCGGAAAAAATTTAGGCGATCCGAGTCCGGGGACCCAGGCCCACTTGGAAGGCGTGGGCTATAGCACTTGAAAATATGGGAATCGGGCGGAATTCTATTTTTTCGGCCGTAAAATGCAAAAAACAAGGAACGGTCATGGCGAGGCGGTGACTATGGTTCCTTAGGTCGTATTTGATGTCCCAAAAAATTTTTAGGCGATCTAGTTACGGGGGCCCGGATCCACTTGGAAGGTGTAGGCTATATCACACAAAAATATGGGAATCAGGCGGAATTCAAGTTTCTTGGCCGTAAAACGCAAAAGAAATGAGGAATGGTCATGGAGGGGTGGTGACTATGGTTCCTAAGGTCGTATTTGATTGCTTGGAAAATTTAAGGCGATCCGGGTCTGGATGGGCCCGGCCCACTCGGAAGGCAGCACAAGCAAATATGGTAATTGGGCTGAATTCTAGTTTATTGGCCGTAAAATGCAAAAAAATGAGGAACGGTCATGGAAGGGCGGTGACTATGGTTCCTTAGGTCGTATTTGATGGTTCGGAAAATTTTAGGCGATCCGGGGGCCCGGGCCCACTCGGAAGGCGTGTGCTATAGAACGCGAAAATATGGGAATCAAGCAGAATTCTAGTTTTTTGGTCGTAAAACACAAAAAATGAGGAACAGTCATGGCGGGGCGGTGAATATGGTTCTTCAAGTCGTATTTGATAGCTCGAAAATATTTTAGGCGATCGGGGTCCGGGCGCTCGGGCCCACTCGCAAGGCGTGTGCTATAGAACATGAAAATGTGGCAATCGGGCGAAATTCCAGTGTTTTAGTCGTAAAACACAAAAAATGACGAACAGTCATGGCGGGGCGGTGACTATGGTTCTTCAAGTCGTATTTGACGGCCCGAAAATATTTTAGGCAATCAGAGTTCGGGGGCCCGCGCCCACTCGGAAGGCGTGGGCATAACATACGAATATATGGGAATCGGGCGGAATTCTAGTTTTTTGGCGGGAAAATGCAAGAAAATGAGAAACGTTCATGGCGGGGCGGTGACTATTGTTCCTTAGGTCGTATTTGATGGACCGGAAAAATTATAGGCGATTTGGTTCTGGGGGGCCCATGCCCAATCGGAAGGCGTGGGCTATAAGCACACGAAAATATAGGAATCGGGCGAAATTCTAGCTTTTTGGCCGTAAAATGCAAAAGATCGAGGAACGGTCATGGCGGGGCGGTGACTATGGTTCCTTAGGTCGTATTTGATAGCCCATAAAATTTAAGGCTATTCGGGTCCGGGCAGCCCGGGCCCACTCAGAAGGCGTGGGATATTGCACACGAAAATATGGAAATCGGGCGGAATTCTAGTTTCTTGGCCGTAAAATGCAAAAAAATAAGGAATGGTCATGGCAGGGTGTTGGCTATGGTTCCTTAGGTCGTATTTGATAGACCAGAAAAATTTAAGGCGATCCGAGTCTGGAGGGGCCCGACCCACTCGGAAGGCGGCACACAAACATATGGTAATCGTGTTGAATTCTAGTTTTTTGGCTGTAAAACGCAAAACAATGAGGAACAGTCATGCTGGGCAGTGACTATGGTTCCTTAGGTCGTATTTGATGGCTCGGAATAATTTTAGGCGATCGGGGTCCGAGGGGCCCAGGCCCATTCGGAAGGCATGGGCTATAGCACACGAAAATATGGGAATCGGGCAGAATTCTTATTTTTTGGCCGTAAAACGTAAAACAAAAGAGGAATGGTCATGGCGGGGCAGTGACTATTGTTCCTTAGGTCGTATTTGATGGCCCAAAAAAACTGTAGGCGATCCTGTTCCGGGGGGCCCATGCCCACTCGGAAGGCGTGGGCTATAGTAAACGAAAATTTGGGAATCGAGCGGAATTCTAGTTTTTGGCTTTAAAACGCAAAACTACAAGGAACAGTCAAGGCGGGACGGTGGCTATGGTTCCTTACGTCGTATTTGATGGCCCATAAAAATTTAAGGCTTTTCGGGTCTGGGCAGCCCGGGCCCACTCGGAAGGCATGGGCTAGCACACGAAAATATGGGAATCAGGCGGAATTCTAGTTTTTTGGCCGTAAAACAAAAAAAATGAGAAACGTTCATGGTGGGGCGGTGACTATGGTTCCTTAGGTCGTATTTGATTGCCCGAAAAAGTTTTGTGCAATCTAGTTTCGGGGGGGGGGGGCAATCGGAACGCGGTGACTATGGTTCCTTATGTCGTATTTGATGGCTTGGCAATATTTTAGGCGATCCGGTTCTGGGGGCCCGGGCCCCCTTAGAAGGCGTGGGTTATAGCACCCGAAAATATGGGAATCAGGCGGAATTCTTGTTTCTTGGACGTAAAATGCAAACATAATGAGGAATGGTCATGGAGGGGTGGTTACTAATGTTCCTAAGGTCGTATTTGATGGCCCGGAAAAATTTAAGGCGATCCGGGTCCGGAGGGGCCCGGCCCACACGGAAGGCGGCACAAGCAAATATGGTAATTGGGCTGAATTCTAGTGTTTTGGCCGTAAAATGCAAAGAAAATGAGGAACGGTCATGGTGGGGTGGTGACTATTGTTCCTTATGTCGTATTTGATGGCTCGGAAAATTTTAGGCGATCGGGGTCTGGGGGCCTAGGCCCACTCGGAAGGCGTGTGCTATAACACACGAAATTATGGGCATCGTGCGGAATTATAGTTATTTTGGCCGTAAATCATAAAAAATGAGGAATACTCATGGCAGGGCTGTGACTATGGTTCCATAGGTCATTGTTGATGGCCTAGAAAAATTTTAGGCGATCCAGGTCCGAGGGCACTGCCCACTGGGAAGGCGTGGGCTATAGCACACGAACATATGGGAATCAGGCAGAATTCTAGTTTTTTAGCCGTAAAACGCAAAACAAATGAGGAACAGTCATGGCGAGGTAGTGACTATGGTTCTTCAGGTCGTATTTGACAGACCGAAAATTTTTTAGGCGATCCGAGTCCGGGGGCCCGGCCCACTCGGAAGGCGTGGGCTATAACACATGAAAATATGGGAATCGGGCGGAATTCTAATTTTTTGGCCGTAAAACTAAAATAATGAGAAACGGTCATAGCGGGGCGGTGACTATGGTTCCTTAGGTCGTATTTGATTGCCCGAAAAAGCTTTACACAATCTAGTTTCGGGGAGCCCGAGCCCACTCGGAAGGCGTGGGCTATAGCACACGAAAATATGGGAATCTGGCAGAATTTTAGTTTTTTGGCCATAAAACGCAAAAGATCGAGGAACGATCATAGCGAGGCGGTGAATATGGTTCTTCAGGTCGTATTTGACGACCCGAAAAAATTTTAGGCGATCCGAGTCCGGGGGGCCCGGCCCACTCGGAAGGCGTGGGCTATATAGCACACGAAATTATGGGAATCGGGCTGAATTCTAGAGTTTTTGCCATAAAACGCAAAGAAAATGAGGAACGGTCATGGCGTGGCGGTGACTATGGTTCCTTAGGTCGTATTTGATTGCCCGGAAAAAATTTACGCAATCCACTTTCGGGGGGCCCGGGATCACTCGGAAGGCGTGGGCTATAGCACACGAAAATATGGAAATCGGGCATAATTCTTATTTTTTGGCCGTAAAACACAAAAAAGCGAGGAACGGTCATGGTGAAGTGGTGACTGTGGTTCTTTAGGTCATATTGGATGGCCTGGAAAATTTTTAGGCGATCCGGTTCTGGGGACCCAGGCCCACTTGGAAGGCGTGGGCTATAGCACTAGAAAATATGGGAATCGGGCGGAATTCTATTTTTTCGGCCGTAAAACACAAAAAACAAGGAACGGTCATGGCGAGGCAGTAACTATGGTTCCTTAGATCGTATTTGATGTCTCAAAAAATATTTAGGCGATCCAGTTCTGGGGGCCCGTGCCCAATTGGAAGGTGTGGGCTATATCACACAAAAATATGGGAATCAGGCGAAATTCAAGTTTTTTGGCCGTAAAACACAAAATAAACGAGGAATGGTCATGGCGGGGTGGTGACTATGGTTCCTAAGGTCGTATTTGATAGCTCGAAAAATTTTAGGCTATCGGAGTCCGAGCGCCCGGGCCCAATCGGAAGGAGTGTGCTATAGAACACGAAAATATGGGAATCAGGCGGAATTCTAGTTTTTTTGTCGTAAAACACAAAAAATGAGGAACAGTCATGGCGGGGCGGTGAATATGGTTCTTCAAGTCATATTTGTCGGCCCAAAAATTTTTTAGGCGATCGGGGTCCGGGGGCCCGGGCCCACTCACAAGGCGTGTGCCATAGAACACGAAAATATGGGAATCGGGCGGAATTCTAGTTTTTTTTGTCGTAAAACACAAAAAATGACAAACAGTCATGGCGGGGCGGTGACTATGGTTCTTTAGGTCGTATTTGATGGCCCGAAAATATTTTAGGTGATCTGAGTTCGGGAGCCCGCGCCTACTCGAAAGGCGTGGGCATAGAATACTAAAATACTGGAATCGGGCAGAATTCTTATTTTTTTGGCGGGAAAACGCAAAAAAATGAGAAATGTTCATGGTGGGGAGGTGACTATTGTTCCTTAGGTCGTATTTGCTGGACCGGAAAATTGTAGGCGATCCGGTTCCGGGGGGCCCATGCCCACTCGGAATGCGTGGGCTATAACACACGAAAATATGGGAATCGGGCGGAATTCAAGCTTTTTGGCCGTAAAATGCAAAAGACCAAGGAACGGCCATGGCGGGGCATTGACTATGGTTCCTTAGGTTGTATTTGATGGCCCATAAAAATTTAAGTCTATTCAGGTCCAGGCGGCCCGGGCCCACTCAGAAGGCATGGGATATTGCACACGAAAATATGGAAATCGGGCGGAATTCTAGTTTTTTGGCCGTAAAACCCAAAAAAATGAGGAACGGTCATGGTGGGGTGGTGACTATGGTTCCTTAGGTCGTATTTGATGGCCCGAAAAAATTTAAGGTGATCCGAGTCTGGAGGGGCCCGACCCACTCGGAAGGCGGCACACGAAAATATGGTAATCGTGCTTAATTCTAGTTTTTTGGCTGTAAAATGCAAAACAATGAGGAACGGTCATGGTCGGGCGGTGACTATGGTTACTTAGGTCGTATTTGATGGCCCGGAATAATTTTAGGCGATCGGGATCAGAGGGGCCCAGGCCCACTCGGAAGGCGTGGGCTATAGCACACGAAAATATGGGAATCGGGCAGAATTCTAGTTTTTTGGCCGTAAAACGTAAAACAAACGAGGATTGGTCATGGCGCGGCGGTGGCTATGGTTCCTTATGTTGTATTTGATGGCCCATAAAAATTTAAGACTACTCGGGTCTGGCGGCCCGGTCCCACTTAGAAGGCGTGGGATATAGCACACGAAAATTTGAGAATCTCGCGGAATTCTAGTTTCTTGGCCGTAAAATGCAAAAAAATGAGGAAATATCATGGCGGAGCGGTAACTATGGTTCCTTAGATCGTATTTCATGGCCTGGAAAATTTTTTGGCGATCAGGTTCCTTCCGGGGGCCCGAGCCCACTCGGAAGGCATGGGCATAGCACCAAAAAATATAGAAATTGGGCGGAATTCTAGTCTTTTGGTAGGAAAATGCAAAAAAATGAGAAACGTTCATGGCGTGGCAGTAACTATTGTTCATTAGGTCGTATTTGATGGCCCGGAAGAATTGTAGGCGATCCTGTTCTGGGGGGGCCATAGCCACTCGGAAGGCGTGGGCTATAGCACACGAAAATATGGGAATCGAGCGGAATTCTAGTTTTTTGGCTGTAAAATGCAATACAATGAGGAACGGTCATGGCGGGGCGGTGGCTATGGTTCCTTAGGTCGTATTTGATGGCCCATAAAAATTAAAGGCTAATCGGGTCCGGGCGGCCCGGACCCACTCGGAAGGCGTGGGCTATAGCATACGAAAATATGAGAATCGGGCGGAATTCTAGTTTTTTGGCCGTAAAACGAAAAAATAAGAAACGTTCATGGTGGGGCGGTGACTATGGTTCCTTAGGTCGTATTTGATTGCCCGAAAATTTTTTACGCAATCCAGTTTCGTGGGTGGGGGGCACTCAGGGGCCCACTCGTAATGCGGTGACTATGGTTCTTTATGTCGTATTTGATAGATTGAAAATTTTTTAGGCGATCCAGTTCTGGGGGCCCAGGCCCACTTGGAAAGCGTGGGCTATAACACATGAAAATATAGGAATCAGGCGGAATTCTAGTTTCTTAGACGGAAAATGCAAACAAAATGAGGAATGGTCATGGCGGGGTGGTGACTAAGGTTCCTAAGGTCGTATTTGATGGCTCGAAAATTTTTTAGGCAATCCGGGTTTGGAGGGGCCCGGCCCACTCGGAAGGCGTGGGCTATAACACATGAAAATATGGGAATCGGGCGGAATTCTAGTTTTTTGGCCGTAAAACTAAAATAATGAGAAACAGTCATGGCGTGGCGGTGACTATGATTCCTTAGGTCATATTTGATTGCCCAAAATTTTTTTATGCAATCCAGTTTCGGGGGGCCCGGGCCCATTCGGAAGGCGTAGGCTATATCACACGCAAATATGGGAATGTGGCAGAATTCTAGTTTTGTGGCTGTAAAATGCAAAAAAGCGAGGGACGGTCATGGCGAGGCGGTGAATATGGTTCTTCAGGTCGTATTTGACTACACGAAAAAATTTTAGGCGATCCGAGTCCGGGGGGTCCGGCCCACTCAGAAGACGTGGGCTATAGCACACGAAATTATGGGAATCAGGCTGAATTCTAGTGTTTTTGCCGTAAAACGATTAGAAAATGAGAAACGGTCATGGCGGGGGAGGTGGCTATGGTTCCTTAGGTTGTATTTGAGTTCCCAGAAAAAATTTACGCAATCCACTTTCGGGGGGCCCGGGCTCACTCGGAAGGCGTGGGCTATAACACACCAAAATATGGGAATCGGGCAGAATCTAGTTTTTTGGCCGCAAAACACAAAAAAGTGAGGAACGGTCATGGCGAGGCGGTAACTATGGTTCTTTAGGCCAGGCCCACTCGGAAAGGCGTGGGCTATAGCTCACGAAAATATTGGTATAGGGCAAAATTAAAGTTGTTTTGCCGTAAAACGAAAAACAATGAGGAACGTTCATGGCGACGTGGTGACTATGGTTCCTTAGGTCATATTTGATGGACCAAAAAAATTTTAGGCGATTCGGTTCTGGGGACCCAGGCCCACTTGGAAGGCGTGGGCTATAGCACACGGAAATATGGGAATCGGGCGGAATTCTAGTTTTTCGGCTATTAAACGCAAAAAAAAAATGAGGAGCGGTCATGGCGAGGCAGTGACTATGGTTCTTCAAGTCGTATTTGACGGCCCAAAATTTTTTTAGGCGATCTGAGTCCGGGGGCCCCGGGCCCACTTGGAAGGCCTGGGCTATAGCACACGAAAATATGGGAATCAGGCGGAATTCCAATTTTTTGGCCGTAATACTAAAATAATGAGAAACGGTCATGACGGGGTGGTGACTATGGTTCCTTAGGTCATATTTGATTGCTCGGTTAATTTTACGCAATCTAGTTTCGGGGGGCCCGGGCCCACTCGGAAGGCGTGGGCTTTAGCATACGAAAATATGGGAATCTGACAGAAATCTAGTTTATAGGCCGTAAAACGCAAAAAAGCGAGGAACGGTCTTGGCGAGGCGGTGACTACGGTTCTTTAGGTCGTATTTGATCCCCCGAAAAAAGTTTAGGCGATCCGAGTCCGGGGGGCCAGGCCCACTCGTATGGCGTGGGCTTCAGCAAATAAAAATATTGGAATCAGGCAGAATTCAAGTTGTTTGGTCGTAAAATGTAAAAAAATGAGGAACGGTCAAGGAGAGGCGGTGACTATAGTTCCTTAGGTTGTAATTTATGGAATGGAAAAACTTTAGGCGATCCGGTTCTGGGGACCCAGGCCCACTTGGAAGGCGTGGGCTATAGCACACGAAAATATGGGAATCAGGCGGAATTCTACTTTTTCGGCCGTAAAACGCAAAAAAGAAAACAAGGAACGGTCATGATGAGGCAGTGACTATAGTTCATTTGGTCGTATTTGATGTCCCGGAAAACTTTTAGGCAATCCGGTTCTGGGAGGCCCACTTGGAAGGCTTGGGCTATAGCACCCGAAAAATATGGGAATCGGGAGGAATTCTAGTTATTTGCTCGTAAAACGCAAAAAAATGAGAAACGGTCATGGCAAGGCGGTGATTATGGTTCCTTATGTCATATTTGATGGCCCGGAAATATTTTAGGCGATCCAGTTCCGGGGGCCTATGCCCACTTGGAAGGCGTGGGCTATAGCACACGAAAAAGCAAAAATAAAAACGAGGAATGGTCATGGCGGGGTGGTGACTTTGGTTCCTTAAGTCGTATTTGACAGCCCGGAAAAATTTAATGTGATCCGGGTCCGTAGGGGCCCGGCCCACTCGCAAGGCGGCACAAGCAAATATGGTAAACGGGCTAAATTTTAGTTTTTTGGCCGTAAAACGCACTTAAACGAGGAACGGTCATGGCGGGGCGGTGACTATGGTACCTTAGGTCGTATTTGATGGCCCGAAAAATTTTAGGCGATCAGTGTCTGGGGGACAGGGCCCACTCAAAAGGCGTGTGCTATAGCACACGAAAAAATGGGAATCAGGCGGAATTCTAGTTTTTTTGCCTTAAAATGCAAAAAAGAGTAACGGTCATGGTAGGGCGGTGATTATTGTTCCATAGGCTGTATTTCATGGCCTGGAAAAATTTTGGGCGATCCCAGTCCGGAGGCACAGCCCACTAGGAAGGCTTGGGCTATAGCACACGAACATATGGGAATCGGGCGAAATTCTAGGTTTTTGGCCATAAAACGCAAAACAAACAAGGAACGGTCATGGCGAGGCACTGACTATGGTTTTTTAGGTCGTATTTGATGGACCAAAAAAATTTTAGGCTATCCGAGTCCACGAGGCCCGGCCCACTCGGAATGCGTGGGCTATAGCATACGAAAATGTGGGAATCGGGCGGAATTCTAGTTTTTTGGCCGTAAAACAAAAAAAATGAGAAACTGTCATGGCAGGGCGGTGACTATGGTTCCTTAGGTCGTATTTAATTGCCCGGAAAAAATTTATGCAATCCACTTTTGGGGGGGCCAGGCCCGTTCGGAAAGCGTGGGCTAGTACACGAAAATATTGAAATCGGGCAAAATTCAAGTTTTTTGGCCATATAACGAAAGAAAATGAGGAACGGTCAGGGCGAGGCAGTGACAATGGTTCCTTAGGTCGTATTTGATGGACTGGAAAAATTTTAGTCGATCCGGTTCCAGGGACCCAGGCCCACTTAGAAGGCGTGCGCTATAGCACACAAAAATATGGGAATCGGGCGGAATTCTAATTTTTTGCCCGTAAAACGCAAAAAGAATTCAAGGAACGGTCATGGCGAGGCGGTGACTATGGTTCCTTGGGTCATATTTGATGTCCCAGAAAAATGTTTTAGGCGATCCGATTCCGGGGGCCCGGGCCCACTTGGCAGGCGTGGGTTATAGCACCCGAAAATATGGAAATCAGGAGGAATTCTAGTTATTTGGCCGTAAAATGTAAAAAATGAGGAACGGTCATGGCGGGGCAGTGACTATGGTTCCATAGGTCGTATTTGATGGCCTGTAAAAATGTTAGGCAATCCGGGTCCAGGGGCACTGCCCATTGGGAAGGCATGGGCTATAACACACGAAAATATGGGAATCGGGCAGAGTTCTAGTTTTTTTGCCGTAAAACGCAAAAACAATGAGGAACGGTCATGGCGAGGCGGTGACTATGGTTCTTCAGGTCGTATTTGATGGCCCAAAAAAATATTAGGCGATCCGAGTCCCGGGGGCCCGGCCCACTTGGAAGGCATGGGCTATCGCACATAAACATATGGGAATCGGGTGGAATTCTAGTGTTTTTGTGGTAAAACGCAAAAAATAAGGAACGGTCATGATGAGGCAGTGACTATGGTTCCTTAGGTCGTATTTCATGGCCTGGAAAAATGATGATCTGAGTCCAGGGGGCCATGCCTACTCGGAAGGCGTGGGCTATAGCACACGAACATATGGGAATATGGTGGAATTCTAGGTTTTTGGCCATAAAACACAAAACAAACAAGGAACGGTCATGGCGAGGCAGTGGCTATGGTTCTTTAGGTCGTATTTGATGGCCCAAAAAAATTTTAGGCGATTCGAGTCCGGGGGCCTAGCCCACCCGGACAGCGTGGGCTTTAACACACGAAAATATGGGAATCGTGCGGAATTCTAGTTTTTTGGCCGCAAAAAGTAAACAAACGAGGAATGGTCATGGAGGGGCGGTGACTATGGTTACTTAGGTCGTATTTGATGGCACATAAATATTTTAGGCTATCCGGATCAGGGCGGCCCGGGCCTACTCTGAAGGCGTGGGCTATAGCTCACGAAAATAAGGAAATCGGGCGAAATTCTAGTTTCTAGGCCGTAAAATGCAAAACAATGTGGAACGGTCATGGAGGGAAAGTGACTATGGTTCCTTAGGTCGTATTTGATGGCCCGAAAAAATTTAAGGCGATCAGGGTCCGGGCCCACTCGGAAGGTGTGGGCTATAGCACACGAGAAAATATGGAAATCAAGCGTAATTCTTGTTTTTTGGCCATAAAACATAAAATAACAAGGAGCGGTCATGGCGGGGTAGTGACTATGGTTTCTTAGGTCGTATTTGATGGCCCAGAAAAATTTTAGGCAATCTGAGTCCGTGGGGGCCGACCCACTCGAAAGGGGTGGGCTATAACACACGAAAATATAGGAATCAGGCAGAATTCTAATTTTTTGGCTGTAAAATGCAACAAATGAGGAACTATCATGGCGGAGCGGTAACTATGGTTCCTTAAATCGTATTTCATGTCCCGAAAAATATTTAGGTGATCGGGGTCTGGGGTCCGCGCCCACTCGGAAGGCGTTGGTATAGCACACGAAAATATGGGAATCGGGCGGAATTCTAGTTTTTGGGCCAGAAAACGCAAAACAATGAGGAACGGTCATGGCGGGGTGGTGACTATTGTTCCTTAGGTCATATTTAATGGCCCGGAAAAATTGTAGGCGATCCGGTTCCGGGGGGCCCGTGCTCACTCGGAAGGCGTGGGCTATAGCACACGAAAATATGGGAATCGGGCGGAATTCTAGTTTTTTGGACGTAAAATGCAAAAAATGAGGAACGGTCATGGCAGGGTGGTGACTATGGTTCCATAAGTAGTATTTGATGGACCGAAAAAATTTAAGGCGATCCGGGTCTTGAGGGGCCTGACCCACTGGGAAGGCGACACACTAAAATATGGTAATCGGGCTGAATTCTAGTTTTTTGGCCGTAAAACGAAAAATAAATGAGGAACGGTCATGGTGGGGCAGTGACTATGGTTACTTAGGTCGTATTTGATGGCCCGAAAAAACATTAGGCGATCGGGGTCCGAGGGGCCTGAGCCCACTTGGAAGGCATGGGGGCACACGAAAATATGGGAATCGTGTGGAATTCTAGTTCCTTGGCCATAAAACGCAAAAAAATGAGGAACGGTCATGGAGGAGAGGTAACTATGGTTCCGCAGATTGTATTTCATGGCCCGAACAAAATTGTAGGCGATCCGGTTCCGGGGGGCCCGTGCCCACTTGGAAGGCGTGGGCAATAGCACACGAAAATATGGGAATCAGGCGGAATTCTAGTTGTTTGGCCGTAAACCGCAAAACAACGAGGAATGGTCATGGCGGGACGGTGGCTATGGTTCCTTAGGTCGTATTTGATGGCCCATAAAAATTTAAGGCTATTCAGGTCCAGGCGGCCCGGGCACATTCAGAGGGCGTGGGGAAAATATGAGAATCAGGCGGAATTCTAGTTTCTTGGCCGTAAAACGCAAAAGAATGAGGAACGGTCATGGCGGGGTGGTGACTATGGTTCCTTAGGTCGTATTAGATTGCCTGGAAAATTTTAAGGCGATCCGGGTCTAGTGGGGCCCGACCCACTCGGAAGGCGGCACACGAAAATATGGTAATGGGCTGGATTCTAGTTTTTTGGCCGTAAAACGCAAAGAAATGAGGAACAGTCATGGTGGGGCGGAGACTATGGTTCCTTAGGTCGTATTTAATGGCCCGGAAAAAATTTAAGCGATCGGGGTCCGAGGGGCCCGGGCCCACTCGAAAGTTAGCACACGAAAATATGGGAATTGGGCGAATTTCTAGTTTTTTGGCCGTAAAACGCAAAAAAATGAGGAATGGTCATGGCAAGGCGGTGACTATGGTTCTTTAGATCATATTTGATGGCCCGAAAGTTTTTTTAGGAGATCTGAGTCCGGGCGGCCCGGACCCATTCAGAAGGCATGGGCTATAGCACACGAAAATATGGGAATCGGGCGTAATTCTAGCTTTTTGGCCGTAAAACACACAAAAAAAGGAAAGGTTCCAGGGTGCCCTTGCACACTCGGATGGCGTGGGCTATAGCACACGAAAATATGGAAATCGGGCGGAATTCTAGTTTTTTGGCCGTAAAAGGCAAAACAACGAGGAACGATCATGGTGGGGCAGTGGCTATGGTTTCTTAGGTTGTATTTGATGCCCCATAAAAATTTAAGGCAATTCGGGTCAGGGCGGCCCAGGCCAACTCAGAAGGCGTGGGATATAGCACACGGAAATATGGGAATTTGGTGAAATTCTAGTTTCTTGGCCGTAAAATGCAAACAAATGAGGAACGGTGATGGCGGAGGGGTAAACTATGGTTCCTTAGATCGTATTTCATGGCCCGAAAATTTTTAGGCGATCGGGGTCCGGGTGCCCCTGCCCACTTGGAAGACGTGGGCATAGCATACAAAAATATGAGAATCGGGCGGAATTCTAGTTTTTTGTCGGAAAATGCAAAAACATGAGAAACTGTCATGGAGGGGAGGTGACTATTGTTCCTTAGGTTGTATTTGATGGCCCAGACAAATTATAGGCGATCCGGTTCCGGGGGGCTCGTGCCCACTCGGAAGGCGTGGGCAATAGCACACGAAAATATGAGATTCGGGCGGAATTCTAGTTTTTTGGCCATAAAACGCAAAAAAAGGAGGAACGGTAATAGCGGGGCGGTGACTATGGTTCCTTAGGTCGTATTTGATGGCCTGAAAAAATTTAAGGCGATCCGGGTCTGGAGGGGCCCGACCCACTCGGTAGGCGGCGCATGAAAATATGGTAATCGGGCTGAATTCTAGTTTTTTGGCCGTAAAATGCAAAAACATGTGGAACAGTCATGGTGGGACGGTGACTATGGTTCCTTTGGTCGTATTTGATGGTCTAGAAAAATTTTAGGCGGTAAGGGTCCGAGGGGCCCGGGCCCACTCGGAAGGCTTGAGCTTATATCACACGAAAATATGGGAATCAAGCAGAATTCTAGTTTTTGGCCGTAAAACGCAAAATAATGAGGAATGGTCATGGCAAGGCGGTGACTATGGTTCTTTAGGTCATATTCGATGGTCCGAAAAAAATTTATGCGATCCGAGTCCGGTCGGCCCGGACCCACTCGGAAGGCATGGGCTATGGCACACAAAAATATGGGAATCAGGCGAATTCTAGTTTCTTGGTCATAACACGCAAAACAACGAGGAACGCTTATGGAGGGGCGGTGACTATGGTTCCTTAGACCGAATTTGATGGCCCGAAAACATTTTAGGCGATCGGGGTCAGGGGGCCCAGGCCCACTCGGAAGGGGTGGGCTACAGCACAGGAAAATATGGGAATAAGGTAGAATTCTAGTTTTTTGGCTGTAAAATGCAAAAACAATAAGGAACGGTCATGGCGAGGAAGTGACTATGGTTCTTTATGTCGTATTTGTCGGCCCAAAAAACTTTTATGCTTTCCGAGTCCAGGGGGCCCTGCCCACTCGGAAGGCATGGGCTATATCACACGAAAATATGAGAATTGGTCGGAATTCTACATTTTTGCCGTAAAACGCAAAACAAACGACGAACGGTCATGGTGAGGGGGTGACTATGGTTCTTTAGGTCGTATTTGATGGCCCAAAAAAATTTAGGCGATCCGAGTCCGGGGGGCCCCGCCCACTCGAAAGGTAGCACACGAAAATATGGGAATTGGGCAAAATTCTATTTTTTGGCCGTAAAATGCAAAAAACGAGGAACGGTCATGGCATGGCGGTGAATATTGTTCTTTAGGCCGGATTGGATGGCCCGAAAAAATTGTAGGCGATCTGGATCTGGGGGCCCTTGCCCACTCGGATGGCGTGGGCTATAGCGCACGAAAATATGGGAATCGGGCGGAATTCTATAATCTTGGCCGTAACCTGCAAAACAACGAGGAACGGTCATGGTGGGGCGGTGACTATGGTTCCTTAGGTCGAATTTGATGGCCCAGAAAATGTTTAGGCGATCGAGGTCAGGGGGCCTGGGCCCACTTGGAAGGCGTGGGCTATAGCACACGAAAATATGGGAATCAGGCGGAATTCTAGTTTTTGGCCGTAAAATGCAAAACTAGTTAGGAACGGTCATGGCGAAGTGGTGACTATGGTTCTTTAGGTCGCATTTGATGGCCCGAATAAATTTTAGGCGATCCGAGTCCGGGGACCCAGCCCACTCGGAAGGCGTGCTATAACACACGAAAATATGGGAATCGGGCGGAATTCTAGTTTTTGGCTGTAAAACGCAAAAAATGAGAAACGGTCCTGGCGAGGCGGTGACTATGGTTCCTTAGGTCGTATTTTAGGCGATCTGGGTCGGGGGCCCCTGCCCACTCGAAAGACGTGGGCTATAACACACGAACATATGGGAATCAGGCGGAATTCTAGTTGTTTGGCCATAAAATGCAAAACAAACGAGGAACGGTCATGGCAAGGTAGTAACTATGGTTCTTTAGGTCGTATTTGATGGCACGGAAAAATTGTAGGCGATCCGGTTCCGGGGTGCCTCTACCCACTCAGAAGGCGTGAGCTATTGCACATGAAAATATGGGAATCGGGCGGAATTCTAGTTTTTTGGCCGTAAAACGCAAAACAACAAGGAACGGTTATGGAGGGGCGATGACTATGGTTCCTTAGGTCGTATTTGATGGCACATAAAAATTTAAGGCTATTCGGGTCCGGGCGGCCCTGGCCCACTCAGAAGGTGTGGGATGTAGCACATGAAAATATGGGAATCAGGCGGAATTCTAGTTTCTTGGTCGTAAAACGCAAAACAACGAGGAACGGTCATGGCGGGGTGTTGACTATGGTTCCTTAGTTCATATTTGATGGCCTGAAAAAATTTAAGGCGATCCGAGTCTGGAGGGGCCCGACCCACTCAGAAGGTGGCACACGAAAATATGGGAATCGGGCGGAATTCAAGTTTTTTGACCGAAAAATGCAAAACAAATGAGGAACGGTCATGGCGGAGTGGTTACTATTGTTCCTTAGGTCGTATGTGATGGCCCGGAAAAATTGTAGGCGATCCGGTTCCGAGGGGCCCATGCCCACTCGGAAGGCGTGGGCTATAGCACACGAAAATATGGGAATCGGGCGGTATTCTAGTTTTTTGGCCGTAAAACGCAAAACAACAAGGAATGGTCATGGCGGGGTGGTGGCTATGGTTCCTTAGGTCACATTTGATGGCCCATAAAAATTTAAGGTTATTCAGGTCCAGGCGGCCCGGGCCCATTCAGACGGAGTGGGATATATCAAACGCAAATATGGGAATCAGGCAGAATTCTAGTTTCTTGGCCGTAAAACGCAAAAGAACGAGGAACGGTCATAGTGGGGCGGTGACTATGGTTCCTTAGGTCGTATTAGATTGCCCAAAGAATTTTAAGGCGATCCGGGTATGGATGGGCCTGACCCACTCGGAAGGCGGCACAAAAAAATATGGTAATGGGCTGAATTCTAGTTTTTTGGCCGTAAAACGAAAAGAAATGAGGAACAGTCATGGTGGGGTGGTGACTATGGTTCCTTAGGCCGTATTTAATGGCCTGGAAAAATTTTAAGTGATCGGGGTCCGAGGGGCTCGGGCCCACTCGAAAGGCGTGGGCTATAGCACACGAAAATATGGGAATAGGGCGAATTTCTAGTTTTTTGGCTATAAAACGCACAAAAATGAGGGATGGTCATGGCAAGGCTGTGACTATGGTTCTTTAGATCAAATTTGATGGCTCGAAAAAGTTTTAGGCGACCCGAGTCCGGGCGGCCCGGACCCACTCGGAAGGCATGGGCTATATAGCACACGAAAATATGGGAATCGGGGGTAATTCTAGCTTTTTGGCCAAAAAACACAAAATAACGAGGAGAGGTCATGGCGGAGCTGTGACAATGGTTCCTTAGGTCGTATTTGATGGCCCGAAAATTTTTTAGCCCATCCAAGTCCGGGGGGCGGACCACTCGAATGGTGTGGGCTATAGCTAACTCAAATATGGAAATCGGGCGGAATTCTATTTTTTTCACTGTAATACGCAAAAAAACGAGGAACGATCATAGCGGAGTGGTAACTATGGTTCCTTAGATCATATTACATGGCCCGGAAACTTTTTAGGAGATCAGGGTCCGGGGTCACGCGCCCACTCGAAAGGCGTGGGCATAGCACACGAAAATATGGGAATCGGGCGGAATTCTAGTTTTTTGACCGGAAAACGCAAAAAAATAAGGAACGGTCATGGAGGAGCGGTGACTATTGTTCCTTAGGTCGTATTTGATGGCCCGGAAAAATTGTAGGCGATCCGGTTCCGGGGGCCCATGCCCACTCGGAAGGCGTGGGCTATAGCACACGAAAATATGGGAATCGTGCGGAATTCTAGTTTTTTGGTCGTAAAACGCAAAACAACGAGGAACAATCATAGCGGGGCGGTGGCTATGGTTCCTTAGGTCGTATTTGATGGCCCATAAAAATTTAAGGCTATTCGAGTCCGGGCGGCCCGGGCCCATTCAAAAGGCGTTGGATATAGCAAACGAAAATATGGAAATCGGGCGGAATTCTAGTTTCTTAGCCGTAAAACGCAAAAAAACGAGGAATGGTCATGGTGGGGTGGTGACTATGGTTCCTTAGGTCGTATTTGATGGCCCAAAAAAATTTAAGGCGATCCGAGTCTGGAGGTGAGCGACCCACTCGGAAGGCGGCACACGAAAATATGGGAATGGGGCGGAATTCTAGTTTTTTGGCCGAAAAAGGCAAAACAAAATGAGGAATGGTTATGGCAAGGAGGTGACTATGGTTCTTTAGGTCATATTTGATGGCCCGAAAAAACTTTAGGCGATCCGAGTCCGGGGGGCCCGGGCCCACTCGGAAGGCGTGGGCTATAGCACACGAAAATATGGGAATCGGGTGGAATTCTAGTTTTTTGGCCGTAAAACGCAAAACAACAAGGAACGGTCATGGAGGGGCAGTGACTATGGTTCCTTAGGTCGTATTTGATGGCCCATAAAAGTTTAAGGATATTCGGGTCCGGGTGGCCCCGGCCCACTCAGAAGCTGTGGGATATAGCACACGAAAATATGGAAATCGGGCGGAATTCTAGTTTCTTGGCCGTAAAAGCAAATAAATGAGGAACGGTCATGGCGGGGTGGTGACTATGGTTCCTTAGGTCATATTTGATGGCCCGGATAAGTTTAAGGCGATCCAGGTCTGGAGGGTCCCGACCCACTCGGAAGGTGGCACACGAAAATATGGTAATCGGGCTGAATTCTAGTTTTTTGGCCGTAAAACACAAAACAATGATGAACGGTCATGGCGAGGTGATGACCATGGTTCTTTATGTCGTATTTGACGGCCCAAAAATTTATTAGGCGATCTGAGTCCGGGGGGCCGAGCCCACTCGGAAGGCGTGGGCTATAACACATGAAAATATGGGAATCGGGCGAAATTCTATTTTTTGGCTGTAAAACGCAAAACATGAGGAACCGTTAGGGCAAGGTGGTGACTATGGTTCTTTAGGTTGTATTTGACGGCCCGAAAAAATTTTAGGCGATCCGAGTCTGGGGGCCCCAGCCCACTCGGAAGGCGTGGGTTATAACACACAAAAATATAGGAATCGGGCAGAATTCTAGTTTCTTGGCTGTAAAACGCAAAAAATGAGGATCGGTCATGGCAAGGAGCTGACTATAGTTCCTTAGGTCATATTTTATGGCCTGGAAAACTTTTAGGCGATCCGGTCCGGGAGGCCCTGTCCACTCGGAAGGCGTGGACTATAGCACACGAACATATGAGAATCGGGCGGAATTCTAGTTTTTTGGCCGAAAAACGCAAAATAAACAAGGGACGGTCATGGCGGAGCGGAATCGGGCGAAATTCTAGTTTTTTGTCGAAAATTGCAAAAACATGAGGGACGATCATGGCGGGGAGGTGACTATTGTTTCTTAGGTCGTATTTGATTGCCCAGACAAATTATAGGCGATCCGCTTCCGGGGGGCCATGCCCACTCGGAAGGCGTGGGCTATAGCACATGAAAATATGAGAATCTGGTGGAATTCTAGTTTTTTGGCCATAAAATGCAAAAAAATGAGGAACGATTATAGCGAGGCGGTGACTATGGTTCCTTAGGTCGTATTTGATGGCCTGGAAAAATTTTAGGCGGTAGGGGTCTGGTCCCACTTGGAAGGCGTGGGCTAATAGCACACGAAAATATGGGAATTGAGCAGAATTCTTGTTTTTGGCCGTAAAATGCAAAACAATGAGGAATGGTAATGGCAAGGCGGTGACTATGGTTCTTTAGGTCATATTCGATGGTCCGAAAAAGTTTTATGCGATCCGAGTCCGGCCGGCCCGGACCCACTCGGAAGGTATGGGCTATGGCACACAAAAATATGGGAATTGGGCGTAATTCTAGTTTCTTGGCCGTAACATGCAAAACAACGAGGAACACTCATGGCAGGGCGGTAACTATGGTTCCTTAGACCGAATTTGAAGGCCCGAAAACATTTTAGGCGATCGGGGTCAGGGCTCGGGCCCACTCGGTAGGGGTGGGCTACAACACACGAAAATATGAGAATAAGGCGAAATTCTAGTTTTTTGGGTGTAAAACGCAAAAACTATAAGGAATGGTCATGGCGAGGTGGTGACTATGGTTCTTTATGTCGTATTTGACGGCCTGAAAAACTTTTAGGCTATCCTAGTCCAGGGGGCCCTGCCCACTCGGAAGGCGTGGGCTATAGCACACGAAAATATGAGAATCGGGCGGAATTCTAGTTTTTTAGTCGTAAAACGCAAAACAAATGAGGAACGGTCATGGTGAGGCGGTGACTATGGTTCTTTAGTTCGTATTTGATGGCCCAAAAAAATTTAGGCGATCCGAGTCCGGGGGCCCGGCCCACTCGAAAGGCGTGGGCAATAGCACACGAAAATATGGGAATCGGGCGGAATTCTAGTTTTTTGGCCGTAAAACTCATAAAAATGAGGAACGGTCATGGCGAGGCGGTGACTATGGTTATTTAGTTTGTATTTGATGGCCCAAAAATATTTTAGGCGATTAGAGTCCGGGGGGCCCGACCCACTCGGAAGGCATGGGCTATAACACACGAAAATATAGGAATCAGGCGGAATTCTAGTTTCTTGGCCGTAACCTGCAAAACAATGAGGAACGATCATCGCGGGGCGGTGACTATAGTTCCTTAGGTCGAATTTGGTGGCCCATAAAAAGTTTATGCGATCGGGGTCAGGGGGCCCGGGCCTACTCGGAAGGCGTGGTCTATAGCACACGAAAATATGAGAATCAGGCAGAATTCTAGTTTTTTGGCCGTAAAACGCAAAATCAGTGAGGAACAGTCATGGCGAGGTGGTGACTATAGTTCTTTAGGTTGTATTTCATGGACTGGATAAATTTTAGGCGATCCGGGTTCGGGGGGCCCTGCCCACTCGGAAGGCGTGGGCTATAGCACACGAACATATGGGAATCAGGCAAAATTCTAGTTGTTTGGCCGTAAAATGCAAAACAAATGAGGAACGGTCATGGCGAGGCAATAACTATGGTTCTTTAGGTTGTATTTGATGCCCCGAATATTTATTAGGTGATACGAGTCTGAGGGGGCCGGCCCACTCGAAAGGCGTGGGCTATAGCACACGAAAATATGGGAATCGGGCAAAATTCTAGTTTTTTGGCCGTAATACGCAAAACAAGAGGAACGGTCATGGTGGGGCAGTGACTATTGTTCCTTAGGTCGTATTTGATTGCCCGGAAAAATTGTAGGCGATCCGGTTCCGGGGGGCCTCTGCCCACTCGGAAGGCGTGGGCTATAGCACATGAAAATATGGGAATCGTGCAGAATTCTAGTTTTTTTGCCGTAAAACGAAACATAACAAGGAACGGTCATGGAGGGGCGGTGACTATGGTTCGTTAGGTTGTATTTGATGGCCCATAAAAATTTAAGGCTATTCGGATCCCGACGGCCCTGGCCCACTCAGAAGGTGTGGGATGTAGCACACGAAAATATGGGAATCAGGCGTAATTCAAGTTTCTTGGTCGTAAAACGCAAAACAACGAGGAACGGTCATGTCGGGGTGGTGACTATGGTTCCTTAGTTCATATTTGATGGCCTAAAAAAATTTAAGGCGATTCGAGTCTGGAGGGGCCCGACCCACTCGGAAGGTGGCACACGAAAATATGGTAATCGGGCTGAATTCTAGTTTTTTGGCCGTAAAACGCAAAAACATGAGGAACGGTCATGGCGAGGTGGTGAATATGTTTCTTTAGGTAATATCTGATGGCCCAATAAAATTTTAGGCGATCGGGGTCAGGGGGCCCGGGCCCACTCGGAAGGCGTGGGCTATAGCTAACGAAAATATGGGAATAAGGCGAAATTCTAGTTTTTTGGCCGTAAAAAGCAAAAACAATGAGGAACGGTCATGGAAAGGTTGTGACTATGGTTCTTTAGGTCGTATTTGATGGCCCAAAAACATTTTCGGCGATCCGAGTCCGGGGCCCCCAGCCCACTCGGAAGGCATAGGCTATAGCACACGAAAATATGGGAATCAGGCGAAATTCTAGTTTTTTGGTTGTAAAATGCAAAAATGAGGAACGATCATGGAGAGGCAGTGACTATAGTTCCTTAGGTCATATTTCATGGCCTGGAAAAATTTTAGGCGATCCCGGTCCGGGGGGCCCTGCCCATTCGGAAGGAGTGGGCGATAGCACATGAACATATGGGAATCGGGCGGAATTCTTGTTTTTTGGCCGTAAAACGCAAAATAAATGAGGAACGTTGATGGCAAGGTGGTGACTATAGTTCTTTAGGTCGTATCTGATGGCCCAAAAAAGTTTTAGGCGATCTGAGTTTGGGGGCCCGGCCCACTTGAAAGGCGTGGGCTATAGCACACGAAAATATGGAAATCGGATGGAATTCTAATTGTTTTGGCCGTAAATCATAAAAAATGAGGAATGGTCATGGCGGGGAAGTGACTATTGTTCCTTAGGTCGTATTTGATGGCCCAGAAAAATTGTAGGCGATCCGGTTCCAGGGGGCCCGTGCCTACTCGAAGGCGTGGGCTAGCACACGAAAATATGGGAATTGGGCGGAATTCTAGTCTTTTGGCTGTAAAACCCAAAAAATGAGGAACAGTCATGGCGAGGTGGTGACTATGGTTCCTTAGGTCATATTCCGTGGTCTGGAAAAATTTTAGGCGATCCGGGTCCGGGGGGCCTTGCCCACTCGGAAGGCGTGGGCTATAGCACACGAACTTCTGAGAATCGGGCGGAATTATAGTTTTTTGGCCGTAAAATGCAAAATAAATGAGAAACGGTGATGGAGAGGCGGTGACTATGGTTCTTTAGGTCGTATTTGATGGCCCAAAAAAATTTTAGGCGATCCGAGTCCGGGTGGCCTAGCCCACTCGGAAGGCGTGAGCTATGCACACGAAAATATGGGAATCAGGCGGAATTCTAGTTTTTTGGCTGTAAAACGATGGCGAGGCGGTGACTATGGTCCTTTAGGTCGTATTTGATGGCCCCAAAAAATTTTAGGCGCTCCGAGTCTGGAGGGGCCTGACCCACTCGGAAGGCGGCACACGAAAATATGGTAATCGGGCAGAATTCTAATTGTTTGGCTGTAAAACACAAAAAAATGACGAACAATCATGGTGGGGCGGTGACTATGGTTCCTTAGGTCGTATTTGATGGTTCGGAAAAATTTAAGGCGATCCGGGTCTGGAGGGGCCCGACTGACTCGGAAGGCGGCACACGAAAATATGGTAATCGGGCAGAATTCTAATTGTTTGGCCGTAAAACACAAAAAATGAGGAACAGTCATGGTGGGGCGGTGACTATGGTTCCTTAGGTCGTATTTGATGGTCCGGAAATATTTTAGGCGATCGGGGTCCGAGGTGCTCGGGCCCACTCAGAAGGCGTTAGCTATAGCACACGAAAATATGGGAATCGGGCAGAATTCTAGTTTTTTGGTCGTAAAACGCAAAAAAATGAGGAATGGTCATGGCAAGGCGGTGACTATGGTTCTTTAGGTTATATTTGATAGCCCGAAAATTTTTCGGCGATTCGAGTCCGGGCGGCCTGGACTCACTCAGAAGGCATGGGCTATAGCACACAAAAATATGGGAAACAGGCGAAATTCTAGTTTCTTGGCCGTTAAACGAAAAAGAATGAGGAACGGACATGGCAGGGCGGTGACTAAGGTTCCTTAGGTCGTATTCGATGTCCCGAAAAAATTTAAGTCGATCGGGGTTAGGGAGGCCCGGGCCCACTCGAAAGGCGTGTGTTATAGCACACGAAAATATGGGAATCGGGAGGAATTCCAGTTTCTTGGCCGTAAAACGCAAAACAATGAGGAAGGCGGGGCGGTGACTATGGTTACTTAGGACGTATTCGATGGCCCGAAAAAATTTAAGGCGATCCGGGTGTGGAGGGGCCCGACCCACTCGGAAGGCGGCACACGAAAATATGGTAATCGGGCTGAATTCTAATTTTTTGGCCGTAAAACACAAAAAAAAAGAGGAACAGTCATGGTGGGGCAGTGACTATGGTTCCTTAGGTCATATTTGATGGTCCGGAAAAATTTTAGGCGTTCGGGGTCCGAGGTGTCCGGGCCCACTCGGAAGGCGTTGGCTAATATAGGAATCGGGCGGAATTCTAGTTTTTTGGCTGTAAAACGCAAAAAATGAGGAACGGTCATGGCAAGGCGGTGAATATAGTTCCTTAGGTCGTATTTAATGGCCTGAAATTTTTTTATGCGATTCGGGTCCGGGGGGCCTTGCCCACTTAGAAGGCGTGGGCTATAGCACACGAACTTATGAGAATCGAGCGGAATTCTAGTTTTTTGGCCGTAAAACGCAAAATAAACGAGGAACGGTGATAGTGAGGCTGTGACTATGGTTCATTTGGTCGTATTTGATGGCCCGAAAATTTTTTAGGCGATCCTAGTCTGGGGGGCCCGGCCCACTCGAAAATATGGGAATCAGGCAAAATTCTAGTTTTTTGGCCGTAAAACAAAAAAAATATGGAACGGTCATGGCCAACTCGGTCGAATTTGATGACACTAAAAAGGTTTAGGCGATTGAGGTTAGGGGGCCCGGGCCCACTGGGAAGGCATGGGATATAGCACACGAAAATATGTGAATAAGGCGGAATTCTAGTCTTTTGGCCGTAAAACGCAAAAATATGAGGAACGGTCATGGCGAAGTGGTGACTATGGTTCTTTAGGTCGTATTTGATGGCCCGAAAATTTTTTAGGCGATCCGAGTCCGGGGGCCCCAGCCCACTCGGAAGGCATGAGCTATAGCACACGAAAATATGGGAATCGGGCGGAATTCTAGTTTTTTGGCTGTAAAACGCAAAAAATGAGGAACGGTCATGGCGAGGCGGTGACTATGGTTCCTTAGATCGTATTTCATGGCCCGGAAAAATTTAAGTCAATCCGGTCTGGAGGGGTCCGACCCACTCGGAAGGCTGCACACGGAAATATGGTAATAGGGCTGAATTCTAATATTTTGGCCGTAAAACATAAACAAATGAGGAACAGTCATGGTGGGGCGGTGACTATGGATCCTTAGGTCATATTTGATGGTCCGAAAAAATTTAAGGCGATCGGGGTCCGAGGTGCCCGGGCCCACTCGGAAGATGTGGTCTATAGCAAACGAAAATATGGGAATCGGGCGGAATTCTAGTTTTTTGACTGTAAAACACAAAAGATGAGGAACGGTCATGGCAAGGCGGTGAATATAGTACCTTAGGTTGTATTTCATAGCCTGGAAAAATTTTAGGCGATCCGGGTCCGGGGGCCCCTGCCCACTCGGAAGGCGTGGGCTATAGCACACGAACTTATGAGAATCAGGCGAAATTCTAGTTTTTTGGCCGTAAAACACAAAATAAACGAGGAACGGTGATGGTGAGGCAGTGACTATGGTTCTTTAGGTCGTATTTGATAGCCCGAAAAAATTTTAGGCGATCCTAGTCTTGGGGGCCCGGCCTACTCGAAAGGCATGGGCTACATATCACACGAAAATATGGGAATCAGGCAAAATTCTAGTTTTTTGGCCGTAAAACAAAAAAAATGTGGAACGGTCATGGCCCACTCGGTCGAATTTGATGACACTGAAAAGGTTTAGGCGATTGAGGTTAGGGGGACCGGGCCCCCTGGGAAGGCATGGGATATAGCACACGAAAATATGGGAATAAGGCGGAATTCTAGTCTTTTGGCCATAAAATGCAAAAATATGAGGAACGGTCATGGCGAAGTGGTGACTATAGTTCTTTAGGTCGTATTTGACGGCCCAAAAATATTTTAGGCGATCCGAGTCCGGGGGGCCCAGCCCACTTGGAAGGCATGAGCTATAGCACACGAAAATATAGGAATCGAGCAAAATTCTAGTTTTTTGGCTGTAAAATGCAAAAAATGAGGAACGGTCATGGCGAGGCAGTGACTATGGTTCCTTAGATCGTATTTCATGGCCCGAAAAATTTTTAGGCGATCCGAGTCCGGGGGGGGGGGGGGGGGGAGGCACTCGGAAGGCTTGGGCTATAACACACGAACATATGGGAATCGGGCGGAATTTTAGTTTTTTGGCCGTAAAACGCAAAAAATGAGGAACGATCATAGGGAAGTGGTAACTATGGTTCCTTAGATCGTATTTCATGGCCCGGAAAATTTTTAGGCGATCGGGGTTTGGGGGCCCGCACCCACTCGGAAGGCGTGGGCATAGCACACAAAAATATGGGAATTGGTGGAATTCTTGTTTTTTGGCCGGAAAACGCAAAACAACGAGGAACGCTCAAGGCGAGGCAGTGACTATTATTCCTTAGGTCGTATTGTATGGCCCGAAAAAATTGTAAGCGATCTGGTTTCGGGGGCCTGGGTCCACACAGAAGGCGTGGGCTATAGCACACGAAAATATAGGAATCGAGCGGAATTCTAGTTTCTTGTCCGTAAAATGCAAACCAATGAGGAACGGTCATGGTGGGGCGGTGACTATGGTTACTTAGTTCGTATTTGATGGCCCGGAAAAATTTAAGGTGATCCTGGTCTGGAGGGGCCCGATCCACTCGGAAGGCGGCACACGAAAATATGGTAATCGGGCTGAATTCTAATTGTTTGGCCGTAAAACACAAAAAAATGTGGAACAGTCATGGTGGGGCGGTGACTATGGTTCCTTAGGTCGTATTTGATGGTCCGGAAATATTTTAGGCGATCGGGGTCCGAGGTGCTCGGGCCCACTCGGAAGGCGTGGGTTATAGCACACGAAAATATGAAAATCGGGCAGAATTCTAGTTGTTTGGCCGTAAAATGCAAACAAATGAGGAATGGTCATGGAAAGGTAGTAACTATGGTTCTTTAGGTTATATTTGATGGTCCGAAAAGTTTTTAGGCGATTCGAGTCCGGGCGGCCCGGACCCACTCGGAAGGCATAGGTTATAGCACACCAAAATATGGGAATCGGGCGAAATTCTAGTTTCTTGGCCGTAAAACACAAAACAATGAGGAACGGTCATGGCAGGGTGGTGACTAAGGTTCCTTAGGTCATATGCGATGGCCCGGAAAAATTTAAGGCGATTGGGGTCAGGGAGGCCCGGGCCCACTCGAAAGGCGTGTGTTATATAGCACACGAAAATATGGGAATCGGGAGGAATTCTAGTTTCTTGGCTGTAAAATGCAAAACAACGAGGAACGGTCTTGGCAGGGCGGTGACTATGGTTACTTAGGTCATATTTGATTTACCGGAAAAATTTAAGGCGATCCGGGTCTGGAGGGGCCCGACCCACTCGGAAGGCGGCATTCGAAAATATGGTAATTGTGCTGAATTCTAGTTTTTTGGCCGTAAAACACCAAACAATGAGGAACAGTCATGGCGAAGCAGTGACTATAGTTCCTTATGTCGTATTTCATGGCCTGGAAAAATTTTAGGCGATCCGCGTTCAGGGGGCCTTGCCCACTCGGAAGGCGTGGGCTATAGCACAAGAAAATATGAGAATCAAGCGGAATTCTAGTTTTTTGGACGTAAAATGCAAACTAAACGAGGAACGGTCATGGAAAGGCGGTGCTTATGGTTCTTTAGGCTGTATTTGATGGCCCGAAAATATTTTAGGGGATCCGAGTCCGCGGGGCCTGGCCCATTCAAAAGGCGTGGGCTATAGCACACGAAAATATGGGAATCGAGCGGATTTCTAGTTTTTTGGCCGTAAAATGCAAAAAAACAAGGAATGGTCATGGCGATGCGGTGACTATGGTTCTTTAGGTCGTATTTGTTGGCCCAAAAAAATTTTAGGCTTTCAGAGTCCGGCCGGCCCGGACCCACTCGGACGGCATGGGCAATAGCACACGAAAATCTGGGAATCGCAATTCTAGTTTTTTGGTCGAAAAATGCAAAAAAATGAGGAACGGTCATGGCGGGGTAGTGGCTATGGTTCCTTATGTCATATTTTATGGCCCGAAAAAATTTAAGGTGATCCGGGTCTGGAGGGGCCCGACCCACTCGGAAGGCGTGGGATATAGCACTCGAAAATATGGGAATCGGGCGGAATTCTACTTTTTTGGCTGCCAAAACGCAAAAAATGAGGAACGGTCATGGCGAGGTAGTGACTATAGTTCCTTAGGTCGTATTTCATGGCCTGGAAAAATTTTAGGCGATCCGGGTCCGGGGGGCCTTGCCCACTCCGAAGGCGTGTACTATAGAACACGAAAATATGAGAATCGGGCGAAATTCTAGTTTTTAGGCCTTAAGACGCAAAACAAACGAGGAACGGTCATGGTGAGGCGGTGACTATGGTTCTTTAGGTCGTATTTGATGGCCCAAAAAAATTTTAGGAGATCCGAGTCCGGGGGGCCTGGCCCACTCGAAAGACGTGAGCAGTAGCACACGAAAATATGGGAATCACGCGAAATTCTAGTCTTTTGGCCATAAAACGCAAAAAACCGAAGAACTATCATGGCGAGGCGGTGACTATGGTTCTTTAGGTCGTATTTGATGGCCCACAAATATTTTAGGCGATCAGAGTCCGGCCGGCCCAGACCCACTCGGAAAGCATGGGCTATAGCACATGAAAATATGGGAATCGGGGCAGAATTCTAGTTTTTTTGTTGGAAAACACAAAAAAATGAGGAACGGTCATGGAGGAGGTGGATATAGTTCCTTAGGTCATATTTGATGGCCCGAAAAAATTTAAGACGATCCGGGTCTGGAGGGGCCCAACCCACTCGGAAGGCGGCACACGAAAATATGGTAATCGGGCTGAATTCTAGTTTTTTGGCCTTAAAACAAAAAAAAATGAGGAACGGTCATGGTAGGGTGGCGACTATGATTCCTTAGGTCGTATTTGATGGACCAGAAAAATTTTAGGCGATCGGGGTCAAAGGGGACCGGGCCCACACGGAAAGCGTAGGATATAGCACACGAAAATATGGGAATCAGGCGGAATTCTAGTTTTTTGGCCGTAAAACGCAAAACAATGAGGAATGGTCATGGCAAGGTGGTGACTATTGTTCTTTAGGTTATATTTGATGGCCCGGAAAATTTTTTAGGCGATTCGAGTCCGGGCGGCCCGGACCCACTCGGAAGGCTTGGGCTATAGCACACGAAAATATGAGAATCGGGCGGAATTCTAGTTTCTTGGCCGGAAAACGCATAAAATTGAGGAACGGTCATGGCGGGGCGGTGACTATGGTTCCTTAGGTCATATTTGATGGCCCGAAAAAATTTAAGGCGATCGGGGTTGGGGGCCCAGGCCCACTCGGAAGGCATGGGCATAATACACGAAAATATGGGAATCAGGCAGAATTCTTGTTTTTTGGCCGTAAAACGCAAAAAAACGAGGAGAGGTCATGGCGCTGTAGTGACTATGGGTCCATAGGTCGTAAGTGATGGCCCGGAAAAATTTTAGGCGATACGGGTCCGGGGGGCACTGCCCAATAGGAAGGCGTGAGATATATCACACGAAAATATGGGAATCGGGCGGAATTCTAGTTTCTTGGCCGTAAAATGCAAAAGAATGAGGAACGGTCATGGCGGGGCGGTGACTATGGTTTCTTAGGTATTATTTGATAGCCGGTAAAAATTTTAGGCGATCGGGGTCCGGGGGGCCCGGGCCCACTCGGAAGGCGCAGGCTATACGAAAATATGGGAATCGGGCGGAATTCTAGTTTTTTGTCCATAAAACGTAAACAAACCAGGTGAGGTCATGACGGGGCAGTGACTATGGTTCCTTAGGTCATATTTGATGGCTTGGAAAAATTTTAGGCGATCCTGGTCCGGGGGACCCTGCCCAATGGGAAGTCGTGGGCTATATATCACGAAAATAAGGGAATCGGGAGGAATTCTAGTTTTTTGGCCGTAAAACGCAAAAAAATAGGAATGGTCATGGCGAGGCGTTGACTATGGTTCTTTAGGTCATATTTGATGGCCCAAAATTTTTTTAGGCGATCCGAGTCCCCGGGGGGGGGGGCAGCCTACTCGGAAGGCGTGGGCTATAGTACACGAAAATATGGGAATCAGGCGGAATTTTAGTTTTTTGGCCGTAAAACGCAAAACATGAGGAACAATCATGGAGAAGAGGTAACTATGGTTCCTTAGATCGTATTTCATGGCCCGGAAAATTTTAGGCGTTCGTGGTCCGGGGTCCCGCACCCACTCGAAGGCATGGGCATAGCACACGAAAATATGAAAATCGGGCGGAATTCTAGTTTTATGGCCAGAAAAAGCAAAAGAACTAGAAACGTTCATGGCTGGGTGGTGACTATGGTCCCTTAGGTCATATTTGATGGCGCAGAAAACTTTTAGGGGATCCGGTTCCTGTGGGCCCGTGTCCACTTGGAAAGCGTGGGCTATTGCACACGAAAATATGGGAATCAGGCGGAATTCTAGTTTTTTGGCCGTAAAACGCTAAAGAACGAGGAATGGTCATGGCGGGGCGGTGGCTATGGTTCCTTAGGTCGTATTTGATGGCCCATAAAAATTTTGGGCTATTCGGGTCCGGGCGGCCCAGGCCCACTCAGAAGGCGTGGGCTATAGCACACGAAAATATGTGAATCGTGCGGAATTCTAGTTTTTTGGCCGTAAAACGCAAAAAAAAACAAGGAACTGTCATGGAGGGGCGGTGACTATGGTTCCTTATGTCGTATTTAATGGATCAAAAAAATTCGAGGCGATCGAGGTCTGGAGGGGCCTGACCCACTCGGAATGCGGCACACGAAAATATGGTAATCGGGCTGAATTCTAGTTTTTTGGCCATAAAACGCAAACAAACGAGGTACGGTCATGGAGGGGCGGTGACTATGGTTTCTTATGTCGTATTTTTTGGCCCAAAAAAATTTTAGGCGATCGGGGTTCGGGTGCCGCGGGGCTCGTGCCGACTCGGAAGGAATGGGCTATAGCACACGAAAATATGGTAATCGGGCTGAATTCTAGTTTTTTGGCCATAAAACGCAAACAAACGAGGTACGGTCATGGAGGGGTGGTGACTATGGTTTCTTATGTCGTATTTTTTGGCCCAAAAAAAGTTTAGGCGATCGGGGTTCGGGTGCCGGGGGGCTCGTGCCGACTCGGAAGGAATGGGCTATAGCACACGAAAATATGGGAATCGGGTGGAATTCTAGTTTTTTGGCCGTAAACCGCAAAACAACGAGGAACGGTCATGGTGGGGCGGTGAGTATGGTTCCTTAGGTCGTATTTGATGGCCCATAAAAATTTAAGTCTATTCGAGTCCGGACGGCCCGGGCCCACTCCGAAGGCGTGGGCTATAGCACACGAAAATATGGGAATCAGGTGGAATTCTAGTTTCTTGGCCGTAAAATGCAAACAAACGAGGAACAGTAATAGAGGGGCAGTGACTATGGTTCCTTATGTCGTATTTGATGGATCGAAAAAATTTAACGCGATCGAGGTCTGGAGGGGCTCGACCCACTCGGAATGCGGCACACGAAAATATGGTAATCGGGCTAAATTCTAGTTTTTTGGCCGTAAAACGCAAACAAACGAGGTACGGTCATAGAGGGGCGGTGACTATGGTTCCTTATGTCGTATTTGTTGGCCCGAAAAAATTTTAGGCGATCGGGGTTTGGGGATCCTGGGCCCACTCGGAAGGCGTAGGCTATAGCACACGAAAATATGGAAATTGGGCGGAATTCTAGTTTTTTTGCCATAAAATGCAAAACAAGAGGAGAGGTCGTGGCAGGGTAGTGACTATGGTTCCTTAGGTCATATTTGATGGCCCAAAAAAATTTTAAGTGATCCGGGTTTGGGGGGCCTAGCCCACTGGGAAGGCGTGGGCTATATCACACGAAAATGTGGGGATCGCTCGGAGTTCTAGTTTTTTGGCCATAAAATGAAACAAAACTAGGAACGGTCATGGCGAGGCGGTGAATATGGTTCTTTAGATCGTATTTGATGGCCCAAAAAATTTTTAGGCGATCTGAGTCCGGGGGGGGGCACTCAAAAGGGGTGGGCTATAGCACACGAAAATATGGGAATCAAGCGGAATTCAAGTTTTTTGGCCGTAAAACGCAAACAATGAGGAACGATCATGGCAGAGCGGTAACTATGGTTCCTTATATCATATTTCATGGCCCGACAAATTTTTAGGCTATCGGGGTCCGGGGGCCCGCGCCCACTCGGAAGGCGTGGGCATAGCACACGAAAATATGGGATTCAGGAGGAATTCTAATTTTTTGGCCGGAAAACGCAAAACAAAACTAGGAACGGTCATGGCAGGGCGGTGACTATTGTTCCTTAGGTCGTATTTGATGGCCCGAAAAAATTGTAGGCGATCCGGTTCCGGGGGGCCCGTGCCGACTCGGAAGGCATGGGCTATAGAATACGAAATTATGGGAATCGGGTAGAATTCTAGTTTTTTTGGCCGTAAAACGCAAAACAACGAGGAATGGTCATGGCGGGGCGATGGCTATGGTTCATTAGGCCGCATTTGATGGTCCATAATAATTTAAGGCTATTCGGGTCCAGGCGGCCCGGGCCCACTCCGAAAGCGTGGGCTATAGCACACGAAAATATGGGAATCGGGTGGAATTCTAGTTTCTTGGCTGTAAAACACAGAAAAATGAGGGATGGTCATGGCGAGGCATTGACTATGGTTCTTTAGGTCGTATTTGATGGCCCGAAAAAATTTTAGGCGATCCGAGTCCGGGGGGGGGAGGGGCAGCCTACTCGGAAGGCATGGGCTATAGTACACGAAAATATGGGAATCAGGCGGAATTTTAGTTTTTTGGCCGTAAAACGCAAAACATGAGGAACAATCATGGGGAAGAGGTAACTATGGTTCCTTAGATCGTATTTCATGGCCCGGAAAATTTTAGGCATTCGTGCTCTGGGGTCCCGCACCCACTCGAAGGCATGGGCATAGCACAAGAAAATATGAAAATCGGGCAGAATTCTAGTTTTATGGCCGGAAAAAGCAAAAGAACTATAAACGTTCATGGTTGGATGGTGACTATGGTTCCTTAGGTCATATTTGATGGCGCAGAAAACTTTTAGGGGATCCAGTTCCTGGGGGCCCGTGTCCACTCGGAAGGCGTGGGCTATTGCACACGAAAATATGGGAATCAGGCGGAATTCTAGTTTTTTGGCCGTAAAACGCTAAAGAACGAGGAATGGTCATGGCGGGGCGGTGGCTATGGTTCCTTAGGTCATATTTGATGGCCCATAAAAATTTTGGGCTATTCGGGTCTGGGCGGCCCAGGCCCACTAAGAAGTAGCACACGAAAATATGTGAATCATGCGGAATTCTAGTTTCTTGGCCGTAAAACGCAAAAACAAAACTAGGAACTATCATGGAGGGGCGGTGACTATGGTTCCTTATGTCGTATTTAATGGATCAAAAAAATTTTAAGGCGATCGAGGTCTGGAGGGGCCTGACCCACTCGGAATGCGGCACACGAAAATATGGTAATCGGGCTGAATTCTAGTTTTTTGGCCATAAAACGCAAACAAACGAGGTATGGTCATGGAGGGGCGGTGACTATGGTTTCTTATGTCGTATTTTTTGGCCCAAAAAAATTTTAGGCGATCGGGGTTCGGGTGCCCTGGGCCCACTCAGAAGGCGTGGGCTATAGCACACGAAAATATGGGAATTGGGTGGAATTCTAGTTTTTTTGCCATAAAATGCAAAACAAGAGGAGAGGTCATGGCGGGGTAGTGACTATGGTTCCTTAGGTCATATTTGATGGCCCGGAAAAATTTTAAGCGATCCGGGTTCGGGGGGCCCTGCCCACTGGGAAGGCGTGAGCTATATCACACGAAAATGTGGGAATCGCTCGGAGTTCTAGTTTTTTAGCCATAAAATGAAAAAAAACCAGAAACGGTCATGGCGAGGCGGTGAATATGGTTCTTTAGATAGTATTTGAAGGCCCAAAAAAAATTTAGGCGATCTGAGTCCAGGGGCCCGGCCCACTCGAAAGGCATGGACTATAACACACGAAAATTTGGGAATCAAGCGGAATTCAAGTTTTTTGGCCGTAAAACGCAATAAATGAGGAACGATCATGGCAGAGCGGTAACTATGGTTCCTTAGATCGTATTTCATGGCCCAGAAAATTTTTAGGCTATCGGGGTTCGGGGGCCCATGCCCACTCGGAAGGCGTGGGCATAGCACACGAAAATATGGGAATCGGGCGGAATTGTAGTTTTTTGGCCGCAAAACGCAAAACAATACTAGGAACGGTCATGGCGGGGCGGTGACTATTTTTCCTTAGGTCATATTTGATGGCCCGGAAAAATTGTAGGCAATCCGGTTCCGGGGGGCTCGTGCCGACTCGGAAGGCATGGGCTATAGCACACGAAATATGGGAATCGGGCAGAATTCTAGTTTTTTGGCCGTAAACCGCAAAACAACGAGGAACGGTCATGGCGGGGCGGTGAGTATGCTTCCTTAGGTCGTATTTGATGGCCCATAAAAATTTAAGGCTATTCAAGTCCGGGCGGCCCGGGCCCACTCCGAAGGCGTGGGCTATAGCACACGAAAATATGGGAATCGGGTGAAATTCTAGTTTCTTGGCCGTAAAATGCAAACAAACGAGGAACGGTAATAGCGGGGCAGTGACTATGGTTCCTTATGTCATATTTGATGGATCGAAAAAATTTAACGCGATCGAGGTCTGGAGGGGCTCGACCCACTCGGAATGCGGCACACGAAAATATGGTAATCGGGCTGAATTCTAGTTTTTTGGCCGTAAAATGCAAATAAACGAGGTACGGTCATGGAGGGGCGGTGACTATGGTTCCTTATGTCGTATTTGTTGGCCCGAAAAAATTTTAGGCGATCGGGGTTTGGGGACCCTGGGCCCACTCGGAAGGCGTGGGCTATAGCACACGAAAATATGGAAATTGGGCGGAATTCTAGTTTTTTTGCCATAAAATGCAAAACAAGAGGAGAGGTCATGGCGGGCAGTGACTATGGTTCCTTAGGTCATATTTGATGGCCCGAAAAAATTTTAAGCGATCCGGGTTCGGGGGGCCTTGCCCACTGGGAAGGCGTGGGCTATATCACACGAAAATGTGGGGATCGCTCGGAGTTCTAGTTTTTTGGCCATAAAATGAAATAAAACCAGGAACGGTCATGGCGAGGCGGTGAATATGGTTCTTTAGATCGTATTTGATGGCCCAAAAAATTTTTAGGCGATCTGAGTCCGGGGGGGAGGCGGGGCGGCCCACTCGAAAGGCGTGGGTTATAGCACACTAAAATATGGGAATCAAGCGGAATTCAAGTTTTTTGGCCGTAAAATGCAAACAATGAGGAAAGATCATGGCAGAGCGGTAACTATGGTTCCTTATATCATATTTCATGGCCCAACAAATTTTTAGGCTATCAGGGTCCGGGGGCCCGCGCCCACTCGGAAGGCGTGGGCATAGCACACGAAAATATGGGATTCAGGAGGAATTCTAATTTTTTGGCCGGAAAACGGAAAACAAAACTAGGAACGGTCATGGCGGGGCGGTGACTATTGTTCCTTAGGTCGTATTTGATGGCCCGGAAAAATTGTAGGCGATCCGGTTCCGGGGGGCCCGTGCCGACTCGGAAGGCGTGGGCTATAGAATACGAAATTATGGGAATCGGGTAGAATTCTAGTTTTTTTTGCCGTAAAACGCAAAACAATGAGGAATGGTCATGGCGGGGCGATGGCTATGGTTCATTAGGCCGTATTTGATGGTCCATAAAAATTTAAGGCTATTCGGGTCCAGGCGGCCCGGGCCCACTCCGAAGGCGTGGGCTATAGCACACGAAAATATGGGAATCGGGTGGAATTCTAGTTTCTTGGCCGTAAAACACAGAAAAATGAGGGATGGTCATAGCGAGGCAGTGACTATGGTTCCTTAGGTCGTATTCTATGGCCCATAAAATTTAAGGCGATCTGGGTCTAGAGGGGCCCGACCCACTCGTAAGGCGGCACACGAAAATATGATAATCGAGCTGAATTTTACTTTTTTGGCCGTAAAACGCAAACAAATGAGGAACGGTCATGGTGGGGCGGTGACTATGGTTCCTTAAGTCAAATTTGATGGCCGGAAATATTTTAGGCGATCGGAGTCTGAGGGGCCCTTGCCCACTCGGAAAGCGTGGGATATAGCACACGAAAATATGGGAATCGAGCGGAATTCTAGTTTTTTGACCGTAAAACGCAAAAGAATGAGGAATGTTCATGGCAAGGCGGTGACTATGGTTCTTTAGGTCATATTTGATGTCCCAAAAAAAATTTAGGCGATCCGAGTCCGGGCGGCCCGGACCCACTCAGAAGGCATGGGGCTATTATTGCACACGAAAATATGGGAATCGGGAGGAATTCTAGTTTTTTGGCCGTAAAACGCAAAATAATGAGGAACGGTCATGGCGGGGCAGTAACTATGGTTCCTTAGGTTGTATTTGATGGCCCAGAAAAATTTAAGGTGATCGAGGTCAGGGGGCACGGACCCACTCTGAAGGCATGGGCTATAACATACGAAAATATAGGAATCAAGCGGAATCCTACATTTTGGGCCGTATAACGCAAAAAAATGAGGAGAGGTCATGGAGGTGTAGTGACTATGGTTCCTTAGATCATATTTGATGTCCCGGAAAAATTTTAGGCGATACAGGTCCGGGGCGCCCTGCCCAATGGGAAGGCGTGGGATATATCACACGAAAATATGGGAATCGGGCGGAATTCTAGTTTCTTGGCCGTAAAACGCAAAACAATGCGGAATGGTCATGGAGGGGCGGTGACTATAGTTCCTTTGGTATTATTTGATAGCCCGGAAAAATTTTAGGCGATCGGGATCCGAGAGGCCGGGGCCCATTCAGAGGGCGGCACAAGAAAATATGGGAATCGGACGGAATTCTAGTTTTTTGGCCGGAAAATGCAAAGAAAGAGGAACGGTCATGGCGAGGCAATGTTTATGGTTCTTTAGGTCATATTTGATGGCCCAAAAAAATTTTAGGTGATCAGAGTACGGGCGGCCCGGACCCACTCGGAAGGCATGGGCTATAACACACGAAAATATGGGAATCGGGCGGAATTCTAGTTTCTTGGACGTAATACGCTAAAAACTGAGGAACGGTCATAGCGGGGCGGTGACTATGGTTCCTTAGGTGTAATTTTATGGCCCGGAAAAAGTTTAGGTGATAGGGGTCAGGGGGCCCGGGCCCACTCGAAAGGCGTGGGCTATAGCACACGAAAATATGGGAATCAGGTAGAATTCTAGTTTTTTTGCCGTAAAACGCAAAAACAATTAGGAACGGTCATGGAGAGGTAGTGACTATGGTTCTTTAGGTCATATTTGATGGCCCAAAAAATTTTTAGGCGATCCGAGTCCGGGGCCCCCAGCCCACTCGAAAGGTGTGGGCTATAACACACAAAAATATGGGAATCAGGCGAAATTCTAGTTTTTTGGCTGTAAAATGCAAAAAATGAGGAACGGTCATGGCGAGGCGCTGACTACGGTTCCTTAAGTCATAATTGATGGCCTGAAAGAATTTTAGGCGATACGAGTACCGGGGGGGCTGACCCACTCGAAAGGCGTATAGCACACGAAAATATGGGAATCGGGCGGAATTCTAGTTGTTTCGCCTTAATACTCAAAACAAGAGGAACGGTCAAGGCGGGGTGGTGAATATTGTTCCTTAGGTCTTATTTGATGGCTCAGAAAAATTGTAGGCGATCCGGTTCCGGGGGGCCGTGCCCACTCGGAAGGCATGGGCTATAGCACACGAAAATATGGGAATCGGGCGGAATTCTAATTTTTTGGCCGTAAACAGCAAAACAACGAGGAACAGTCATGGCAGGGTAGTGAGTATGGTTCCTTAGGTCGTATTTGATGGCCCATAAAAATTTAAGGCTATTCGGGTCTGGGCGGCCCGGGCCCACTCAAAAGGTGTGGGATATAGCACACGAAAATATGGGAATCGGGTGGAATTCTAGTTTTTTGGCTGTAAAATGCAAAAAAATGATGAACGGTCATGGCGGGGTGGTGACTATGGTTCTTTAGGTCGTATTTGACGGTTCGAAAATTTTTTTGGCGATCCGAGTCCGAAGGACCCAGCCCACTCTGAAGACGTGGGCTAAAGCACACGAAAATATGGGAATCGGGCGGAATTCTATTTTTTTGGCTGTAAAATGCAAAACATGAGGAACGGTCATGGAGAGGCAGTGACTATAGTTCCTTAGGTCTTATTTCATGGTCTGGAAAATTTTTAGGCGATCCGGGTCCGGGGGGCCCTGCCCACTCGGAAGGCGTGAGCTATAGCACACGAACATATGGGAATCGGGCGGAATTCTAGTTTTTTGGCCATAAAACGCAAAATAAACGAGAAACGGTGATGGCGATCCGGTGACTATAGTTCTTTAGGTCGTATTTGATGGCCCAAAATAATTTTAGGCGATCCGAGTTCGGGGGGCCCGGCCCACTTGAAAGGCGTGGGCTATAGCACACAAAAATATGGGAATCGGGCGGAATTCTAATATTTTTGGACATAAAACATTAAAAAAAGATGAACGGTCATGGCGGGGTGGTGACTATTGTTCCTTAGGTCGTATTTGATGGCCCGAAAAAATTATAGGCGATCCGGTTCCGGGGGGCCCGTGCCCACTCGGAAGGTGTGGGCTATAGCATACGAAAATATGGGAATCGGGCGAAATTCTAGTTTTTTGGCCGTAAAAGGCAAAACAATGAGGAACGGTCATGGCGGGGCGTTGGCTATGGTTCCTTAGGTCATATTTGATGGCCCATAAATATTTATGGCTATTCTGGTCCGGGCGTCCCGGGCCCACTCAGAAGGCGTGGGAATCGGGCGGAATTCTAGTTTCTTGGCCGTAAAACACAAAACATGAGCAACGGTCATGACGGAGTGGTAACTATGGTTCCATAGATCGTATTTCATGGTCCGAAAATTTTTTAGGCGATCAGGGTCTGGGGGCCCCCGCCCACTCGGAAGACTTAGGCACAACATACGAAAATATGGGAATCAGACGGAATTCTAATTTTTTGGCCGTAAAACGTAAAGAAATATGAACGGTCATGGCAGGGCGGTGACTATTGTTCCTTAGGTCATATTTGATGGCCCGAAAAAATTGTAGGCGATCCAGTTCCGGGGGAACCGTGTACACCCCAACCCCATCCCTTGGAAAAAAAAAGGTAGCACCGAAGAAAGGAAAGAGCGAGATGGTGGTTTTTGTTGTTCCCGCGAAGCGAAGATCATTCGCTTGGCGAATAAAGTGGGTCACCCTCTTTTTGGCTTCGGCCAAACACTTTTTCTCGCTGGTCGAGCTTTCTACAAAAAAAGCGATGCAAGAACATATTCTTTTATCTAAGCTTCTTCCCTGTGCATTAGCTCCCCCATCCTAGATGGTTCAGCCATGCCAGGTGCCATGAAATGATTGAGAACTACGACGGGGACAAAATGAATTTTGTTCTATGTATTCAATAAGTATTGCATGATCGAATAATTCAAGGAAGGTCGGACTGCGGGGAGGGTCCTTTTAAGTAGATGACTCGTCGGGAGGTCGTATCGGGACTTCTTTGGGAAAAAGAACTTGAATAAGTTTGTTTTTTCCAAAAGAGTCATCATTTTTTATCAGGAACGCTATGTCATTTTCAATCCCGGCATATTTCGGATACTTGAAGGCCTCGTTGACACGAAGTGATTTAGAAAGATTCTTCTTTATCGATGGTGATCGGTCATGGTATCCATAGATTTGCTTCTTTTTAGGCCAAATCCTGATTTCGTTTTGCTTCTCCCGATCGTCGAGCCTGATCGACTCGACTCTTTTCCCTGCCCCCATCCTCTCACTTTGTTTCGTTCTTCTTCTGTACCGTCACTTGAAAGAAGACACCTGATCGGCCCGACTTTCCCAAATGCCCCCCACGGGCCCTTCCCCTTTACAGGTTTGGATATTTCGCGTCGTTTCATTTGTATTGAACCGCTTGCAGAATCAAATCCTATTCCACAAGATCCTATATCAGTTATATATCCCTCCTTGCATTTATGCCGGAGACGTCGCCAGTGCTATGGATTTGTCTTATGTAGATCAAAAATGATGAATAGGATTGTGGCACTCCACTCACCGCCAATGCGGAAGGATGCCGTCGAAAAGAATGGAACACTGTTTCGCTTTGTTGGATGCGTTCGATCCCGTATAACAAGCGAGTTCTTTACCCTAAAATTAAAACATGTGGGCACAAAATGCTATCCTACTTTATTGTTACGTAGCAATAGAAGCCTGCTTATGCTGCTTCAGTGGTGCTTTTTCGCCTTCTCTTCGCTCTGGACAGGAGCGCTAGTGGACACGGGGAGGGAGCAGGTGAAGCGTGTCGTTCAAAATGGAAAGAAAGATACCACTACTTCGCCTCTTTGTTTGACCATCAGCGCGAACACAGTGGTCTCTGACCAGGACCATGAACTAATTCGAATTTGGATCTTGACATGTCAGTGGTTTTTAACCGTAGGCATTTTGCCAGGAAGTTGGTGGGCTTATCATTAATTAGGTCGGGGTGGCTGGTTGTTTCGGGATCCCGTAGAAAATGCTTCTTTTATGCCTCGAGTATTAGCCACAACTCGTATTCATTCAGTAATTCTACCCCTTATTCATTCTTAGACCTCATTTCTTAATATTGTTACTTTTCCATGCTGTGTCTCAGGAACCTTTTCAATACTGTCCGGATTCCTAGCTCCCGTTCATAGTTTTGCTACAGATGATACACGAGGAATCTTTTTATGGAGGTTCTTCCTTCTAATGACCGGCATATCTATGATTCTTTTCTCCTAGATGAAGCAGCAGGCATCGGTCCGTAGAACCTATAAAAAAGAGATGGTTGTGGCACAAAGTACTCTTGTGCACCTACGTCATTCGACTCGCGCGCAAGCCCGCCCCCTTATGTTATGGAAGAATTGAGCTTATTGCTGGGCTGGTTATTCAGAGCCAGCAATTGGCTATCAAATTTCGTCCCGCAACTAGAAGAAAATCGCTTCGGGGTCACTGTGGTGTGGCTGAATGTAGAGCAGTCCGCCCTTACAGCCTTTGATCAATAAATTTTTATAACTTCGGAAGATGGTCAGTAGCTCGCTTCCAAGACACTACACTAGATGGGCATGTAGTTGTAGTATTCGGCCTAGAATGCCTCTCTTCTTTACTAAAATACTATTTCAGATGAATAGGGAATTACGCCGCTCTTTGATTTGTAGAATAAGGCTTAGGAGCTCTCTCTTTTATGGAAGAGATCTCTCCATACCAAGAAACCGGATCACAATGGATCGAAGCCCTCCTTTTCCTTCCAATTAGTGAGATTCTATCTCTTACTTGGGAAATTGTGGGCAAGCCCTCCCTTTATTCCTCGGAATCAAGCGGGCAGAAAGAATTAGAATCAACCTATATAATATATGTTCCTATGTAGTCGGCATTCTAGAAGCAAAGCTTCCCGGTTGCCTGCCTCCTTGTGTGGAAATGCTTTTCATGATCTCCAGCTCTTTCCTACCAGCTCGTTCTTTACTAGGCATCTAGGCGAACCCGCCGGGTTAATTAACTCAACGTAAAGAAAGCTCATTAGGTCAAAACTAGGGGAGTGCTTACTAATAGCGAAAGGTTAACATCTCTCTGCCCTTATTAGTAGTAGCGAACATCAGGTAACTTCGTGCTGTAAAATGACAGATTGGTAATGAAAGGCAATGTACTAAGAAAGTGCAACTCTATTAGACCTTTATCTGGAAAAAGCTAGAAGAAAGGAGAGAAAGAAAGGTTGCCTACTACTAATAATGTCGGGTAAGAAGGAGAGGTGAGGTGACTAGCTTAGTAACTTTATTCAATCTAAAAGGTTGGCTCAGTGCCCTATCCGCCTTTAAGTGAAGGGGCGCATCCATTGAAGATAGCAGCGGGAAAGACGGGAGCACGAACGAGGTAGCTTATGCTTTTTTTCATCCTCACTGCCTGATTTATAGTAGAATCTGGAGAATATGAACTTCTCGCATTCTTATTTTTGGTATGTTGTTATGAGCAACTCTGGTGCTCGATCTTGGGTCTGAGGTATGGGTCGAATCATGATAAAGAAGGTTCGGTGGTTGTATAATTCCCAAGCGGAAAGTCGTATACTTTAAAAGTAGATGGAGTGATCAAGCGGCCCTTCTTGCACCAACATACATCCAATGACATAGAGTGATGCGTCAGTATGAACATGGAACTCCTTATTCCAATCCGGAAACCGAAGGAGTGAGGCTGACAGCAAACACTCATCTGCATGCTTAAAGGCTTAATCTTGTTCCGGTTCCCAAGCATTATACCTTTCTTCTGCAATGATTCCATTCTGGGATTCCGCGCTTCGAAAAGTCTTTTTTGATGCGTCTGTAATAGCCTATGTGTCCCAAAAAAGAACGTGCTACGCCCGGCCCCCTTTTCAGTAGATGAGATTAGGATGAAAGGGCTTTCTTTCATTAACATTCAGTGAAGGTGCATAGCTTCTTTGAATGTCCCGCTGATTGACTACTACATCTAGGGACGGGACTGATCCCGAAAGAGAGGTCTTTCTTTATGGTTATGAAATCGCTTTGATTGAAAAGCAAGTCGATGATGCCATAAGTCAAACGGGCGGGTGAGGCGAGAGTCCTTCACTGCACTCACTGGAGAGAGGGTAGCATATCCTATATAGTAGTAAGGTCTTATCCCATTATTAGTAGATGAAGTGTGGGCTGGCTAATTCAGGAAAAAACTTTCACATGTGCATAGGAAGACTAGAACATGTTTAATTAGCCTTAGTCGACCTCCGGAGGACAACAATTTTCTTTTCCAATCTGAGATTCTCTTTTTCATTTTCTCCAGTAGAGGAAGGTTCTCTCTTTATTCTCTTCAGGGACAAGAAAACATCCAGGTACTTGATAGAAAAACTACCATTTTTTTATTCCTCTTCAATAATCTGGAATTTCTGCGAGGAGCTCTGTTCGAGAAGAAGCACCGGCTCTTATCGAAATTGACCTTTTGGCCATTACAACATTACAATCAGCTTCTTACTTCTTTCCACAAAGATTTTCTGCTTCTTAAGATTCCGTTTATGGCTATTATATAATATTAGAACATCGTTATCAAAGAGAAAGTAGGAGAGTGTTGGGCACGATCTCGAAGCATGGTAAGATGTTATCATTTTCAATGATACCAAGTCCCGGCTTGGCACTTCTTCAGCTAAAATCAACAGGCTAGGTTTGGAACCCTTGTCACAGCCCTCGAGAAGCTGGAAAGTACCCATGTGACACACCATCCGCAAGCACTCCAAAGTCTTCATTACATAAACATCCATGTATCAAATTCTGCCATTTATCACAAAAGCCTTTTCGATCCAAAAAGATGCTTTTGCCATATCCTGATGTTCTTTTGACCCCCCCCCCCCCTCTCCCTCCTATGTTGTCTTTAGGTTAAAATCCCCTATCACTTAAAGCCACCTCGTGATCCAAGGATATCTTCTTTACAATAGTGAGTCCTTTAACAAAAGCGCCCCTTTTTCCTTAACTATTTTTAAAGGGAGAATCAAACTAATTCTTCGAGCTAGAGAGAATTTTATAGAAAAAGTTACAAAGCTCTCCTTCAAATATCCCATAAATAAAGGTAGGTCAGAATTAGTGAAAATTGAAAGGACTTTAGACTTTCGGAATAAGGGAAATTAAATTGGAATTCAAACTTAGGGCTTAACAGCGCCTTCAACAAAGAAATTGTGAACCGCCCTGACCAAGTCGTCAACAAAAATATTCCAACAGTGATAACAAAAAAGACCTAGGAATCAAAAAATTGAAAGGATAGGGGAGTCACAGCCCCCAACCAAGGGAGTGGTTACGTTCACTATGTCCCCCTTATTCCCGACATGCTATGGTGCCCCGGGGCTATCTCGCGAAGATCTTCGATTCGAACCTTCGCATCTACTCTCTCTTAGAGGACGAACCACGCCTTCGCTATCGCAAGAATATAGCGATCGTAGAGCTATGGCTCAGCTGCTTCGCATATTACACCGTATTGACCGAAGGGGGCATGCTGTAAGAGAGTAGGTGAGTGATAAGCATAGGAGGCATTCCCGAAGGGCAACGATAGCAGTGTGGTTCTAGATGTCATCGCTAGATTGAGATCTGTAGGGTGGCGGGTACTTTTACTGCCTTGTATCAGGTGAAGAGAAAGGGGTGGTAGGCTTAGTAGGGCTCGAACCTACAATATCACTATTACGAGCGGTACGTTTCAACCAATTAAACTATAAGCCCCTACAGATCTCTACATGCAATTCGCTCACTTCGGGAAGAGAGGACGGAAAGAGAAGGCCTTTGTCCTATCTGCTTCTTCCTCTTCCCATGAATGAAGAATTTTATAAAAAACTGATTTTCTTTATTTTCATTTTTTATTTTTTACAGATATATAATATAATATTATCTATCTATTATTATTATATAGCTAAATAATATTAAGCAAGCGGCCCTTTCGCGACTCAAACAGTCGGTACGCTTTCCGGCTCAAACGGGCGGGGGCTTTCTATTTGCTTGCAATGCTGGTTGTTCGCCTTTAGTTAGAAGTAGAAGTAGAGGGTGTCGTTTTCCCCACACTTCAGAAAAAGTAAAAAAGTATGGATGAAGGTAAAAAAAAGTACATAAGGAGTGAGAAAGAAAAACTTGGTTACGGGAACCGAAGGTTAGGCCGACTACTTTAGTAGAGCAACACCTAAAAAAGTTGATTCCTACCCCTTACCCTTTCTTTTAATGTTTCCAATTCCCAAAATATTAATGTACCCTCGTGTATACAGTTGTCCAACAACTTTCTTCCTCCAAATTCTTTAGCCACTTTCGCATCTGTCGTATTCGGGAAAGCTTGCATCGTGGCGGAGCATTTAGCAATGCCAGCAGCCTGGTGAGGGCTGGCTGTCTAAGGATAAGTTAAGGCAGGGCCTGCTGGTCTTGCTTCTCATGAAATTGGGTGAGGGAATCAGAAAGTGTCTCAAAAACCGGGCGGGCGGGCTTTTGGGCACACGGAAAAATGGAAGTGGGTGGAGGGTGCTTCTCAGCTAGAGTTGGGGGTGGGGTCACTATAGTGGCTAGGGTGAGTCTTCCTACACGGCTGGACGCTCGATTATAGACAAAGCTGCAGGGGTTGCCACCATATCCTTTCCCGATAGACTTGAAGTTCTTCATAGGCAGGCGGGGTAGAAAATCTTCTCTCAAAAAGAGACAAACCAGACATAACAGAGGAAGGTTTTTGGTTCAAAAAAGATACGGCAGTCAGAACAACTTCAGTCCAAAATTGACTAAGGACAGAAGCAAGCTACAAGCCTTAGCAACCGCTTTCGTGCGAACCTAATGTAAAAAAAAAAAGCAGCGAAGAAAGCAAGACACTAAGTTGTTGTGCTAACTCGCTAGCGCTAGCGCACTACGGCTTTTCAGTCTCCTGTAGGTCCCTTCATTCCCTCCACCTTACACGGACTTAAAAGAGTACCTAAGGCGGATTAGTGGTTTATTTTCAAAAGGGATTTTATTTACCGTAGCTTTTAGATAGCTAACAGCTAAGCCACTAATCATACAGCTAATAAAATAAAGTCGGTCACCACTGAGACAACTCATAAAGGTCGTTTCATGTTCAAGGACTAAAGCTTCTCTTAGGAGAATCCCTTCGCTACACTCGACTTAAAGGCACCTACGAACTCACTCATAAGGAAACTCATCAAGTAGGTCTTTCGAGTCTTTCAAGTACTAGCAAAGCTTTAATTGAAAACCTTTCAGTGCCCTTTCGTTTGGTCCCCTGGGTACCTTCTCCTCACTTACAGGTAACCATTTCAAGTAGATAAGATCATAAAAGAAGAAATGGGAAGGAGTACTGCCATTATGCGCTATAAGGGTATGGGGAATATCACAAGGGAGTATGTTAGTCAAATAGAGGGATCTCACAGGGGTGTAGTCCACGACTTTAGCCTTAAGCTAGGTTGGGTTGTAGTTCTTGTATTGGGCGAACCCAAGCGTTAAATAGCATCGTTTAGTGGCGTGCAGGGAGTAGTCGTCTTGTTGCTGGTAGGTGCAACTATGTGAATTGACAATAATACACTGCGGTATGTGTGAGTCAAGATTTTACTTAGTGATCCAAAGGAGCAATTTGAATTACTGCAAACTGGTTTCTTCCCATATACCCCCGCTAATGCGTATTTCCTACCATTGAAGAAAATAGAAAAAATTACTAATCCCACCTACGTCATAAACGGATGCCCTACCTGATCCATTTCAAATCCAGCCGAAGGTCTTAGAGCCTTGTTACGGACTAAATTCCTAAAAAAAAAGCGACCTCAATCCCTCCCCAACCCAGGTCAAAGGTCTTCCCGCCCTTTTTTTTCAGGGGCAGCGTCAAGTTTGTTATTGTCAGAAATCAGCTCCGCATCGTATCGATAGCGATTCAAATCACCTCTCCAAGCCTGCCTAACCTAATTGTGTGTGAGCAATCAATCGTGACAAGTCGCCCGATCCATAATGAAAGAACCTGTAGATAAAAGCCGTTTGTCGACCGGTGGACTCATCCTCAATGCCGTTTAGGCTCTCCAGTTAAGTCAGTTGTCCGCCGCCTTTCTTTCCCATGCCCGAGATGGCCTTATGGTCAACTTCTATTCTGCTTGTTGGAAGGTTCATCTGGATCTCTTCCCGAGTCAACCGACTCAATATCCGAGAGAGGGTAGGCTTTTGGAGGCCGTAGAGATGGCAGATAAGGCGGAGGATGATACGTACTTGGAAATAAGCAGATCATAAATAAGTTTTTTCATGCCTCGACTCTCCCTCGGTTCGTTCGGAAATCATGGTAGTCTTTTCATGGAGATTATTGGGAACAGAAATGTTCCTGGGGTTAAGAACAATGAGAAAACTGCCTTCTGTCTGTTGCCATGGAATGTATAGGTAGGGATTGTTTTATGCTTGGAAAGCTCGTTCCGCACTCTCTATCCCCTTTTTGGGGGGGTCCCCATGAACCGCTTTTTAGTATTCGTGTTCACCTTCTTTCTTCTTTCCCTTCCACACGGAAGGATCATGGGGTTCTCCCAATATACATATCTGGGGTTGCAACTGTTTAGTAGGCAAGGATCGTAACGGGCGGATCCCAGGTCGAATTCTTGATCTATTCATTTTAGCCTTAGAAGATTGAGCTTTTTGAGAGCACCGCACTGCGATTGAATGGTGGATTTCAATGACGAAGAGAAAAGTCTAGTTCTCTTTTCATTTTAAAGGGGAATGGATGTATTATTGAGAGTGATTATGGAAGAAACTTTTCATAGAGGAGAGCGATAGGCCAGTTTGAAGAGCAAGCTTGAAAATAAATGGAGAGTCATTCATTCATAGCAGAAAAAGCACTCACTCACTCGTATCTGAAAAGGCAGGAGGGTGGGCTCTCTATCCTTAAGATAAGATGTTTTTCATTCTTAAAAGCCTTCTTTCATAGATAATCAGTAGTATTCCTCTTGCTAGCTATTTTGAGTAAGAGGGAGAGGACTTGATATTAGACCTCCAACCCCGAGAAACTCTACAATCATTATGAGCGGATAACCCTTTCCCTTCCCTTCTATAGAGAGGTTTCCCCTTTCTCCCCGGATAGTTCACTCACTCTCAGTGCCTACCATTTCTATGTACTTTTGAAAATAGAGAGGTAGTCGCAGTAGGAGAAGCAACCCTAAACCCCTGAGATCACTCGACCCCGATCGGTCAATCTCCTGTCATTGCTATCTCGTGCGCGAAGGGTTGCTCATGCTTCCCAAACGTCATGCATGTTTTAGGTCATTAGTCAACAGCTCCCTGGACAGCGAAATAGGGGTGACTTCACATTGTTTCCTGACATGCCTATCTTTGTTTTAGGGATATCCTCTCCCCGTTCAGGCAGATGCCGTACCTTGTGCCTGTGAATGAGTGTGATATATACCTCTTTGCTCAGCACGTGACTGTGTACCCCGAAAATGGAAGATGCATGTCTTCGCCCACTCCCGGTTCATGGTGGAATCCATTGAATACGTTGGTAAAGCATGGGATTACGGCCGAAAAGCGAATGTTTACGCTAGGCGAAGGAGCTCACAAAATATCCTAACTCTCTATGGGCAAGAAGTAAGGGCGCAGCTGCTGCGCAAAAGCTGGTCTTACCTTCTATTATATTAGTAAAGGGCCTTTAGGCTAGACTAATAAGATATATAGGGCTTTCCCCTTTACTAGTAAGAGGCAAAGATCATCAACTTTTAGTCATCTATCTCGCTACCTACTCCTTTAGCAAAAAGGCTTTGGGGATAAGATCAGCCTGGAGAAATAGTCTACTTCAAGGCTGCAGGGAGGACTACACTCTGCAGGTGGGCATCACTATTTATCATGTCAAGACGGAATTCCGATTTGTTTTTGAAGGTGATAAAAAATATATGACGAAAACTGGGCATACTTTTGAGAGAGAGAAGGATTAGTTCGTGTCTGGGTCAAGGGGACGGGTGACCTGAACTCTCTTCCTCCGGTAAGAGCTATCTAAGAACTATTGTCTTGCTATAACCTAGTCTTACTCGCTCTTACCTCCCTGCCTGTTTTCGTTTCTTTCTTTTTTGAGAATACCTGCCCTGTTGCCTCTACTCTCGTTTGGGCCCCGGGAATCCCTTGCTTTTGGCTAAGGTATTTATTTACCTTTTTTCATTCCCCCCCTTAAAACTACAAATTAATAAACACTATTGGAACAGTACGACAGCAATACCATAACAGATATACTTACCGACAAGAGAGAGCGAGACTGACCTACCCAAGAGAGAGAACGTAAGAGTGACTCCCCCTATCACTTAAAGGCCGGAAGAAAAAAAATTCACACGGCCTTATTTACCAAGCTCAGGACTAGAGGAGCAGTTTTGGAATTTGAGGTATTGCTTGTAATGTAATAAGGATGAAGTCTCATTCATATAGTAATGTCCCTAGCTTGCGCCCTATTTGAGACTAAGGCAGGTTTGGAACCCTGTCCTATCACCTTTATCAAATCCCCAGCTCTTTTCCTTAGTGCAACTGCCCTATTCCTACCATGGGAATATCTATCTTTCTTTTTTCTTTCATATCTATAGTTTAGGATAGTATAGCAGACGATCTCGTATATGAAGAAAGAGATTGTTGACGTAAGTAGACTAATCTATATATTGGTAGGGCATTTCTTCCTATGACCGCCTTTCCTACCAAAAGTTAACCCAACAAAATCCGAGTTTTTTCTAGACTAGACTTTCACAATATTTTTAGGGTTCATACATGCATTGATCCAGTCAAAGAACCTGCTCTAGAGTGACCACTCCACCTAGCCTATCTTCCTGCCCACCCTCGGTTCTCTATGCTCGGTTCCACAATCAATCCCATATCAATCTATTTGAGGGAGGTCCAATTCCGCGCTCTTCTAATTGCTTAGAAGGGTTCAAGAACCCCTTTACATCTAGGGCTCATCGAAGCCCTATTCTGTCTATATTTAGGAACAGGGCTATCAAATGGTCGACTCCGAAACCCATCAGGGTTCAAAAATAGTATACTATTACGATGCCCTCGATCGGCGATCGTTCAACGGACTACTTTTGCGATGTCTGTCACATGAAGAAGTTCAGCAAGCCTTGCAAGAAGTACATGCTTTACTAATAGGGGCATATTAATAGTTGTTTGCTGGGTTGGTTTTGCTCTCTACCTTCTCACGGTGGGATAGAAACAAGAGAGGTCAACTGGAGTGGAAGCCAAAGGACGGGGCCGAGAATCTGTGATCGATCCGAAGAACCACTCCCAGATACGATTCTGCTCCCCCTTCGTACTACCATGAGATTCTTGCCCGGCTTTCTTTCGGCTTAAGAAGGATGCGGTGAGAATGAGAAACACGTCGGAACTCTAGGGGAATCGGCGTTTTAGTGCGGGATCTAAAAGCTCTCCAACGTGTTGCAGAGCCTTCGACCATGAGAGGGTGGATGTAATTCAGCTCGAACGAAGTGAGAGGGGTAATAGACTATTACCGTTCAGTTCATGTGACGAACCGAACCTCTCGAGTGACCTTCCCCTCATTTTCGCTTTCGTACGACTAGTCTGATTTTCTTTGTTCCTTCCTTGTCGGAAATCGCCGGTTGGGTTGGTCCGACGAAGAAAGGCATGGGGCTTTTGGGCCTTGCTTGGGCCGAGTGTTGTATGGCTACCTAGTAATTTACAACCACCACTCTATCTAGCCTAAGAAATTTGCTATCCGTGCTTTTTTTTTCGATCTTGTAACTTAGTACACTGAACACTTGCCTAATCTTGAATCTTGAAAGTAGAGTTTCTTTTTCATTCAACTAGCATACCTTGAACCTAGCTCGAAATTCTTTCTTTACTTTATCTTATCAAATTCTAGTTTGTGATCGAGGGCGGCCAAATATGAGATAGGTTGCAGCTATAGTCAGAACTAAATTTGGCTAATTTCGTAATGTTGACCCTGCGGAGCGGTAGCGAAGGAGACAACAAATGGATGGAAATTCTCCACTTTATGGCTGCCGCCACTTCTATCTCCGGCACTCTGCATATCGGGTATGATTGTTACTTTCTTGCCTTCCCCCACTCCCACCCACCTCTTCTGAAAAGACAACCTCGATCATTCATTACATATGATATATCGAGAGTTCAAGACCATAACGCAGTTCATTTAGAGAATGCCGATGAGAAAGTACATCTGGTTCCGAGATCTGGAAAGCTATGAATACAGTTAGTGAAGCTAGACCAGGAAGTAGGGTATCCCTGGAAAAGAGGTCGGCCTTAAGTTCTAGCTTAGATAGCTTAGACTGAAGAGTTGTAGCTTTGCTTTGTGAAAGATTCATTTTCTCATTATTAGAGAGAAGCAGAAGCCTTAGAAGGGAGCACTCGTGGAACACTTACTATATCCCATTCCTCACCTTACCCTTTTGTTAACTAACCTACCTTGCTTTTCAAATATAAATAGAAAACCACTCAGGTCAAATGCTCATTTCATCATGGGTCACTTTCCCTAATCAATTTTGATCACTAAAAAAGACCTCCGCAGGACCTCACCCAGAAGACAGAATCAAAGGTAGACAACAGTCAGTTGTTTCACTTCAGTAAGAGGTAAGGCATAAAAAGGGAAAAAGGGAAAGGCACCTTGACTTTGAAAACTCAAAGGGCAAGCAAGGGAAGTGCAAGCTAACTAATGGAAAGGGCCGAAGATAGAGAGTGATGAAGGGGGAAGAGGAGCTTGGTAGCTTGCATAAGTCTAGTTTCAGAGGTTCAAAAGCCAAAGGCAACTCTCAGACCATTTGAGTTTATAGACTCTGCCGCTTAGGTGACTACGAGATAGAACATGGGTTCACCCGCTCAAACCTACAACTAGACTACCAGTAGAGGTACTGAACGGGCAAGAAGACCTACTAAATAGGAGGAAAAGGTGCTATCCCAATAGGTTCGGGATCGTATCGAGCAATAAGTGAAGGAGCTTGACCAATCCCAATGAGGGAAGTAGTGAAAGAGAAGCGGAAGGGACATCTTGAACTCAAGGGGAAGGGACCTTAATGACAACAAAAGAAGTGCATGCATTTCCCGATCAAACAAGCCCTTGAACTCACCTCCATTCAACAAAGAAATTTCACACATGAACTCTCTTCGGGATTGGACTATTTCTGACAGCCCTTTTGCCAGCGTAGATGAATCTTCTATCCAGATCTGATTTCGACCCGTCTTCCAAGACACCTTCAAACAACCGTAGAGGTCAAGGGTGAGATATCAAAGTCGACCTCCTTGTCAGGTTAGATAGATGACTGGCATATAGAGATGCTTAAAACATCATTCTTTGAATAACTAAAAACAGAAGCGACGAAGCAAGAAGCTTAGCGTACCATTTTTGACTACCTTCTCTTTCATGTCTGAGTTCTAACATTCTAGGGAATCTGTGCTTTGCTTTGTCAATGTCACTTTCAATATGCTTCACATATATAAGTTTGATTGAACTATTCACATTGGCCATCTAGAGAGATTATATACAGTGTGTCATTAGGGAGGAGAACTCTTGAATAGGAAAGAGGGGGAAAACGGACGATGAGATCAGTCACAGGCCAATGAACATATCTAAATCGACATCAATAAATAGCTTTGCTTTGTGTAAATAAAGATAGATGCCCCTGACTCGTCTCTTCCCTACCTTCTTGGGTCAGCAGTTGGTCTCGTTGCCTCAGACCTTTCTAGGGCGTGACCCCTACCCTAACAGAACGACTCGCCCTGCCATGCGCTAGGCTGGGCAAAGCGCTTTCAGAAAGAGGACTGTACCGATTATAGAGTAGCATTCTTCTCCTTCACATCGTCGGTCAACTATGGGGACAGTGGATAGAGCTCGTCCCTATTTGACTGAAGAGGATAGGGTTCGCTCCTATGACAAGTGCTGCCTGTTGACTGCCACCGACCGTCTTTCCTCAGTCGTTGACTATGGAGAGGCTACCCCTCTATCAAGAGAAGAAGTTTCCCCAAATCAATGAGAGAGATCAATGTGCGAATTTCCTTTCCAATCTATCTCGTGGTTGAGAGAAATGCGCCTGACTCAATCGGTACCACTCCAACTGGCTTGGCTGGAAGGGGCTATGAAAGGACCTAATTGAGATCACAATTCTTTTGGCCTGGAGAGGAGTCTGACGTACTTCCAACACTCAGAGAATGCTTAAGAACTGGCCAGCAACAAATAGATCTCATGCTCGACTGCCTAAAAGAAAGAAAGCCCGGTATGGATATTCATTCCGCTAGAGCAAAGGCATAAAGTGAAGGAAGCCGCTAAGGTTGAGCCTTACTAATTTTAAAGAGTCATATTAAATCACTCGGAAATATCCACATCTGTGAATAGAAGCTGTGGAGGGAGATCCATGCAATGGCATTTCATCAACAGATACCACTTCTTCTTCCCTGCTTGGGCATTTGGAACTGTTAGCAGTTGAGGACGAACTTTTGGCTTTCTATGAGTGGAAATCTGATTAGCGAACCCTCTTTCGTACCTCCGCCTTTCCGTTCTAGTCATGGTCACCATTTTTTTATCACAGTGTAAGACTACTTCACCAAGTGGGTTGAAGCAATACCAATAGCCTTAATATTGGAAAGTCGCTTTTAAGCCCAAGTGCAACCAAACTAGCAGGAAATGAAAGAAGAAATGGATCTATGTCACTGTCTGTATGCTTGTCTTCAAGAATCAATCAACCAAAGAAGCAATCAACAAATCAAGTTGAGGTATCAAAGTCTATCCTGTCTTCTTTCATCAGTAGCTTAGAAACTAGGAACTGGATGAGGGGAAGAGATGAGAATAGGCCTCGCCCATTCCATTACGGTATTCTCTTCTTGATCACCGGATATTGATAGAAAAATAGTCACGCCAAAAGAAAGACGAAGGGGGAGCCTGCGGCAAGGGTCAGATTGACCCTAGGCTTAATGCCCCAACGAGCACAGTCAGAAGAGAAACCTTTGGGCAACTCGATAGGAATCAGAGGAGAAATATATAGTCATTGCCGTTCTAACTCCTTTCAGAAGACGTGAAGTGAGGGCGTGGTTCAAGTCACATCGTATGCTCGTCTTCATAAAGGTTTGAGTTTGATTATTAGTTGCCAAAGAGAAGAGTTCATTGTTTAGGTCCTACTCTGGGTCTGTAGCTGACAGCGACAGTGATTTTTTTATCGATTATTGTAGATTAATAAGACCCAAAATCGGTAGCGAGTAGAATAAAGAAGTTGCTTCTAGAATGACGATTACTAGGTAAATCACCCATTATATATAGCACCTATCGGGGAAACTTTATTGAATTAGTTCGGTCTAGAAGGTTCAAGCAAGGGATGTGGATTGAGTCCAAGTTTTGGAGAAAGAGGGGGCCTTTGTTTTTTCATCTTTCCTAAATCGATCGATCAAATTCTTCATATCCGAAGTGCAGGAAGGATCTGACTAGAAAGTCGTCTTGCTGATGCAATAGTCCTCTGGGTATGGCCACATTCGTCTCGACAATAGGATAGAGAAAAAAATCCATAGACGAGACCAACTGGGACCGAACCTTTCTATCTTCTTCTTTCTCTTTTTGTTCCCGCCTGCCGAGGACCTATGTTTCAATAATGATAAAGGACTACTAGAAGGGAAAGGGCTTTAAGAGGGATGGTTAGATTGGATGGGCTTAGTTGATTGATCGAACTACGATGATTGGAATGAAGACAGACAAACTTCCTTGCGAAAGACAGAACGAAAAAACTTTATTATTATATTATTGCATTTTTCCTAAACTTCGTCAAGCCTATCTGCTCATTTCTTCCAAACCAGAGTTCTAGTTTCAAGATCATGCTTTTAGTACGCGTGTGGTGAGATGTTCCAAGCACGGTATCTACTGATTTTTTCATTCCTATGATTCAAAGGATTCACCAGCTATAGGGCAGTTAGCGCAGACATCAAATATCCATTTTTTTCAGGGGGAAGAGAAGAGCTCTGGGTCAGGCCTCTTATTCTATTTATTCTATTGGGTCTACCCGTCGGGCAGGTAAGCGAGACAGAAGTCTCATTGTTCGTGGTGTTGCAATGAATTCATTGGATGATAATAGCATATAAAGATTTTCTTTCTACTTCCTCTTCTATCTAAGTGTCAAGTTTTAGCTCATAAGTGGTTCATTTTGAAGTGACTTCATCTATATGTTTAACACATGCGTGTACTACTCGTTGTGTAGTAAAATTTCTTGTCAGTCACGATTGGATTTGAATCAATATAAAGCTTAGCAGATCGTGAGTCTTGGTTCTTAGAAAAATGCTACGCGCTATCTTACATACGATGATTTAGATCACCAAAAAGAAGTTCCAGTAATGTCGTACGGTGGAAAGACAATGTCATTGAAGGGCATAATCTAATATAGGACTTCTCACTAGCGTAAAGATATTGAATTAGTTCTCAGTGAAAGAGGTCTCGAGTCAAAGAAGAAAAACCAAGCTCTGTCAGTCAGACCTCCTTAGAAGTACGTGATTTCGCCTTTTCAACCAATTGATGTAGGAAGAACCCTGGACCTATTCATTCCTTCTTAGACTCGCCTAGCGGTGTTTTTCATCTCGTAAAGCGGTATTTCTCTCTTTTATCATCTCTTCAAGGACATAGAGCTTCGGTTCCCCTTCTTCCTAATGGACTACGAGGACCCTAGGATTGAGGACTCTTAGAAAGAAGGATTACCGTACTGGCTTACCCTTATTAAGAACAGACTGGCTGACTTCCTGGCTCTTTTTATTCAAAGAAGGCAAAGAAGGAGAGGAAAACACAGACGGGAAAGAAAGGGAAAGCTCATACTCAAGTCATCGTGTGACATATAAAACAAGGAGACATCTTTATGCATGCGCAAAAGGCGATTAATCGAGATAGTGCAGAGGTGACAAAGCATGCAGAGGTTTCCTTCAATCTGGTGGTCCCAACAAAAAAACATTAGAGCTCGCGGCCTCAGTTGGCAAAATAAGAGTTGTTGCCCAACTATCTTGCTTTTTCTTTTATTTTAAATATAAAAGAAGTGATGTCAAGGAGAGGCACCTGATTCTTCTTTGCTTCATATTAAGAATAATATGTACTATCTATGTAAAGGGAATCCATTTTGAATTTCTATGTTATATACTTTCTTTATTTACAATCTTAATCTATATCTCTTGATTTAGATTATGTTCCTTTGGTTGTCTTACTATTCTACTCATTAGATGTGGGGCTGGCAAAGTGGAGATTTTACCTTATTTTTCAGCAGGTCGCCTACTATGCACTCTTTATATCTTTGTATAAAGAACAATCTATCCCACCAAACAGGGTAATTTATACATTAATATTCCTACTAAATATTTAATTATTTCTTGGTATATTAATGTATAAAGATTTCTATTTAAGATAACCAGCTAAGCTAGTTGTCCTCTTATCGGGGGCCAACATTATTTTTTTATGCATGAAAAAAAGAAGTCATTTAGCTTTTCGACTCTCTTTCTTTATTTATTTCAGCATGAGTCTAATGATTGGATTAGTCTCTTCGCCAGGTAAAGGGACTGCATTGGACTTGTTCGGGTTATCAATTTTTGTTTTAGGACATATAATTTTTATATGGGGATTGCAACTTTTTATATTGCCCCATGAAAGGCAAGCTATAGTTCCCTTTTTATTCTACACTCTCTTCTATCTTCTACCGTATTTCCCTCATCTTAAATGGATAACTAAGTGGATAGAAGGCTTTGATTTGCTTCTCTTCTTCCTTAGTTTATTTTCCTTCATAGAAGATTCAAGGGCATCTCATGGTAGAAGAGAAGAGGGCACTAACACAAAAGACCCCTGAACAAAAAAGAAAATCTAACTTTTGGATTTTGATCCATGATGGTCTTTTTATTGATTTTGGCAATTGGATCTCTCTATGAATGGAAAAGGGGTGCTTTGGATCGACTAGTGATAGATAGGAATAAATCGGGGGATATATGGCGGACAATAGCTCCACCATCCCCGATGGATAGTTTGATATGTTCGGGAGCAGGCTTGGCTTGAAGGCCCTTATGTTTTTGGCGAGAGAGGGACCGAAATAAGACAGTGAAAGAGAGGGACTTCTTTCATGTACTGAAAGGAAGGCCTTTCTCATAGCGAGTAACCTGTATTTTGGTTGCTTTCGTGAGAAAGGGGATGGGGAGTGGTGAGGAGGGCCCCATCCCCCAGACTACTTTACAGAATAGAATAGATTATGCGTATATGAACTGGTTTAACAAAAGGGGTTGAGAACTACATAGATCTGAGACTTTCCTTTCTTGGTCTGGGAGGTAAGTTATGTAGGCATACAACTCTTCCTAGGTTGTATTAGATCACGAATGACCAAAGAATCGATTAGTAGTATGCCTGTGCTAGAAGACCTTCTCGCAGATGATTTCTAGTCAGTGTGTCGTGAGTGGTGTCTCGATGAATAAGCTGCGATTGCTCTTGTTGATACAATTTTATTTTTTAGGCAGTTTCATATTCTACCCGTCTTACCTGATGATTATTATTTGCTTTCCCTATTTGAAAAAAGGAGATCTATGTCACTCTCACTATGCTTCACACATGAAATTATACTGCTTTCAAGGGCTCGAATAGATTGATTTGAGAACTTATTTCAAAGGCTGGGTTGCCCCATGGAAGAACTTTAAGAATCTCTTTTGCTCTCAGATCTAATTCTCTGCTTAGTGACTCGATCTCTCTTTCTTTCGAAGCTCGTGCACTATTAATGGCCTCGGATTTAAGCTTAACAATACTCCATAAACCGCTATGCCCCTTAGCTGCCGGGAAGAAAGCAGTCGACTTTCATTATTTTAGTGCTAATGTAATCATAAGCATTCATCTTATTCCAAAAGGCAAAAAGATCATGCTACCATAGAAAGCATAGTCACAGGGGAAGACTGATTTGGTATATTTATACCAATGATATCCGCGTCGATTTCCAGTCTTCAGCGAAGCGGGTCGCCTTTCCCCTTGTTGGGACTACGCTCTTGCACACTATTACTAGTGGTCTATTTTTTTATTTATGTGCTGTTTTCAATACTGAAGGACTAGTAGTTGCAATGAATGACCTTCTCGATACCCTATTGGTTCTTTAGAAGCTTAATTCTCGACTTCTGGGGAAAGATTGATTCATATCATAGGAGACTGATCTTATCTAAGAGTCTTAGTAAAGGGCTCGGGGAGGTTTACAGAAGGTATGCAGGCAGAGTTGGAGAAAGGAAGTGAAAGGAGGAACAAGGATCTTTCCCCCGCAAAGGAGGCGACTGTGCACTTTTTTGAAAGGAAGCTTTAGCATCAGAGAAAGCTAGTTCGGGGCCGGTGAACAAAAGACGGCTAGATCTTCAGTAGATAAAGAAATAGACTGAGATCTCAGCTAGAAGAATCTCTCGATTAGAATGAGTTCTTTCTTCTTACCTTAGGGGTTCCCTTGGGGCAAGAGAATACAGATCTTATTGAAGACTGTATTACCACGGTCCCAAGCCCTTTAATCAGAACTGTGAAAGGGAGTGAAAATCTCTGGTTTATAGCTGGTAAGGAGATCTTGGAACCCCATTAGAACTTACCCTCTGGGAACCCTTCTTTCTGGAAACGTCGAATCGGGTATTTTATGCTTAACACATTCTACCTCGTGCTTAACACATTCAAGTCGGGTGCCTGTGAAGGGAATTGCCTTAAAAACAAGGCGTGCAGCATTGTGAGAAAGAGGAATCGTCACTTGCACCATGGGTTGAGGTTGAAGCAGCAGGTACTCGAACTCTAGTTTCATTTCAGAGGAAGAGATTGAAGCTTTTAAGGCAATGCTTGAAGTAGATTCTTTCGATAGAGATACCAAGATTTCTTGCTTAACTACCTTCTGCCCTTATGAATGCCGGATCGTGAGGATCTTACTTTATTGAAGCCAAACCTTCCGCTCAATAGACTCTCTCCCTACTTGAGTCAACTTGCTTATTAGCCGCCCTTCCTTGGACAGCAGCTTGCAACAGCTGATTAAGAGTACATGCTTTCCCACATGGACAGATTAAGCACCATAGTATGCTCTTCTTTCTTGGATGATGTTGGGAACGGTTTCCGAGACTTGAGCTACTATTTCCTCTATCTATTTTGCTATTCCGCATAGAGGAGACTTTATAGTAGAAAGACTACGTTTAGTGAGAACCCCAGTATGAAAGACTTGGCAAGATTGGCTTCGTAGTGCAGAAAGACCTTGGATGAACAAGTCAAAACTTCTCTTTTTGGCTATACCTCCTATAAATCAAAACACAAGTTTAGGTCACCCTAACGGTGGGCAACATGGAGATTCAATCATCTTTCTCTCTTTCCCTCAAACCATTACTGAGGTGAGTGTGCGGGCAGGTGGAGTGATGTCTAAGTGAGTCAGTCAATAACAAAAAGGGAAAAACTTAAGGCTACCTTTCTCAGAGTTCCACAAAGAGGCTTGATAGCACCCTAGGAAGATTATGTATGGATCTATTGACCGAAACTATACAAATGAGAAGCAAAGCAGTTTCTCTCATAGAGAATTCCATTGAGAACCGGGAGGAATATATTCTATTCTTTCTACTATTTGAAAAGTCTCTTTGAAAGGAAATCCACACTGATATGCAAAAAGAAGTAAAAGACTAAGAGGAGAGGGGTCAAGACAGACTGCCTCACATTAGCCACTCCCAATTGAGAATTGGATTGGATCGTGGGACTGCGACATTAAAATTGTATACCCATGTGCCTTCTTCCTTTTGTACGGGAAAAGAGTTAAGGGATAGGAGTACTCAAGCACTAGAACCGAAAGGGATAAGCCTACTTCCCTAGTGACTTTCCTTACTTATTCTTACTCTGCTTGGACTGACTGCACTGACTGGAATGAGCGTAGGATCGCTAGACTGCTAACAAGCTTTCATCTCTTATTCTGAAATCAGATTCAAAGAGACCTAGGTTTTGGTATTCCTTTCCCTTACTCCGAAGAATGGCTCGAAGGCAGGGAGTTGCTTTCTTAGTTAAGCAAGAAAGAGCGAAGCAAGGCTTTTTGCTTTCACCAGGAAAACTTCCTGATCTTTCCACTCCTAAGACTTATCCCTCATTCTAAGAGCTACTTTCTTAGCCAAAGCAAGGGTTAGTTAGTTAGGCTAGCGTCTGGGCCTAAAGCAGAAAGCGTACTCTAGCTACTTTATACCTCCTCTCTCTAAGAGCAAGTTGAAAGTTGAATTCAAGAGCTAGACCAGCTATAGGCAGCACCGACTTTTGTATTTTAGTTAGGGTCTCGTGTCCCCAGCTAAGAGCAGCAATTATGAGATTTCTCTCAGAAGCTACTTTCCTACAGAGAAAATAGATATCCACCATATAGGCAAGGTAAGATCTACGATCAGAACGAAAGATAGCGGTAAGGACAAAACAGTCATCCAAAGGGGTTCCATAGAGTGGTCTAACCCCGGAGCAATCCTTGGAGCTTTCTCCATGTCCGATAAAGAAAACTTGGTACGAATCAAGCTGTTATAATCTATTGCTCGTCTAACTAATGTACTGATCCACACAGGCTGCCCGGAGAATCCTCCGTTGCTAAGGAAGAGGGTCGAGCCATAACGGATTGATGTGGCATAGCGGCAACTGGAATCGATCTGAATGAAGCTTCAAGCCTAGTTCTGGGGATTATCCTATACCATGCCTATATGGAAGGAAGATTAGGTGGGGAAGGAAAGGGGGAAGCACCTCGTTCCTTCCTTGCGGAGGGGTTAAAACAGACTATAACAGCTCCATTGCTTTGTATCTTTCTTTTCAATTTCTTTCTCATCTGGTGGTTTTGTTTTATCTTTTATTTATCTAAATAATTAAAACTTATTGTTGAAGAAAATGCCAAGTTGAAGATCACTTTTGACCTATATTCCTGATATAGAAGAAATAAGCCTTTAGCAACTACTAAGAAAGTAATCTCTTAAGTAAAGGGTACTAATAGTTCTTTAAAAGGTTCTCTTGTGGTGCTATGTCAAAAGTGATGTGATTCCCGGGTGGGGATCACGAATAAGATATAGCACTAGACGGCCTATTTTGAGCTTGAAAGAACAACTGCTACACACCTTTATGTCACGCCCCAAACCTAGGAGCGAGACAAGCACCCCGTGCCTCACCTAACCTGGCGTACCAAATTGCGACTAAGGGACTCTGAACACATAATGTCATACTTTGGCCATGGGGCCACCTTGCAAGACAATTTGCGAAGCAAAATATAAAACTGAATGGAAACTAGCACTAACTAAATATCAATATAAAGCTAGGCCGACAAGGCCGTCATAGCTACTACAGCTGACAAACCACCAATTTATACAAACCCAACATAATGCACTAACCAACAGGATATGCCTACAAGCCTCTACTGATAGATGTACTGTGATCGGAACAGGGCCCCGACCTACCCATAACATATATACAGATATACATAAGATGTACACAAAACTCTAGTCCTGGCAACTCCGAAAGACGTGGAGCTTACCGATCAGGCGGAACTCGGAAAACACCTACTGAGGAGGTCTACCCGTCTGTCTGTCTGAACCTGCACGCATGAAATGCAGCGCCCCCAAAAAGGGACGTCAGTACGAAATAATGTACCGAGTATGTAAGGCAATAAAATAACTGAAATCTGAAACTGAACTGATAATATGATAACTGAAATTAACTGGGAGTCAAAGATGATCTGGAGATATACTTACCTGCTGATACTGACTCAACTCCTTCAATATAGTAAGTAAAATAATTGTACGGCCTTATAAGGCTCGGTATATATAACTGCTCTGCCATAGTAGGCTCGCTTATAGGCGCTCGGCCATACTAGGCTATGTATCTCGACCATGCTGGGCTCGCTCATAGGCGCTCGGCCACAGTAGGCTCGGTATATAACTTTCCATCTGATCAGAGGTTGCCCAATAGGGGCCTGCCCATCGATTATAGCTCGATGGTAATGAAAATACTGTAATACTGTATATATAGGCTTGCTGCTCTCTTGACTGAAAGAAGACAATACTAAAATTGAATATAGAGTCTCGATAAGGAATAATATTGTAACTTATGAGACTAGAATAGTGTGAATAAATTCATGAATATGAACTTCTCTTTTTGTCTCATTACTAACACATGTAGCTACGAGATCATGCCAAAATGAAGGAAGGCTTAGCCTTAACATACCTTATCACAATCTTTTCAATCACCAAGTTGAACTCACCTCTTCGCACCTTAATCTACAAGAATGATAATAATACTATCGTTAAGTTACGAAAGGTACAACTATCGCACAACGAACGACAAACCTATTTTGTATTAAAACGGGCAGCATCTCCCCTATAATATGCCCTTCCTCCAACTTCAAGATAACACCAACAATACAAGGACAGAACAATAACAACATATATACATCATTTTCCAGCCCTATATACACCATCAAATACTACAAAACAGCCCAACACACCCCAATCTCTTCGTACACAAAACGACCACCGTAGTAGTGTCAAACGACCCGAAAATGTTATGACGAACGACCAGCCAACCACCCTACATTTATATGGTGTTTATAAACCCCCTTCCTCCTCCAAAACTCCACAAAATAGTAATAAAACACGCAGCCCAACAGCAACACAAAACAGTCCACAAAACAGTCCGCTACAAGTGAATAACTCGAACTCACGGCTTCCGATCACCATCCCGTGAGTTCTTACAAGTATAGAACGACTTACCATGAATTTACAGAAGAAAAAATGGATGAAAGAGAGCAGTAAACTCACCTTATTTGTTGGATAACTCAGCTCCTATCTTGGTTCTTCAAACTCTAAGTTTTACCTCCAATTGGAACTTGAAAGGGAGAGAAAATCAATTAGGGTTTGTGGGAAATTTTTGGGAGGATTCTTTGCAGAGCTTATGTCTGGTTATTATGCTCTATTTTAAGTCTAATATATGAAGAAAATAGGCCCTTAAAAGGCCTCTTTGGACGACCCGAAATGGCCCATTTTTGGGCTTTCATTTAAGCAAGTAGGTGACACACCTACTTGTCACCTAGCAGCTTGCGCAGTATCGCAAAAATGCACATATCTCTCTACTCCGATGTCGTATTGACAAATGGTTTAATGCGTTGGAAAATAGACTCATAGATCTTTAATTTGATGTGTGGAACACACCATAACTCTAAGTATATTGGGAGAAAATTGCAGTTACATGTGACCTAAAGTTTCAGTAAAACTTATGAATGTAACTTGTGATGACTTTCATCGACTTTTGTTCCACAACTCGCTTGACTTAAAAACATAACACACGGATGTAATACGACTAATATAAATCATAACATAATCTCTTTATCATGTTAATCACCCTAGTCTCACCCCAAAGGTACATGTTATAACATTCCCAACTTGTCGACTTTCGATGAAACATTGTTTTATTTAATTGCTTTAGCTTCTGAACTGTCCAACCCTCTTTGTACTTGTTGTTCATGATCTTCAATATTTGTAACCTCAGAGGTAACATGATTAACTTACTTTATATACTTTTAAATATTATCTCATTTTTTTGTCCTACATTAGTTTGCTTACGACGCATTTTTACATACGAAAATATAGGGTGTAACATCACTCCCCCTTGGGAACATTCGTCCTCGAATGTTTACTCTTGGAGACTTTGGAAACTTTTTCCAGAGTATCCTTCGTACACTAGGTTAAAACCAACCTGCACGTAGCCAGAAACATACTATGCATGCCACACATGGCCAATCTTTATAAATAGCAGCAATTTGCCTCACCGACCGTAAATCATAAATATTGAAAGTGAAAAATAAAAGCTTACCTGATGACCTGCTAGCCTACATAGAGCTATGTTGTAGCGTCCCATCTCGAACCATATCTTCATTTTGAAATAGGTGGGGGTATTTAGACTTCATTTCTTCCTCCGATTCCCACGTCATCTCTTCTACATTCTTGCTCCTCCATAAAACCTTTACGGAAGCTACCTCCTTATTTCGTAGATTGCGGATTTGTCGGTCTAGGATGGCAACTGGAATTTCCTCGTATGACAAGTCCTCTGTAATCTGTACATCATCCATGGGCACCACTCGGGTAGGATCGCCAATGCACTTCCGTAGCATAGATACGTGAAAAACCGGATGGACAGACTCCAATTCTGAGGGCAACTCTAACTCATAAGCTAGTTGGCCCACTCTCCGAATGATCCTATAAGGCCCAATATACCGTGGGCTAAGCTTTCCTTTCTTGCCAAACCTCATCACGCCCTTCATAGGTGATACCTTTAAGAATACCCAGTCATTAATCCTGAACTCTAAGTCTCGTCGCCGCACGTCAAAATATGACTTCTGACGACTCTGAGCTGTCAACAGTCGCTCCCGGATAACCTTTACTTTCTCTATGGCCTGCTGAACCAGGTCTGGCCCATGTAACCCAGATTCTCCAACATCAAACCACCCTATAGGAGATCTGCACTTACGCCCATACAAAGCCTCGTACGGAGCCATCTGGATACTGGAGTGGTAACTGTTATTATATGCAAACTCGATAAGAGGTAGATGTTCATCCCAACTTCTTTTAAAATCCAACACACATACTCGTAACATATCCTCGAGCGTCTGAATTGTGCGCTCGGCTTGTCCATCAGTCTATGGATGAAAAGCTGTGCTGAGATTCACCTGAGTCCCTAGACCTCTCTGAAATGACCTCCAAAAATGTGCTGTAAACTGAGCCCCACGGTCAGATATAATAGAAACTGGTACTCCGTGTAGCCGCACTATCTCCTTAATATATAACTTTGCATAATCTTCTGCTGTATATGTAGATCTGACCGGTAGGAAGTGAGCTGATTTCGTGAGCCTATCGACTATCACCCATATGGAATCGAACTTACGATTAGAACGAGGTAAACCCATGATAAAGTCCATGTTTATCGCCTCCCATTTCCATGTCGGGATCTCTATAGTCTGCATTAGCCCTCCGGGCTTCTGGTGTTCTACCTTCACTTGCTGGCAACTAGTACATTGGGCGACAAACTCAGCAATGTTCTTCTTCATATCATTCCACCAGTACATATCCTTAATGTCATGATACATCTTCGTCGATCCAGGGTGGATGGAATACCATGAATAATGTGCCTCTGACATAATCCTGTCTCGTAGCCCTGCTACATCTGGAACACACAAACGACCCTTGTATCTGAGAACCCCATCTCCCTTGAGCTCTAACAATGGCTTCTTCTGCTGCGGAACTCGCTCTCTCAACTCGACCAACTCTGGGTCCTCGTACTGCCTTTCCTTGACTTCAGCTATGAGGGATGATTTTGCAGTATTTTGGATTACAACTCCACCATCCTCAGAATCTACTAACCGAACCCCCAACGAAGCCAATTGATGAATATCTCTAGCTAATTGTCTTTTCTCGGGCTCTACATGTGCTAAGCTACCCATAGATCGGCGACTTAAGGCATCTGCTACAACATTAGCTTTCCCTGGATGGTAGAGAATGTTAACATCGTAATCTTTCAATAACTCAAGCCATCGCCTCTGTCGCAAATTCAACTCTTTCTGCTTGAAAATATATTGTAGGCTTTTATGATCAGTAAATATATCAACATGAACACCATATAAATAATGCCGCCATATCTTAAGTGCATGGACAACCGCAGCTAACTCGAGGTCGTGGGTCGGATAATTCCTCTCGTGCTTCCTCAACTGCCTTGAAGCATATGCAATTACCTTCCCATGTTGCATCAGGACACATCCTAACCCGACACCTGATGCATCACAATACACGGCATAACCCTCTAGACCCTCTGGAAATGTTAGAACTGGAGCTGAGGTCAACTTGTTCTTAAGCTCTTGGAAACTCCGCTCACAAGCCTCTGTCCATTGAAACTTAGTTTCTTTCTGTGTCAACTTCGTCAATGGTGTCGAAAGGGAAGAAAAACCCTCTACGAACCTCCGATAGTATCCTGCTAAGCCTAGAAAGCTACGAACCTCTGTCGGAGTGGTAGGTCTAGGCCAAGATTTCACGGCCTCAATCTTCTGAGTGTCCACCTTTATCCCTTCATCTGATACAATATGCCCCAAGAATGCTACAGACTTCAACCAGAACTCACATTTAGAAAACTTAGCATACAACTTACGATCACGGAGGGTTTGGAGTACCGCTCGCAGGTGGTCCGCATGCTCATCCTCTGAACGGGAATAAACCAGAATATCATCAATAAATACTATCACGAACAGATCTAAAAATGGCCGGAATAGGCTATTCATCAAGTCCATAAATACAGCGGGTGCATTAGTCAACCCGAAGGACATGACAAGGAACTCGAAGTGGCCATATCGGGTCCTGAAGGCTGTCTTCGGAATATCTTTTTCCCGAACTCTGACCTGGTGGTACCCCGACCTCAAATCAATCTTGGAAAAGCATCTAGCTCCCTGCAACTGATCAAATAAGTCATCGATCCTTGGAAGTGGATACTTATTCTTAATAGTTACCTTGTTCAACTGCCTATAATCGATACACATCCTCAGCGAGCCGTCTTTCTTCCGCACAAATAGTACCGGTGCACCCCAAGGTGAGGTACTGGGCCTAATGTAACCTTTCTCCAGCAAATCTTTTAACTGCTCCTTCAACTCCTTCAATTCGGCAGGTGCCATTCTATACGGAGGGACGGATATTGGTTGAGTTCCTGGAAGCAAATCGATGCTAAAATCAATCTCTCGCTCTGGAGGAATACCTGGAAGCTCATCTGGAAACACATCTGCATACTCTTTGACTATGGGAATAGACTGAAGTGTAGGTATCTCAGCATCTGCATCTCTAACTCGCACAATATGATAAATGCACCCTTTTGCGATCATTTTCCTCGCCTTCAGATAGGAAATAAACCTACCTCTGGGTGTTGGTGTATTACCTACCCATTCAAGGACTGGCTCACCCGGAAAATGAAATTTGGCTACCTTTGCTCGGCAATCAACTGTGGCATAGCAAGCTGCCAACCAGTCCATGCCCATGATAGCATCAAAGTCCATCATCTCTAGCTCAACTAGGTCAGCTGAGGTCTGACGACTACAAATTGTCACCGTACAACCTCGGTAAACCCGTCTAGCAATAATCGATTCTCCGACCGGTGTAGATACCGCAAAAGGATCACTTAGTATTTCAGGCACTATACCAAACTTCCTCGCGACAAATGGGGTAATATACGATAAAGTAGATCCTGGGTCTATCAAAGCATAAGCATCGTGAGAGCAAATGGTTAATATACCTGTCACAACGTCTGGTGAAGACTCCTGGTCCTGTCGACCCGCTAAAGCATAGATACGGTTCTGATTACCACTTGAACTGGAACCTCTACCTCTGCCTCGACCTCTACCAGCCGAAGACTGAGACTCACGCCTTGAAGGATGCACGGACATAGACGATCCTGTTGCTGAACTCGCTGGTTGTGCCATTCCCCCAGAATCTCTATTTGGGCAATCTCGCATCATATGCCCCGGACGCCCACATGTATAACAAGCATCAGAACCTGCTCGGCATTGACCCAAGTGTCCTCTACCACAGATGTCACACCGCGGAGGAAATGACCATGTCTGCGCAGAACCTCATTGTCGCTGCAAACCCGACGCCCGTGAGCTCTCACCTGGTCCTGACTGAGTATAGCGGTCATACCCGTAACCCTGTAACTGAGGTGGCGGAGGCCTAGGTGGCCGTCCGAAGTACTGGGTCCTATAACTACCCTGAGATTGCTCCTGAGACCTGGGAAATCTCATCCTCTTACGTTGCCCTTGCTCAGCCCTCTCTGTACCCTGCTGCCGACGCCTACCCCTTTCTATATTCTGGGCGAATGCCTGAATCCGGGAGATATCCATACTATCCTGCAATGCAGCGGTGGCACATGCCTCGGTTAACTCTGGGGCTAACCCTGCTATAAACCTGTGAATCCTGTCCCGCATAGTAGAAACTATGGATGGTGCATATCTGGCCAATGAGTCAAAACGGAGACTATACTCTCGAACACTCATATTACCCTGCTTGAGGGCTAGAAACTGATCGACTCGAGCCTGTCGGATCTCCCACGGTAAGTACTGGTCAAGGAAAGCATCTGAAAAATTCTCCCAAATAGCTGGAGGTGTATCACGTCCCCTGGACCTCTCCCATCCCTCATACCAAAGGATGGCTATATCTCGGAGTCGAAAAGCTGCTAGCTCAACTGCCTCTTTCTCCGTGGCATGCATAACACGAAAGATCCTGTGAAGCTGATCTATGAAATCCTGCGGGTCCTCCCTCTGATCTGTCCCCGTGAACTCTGGGGGACTCAAAGCAATAAACTCTCGGACCCTTGAACTCCCAGACCCCTCAGAAGTTCCTGCACTAGCTGATGCCCTAGCATGTTGCTGGGTAGCTACCAACTGTGTCAACAAATGCACCGCACTCCTTAAGTCCTGATCTGATGGAAGTGGAGGGGGAACTGGATGTGCGGTTTCCCTAGGAATCTCCGTAGTTGGTGGAGGAGCCGGTAATGGCTGAGTAGGGGTCTCCCCTTGAGCCTCAGACTGGGCCCCATCTACTGGGGGTACCCTGTTGGTCCCCTCACCTACTACTGTATCTCTCCTCTGGCTAGCCGTAGTCTTCCTAGTCACCGTCATCTGTGCATGCAAACACCAACACATAAGTTTAATTCAAATTTCCTATAACTCAGTTCTATAGCACGATTTAGATTTCAAAGAAGTGTAACCAACTCCTAAATGCCCTGTAGTTCCTTGCTTATATAATGTGGTGCACAACACATCTATAAACAAGACCCTACTAGACACGGCTTGTAGACTCCCTAGGACAGAACTGCTCTGATACCAAGTTTGTCACGCCCCGAACCTAGGAGCGAGACAAGCACCCCGTGCCTCACCTAACCTGGCGTACCAAATTGCGACTAAGGGACTCTGAACACATAATGTCATACTTTGGCCATGGGGCCACCTTGCAAGATAATTTGCGAAGCAAAATATAAAACTGAATGGAAACTAGCACTAACTAAATATCAATATAAAGCTAGGCCGACAAGGCCGTCATAGCTACTACAGCTGACAAACCACCAATTTATACAAACCCAACATAATGCACTAACCAACAGGATATGCCTACAAGCCTCTACTGATAGATGTACTGTGATCGGAACAGGGCCCCGACCTACCCATAACATATATACAGATATACATAAGATGTACACAAAACTCTAGTCCTGGCAACTCCGAAAGACGTGGAGCTTACCGATCAGGCGGAACTCGGAAAACACCTACTGAGGAGGTCTACCCGTCTGTCTGTCTGAACCTGCACGCATGAAATGCAGCGCCCCAAAAAGGGACGTCAGTACGAAATAATGTACCGAGTATGTAAGGCAATAAAATAACTGAAATCTGAAACTGAACTGATAATATGATAACTGAAATTAACTGGGAGTCAAAGATGATCTGGAGATATACTTACCTGCTGATACTGACTCAACTCCTTCAATATAGTAAGTAAAATAATTGTACGGCCTTATAAGGCTCGGTATATATAACTGCTCTGCCATAGTAGGCTCGCTTATAGGCGCTCGGCCATACTAGGCTATGTATCTCGACCATGCTGGGCTCGCTCATAGGCGCTCGGCCACAGTAGGCTCGGTATATAACTTTCCATCTGATCAGAGGTTGCCCAATAGGGGCCTGCCCATCGATTATAGCTCGATGGTAATGAAAATACTGTAATACTGTATATATAGGCTTGCTGCTCTCTTGACTGAAAGAAGACAATACTAAAATTGAATATAGAGTCTCGATAAGGAATAATATTGTAACTTATGAGACTAGAATAGTGTGAATAAATTCATGAATATGAACTTCTCTTTTTGTCTCATTACTAACACATGTAGCTACGAGATCATGCCAAAATAAAGGAAGGCTTAGCCTTAACATACCTTATCACAATCTTTTCAATCACCAAGTTGAACTCACCTCTTCGCACCTTAATCTACAAGAATGATAATAATACTATCGTTAAGTTACGAAAGGTACAACTATCGCACAACGAACGACAAACCTATTTTGTATTAAAACGGGCAGCATCTCCCCTATAATATGCCCTTCCTCCAACTTCAAGATAACACCAACAATACAAGGACAGAACAATAACAACATATATACATCATTTTCCAGCCCTATATACACCATCAAATACTACAAAACAGCCCAACACACCCCAATCTCTTCGTACACAAAACGACCACCGTAGTAGTGTCAAACGACCCGAAAATGTTATGACGAACGACCAGCCAACCACCCTAAATTTATATGGTGTTTATAAACCCCCTTCCTCCTCCAAAACTCCACAAAATAGTAATAAAACACGCAGCCCAACAGCAACACAAAACAGTCCACAAAACAGTCCGCTACAAGTGAATAACTCGAACTCACGGCTTCCGATCACCATCCCGTGAGTTCTTACAAGTATAGAACGACTTACCATGAATTTACAGAAGAAAAAATGGATGAAAGAGAGCAGTAAACTCACCTTATTTGTTGGATAACTCAGCTCCTATCTTGGTTCTTCAAACTCTAAGTTTTACCTCCAATTGGAACTTGAAAGGGAGAGAAAATCAATTAGGGTTTGTGGGAAATTTTTGGGAGGATTCTTTGCAGAGCTTATGTCTGGTTATTATGCTCTATTTTAAGTCTAATATATGAAGAAAATAGGCCCTTAAAAGGCCTCTTTGGACGACCCGAAATGGCCCATTTTTGGGCTTTCATTTAAGCAAGTAGGTGACACACCTACTTGTCACCTAGCAGCTTGCGCAGTATCGCAAAAATGCACATATCTCTCTACTCCGATGTCGTATTGACAAATGGTTTAATGCGTTGGAAAATAGACTCATAGATCTTTAATTTGATGTGTAGAACACACCATAACTCTAAGTATATTGGGAGAAAATTGCAGTTACATGTGACCCAAAGTTTCAGTAAAACTTATGAATGTAACTTGTGATGACTTTCATCGACTTTTGTTCCACAACTCGCTTGACTTAAAAACATAACACACGGATGTAATACGACTAATATAAATCATAACATAATCTCTTTATCATGTTAATCACCCTAGTCTCACCCCAAAGGTACATGTTATAACATTCCCAACTTGTCGACTTTCGATGAAACATTGTTTTATTTAATTGCTTTAGCTTCTGAACTGTCCAACCCTCTTTGTACTTGTTGTTCATGATCTTCAATATTTGTAACCTCAGAGGTAACATGATTAACTTACTTTATATACTTTTAAATATTATCTCATTTTTTTGTCCTACATTAGTTTGCTTACGATGCATTTTTACATACGAAAATATAGGGTGTAACACTTTACTTAAGTAATATCGTAAAGTTCTCTCTTAGTGCTTTTCTCAGCCTATTCTAATAACCTTTAAGTATTCTATTAGTGAAAGTCAAGGTTGTAGAAAGAAAGTCTACCGGACGTGGAAAAACTGACTTCTAGTGAGGGTTGGCGCCCTAGCTTAAACCTATTAGTCTTGCTAGCTTAACGTCTTGGGAGTGAAGTTCTTCCCGGGCGGGGAGAATGAACGATGTTGATTGGCATAAGGCCACTAGTCTAATTCTGAAGCATTGCCTCTTCTAAGAACTTCAGTCAAAAGGGAGTGATGTGATTCCCAGGTGGGGATCACGAACGAGATATAGCACAAGAACTTGACTTAAGTAATTTCTTAAGTCAGTCTCTTAGCGCCGACCTCATATGTTCGCAGTCTTCAATTTCCATTTTCTAATCGATTAATTAGCAATTATCATAGATGGAATGATAGGCGAAAGCTGCTTAGGAGCTAACTTTAAGAAAGTGAACATTAGTATGCTCTAACAACCTTAAGGTATGACTAAACAGGGCGTATTGCACTAACAGAACGACTTTTATGCTTAATCTTAAGTTTTTTTTCTAAAATTTAGTCAATTAGTCTTATTAAGATAAGGAGCACTTTGAGGTATAAGGTATTATGGTAATCTTTGTCATAGAAGTAAATTAAAAAAATGATAAACTGATTCGACTGGATGCTCCTCTTGCCTTTATCGTTGTGTGCTCTATTACTGCTTTCTCAGATAGATGCTGGGGTGGCTGCTTCAGTCCTTGCTACATTTCCCGTCTCCTCTCTAGCCATCTTTACATCTGCCAGAATCATGTCATCGACCCAATTCTGGCATTTATGGTGGTGGACATACTCGATTGGAATGGGAAGAACTACTCATCCAACGAGTTGACATACCTCTTAGCAGTCCCTTAAAATCGGTACTAATGAATCTATAGTTCTCAAATTTTCATGGGCCGAGAAAAACTCTACTTTACAAACTTTCCTACCTCCGCTCAACCTTTCTGCCCCACCTATACTAATAGTGGAGGATATGTTTTTATTTAGTAGATTTAGATGACTTTTTAATGCTAGGAAGAGAGTACAGAAAGGCTTGTTAATCTAAATGGGAATACGGATAAAGAGAAAGAGACTGAAGCAGCGGGGCCTGATAGAGAGGCTGCCGCCCTGAGGCTGAGCTTAAACCTTCTGTGTCAGGGTCGTCTTACTGAGCTGCAACACAAAGTTGAATACCCAAAAGTCAACCTTCCGCTATGAAATTCAGGAAGAAAACAATGGCTTTAGCGCTAGCGCTCATCCCTTGCTTGGTTCTCCCGTGAGGGAAGGTCTAGTATATAATTTTCTTCTTCTTGATCGAAGCTCTATCTCTCATTCAGCCCTTTCGCAAGCTTCGTTCAAAAGGGGAGTCCATAGGCGCGAATACTCGGATTGGACTTGGAAACCCCCGCGGAGTTGAACACTGACTTCGGCCAGGAGATTGATAGAGACCATCCTTTGGTTGAGAGAGCCAGAGCCCTTCAGTGGTACAAGGATATAAAATTCCCAATGGGAGAGCATGTGCCCAGAGAAGAGAATGGCTTATGTAAAGAAGGTTGACTTGGAAGTTGTTCAGTTAGAGGAGGACGCCCCAAGCCAATGGTGAGCTAAAAGCACCTTTTTGGGGGTTCTATCGAAGATTTATTGTGCATCTATTTAGTACATCTACAAGACGATGAAACTATATATGATATTAAAGTATATTAGTTCTTTCAATTGAATCATATGTGAAAGGATATTCGCCCCTTCTCCATGGAGCCTTCTTGGATAACCTATTTCTGACCAGTTCGTCTTCTGAGGAGGTTCGAGCGTAGATCGGTTGGTTTGTCCTTGGCGATAAGTCTACCTTTGAAAGGAGCCTGGAATGCAAGCCTTTAAGCCAAAAGTTCCACTGTGCCAGTGGAAATCTACCAGTACCCATTGAAGTGAAATCCGCTTCAGCATCATCAATAGACGCAGAAGAAATGGAAGAAATTAGATTTGTGGACTCGCCTCAGGATCCTTGAACATATATCATTTCCCCATTCTGGTTGCTACTCCTAGTCTAGCTCTTCCTCTGGTAGTTCCTAAAGGTTGAAGGGCGCTTACCGATGATAGATGTGTATGCAAGGTAGCTAAATGAACATATCAAATTACCATGGAATAGGGGTGAAGGTCCAGATTCATGGATAGGTTGTGCCGGTGTAATTGAGTTGTCGATGTATCAGCCCCCTTTTCAGTCTTAGTGTTCCGAATGCTTATTCCCGTTGTAGGAGAAAAAAACCCGTACTTATTCATTATACCAGCGGAGGCATAGGGTAGATTTATTCTACTAGCGACTGTCGATTGATATGCAACCCTATCTCTATTCAGAAGGAGGGATGGTCATCGAATAAGGTTTCCTTTCCTTAGAATAGCAAGATCTTTCTTATTAGAGCAATCGTTACTTTTGTTCTGTTGCTTTCCTAAAAGGGTCCTAGGGCCCAATCAATCTCAATACTCTTGATGCAATGGACTGTGAGAGGGTGAAAGCCTAGAAGACGCCTAGAACTCATAAGGAATAGGCCCTGCAGCGAACTCTAAGGTTTATAATTATATCTTTAATTGACTTTTACCTTTAGCTTACCAGACAACTTACGGAAGCATTTATCTCTATCACGCACTTCAATCCGCACATAAGACGATACCTCTTTTCTATACTCATATAAAGTAAGAGTCCTGCTAGCTCGTCTCTGTCTGGCAGTTTCAGCCTCGGCACACCAGTTGAATTTCTATCTAGGAGCATCATGGTAAGAAAACTCTCGATCTCGGCTAGATTCAGCTAGAACTATAGACCAGGAAAGTCGTATTGCAACTATGCCAAGCAAAATATTGATTCCAATGCTGATAGAAATAATCTACTTTTTAGGGATGAACCTAGCAGCTAGGCGCTGAACCTTAAGATTAAGTTAGATTTCTTATGTGGTATTATGAACCCCTCTTCCCTAAGAAAGCTCTTTCATGAATAATAGACTATCCACACCATCCCATTTCGGTAGGGACAAAACCTGCAGCAAGAGCGAATGACAGCATTATGCCCAACCCAACCGCCTTAAGTAGAGGGCCACTAGCCGGAATAGTTAATTCACATAAAGGCGTTTCACTAATGGCATGGGGCACCGGCTGGGTAAGATTTCCAGAATCGATAAACTTTGCGACCTCAAACCCCTGCGGTCGATACTGTAGGTCGAAATACTTCTCGTAGTTGAATAGTGGGTCAAATATGGTGCTATCAGGCATATTAGCCATTGAGAAAGGGTCCACCTTGTACCAGACAACACAACCTACACCCGTGACCACAAGCACCAAGTAACGCCCAAAATATCCGGGACGAAATGTTACAACATCAGTTAATACCGTATCCGCATTCCCAGGTTCATTCAATAATCCACGAACGCCGGCTCCTAAACTAGAGGTGGTAAACATACTATCGGGTGAAATTCTACTAATTATATATGATAAGCCCAGGTTGTTGTTGCAGTATACGGTCAGTTTTTCCAATTTAACACTACAATACTCTAACTCTTTAAGTAGAAACTTAGATTGACCGGGTAGAAAACGAATGCAAAAGCCATACTTTTATTACCAAAAATATTGTACGAACCGGGTAAAACCTCATCTAAGCAGATACCTTTCTTCATACCATGTATTATACCCTCCCACCAAGGATGAAATGTGTTCAAAGAACGAGAAAAAAGAGGCGTACTACTTGATCCTCCCTCAGAATTACCTAAGAAATATCCGGTATTACCATTATCACCATCAGAAAAAGTCCCTCGATTAATCGTCAGTTTTTCGAACTTCTCTCACAACGTATAATCATCCAGGTCGTCGATATTTTTCAATACATTATAAAATTGAAACCAATCTATATTGTTCGGCCGCATAACTAGAAATGTATTTATTCTATAGGATATAAACCCTATAAACAGTGCTTCCGCTATTTAACACAGTTACCAAAGGGTCACCGGCGCCAACCCGGTTTGCTAGTTCAGCAAAAGGCAGAGGGATAGTCTAATTCTAGGTGAGCAGGGCTTATATCAGATTTACTGAGCATTGAGCATTGTAAACCAACCATTTTTAAAATTCATTACATGCACAAAAATATCCTATCAAATAAACACTACAACTAAAAATGACCAAATAACCAAATAGTTTACCATAAATATCTTTTTTCTCTTCAACCCCTGAAACATCAGCTTTACCCTCTAGTTTTTCAACCCTTACTTCTATACCATCATAATTTAGAACTGAATAATTATTTAAATTTGAAAAATTATTCACTTCTTTGATTGACCATTTCAGCAATTTGTCTATAAACTCAGGTTGTGGAAAACTATCTAGAATTGAAAGTTTTTTCCAAATAATCTATGATTAGATCAGCTAAGTTCGGTATATCCCAACCCTACACCTGAGAATGTAAGTTATCACATGTATTAAAATTAATAACTGACCTAATTCAATTAGTAAGACATTTAGGAATGATAAGGTGTGGCGTCTATGTATATATGTATAGAGATTAAAAACTAATTTGGTGAAGATCCCAGTTATGTAGTCTATAAGGCGAAGATGGAAAGTTAAGACTCTTAAACTCTTGTATAAACCGTAAAGCCAAATCCTATACACGGCCCTCAAGCACGGTCTACCGCGGATAATGATTATCCTTAATAAATAAATAAATATTTAATAATATTTTTATTATTCTGTATAATAAACCACGAAATAGTCTATGTATCTCTCACCCTGTGCCAAACCGGTGGTAGCCTAAATATATTTAAGCTAAATGGCGTAGGTATATTAATTATAGGGTGATCTGGTTTCATTTCCTATAGAGTTCTAGATATGTTAGTATCATTTTTCTGGTACTCTGCGGAAGATGCGTGAATTGTCCTGCTGAACCGATCTTGCTTAGGGCGGGTGACCATCTTATAATTGAAGATAAGCACCAAAAGTAAGATAAGTGAGGCGTTCGGGACCTATACTAGTAGAGGAACCAACCCCAGAAAACCTGACCAAAAGATAGCTAAGTCCCCGTCACTAACCTTACTTCGGACTATGTGGCTGATCCGCTGAGAAAAGACGGTAAGGCAAAGAGAAAGTACCACTTTTCTTAAGTTAAGATGAATCTAATCTATTGAAGAGTCAAGGTTTCCAAGTAGCACGGATGAGGCGAAGCATCGATCCAACTACATACCAACGGAAAGACATTACGGGCGGTTGTATCCCATCGTATTCACGTATCAATGCGTAAGTGGTCATATAATAGTTGCGTCATTGCGCCTAAAGTCTTATGGCCGAAGGTCTCCGGTGCGTCGTAATAGCCTACTGGTATACAAGCACACCGTGCTCTAGGTTGGTTAAGCCTATGAGCATAAAGAAGGAAGTCTGTGCCAGAGATCTCTCTACACAAGATGTCGTGTAGAACCATCTTGTGGTCATCGAGTATAGGAACTCGATAAGACAGACCTCTCTGAGCAACCTCATCGTACCAGAAGTTTCTTAAGAGCCCAATTATATGCGCAAGCGAGAGAATTTATAATACAAATAAGGTTTGAGAACAAGACGTGAAGGTCTCAGAAAAGTAAATACATGCCTGCTGATGGAAACCTTTCTATATAAAGTATGCCACTGGAGGGGTCCTTCCCTGCAATGTATATAGGAGAGTCAGCTTCTACTTACTTACTTCTAGAAGCGAAGGTTGGCAAGGAAGACCCATTCAGTATACTAATGTTAGCGAATCAGATTCTTCAAAAGAAGAGTCCGCAGGGGCGGCAAATCTAGTTTCCAAATAAGTCAGAATCTTAGCGGAAGCTCTTCCTTTGACAGTTATTCCTATGTCAGCTACTACTTTGTCAGAGGCTAAGTTCCCTCTATCTTCTGGGAAGGGAGTAGAAGAAGAAGTCCTCGTGACTCGGCTACATAAATTATCACATCATCCGAATAGATTTACATTGTCAATCAAATAGAGAAAGATAGTTTTTTGTACTTACCTTCCTACTAATAATAGTTATGGTCAGTGATGCGATCCCATATCCTACCTAATCTAAGACTAATCTTAGTTTACAAGAAGTTTTCTTATGAAAGAAAGTGGACGTTTCTTTTTACTCAGTGAATGTTTCCGAATCTCTCGTTCTATAGGAGTAATAAGCAAAAAAGGGGATTTTTTAGGCTACTCCGCGAAAGAGTCAACACGAAAGAATGGTAGTATTCAACTTTCTATTGTCAATGTTCAAGTTCTTTGTCATATATTATCTTATTCTTCTTGAATTGTCTCAAATTACCTACGGAGTTTGAGGGGTTCACTAGATTTTTTATTCCTTCTCCATTTTTGAGAGCAGGGAAAGGTAAATATTACTATATTCTTTCTTCCCTCTCTTCTTCCTCCCTGACTTCATACTCGTTCTAACCCAACAAAAAAGGTCAGAGTTCCATTTGGTGGGTGGGTCTAGGGCGAACGAAAGAGATGTGTAGCAGAGGGCAGGTGAGGCATTGTGTCATCGAAGAGAAAGAAATTGGCTCTTCCATTTCTTAGTAGGAGTGCCCCTATGTTAGCAGGACATTTCGTCTAAGAATAAGGTTTGAGTTAGTGCACTAACTACCTTTTTTTTTCTCGCCTAGTGGCTCTATCTCTAAGGTAACCCGGACTAGTAGCAACCGATTCTAGTAAATAAGATATTCTTAAATAGAATTGGTTCTTCTTTCTCTCTCCTTTCTCCTAGAGGAATTGAGTCCTTCATTTCGGTCTAACTTCCTTACTCTACCCCGGTCTCACTCTGACAACGTACTATCCTAGACCTCTGTCTATATCGACATTGATAGAAATTCATAGTTCTAGTACTTGCATTACGGTCCGTCCATTAGTTCGATGATACTACAGCTACTACTGCAACTGCAAGAACAACTACTGGAAAAAGATTCAACACTATAGTCTCGCCCATAACGAGGAAGTTTGAGATGAATGGGAAAAAGAGAGTCATGGAAATGATAACTAGGAGAGCGGCTGAGGCGATCAGAGAACGAATGGAAGATAAGAGCGTGGGATCAAAGAGAAAAAAATGGGATGAGGAAAGGCAAAGCTATTAATCTACCTCTGAGGTAGAGGTTAAATTTCACCTTCAAGATTTCGATTAATTGAATCTCCTGCCCCTACTTCTACTAAAGCTAGCTCCCCCTTCATTGTCCTTTTTTATTTCTTAGCTGCGACTTCCTCTCTATACACAATAACCTTTTTGTGGGTTGTGTTGTAATAAGAAAGATCTTGCTATGACCATACCGATTCTCTCAACGCTCTCTCTTTTTTTCGCCAGTTAACTATTTTGATTCTTTTAGTGTGGGCTAAGACTTTTTTGCTTTTCTTTCTATTGATTGAGACCTAGCCTCTCTCCTTTGGTTCGTAGCCTTGGGGTTATACACTTTTCCTTAAGGCGGAGGTTTTGCCCCACTAGGAAAGAATGGAACTTCAAAAACATGTACTCTGTCAAAGGCAAAGAGGTTTTAGCAACCTTAGAGCTAGTTCAACTTGAAGACTGTCTTTTTCTCTATACGGAATTCCTAAGAGTCCACAAAAGAAGGCAGTACCAAATAACCTAGAATAAGGAAGTTTTTGACCCACTCAAGGGAACTAGCAAAGAAGCAAGATGTCCAGTCACCTGGTCTTTAGGATTCTTACGATAGCAGGCGAGACTAAGTAGAAATACAAAGTGTAGGTAATTCTTTATCCACTCTACCGAATCAATCACATTTGACACCTAAGGAAGGAGAATTAGCGGCATCTCCTTCGAGAAGAGCCCATATTCTTTCTTTAATACTATGAGATAGATTAGGAAAGACTTCGTTTTCCTCCAACTCCGGGTCAAGGTTTGCATTTAGCTGAGGTAGAAGTTCGTTAGCAAGTGGAAAGTAAAAGAGTGGGTCATTCTCTTCTAATTGAACTTCCCCCCCATCCTGTACAAGGGATAAGCTTACTTGAATTCCTTCAAATTTAAGGGTTATAGGAGCCTCCTTTTCTTGAAGAAGAGGTGCATCCCCATTTCCTTCTGCCTTATTTTCATTTCCCCCTTCGTCCTCTCCCTCTTCGAGTCATTTCGCTTCTTTTGAGAAGAAGGATGTTCAAGCATAAGGTCATCGTCTCTTTTCTTTCTTTTTTTTAATTGGCTTCTTTGATAGAGGCTTATGGATAGAATTGAAAGGGCGGTGAGGATTGTTCCTAGAATCATAGGGGAAAGGAATCTCCATTTCGAACTAAACAACCAGCGCACTTGTTCCTATTTCATTTTCTTATCCCAAGTCCTTGCACTAAGTTACTTATGGAATATCAAATCTTGAGGCCGGGCCTCAGATGGATTAGGCGGGGACAGGATTCGAACCGATGACTTAAGTAATTTCTTATTATACGATATCTTCGCCATGGATGATAGGATTCCTCCTGGAAGTGAAGGCAGGAGCAAAGCCTATTGATTCACCAGTTTGCTAACCTACTTGTCGGCTACCCGCACTCTATAACCAGAATAGGGCTCTGGACTTAAAACCACCCGCTTTTAGAAGTCTGGAAGGCGACGCCTAAACTAGTCGGACTTGATTGAATCGATAGGCTTACCAGACTTCTCTGTCTATTCAATTGATTTTGTTGCAGACTCTTCCCCACGCCTATTTGTTCCCACGGCCATGTAGCTAAAGTCAAGCCTCTTCATTCATTCATGGCAATCGGTCTGGTAAGGAAGAAGTGAGCTCTAGCCTTAGTCTTAGTACGCGTACTCTGACCTATGGCTTTTCATTGATTTCGATCAGACAGAAGCTGAGAGTGGTGCTCTATCTCCCGCTGAGCTCTCCTTATCGGCTAAAACTTCTACTAAGATTGAAAAGAGTGTAGACTTGTCTCCAAGGATGGAAGGATCTTCCACAAAAAGGAAGGTACTTGTCGGTCGTACTCATCGCCAACCAACTACCACTACCTTGGTCATGATTCCAGTTCCTATGGTCACAAATGATGACACGAACCTGTATGCGTCGTCAAATTACAGTTTCGACCTCGTTTGCCCGGTTTTGATTGTCGGAACTCTTCTTAACCACTTAAGTGACTAGTTTTGCACAAACTCATCTGGAACCTTTAGAAATCGATCTGACCAGTCCCGATAAGTCATAAATGACGGCTCGAACCTACGGGTTTGGTCAAATTACCATTTTCCCCTCAAAAATCCAATTTCGAGGTTTCGGGTCGTTATAAAGAACATGATAAGAACAAATGCAGAATCCAAAGAGTGACATGGCAGATGAAGAAGAAAATTCCATTTGCTCATCCTAGCATGGCATATCTGTATCCCCTGATAATGATCATTCCTATTCGATATCATGAATAGGTATGCCTATCAAACATTTCTATATGCGAGATAGAGGGCTGCTTTGGTTTGGAGCTATTCCCATTAGGTTTCTTTCTCCTCGCCTTGTCGATATAGCGCATCTTACGGGGCGCCTTTCATCAAGTAAAGGCTCGTGATAAGGCTCTTGTGGAACTAGGCTCTCTTAAGATCGTGTGAAAGAGTTCTTCTTTACCGAGAAGATTGACATGACTATTTCTATAAGTAATAGAATGTATGAAGTCGGCCCGAGAAAAAGATAAAAAATTACTTTTTGAAGTCAATAAAAGATCATATAATAAAATGGTGGGTTAGATAGCAAGAGCAACTAGATCAGTAATGGAAAGGGTGGCTAAAATGGATAGATCTCTTTTACCCGGGGTTCTAACTGGATACCTTGAAAAGCTCTCATCTTTTTGTCTAGAACAACAGAATCAAGAGGAGCAGAGCGAACAAAATCCGCTTTGGGGTGAATTCCCTCCCCTGAAGTTGGCGCTAATTGAACCCTAGATTATGAGCTTACTGATTCAAAGCTCTCATGAGATCTCATTGGCATGCCCTACCAAATGAAAAGGAAGTCGCATGAGCAAATTAAGAGTTAGAATTCCCCGACTCCGTTCCTATTTATTAGCCTTCTTTCTACTTCAACATCAACTTTGCTAGCTAACTAATTGATCCTCGCCCATCTTTGGTTGCATGTTAGGAGTATTATATTGGACCTATGTGATCTCGTTACAATATTCTTTTTTTTTACAGAGATTTCTGGTGAAAACTTCAATCTTGAAGCATGAGCTGGCAAACAGAATGTCCGAGGAAGGAGAACTAGCTAAGCTTCTTCACAAGCGAAGGAATTACAGCCTAACCATCTGTGAGATCGGAGACTTCGGGCTCCCCAGTCCCCTTTCAGCCTTTTCTTACTTATTTTTGATGATGAGCCTTCCCGCGCCTTCCTACACAAGCATATGTTCTCCTGAGATCCAGGTTTCTGCACGATGATTTGTTCTGTCCTCACTTCCTTTTCCATATTTTATCCTAAGGACATCATCATTGAATTTCATCTTCACTTGGGGATTACTTCCTTTCTCTAGGTTCATTCTCTCCATTCTTCGTTGTATGCAGCCCCATCAAGTGGCTACCACCCTCTATTCTTGGAGATCATTTACCCTTTCGCGGAAGTGTAAGACCATGAATCTCTCGTGGAAAGGCCCATTCGCAGCAACGCACTCTGGTAGTTCATTCACTATCATAACAACTGGAATATTCTTTTTCTTCGTAAAAAGTCTTCCATACTTTGAATCCAGCCGGACTTCCTGCCCATCGAGTACTTTTAATAATGTATTGGCATAGGTGGGCCCCCTCTCAGTGTAGGAAGCATACCCACTACTCTCCTGCTATGGCTGGTGAAACTCATCGAAGAGCCATATGTCGCGGTAATCGTGTGCCTCGGTGAAGTCATTTTTTCTGGAGCTCGCATAATAGATCTTTACTACTTTTGAGAGTAAATGAAAAAGCAAGGTGTTTTGGGTACTGAGCTCGCCTATTATGAAAGGCTCCTTTGTTTTTATGGGTCGCTGCCCTAGGAATTGAGCCTCTATCCAATCAATTGCCACACATTTTTCTTTTCTTTCCTCGAATTCGTACTCCTCCGGCCATCCCTTTTCTTCCATATACTTTCGTACCCTTTCTTTCTATTAGGGTTCCTGCTTCCATTAGTTTGAGGACTTGTATGTCCTCATAGGAGCCCTTCATGCTCAGGTACCTTTGTAGAACAATATGCTTCAGCTGTTCATGACTGAACACTTACGGCCACGAATTTAGTCCCGCAAGCTGCTCTATAATGTCGGTTGCACTCACAGGAGCACCCCCTGTTTTTTTCTTTCCCTCATAAGCCTCTGCTACTTCCATAACATGGGCCTTTGACGTATTCCCCCATATATGTGGATTCTTATCTTCTTTAGTGATGTATTCGTAGATCGAACCCCAGCCCTTTTTTGCCTGGATGTCGCATTGCATTTGCTCAAACTCTGGAAACACTTTCCTAACATGGCTTCTAAAATTATTTTTAGGTGCCCTCTCGACCTTTCCACCGATGCTCTAATATAACCTTCTGATTCTATGGTTCTCCCTGGCTACGAGGCCTCACATGGGTAGAGTTCAGTATTCCTTTATCGATGGCTGACCCCGCTCTTTCCTTTCACCGGTCGGTAAGTGCATCTTATTCCTATTAAGCGGGGCTACAGTTTCTAAATAAAAAGGTGGCGCCATTCCCGCTAAAGAAAAAGCAATTCTTCATCCAATCTCTGTTCCAGATTCTGGTCTTACCAAGTCACCTTTCTCTAAGGCTAAATAGCTAAATATCTAAATATCCTCATACTATTTTTTTCTATTTTCTTTATTCTTTCATGTCAAGATTTCGAAAGACACTGGGGAGGGAGAATGAACGATCGAATGCTAAAGATCTTGAATAAAGCATTGATAGCTTTGCAGAGGAGAAAAACTTTGATTCTTCCCGAAGGTGTTCCTTGCATGCTGAAGTGAACAGGGGCGGTACCAACTACAACTAGAAAGTGGTCACTCTTGTCAATGAAATACCATTCATAGTTGTCTATATTAGTAACATAGCCATAACGACTTTGTTTTACTGCTTGAGGTGGTGATAGCTTTTATATATTTGCTTAATTATAAGCTTGCATAGTGCTCTTCCTATTTGTTTTCTCGGCTTTCTTCTGCCAAACGAAGACTGTTTCTCGTACCTCTGTACATATTGCACTGATATCTTCTCTTTCACTCTCTTTCTTCATTAAGAAAAGGTGAAGATTGAATCGGGAACCGAAAATGAAGTAGGAACAGACTTGTCCTTTGGTTGAAAAGTCTTGTACGGTTCCTCAGTCTGGGGGCACTGCAAGAACCCCTATGACACTTGGAGATTGCTTGCCTATGTCAATTGTACAGTTATCTAACATGGTAAGTGTGCCATATCCATCTAGGCTTCAAAGTCGGATTTTGAAGAGAGAGAGACACCGACCCTAGTCAATCTAAATGATGTAGACAGAACCCGCTCTGGGCTTGATTGCCACCGAAAATTTCCCGAGACGGTAGAATGTAAACTCTAGGGTGAAGAAGAAAGCATTGCCCGGCTTAGATGAGCCTTTCGATTATGATTTGTTAGCACAACTAGCTAGTGTACCAGCTAGAATTACCTTGTTGATGTTGTCACCTGACATCCGACAAGTGTCAAGGCTCTATCAGAAGCCGATAAGTATGCACCCCATGTACACCAGATAGAGGTGAATGATGTACCTCAAGAATAGAACTGAGGCATACAAGAAAAGATGAAGGTGGAGGAGCCAAACCTCACATTTTATCGAGATGACTTATTTGTTGCTAGGGGACTTTCACCATAAACGTCCATTGTACCTTTCAGGATATATTGGTGAAGTAAAACTCCGACAAGTGCAAGTAGATCTGCGGTCAGCTATAAATGTTATACCCCTAAAAATGGTAAGGAATCTCGGGAATTCCCACCAGGAAGCTGAACAGCATTAAGACCCAGGGTACAACGCTGAGTCTCAGAAAGCTATGGGCAAGATTTGCCTCAAGTGCCAGATTGCAGATCTTAAGACAGAAGTAATTTGCTCCGTGATCGAGAACAAGACTTCCAACAGCCTTTTGCAGGGAAGGCCTTGGATCATGCAAATGGCATCTTTACCTTAAAGCTACTGAAGATTGTTAAACGTAATTAACTATTCCACTTGATGAGCTCAGAGCGATGAAAAAGCATTTTCGGGAAGGTAATGGAGACCAAGAAAGAGGGAAGCGTCTGTCAGCCTTAAGGCATGGAATCGACATTCTCGTTAGCTTTTTTAGTTGAGGTAAGGTATAAGATAAGGCCTTCAAGTTCATTCCTTGAAGTATTGGCCTCTTAGTTTAAGCTCTTGGATGATATAATCCATCTAATCAAACACAAGGAAGGATAGATAGTCCAGCAGGTGTATAAGCATGAAGTGAAGATGAAGTAAGCAAGGCTTTGTTTGCGCGCCTCTGGAATTCTGAAATCCTCTTCTAGGCATGTTCCCGATACTATACTAGTCAAAGAAGTTCCTTGCCTTTTGTTTTGCTAGTGGGCTAGTGCAGAATGAGTCTATAGTTATGGTCTTGGGAATCTCTTCGTCCCTGCGATGATGGCTGCCAGAAGCATCGTGGGGCTTGTCAAGGTACAACTTTTCTAACGGATTTCCAACTTGAAAATCCAATTCAAGCTCTGCCTTTAGCTTGACCCCATCTGCTATCAACTATTCACCTATTTTTCAGTATGAATCGAAATCGAGCCTAACTTTGCTCATCCAAACTGGGATTTTAAGCGAAAGTTGGGTCTTCCGGTACGCTTTTCTGAAGGTGTAAAAGACTTTTTCAAGTTTGAGTAGTGAAAACGTCGTCAACTCGTAATCGGGGAATATAAGTCCGCCTCCCAAGACTACTCAATCCCTGCTCTATGTCCTACTGCTGACCTTAGCGAGACAATGGGAGTGCATCTCATTTGAATAGAAAGGCTTTACCTCTCTTGTTGGACGGGACTAAAAAGTTTTTTCAAAAGAAAAGTCTTCTGACTGAACAAAGGGAGCAGGCTGGATACTAAAAGAATTCGATACAGTGGGGGGAGGGGGGAATGAAGGTTCCCCAATTTGATAATACTTTTTTTAAATGCTGACATGATAGGGGAAAGAGGCTTGCAGAATATGTCTTTGATGACCGAATAAAGGAGAAAAATAAAACTTTAAGGGCCACCAAAAAGAAAAAAACGGACATCATGCTTGGCGGCTAAAGGGAAAGAAATTGGAAAGGTGCTAAAGATTGATTATATTACCTCTGATGTGAGGGCGATCATTCTATTTTATTGTGTGCAGAAGTTGATCTTACTAAGCCTCTTTTATTTTATCTAAGTTTAAATCGCATTGTGTGGAAAATTGAGTATATGAGCCTTCATATGATCTCTTTTAATTGTGGCAAAGGCAAATATGGCCTTAAGGATGATAAATGTCCATTAAAGTAAGTTGAAGGCCAAATTGATACATCGAAAGATCCAGTTGATGGTCATGGGAACAGTAGCGATCGGCCGGGGCTGAAGCAGACCTTTCCTATTTTTTCATTATAATAAATATATGAAAAGAGGAAAGGGATTTTTTATAGAGAGGGGCTGAAAGTATCTCAGAGCGAACGTAAGCTTTGCCATGGGAGTAGATCAGCGGATTCTTCACTCCAGATATTAATGTGGTGGGCTGGAAGGATAGAGCCCAACTTATTATATACGAATACAGATATTCCTTGTCATTCTAATCTTGATATAGTTCCAACAGGCCTATTCTTTGACTCTCCTATAGTGTATAGTATATTCTTTCCATCTTCCTACTAGGATAGATATTCTAACAACAAACTACCTAACTTAGCTAGTTGGCAGCTCCGCATCGTGAACTGCATCGGAAAGGGCATTCGATCTCTCTTTTATGGGATGCTTCCCTCATATCTGACCTATCCGAGTTAGCCCTCCCAAGCGGACAAAGAGGTGGATCATCTGATCTTGAAATAGGTCATCCCGGCTATCCCTATCTTTTATCTGTTCATTTCATCAGGTATTTGAATCATATGATTCTGAGGATTCTGCTTTTCACATTTATTCTACAGGACCAAAACAAGGCCTTTCCTCGCTAGCTGGAATAAAAACCTCAACAGCAACCTTCATTGAACCCCTTCTTCCTATCCTTGCTACCTATGAAATGAGTCCCTCTTTCATTCACTAAAGAAGACGCAGCTGATAGATGGATGAATATACATTTGATGGCCAGTTCTATGAAGAAAAATCTCGAGTTGGAGGCATCGCTGGGAAAAAATCCAATTGATTCGGTTTTATCGAAATCAACGAGTGGACTTGAAATCATAGATCCATTTTGTGATCCACGCGACTCAGACAAAAATCCTATATCTTACCCACCCAGTGCTATTCTGATTGAATTTCAAAGATCTCGCTCGCTGTCAAAGCGCATTTTGTGAAGTGTTCTCCTGCCCCTATCACCTGAGATAAAGTCAACTGGAAATCGTGATCAAAGTCATGGTTTGAAGATGATGATTTGAAGATTCATTCGATAGAGAAGGATGTCTTGGTTGCCGATACCGAGGTTGAATGAATCATTCCACCTGGCAACAGCAAGAGTGGAGTTTGGCACAGGTCAAAGGGGAAAGCAAGGAGGAATTCCACTTTGGAAAGGAAAAGGGCAGTTCCAAACGAAGGACCCAATCTCAAGGGGCAAGCTTCCCGGTGTCCAAGTGTCAAGTCCCGAGGGCTTGTGTCCGCCGAAAGCTTCCTTTTTTCTTTTTAGTCTTTCCTTGCAATGAACCAAAAGGTGAGAGGCAGGGCTCAGTCTCAATGTTTAATTTAAAGTCACTAGTCAGTCCAACTGCACGAGTGAAAGGCGAAAGTAAAGATTATGTGCAACCAGGTGTAACGTGTCAAAGGTCACTAAGTCGTCGTAAAGGGGAATAAGTTGTTTTGAGCATCCAACAACTGAAAGAGTTTACGGAGAAGGGTTGAGTTGCGTAATAGCGGATTCGTAGGTCAATAAATCATTGGATTTGAAATCGAACTCTCTACCTTGGGCGGATAAGAATTGAGACTTTCAATGGTCCGCTCTTCTCTCCTCGTGATCGAAGCTGACCCAGAAGTTGGGTATTCCTTCTTAAGAGGATACTAACCCTCCCGATCTTGCTAGCCGGGGGCTCAGTCTTTCAAGATTCAATCTTTCCCCTTCCGGTCCCAGGGAATCGCTCTCATAGTAGGAGGTTTACTATGTCCCCAACTTCTCTTTATTAAGAAAGTCGGTTATCTACTATAATTAGATTAAGATCGTAAAAACATAAGCTTGTAATATAGCTAGACCAAATTCAATAAATGGAGTCCGGTAATAACATTATGAAACTGAACCCATATGGTAGAAAGCAGAAGCAACGGGTACATTTGTTTGGGTTCATTCATGTCCAATAAACTTCAAACAAAAGGAGATTGGGGTATTAGAGTTGAGTGGACAGGCGACGGGAGGATGGGGGGAAGAGTAAAGACAAGACGAAAGCAAGAGTTCCGACATCTTACTTTACTAGTTTCATTTCCGTTTGATAGTCACCCCTTTCTCGGTAAAGCAGAGTGAGCAGTTTCTTTCTTTGCTACTATTGCCATACCACAAAGAAGTCCAATATCTGCGCTTACTTCTTCCTTCAACCCTGAAAAGAGCATATGCATCCCGAGATTCTCTCAATCTCAGAAGTGGATTCCCCTGCAAGGGTACTTAAGTACGACTACGACTATGAAAAGCTTATCGAAAGAGGAGGAAAGAGCATAAACTTGATTCTAAAAGTTTCATTTGCCTCCCTCTCTCCGCCCTATAACTAAAAAAAAGGAGCACGGCAAAAATCCAACCTGATTGTTTTTTTTTCGTTTGACGAGGGAGGACCTTAAGTACTGAATTAATTTAATTGCACCTATATCACGAAAAAGAGCTACTCTAGCTTTAGTGCGCACCCTTTATCCTATGAGGAAAGTGACTCTTTCCGATTCATGTCTGGCCCTTCCTCGATCTGGATCACAGTATACCGGCGACTTTGTCCTTGAATTCATTCTATTTCATATCCACTGATCCGTGGAAGAGACCAAGGAAGAGTAAGATATATTTAGGCCGGCAGGCAGGTCTAGAATAGATTCCCCAACGAGTCCTGACTTTTCAACAACAGAGGCAAAAACTTAGGAATCGAAGTCAAACGTACATCAACTTCTCTAGTCTTGACTCAGACTAAATACACCTTGGAATTACTCGAACTCATTTGCAAGACTCCAAGCCATGTCCCACACCCCTTGCGTCTGGCTTAAAGCTCTCTGCATACGAGGGTGCTCCTCTCTCTGATGCAATGGAATATCGTAGCATTGTTGGAGCCCTTCAATACCTCACTCTCACCACCGTTTATCTCCAAGCTGTAAAAGGCATCTTACGGTATATGAAGGGTTTTCTTGGGCTTGGCCTAACCATCACTCAGGGACTTTTAACCACCTTCTTTGCATTCTCCGATGCCGACTGGGCTAGCTGTCCCGATAGCAGACGATCCACTACTTGCTTTTGCGTATTTCTCGGAAACAACCTACTGACTTGGGTTTTAAAAAAAAAGTATAGTAATATATATATATATATATATATATATATATAAAGTCAAAGTTCAATGGTAACGAATTCTTCCATTGACTTCAAGATTGCTTGGTTTCAGGGAAAGTCTCTTGCTCCTCTCCCTCTTTTTCTTGAAAAGGAATTCCTTCAGGAGTTGATCCAGTGGCATCTTAGTTAGGACGAGTGGATTGATTTCCTTTCCACCACGGAAATAACTGAAAGAGAAAGAGATAGACTGAGATCCAGACATCGCCTAAGAGGAATACCCCTTCTTTATAAAAGGTTTGGAACCCTTTCTTGAATGAAGAAAGAACTCTTCTTTATATATACAACTAGATGAATAGCCGCATCGAATAAAGGAAGTAAGAGGAAGGAAGCATCCCTTTTCTTGGGAAGTTAGTCTTTTCATGAGAGGAATTGGTGTTCCAAACCTTCTCCCTCCCTTCCACCGATGAAACTACTCTTGCAAAGTCAAAAAGTCGTATAACTTTCCTTCCAGACGAATAGATTATATGAAAGCAAAGCCAAGAGGCGATAGTGGCATCGGTCTTCTCGTTCCATGAGTAAAAGGTCCGGAATGGCCTACTTTCATGTATAAATCGGGAGTTTATGGGCTCTGTAGGGTCTCCATCTATAGGCTCACTAAAGATACTCAAAAGAAGGGGCTTTCTTTGAATAGAAATATGCAATCTTCCTTTATCCATCTCTTCCTATCTATTCAAGCCTTGCATCAGTCTGAAATCTATTGGTAATTAATATTTAGGAAGAAGCCTTGTTAAAGCCTAAGTCTAATTCAAAGTAAAGGCTGAACCCGGGCCAATGGCAGTTCAACTATTTTTTCTAGCATGTGCAATAGCGCACTAGGATTTCAAAATCTTAAGAACTGGAACTCCTCGGCTTGAGCCGAGTGGGGTGGGGTTTGATCTTTTGCTGCTCCCATTAACCACAGAGGCATGGGAGAGAAAGCACATTAAGGTTGATTGAGACAAAATGATTGATTGAGACAAAACGATTCCCTCAATACAGCTTAACTCAGTCAAGCCTGTACGAGTAGTGAAGAAGTATAGAGCACTTTGGTTGGTTGTTGACCAACGGAAAGCATGGGAGAAAAAAAGATGGACAAAGACAACAAAAAGGGACACTTCCCTATACGAAGTGACACCAAAGTACTCTTTAAGCGGATTTGAAAGCATCAGATTGAATCAGACAAAAGGTTCACCCCTCACCTAGTCTCCCCCATTCCGAAAATAGCGAAGAAAGTCATGATAGACGGGGCTATTTTGCCCTTGCTGTTGTAGTTAAAGTACAATTCTCTGAAGAAATTCTTCGAGTACTGTCTTCATTATAGGATCGCGGGGATGCGGATCGATCAGACCAGCTCTGTCTAACTATAGAATTATATACTCTAGGATTTCTGGCCTTAAGCCTTGTTCCCTAAATGGGGATTCACGTAAAATTGGAAGAAATTCGTTGTCCGATTCATTGAGAAAGAGATTAAAAAGTTGATCCTGAAGATTTGCTTTTAACTCTAAAACTTTGATATCGAACAGCTCATTATTTACCGCTGATAGAAATTCAATTGGAGTTCGGGTTTCATTTAAAAAGCTTCTCACTAACTCTTCGTATCCCCCAGCGTTAAGTTGAGGAGATAATTGGTCAATTTGTAGTGCTTCTAAGAGACGGATTCGAGCATAGAGGTCTATCTCCAGATCCTCAAGCTATGGGAACTGACGACCCCAAAGAAAATGAGAATTGGAGAGAAGGGGGCAGATTATCCTGCCTAACTGGAAGTGAATTTGTATGGGATGATCCTACACTGATAGTAGTAGAACTGGACGAATCCGTTTCTCCACTTGAGAAACGGGAGTAAAAAAATGCGAAAAAAGAGCAAAATGTCTATATGACCATGACCCTTTTCTTAATAAGTAAGAAATTAGTAGCAGATAGAGTATCCGTATTAAAATATGTATTATAAATCTTACTACTCTGGATAGTAAATAAGAAAGTTTCATCCAAAAAAGCATTTGACCAAAAGTTAAAGTGCCATATCTTCCAAAACTTCTCTTCCATATAGATCGTCGTGGCATGAACTAATTTCTTCGCTTCGATTCCGCCCCTAAAGCTAGCTCCTACTCCTCCTCCTTCTCCATTAGGATAGGATCCTCCTTGGTCCTTTTTAAATAACACTCTCGGCCGCCCAAGAGGGCTGGCTATCTTTCTCTTTATTCGCAATATCTTGAAAGGCAAAGAAAAATATCTACCTTGGCAACGTCATTGACTGATATATTCATTGCCTGGAATGCCACACTCAATTGTCAGTGACTGGGGACCGGGTCTTCATTAGCAATTTATAGCATGAGCTCTTTCGTTTACAAGAGACACAATTTAACATGAGTACTGCTTTACACTCTTTTTCCGGGTGGGGCTCCTTATACCTAAACGCAGCAGGCCCCACGAGTAGTCGAACAAATGAGAGGTTGTCGACGAAGGGGTCAAAGGTTGCGCTTGCAATAATCCGAAGGTTGCGCAAGACCCTTTCAACCTCGCCCGCGTGTTAGCTTGCTTATACTATCGCTCGCCTGCCTGACCTTCTTTCTGGCTAGCTTCTTTATGTCAAGCGCTACCCTAACCTAGCTAGTGTTACATCTTGCTAACGTCATCTGAATTGCCTTGCAAGCGCTACATCTATATGGCAAGCCCACGTCGCCTTCGTCTCCCATTGTGCAGTCCGCACTTTTACAGGACTTGGAATGCACCTTCTCTGAACTTTGCTATGGCTCAGCTTTTGCGGCCGCACAGTTCATGTGCGAACCGCACTTTGTACCAAGCTCTGATGGCTTTTCCTTCATAACCTGCAGCCGCAAATGATATTCTGTGGTCCGCACTTCTGATCTTCTGTGCCTTTTATGTCCTTTTGTTCAGATTACTTATTTTTGAGTTGGATTTCATCTCGGGAGTTCATCTTCCAATATTCCTGCAATTAAGCACATTTCATTAGTTTTCGGGAGCACAATTAAATGCTTTTGGACTAAAACAAAAGCTAAAAGGCACTAATAAGTAGTCAAAATTCCCACTTATCAACTCTCTCAAACTTAAGTTTTTGCTTGTCCTCAAGCAAATAAAGTAGTTCCCACCTCCACAAGTTAAGAGCTATTCCAGCTAATCAAAAGTGAGTCATTCGCACATCAATTGGGACCAACAATTACCCACACCACTTATGAATTATCAACAAGGCAACATGTTAAACTTTCATGCACAAATAGTTCTAATATGACACTTGAGCATCAAGAGTTGACTTTATTCATCAAGGAAGCTAGCTCTTTCATGTATGTCATTGTAGATCCCAAACTCCTCCTCCTCTACTCTCCATTTTCCTATCTCGCTTAAGAATTTAGCACTCACTCCAAAGATTTGCGAAAGGTTCACTCATCTCTCTCAAAAACAATTCGCAAGTACGGCTTTAAGTACCATAGGCTTGCCCCTCATGCAGATCACCACTAATGTAAGCTCACTCGGCTTGAAATCATGTAGGGCTTTTTTGGAATGCAATGAAGGATTTTGGACTAAGGTTGGATATGCTATGATAGAACGGGTTCATCATTTCTTAAGCACTCCATTTTCTTTTCTAGGCTCATGCTTTGCCAACTCTTTGAGGCATTTTATTTTCCTTGGGGGAACTAGAGAGACTTAACATCACTCTTTCTTGATCATGACATTCATTTTCTCCCTCTTTAATTTCTCCATGCTTTGCATCATTATTTTCTTTGAATCCCATCATCTCTTTCAACTTATTCACTTTCTTTTTGCACTTTTCTTTTTGTTCTTTCGTTTTCTTGCCTTTCCTTCTCTTCATTTCTTTTCTCTTTTTGTGCCTTGATACCTCTTTCAAGTTCCTCAACTCTCCCCCAAACTTATGTTTTTATCTCACAAAACTTCAAACGGGTCAAGGAGAGCCTATAATCACTTCTCAAGCCAAACAAAACTTAAAATTTTGCCTAGAAACACATTCGAGACAAGTTCTAGACCATTCGCACGAGTACTTGGACTTGCAACAAAAACATCTCACCTCTCACGCAGCTGGATTGTTAAAGAGGATAGAGTCGAGGGCCCACAACGATCATATTCAAGATAGAAAATCACTATGGTTTGATTAAACCACTCAATGATTGCCTAAGTCAACACAAGAGTTACAAGGTCACTAATTAGAGCTATTTCTTTCCAAAAACCTTGTTTTAGACCATAAGCACGTAGTTAAGTGTGTTGGTACCAAGTGAAGCATGTTTGACTCTTCGAGCATGACTCAATTAGGTCTTTTTATTCATTACTATTACTATTATTACCTAAACACTAAAAATGGACTCAATCCCTTAAGAAGGTTGTCATGCCATCTATCGTTGGGAAAAGTCACTCGGTTCACACAAAAACTACTTTGGAAAGAACCGTGGCATTAAGAAAACCAAAGACTTATTATCCACTAAAACATAGAAAGAAGCTATTAAATCAAGAAGAAGCTACTAATTCAAACACTAACTAATAAGAAAACAAGCATAAAGAAGCTACAAAGCAAAAACTATTGAAAGTGTAACGAATATACATAATGAGAAAGAAGAAGAAAATAATATTAAGTTAATTACATGCTAAATGTCTCATAGTTATCAAAATACATAATCATTAAAATGTGTCAAAAAAGCTATAATAAACTCCACCCCCCGAATAAAAATAAGAATTGTCCCCAATACTTAACAAAATAGGAGTAAAATAAAGGTGAGAGTGAAGAAAACTCCCTATGGCTCTATGGCCATCTCTGTGTCCCCAGCAGTGGCACCGTCCTCAGCCTTTTCCAATTGGATATCATCATCCTCAAGTCCGGGTGGCTGGGTTAGTGAACATCTGACGGACTGCCTCAACAGTGTTTGGCTCCTTAGACTGGCTAGTTGGTGCTGTAGGATCTAGGCCTGGGTGGTGCGGGTCTATCATTATATCAAATGGAATGTCTCCAGCTGCTGCAATCTTGGTAACCTGTTGTCGGAGCTTGTTCACTGACTTCTTGGAGGCCTGGGACTTCTGCATCTTCTTCACTTCCTTTCCCAGCTCTTCTATCACTGACACATGCTGTACTAGAGTAGCCATTATTGTGTTCTGATTTTCCAAGAGCTTCTTGAGGGTTTCTTCAACTGTGGGTGGAATCTGAGGTGCCAGAATAGATGACTGTGCTGCAACATGACTGGATATGTCATACAACTTTGCAGTAGTTGTTTGTATCTAGTTGTTGAGGCTCGCCAGTGTCTGGGAGACTCGTAGCAGAAAGTGGAGCAGAGGGCATAGGCACCGGCTTCAAAGCCGAGATGGGAGGCACTGAGGCTGAAGGTGGGGCATGGCAACTGCACTGGCTGAAGGCTCTACTGAAATGGAAGGCATATCTGCTGACTCTGTAGATACCACCGATGGCTCATCAGACTGGCCTACAGTAATAGTCGGCTGACCCTTTATCTTTGGGTTGTGTGCATCCATCAGAGAATACCAAGAGAAAGGCTTCTTAGCCCGAACCTTCGTGTCAAAATCTCTCGGCTCCACCTGTGCATCTGTAAGGAACTCAGTGATGGTGTTGGGATACATGTAGGAGGCATCAGGTTGCCTGGCAATCACAGACATTTTGGTCGACATCACGACACCCACGTTGATCGGGTACCCGACCATAATGGAGGCGACTAGAACTGCCCGCAAAATAGGGATGTTGGTTTCATTCTGGTACGAGTCTAGTCTGTTGCATACGAAGGTCTGCCATCCCTTCGCCTCAAAGTTTAGGGTATTTCATTGAATAGGAACCCCTTCTGTGATCCATGGTGGAGGTGGCCCCGGGGCTGCAAGAATCTCAGCAAGCCATGGGCGAGATGCATCACCCATCACCAGCTTCTCCAAGTATTGTGCCGGTTCAACATCCTCAAACCTGAGTTCAGTGTGTGTTGGTCAAATCTCACCTTCAGATTCCTCACTTTTGTCACTTTGGTCCCTTTCTTTATGTGTGCCATATTGGCGTAGCACTCCAGAACCAGATACTCCTTGGCGTCAACTACACTCTGGCTGAACCACATCCACCCCTTATGCTCGCGAAACTGTCTCAATACTGCTAGATTATACTTGTCAAGATATTTAAGTTGGAACTGTCGCTCAAGAGTGAGCGATCTCACCGACCACCACCCATGGAAGCTGGTGAAGGCAGTTAGACTAACGAAATGGTCCTCCCAGACCTCTTTCTTCTTCGCCATCTCAAGGCCGACAACTGTAGTATCACCCCCTCGGCTATCATCCTGAATATCATCGACAGTAGCTGTTGGTGACTCAGGTACAGGTATAGAAGAGGGATCCAAAGCCTGACTGGAACTCTCCGAACCCTCGGAGGTGCTATGTGAGAAGGAAGTATCATTCTGGAGTTGGTACCTCACGGGTGGCTGTGATTGGACAACTGGTTGCTCTTGAACTAAGTCATCCTCTGATGCTTCCATAGATGGGGCATAAGAAGTAGATTTGGAGGGCTCCGCATTTCTTCCTCAGCCCACTGTACCCTTCTTTGCGATTATCATTTGGAGGGCGAGGGGTAAAGTACTTTTGCCTCAGCCTCTGGAAGGTTCACTCCTCCCCTTTGACGCATCTCCACGGCCTCGAGATCTCACCATTTTCTATAACAAGCAACAATAGGAGTTAGTTGTAATTCAAGTGCAATAGATAGTGAACACATAGTGTAAAACATATTTGTAGGGTGGGGAGGTGCGGTCCGCACAATTACAAGTGCGGCCGCAGACTGGGTTGTGCGGACCGCATAATTTGATCTTGCGGCCGCAAAACTGGATCTGCGGTCCGCACAATTACTAGTGTGTTCACACATTAGACTCATTAACATGTTAACTCTCTAAAGAAAGAGATTGGGTTGTTTTGTGGCCGCACTCACTTTTCTGCGGCCGCGATGGGATTTCTGTGGTCTGCACAGAATTATGCTTTACAAATGAACCTTAATCTCAACTTCTACGGACCGCAAAAATTTCTTGTGCGGCCCCAAATTTTAAAACAAGTACGAGAAGACTTTCTAGGGTTGTTCAATAATTGCACAAATTCGACATGGTATTAACAATTAAGCATGAAAATCAATTCACCCATTCCCCATGGAGCAATTAGCAGTTGACCCAACACAGTTTAATCCCCACATGGTAGTAAAATTGAATTCTACTAACAAATGATCTAAAACTACCTAACAAATTATAAATTAAACTTAAAAAAATTGTAAAGTTGTACGAATAATTGAAGCATACCAGATATGAAGCAGTGAAAATGAGTGATCACATATGTGGATTTAGTGTGCCAGATGATTTCAATATGTTAGGTTTTTGAGTGCTCAGAGATGGGAAAACAAATGTACAGTAACCCTAAGTTCACTATTTATACAGACGGTGTGAGTAAGAGACAAAGGTGATGAGTGCGGCCGTAGAATTCCTTCCGCGGTCCGCACACTGTTACTTGGGGATCAAATGCCCTTGCTGATCTGTGGTCTGCAGAATTTGTGGTGCGACCATAGATTTTTGCTGCGGATCGCATATTTTGATGTACGAACGCACTTTGGCCATTTCTCTGACAAACCAAACTTCAGAGAGTTTGCATTTTCCCTTCCCAATTTGTGCGGCCGTAGTTCCATTCTGTTGTAGAAACCTAAATTGTATGGTCCGCACTTTTCTCCACACTTAGCCAATTTTCTGGGCATAGTTTCTGTAAAGTACACTCATCCCTACAACACACTTCAAATCCAGTTAGCACAAAAATAACACCTATCTACAAAGGAAGAAAAGAAAAAAAAAACATGGGTTGCCTCCCAAGAAGCGCCTGATTAAATGTCGCGGCACGACGCAGATTACCATAATTTCAAATAAATAACTGCCACCATGTGGCCATCATCAAATTTTCCCAAATAATGCTTCACCCGATGACCATTGACTCGGAATACCTCATCATTTTTGTTCTTCAAGTCCAATGCACCAAAAGGTGTCACACCCACAATTTTAGAGGGACCATTCCATTTAGATTTCAGCTTTTCGAGAAACATCTTTAATCGTGAGTTGAACAACAAACAAGATCTCCCGCCTTGAACTCCTTGTTTCGGATGTATTTGTTATGAAGGTACTTCATCTTCTCTTTGTACAAGAACAAACTTGCATAGGCATGGTATCAGAACTCATCCAATTCATTCAAATGTGCAACCCGCAAGTTAGCGGCTGCATCCCAATCAAGAGTCAATTTCTTTAAAGCCCACATGGCTTTGTGCTCAAGATCCACCGAAAAATGATAAGCTTTGCCGAACACAAACCGGTATGGATACATCCCGATAGGAGCTTTGAAAGCAGTTCGATAAGCCCATAGTGCATCATCAAGCTTCTTTGACCAATCTGTCCGGTTAGCATTCACTGTTTTGGACAAGATACTCTTTATATCCGGGTTAGAGACTTCCACTTGACCTCTAGCTTATGGATGATAGGGAGTCGTAACTTTGTGAGTGACACCATACTTGATAGGCAAAGTGTCAAAAGCCTTGTTGCAAAAATGTGATCCCACATCGCTTATGATAGTCCGCGATGTACCAAATCTTGTGAAAATATTCTTCTTCAAGAATGCCACAACACTTCTCGCTTCATTGTTGGGTAGAGCAATGGCCTCAACCCATTTAGACACATAATCAACTGCGACCAAGATGTAGGTATTTTCACAAGAACTGACAAAAGGACTCATGAAGTCAATATCCCACACATTAAAGATATCAATCTCCGAAATGGTAGTGAGAGGCATTTCATTCTTCTTCGAGATTCCACAGGCTCGTTGGCATTCATCACATCGCTTCACCATATCACTTGCATCTTTGTAAAGAGTGGGCTAATAGAAACTGCAACTTAGCACTTTAGCCGCCGTTCTTTCTCCACCATGGTGACCACCGTAAGGAGAAGAATGGCAAGCCTCAAGAATAATATTTTTCTCTTCGTCCTGTATAAATCTTCTAATTATCCCATCCGTGCAAATCCAGAAAAGGTATGGCCCGTCCCAATAATAATATTGACAATCCCTTTTTAGCTTATTCCTTTGATTTGAAGAGAACTCATCCGGGATGATTCCACACACAAGGAAGTTTGCTATATCCACAAACCATGACACCTAATTCATTTAAATAGCCAAGAATTTCTAGTCGGGGAAAGATTCATTGATTTCAAGGCCATCATACGGCCTCCCCTCCTCCCCCAAGCGAGATAAGTGGTCCGCCACTTGATTTTCACTCTCTTTTCGATCTTGGATGTCAATATCAAACTCTTGCAATAATAGCACCCATCTCATCAACCTAGCTTTTGAATCTTTTTTGCTCATAAGATAGCGGAGTGCCACATGATCCGTGTGAACAATAACCTTTACACCCATCAAGTATGGGTAGAATTTCTCAATTGCAAACACAATGGCAAATAGCTATTTTTCTGTAATGGTGTAATTGACTTAGGCATAATTTATGGCCTTACTAGCATAGTAGACCGGATGAAAAATCTTGTTGATGCGTTGCCCCAAAACTGCTCCAACCGCTAGATCGCTAGCATCGCACATGAGCTCAAAAGGGATACTCCAATTAGGAGCGATGATAATGGGAGTTGTTGTGAACTTGAACTTTAACAATTCAAAGGCTCTCATGCAATCATCATTGAAGTGAAATTTAGTATCTTTCTCTAAGATCTTGCTCAATGGGTTCACCATTTTAGAAAAATCCTTTATGAAGCACTGGTAGAACCATGTGTGACACAAGAAACTTCTCACGCCTTCACTGAGGTTGGAGGTGGAAGTTTAGAAATCACCTCTATCTTCACCTTGTAGACCTCTATGCCATTCTTTGAAATCTTGTGGCCAAGGACAAGGCCTTCCTCGGCCATGAAATGGCATTTCTCCCAATTCAATACCAAGTTCGTTTCTTCACACCTTGCCAATACTCTATCTAAATTTGCCAAGCAATCATCAAAGGAATTCCTGACTATTGAGAAGTCATCCATGAATACTTCAAGGTAGTCCTCTACCATATCCATAAAGATCGCCATCATACATCGTTGAAAATTCGTTGGTGCATTGCATAAGCCAAATGACATCCACTTGAAAGCGAAAGTACCATAGGGACAAGTGAAAGATGTTTTCTCTTCATCTTCTGGGACAATAAGGATTTGGTTGTAGCCCAAAGATCCATCTAGAAAGCAATAGAAAGCACGAACGGCCAACCTATCAAGCATTTGAACAAGGAAGGGGAAGTTCAAAATGGTCTTTCCTCGTGACTTTGTTTAGCTTCCGAAAGTCCATACACACTCTCCACCTGGTCACTGTTCTTGTGGGAATAAACTCATTATTGTCATTGGTGACCATTGTTATGCCCCCTTCTTCGGGACACATTGCACCAGAGAAGTCCACGAACTGTCGGAAATGGGGTAGACAACCCCGACATCTAACCATTTGATGATCTCCTTTTTTTACCACATCTTGCATGGCTTTATTGAGTCTCCTTTGATGTTAAATTGATGGTTTGGAATATTCCACAAAGTTAATATTGTGCATGCAAAATGCGGGGCTTATTCCCCGAATATCCGCCAAAGACCACCCCATAGATTTCTTCCTCTTGTGAAGCACCGCCAATGTAGAGTCAACCTGCACGTTAGTCAAAAAACGGAAAGAATAACCGGTAAAGTGGAACAAGCCCCCAAGAAATTCATACCTGAGATGTGGAGGCAATAGATTCAACTCCAAGATAGGAATCTCTTCAATTTAAGGCTTTGTAGGAGGAGTTTTCCTATTCTCAATATCCAAGGAAAGTTTTCGGGGTGCATAGTTGTACGACCCCATTCTTTGCAAAGAATTAACACATTTCATGAAGCCATCCATCTCGTCATCATCAAAATTTAGCAAGACGGCCTCCAACATATCACCTACATTAATCGTGGCACTTGTATCATCAATAATCACATCAGTCACCAAGTCCACGAAAGAACACACTTCATTGCAGTTTGGTTGCCGCATAGATTTGCACATGTGGAACACCACCTTTTCATCACCTACCCGGAAAGTGAGTTCTGATTCCACATCAACTAGAGTCTTCCCCATAGCAAGGAAAGGTCTACCAAGAATAATCGGTACCTCATAGTACACTTCACAATCAAGAATAACAAAATCCGCTGGGAGAATGAACTTATCAACACAAACCAATACATCTTCAATTACCCCAACGGTCTCTTCATTGTACAATCGACCATTTGTAATCTCATAGATATGGGTCTTGGTTGCCCAATTCCCAAGGTCTTGAAAACCGAATAGGTCATCAAATTTATACTCGCCCCAAGATTACAAAGAGCTTTAGCAAACTCGGCACTTCCAATTTGCTTGTACGGGTTCACTTCATCCATAGACGGGTTCACTTCATCTTGAGTCTCTTCCACAACGTCATCAATAGCAATCCGCACTTCATCATTTGCTTGTACCACATTGTTCGGGATCTCCTCTTCTTCTACCACTTGCTCATCATCCACAAGTTGCCTTTGACTTGAGATGGGTGCATTCCCACCTTTTCCACTTCTTGTAGTAATAGCCATGGCATGCCCCGTATTGTTCTCACCCTTTGGGTTCACCACCGTGTCACTTGGTAGTGCCCCCTTAGGATGAGAATTTAAAGCTTAAGAGATTTGTCCCATTTGCATTTCCAAGTTACGGATTGAGGTGTTATGTGAAGCAAGTTGAGCATCGGAATCGGCGTTCTTCTCCATAATTAGCTTGAACATGTTCTCACTACGGCCCATTTCATTGCTGGAAGAACTAGGACCATGGGAAGGATAAGGAGGTGGGTTGCTCGGTTGTTTATACATCGGGGGCCTTTGAAAATCAGACCCCCGATTTCCTTGATTGTTATTCCACCCACCTTGATTGTTGCCTCCCCCATATCCTTGGTTATCGTTGTTTTGCCAATTCCTTTGATTATTGCTTCCACTAAATTTCCTTGGCTGTTGTTGTTATTCCAATTGCTTTGATTGTTTCCACCACTCCAATTACCTTAGTTGTGAGAATTCCAATTGCCTTGATTATTTTGAGGTCTCCATTGTTGTTGGCTAGGGCCTTGGTAGTGGTTTCTTTTCCCTTGAAAGTTGTTCACATATTGGACCTCCTCTTCTTCGTCATTGTAAGATTCATCTTGATCAAATCCACTATCATCTTGCACAAAATTGTCCACTCTTTGTTGCACTTGTGGACTTCTTGTTCTTCGCTTGTTCTCCATCATATTTACTCCCTCCATTTCATTGACTTGCCTCGGGTTTTGCACTTGTTGAATTTGAGCCTTTGACAATTGGTTCATGGTGGTAGTCAACTCGACTATGGCTTATCCATGATCATGTAACTCTTTGTGAAGGTGAATCACATTGGGGTCACCTTGTGGAACATTAGCCCGAGATTGCCATGCCAATGAAGTATCCGCCATCTCATCCAAGATATCACACGCCTCCGCATAAGGCGTAGTCATGAAGTTCCCATCGGCATGTTGATTCACTACACATTGGTTGGTTGTATTGATCCCCTGATAGAAAGTTTGTTGAATCATGTTCTCCATCATATCGTTGTTGGGGCACTCTTTCACCATTGTTCTATACCTTTCCCATATCTCGTGTGGTGGTTCATTGGGCTCTTGCTTGAATGCTAGAATTTCATCCCGAAGAATAGCCATGTGCCCGGGAGAGAAGTACTTAGAAATAAATTTCTCCGCTAGTTCATCCCAAGTATGAATGGAATGATTTGGCAAGCGTTCCAACCAATCTAAAGCTTTCCCCCGTAGAGATAAGGGAAAAGCCTTAGCCTCAAAGCATCCTCGGAGATATTTGTTTGTTTGCTCCCCCAACACGTATCGACAAACCCCTTCAAGTGTTTATATGCATTTTGACCCGGTGCACCGGTGAAGAACCCTCGTTGCTCGAGTAAAGTGAGCATCATATTGGTTATTTGTAAGTTACCTGCCCTAATACGGGGAGGGGCTGTAGCACTTGCATACCCTTCATGCGGCAACACCCGGTGTGGAGCCGCTCGTGGTGGAGATGGGGGTGGAACGGGTACATTTTCATGAGGCGGTCGGCCTCGTCTACTGGCTTGAGGTTCAAGAGGAACCTCATCCATTTGATCATCCCTAACGTCCACATCCCCCAAAGGTAAGTTTCTGAGCTCATTATTTGCCATGATTGCACCTACAATTTCTCAACACGTTAGTAACACTGAAGGAAAAGAAGATATTCCCAAAAACACACCTAAATATATAGCTAACATCGATTTTAGCTCCCCGACAATGGCGCCAAAAATTGATCTCGTCCAATTTCACACCTCAATTCAAGGTTATGAAAACGATCGATACAATAGTACCCAATGAGAGTCGGGGTCGAATTCTGCAGGAAGCTATAGATGGGAGTTAGTAGTGTATATCATAGCGTGTGAACTTGAATATCTAAATTTACTCTTCCATAAAATTCGGTTTTTTAAAGTCTAATTTAAAATTACAATTGCAAGTTATGAAATAAAACTAAGAGATTGTTTTTGTTATTTTTCAAATGTTGTAAAGAGCCTAGGGCTATGACCTTCACCTAGGTGTTTGCCTAATGGGATATAAACCTTAATGCTTGTTTTATTGATCGAGGAGTATTATAGCTATCAACACTCAATTACCCACTCAATACCTCTCGGTCAGAGAGTGATTTTGCCAAATTTGTCTTTCTCAAGTCTAAATGGGCATTGAACAAAATGGTTGATAAAAGCTCAAGTCGGGTTATTACTATCTCTAGGTTGAACCCTTTAATTGGGATTATCAATCTATCAATTGACCCAATTTCTTGTTAGCCAAGTTTTCCTAGACTAAGTCTCTCTTTTTCAAGTAGTGTAATGACCCGACCACTCGTTTTGAGTATTTGCACTTCGCTCGGTAGTTTGAGGGCATGAGTAGCTCTGTATGATGTATTATGACTTGTGTAAATCGTCGGTTTTGGTTTTCAGGTTATTCGAAATTGATTTGGAAGAACGATTCTTAACTATGAAGCATTAAGTTGGAAGAGTTAACCAAGTTTGACTTTTGTGAATTTGACCCTGGAACATAGTTTTGATGTTTCTAATAGCTTTGTATGGTGATTTTAATCTTAGGAGCGTGTTCGAAAAATTATTTGAAAGTCCGTAGTTAAATTAGGCATGAAATGGCTAAAATAGAAATTTAAGTTTGAAAGTTTGACCGGGGAGTTGACTTTTGATATCAGGGTCAGAATCCAGTTCTGAAGATTTTCATAGGTTTGTTATGTCATTTATGACTTGTGTGCAAAATTTGAGGTTAATCAGACTTGATTTGAAGTTGGAATTTCTTAGTTTTTTTAAGCTTGAATTGGGGTATGATTCGTGATTTTAGCGTTGTTTGATGTGATTTGAGGTTTCGACTAAGTTCGTATCGTGTTTTAAGACTTGTTGGTATGATTGAATGGGGTCCCGAGGGGCTCGAGTGTGTTTTGGATCATTGGTTGAGAAACTAGTTATGTTAAGGATTTGGAGTTTGACCATGATTAATATCGGGTTAAGATGACCTCTTTTCGGTATTTTGAGTGCGCGAGCAGGTTCGTAGCATGTTTTATGATTGAAACGCATATATAATTTGTGTCCTGAAGGTTCCAAATGCGTTTTGGGTGCCAAAACGAAAATTCTTTCGTTGCTGATTTTCTAGTGTAAAATAATTACGAAAATGTCATTTTTTCTCCCTTAAATTTCCAGACTTCATTTAAATCTTCAAAACATCATAACTCCCTCATTTTAAGGCCAAATTGGGTGATTCAAAAGCCTAACTTGACTGAAATTTTACAAGGAATCCACTGGAGGCATCAAAAGAAAGTTTCGGGATTGTTTGGAACACAAAATGAGGTAGAACAACTTGGGCAAAAATATTTAATATCGAGGGTTTGTTCATTTTCCATTTTTGACGAATTGGAGCTCGGGAAGAGGCGATTTTCAGGAGATTTTCAAGAAAAATAACTGGGTAAGTGTTTTTAACTCAATATCGGTCAAATTACCCAATCCATGATTGTTTTTAACATTTAATTGGTGAATTAAGTTGAAAACTTTAGAAAACCCTCTTGGTTTAATTTGAGGATTTGAGGGTCGACTTTATGTCGGAATTTGGTAAAATTGGTATGGTTGGACTCGTGTTGAATGGATATTCATATTTTGTAACTCTTGTCGGGTTCCGAGGCGTGGGCCCCATAGACGATTTTTGAGTGTAATTTCGGATGTTTTGGGGAAAATTAGTATTTTGATATGGAATTAATTCCTATAATTTGTGTTGACTGAATCGAATTAATTGTGGCTAGATTTGAGCCGTTTGGAGGTTCATACGCGTAGAATGGAATTTCTAGAGCATTGTTTAGCTTGCTCGACATTGGATTCGGCTTGTTCGAGGTAAGTAACATCTCTAATCTTGGAGTTGAGGGTATGAACCCTGATTATACGTGTTATATGAATTGTTTGGAGGTGACGTACATGCTAGATGACGGGCGTGTGGGCGTGCACCGTAGAAATTGAGACTCGGTTGATTTTGTAGAGCTTTTTAGTTAATTAACTTCTATTTCTCCATGTTTTTTTGTGTTAGAGAAACTGAGTTGTGACTCATATTAGAAATCATGCTTAAGCAAATGTTGGTATTATTGGGACCCACTGAGGTCATTTCTGTTGTCTAGTTATTTGTTTAAATTGTAACTTCATACTCAGTCATATTCATTCATTTCATATCATCTCTCAATCTCTGTTGCTATTTATTGATTCATCATATTATCATTTTTGGGCTGATTTTCATGACATTGTGAGCCTGAGAGACTGGAGAGATTGATGACTGAGTGAGGCCGAGGGCCTGATGGTAAGGATATTTATGGGATCGGGCTGCGCACCGTAGCATGTTTTATTAATTGATGCCATGATTGGCTTGATATAGCGCTTAGGCTGAAGGAGCCCCTCTGGAGTCTGTACACACCCCCAGTGAGCGCAGGTACCTACTGAGTGCGAGTGCCGACCGATTGGGAGGATTGAGTGACTGTGAGGACTGAGTGACTGGGAGAACTGAGTGAATTGATACTCTGAGAGTATGCATATGGTTTATCACTGAGTTGCATTGCATTTGACAAGCACACTTGACTTATAGGCATAGAGATACATTTTTCCTCATGTTGTACGGTATCACGTCATTTATGACTTCTCATATATAATGACATGTAGGCATAGAGATATATTTTCCTCATGCCATTTAAAAATGAAACATTTACCTGTTGAAAGTTTTTGGGAAAAATCATAGTTTTCAAACTTACTCATAAATTGGTGATTTCGGTAAAGGAGTTGGGTTTTCACTGACATATTTGAAAAGCAGGTCTATTTTCTGGAATTGTGAACGACCTGAGCAGTTTATCTCTAAGCTACATCTTTTATTACTTCCATTATGTTGTTATGAGTTGTTGTTGGCTATTGGTGTTGGACCCCGACCTGTGTTCCAGCTCGTCACTACTTTCAACCTAAGGTTAGGTTTGTTACTTATTGAGTACATGGGGTCGGTTGTACTCATACTATACTTTTGCACCTTGCGTGCAAATATTAGATGTTGATGTTGTTGTGATCGACAAAAGCTGGATTTGAAGATGTACCTGTGTTTCGGTCGTAGCTGCCTCTTGTTCATGGTAGCCTTAGATTTATAAAAATCTCTTTATGTATATTTCGAACAGATGATGTATTTATTTCATACCAACTTTGTAAATTCTAATCTTAGAAGTTCATGATTTGTACTATCAGTCCCTGGGAAGTGTATTAGAGTCAGTTAAATATTAATTGAACCGGATATTTATAAATTGGCTTACCTAACAGGTTAGATTAGGTGCCATCACAACTAGGTGGATTTTTGGATTGTGACAAGTAGAGGCCAAGTCAAATAGGCATGAACTAATGTTTGCAACCATTAATTCCACAAACAAAAGCAAGAAGAAGGCTAAATAATAAAGACCCAACCATAAACACGCATTAAATCAAACACCCATTAAGTTTACATACTAGGGTTGGGTCACAACCCTAGTGAAAATCTAACTACTCATGCTTGAAATGGAAGAAATAGAAGAAGAAATGATAATTGAACTCATATTGCAAGATCAAAATGATAAAATCTAAGTTAAAATAGTTCAAAATATGAAGAAAAAAAATACTAAAAAGAGAAAAAGGAAACGGTTACTATAGCAGTTGATGTCAAAAGTTGACCTAAACATGTGAAACTCGTCTATTTATACAGGACTGGAGATTTCGGAATAAAACGCCCTTCGGGAGGTTTTGCGACCTCATAATTCCATGTGCGGTCCGCGCTTTTCTTCAATTTTTTAGGATTGGAAGTCTACGGCTGCATAATTCTTATCTGCGGCCGCAATGCACTCTTTCTGCACTCCGCACTTTTACATTTACGGCCTCATAGCTCTTCTTTTGCAGCCGCACAGTTATTGTGCGGTCCGCACTTCTAGGGGACTTGGAATGCACCTTATCCGAACTTTTCTCTGGCTCAGCTTTTGCGGCCACAGAATTCATGTGCGGACCGCACTTTGTACCAAACTCTGATGGCTTTTCCTTCATAGCTTGCAACTGCAGATGATATTCTACAGTCCGCACTTCTGAGCTTCTTTGCCTTTTATTTCCTTGAGTTCATATTACTTCACCGAGGTTAGTCAAGATACTTACTGAGTACATGAGGTCGGTTGTACTCATATTACACTTCTGCACCTTGCGTGCAAAGTTTTGGCACAGAGCTGCGGTGGATGACGGGGGCTGACTCTGAATATGTTCATGCCTTTCGGATGTGGCTACCACTTGTCCATGGGTAGTTCTAGAGTTGAATTCAGTTTATGTATATTTCATACATAAGTTGTAATTATTTCACATCCGTTTTTGCAATAATCCAGTCTTAGCAGCTTATGTCTTGTACTACCAGTCCTTGGGATATTGTTTGGAATCTAGATATATCAATTGTTGATCACATTTATTTTATTAGAATTGTGTTAACTGTTAATTGGCTTACCTAACAGGTCGGGTTTTGTAATGACCCAACCGGTCATTTTAATTTTTAGAAACCCGTTCCCTAAAATAAAACTCCCCGAACATGCTTTTATTAATTTATGACTTGCGGGGATGGTTGGTTCGGGATTTGAAAATGTGTGGGTTGAAATCGGAACACTTGGTTCCTTAAGTTAGCTTTAAATGGACAAGTTTGACTTCGGTCAACATTTTGAGATAACGAACCCGGAATCGAGATTTGATGGTTCCAATAGGTTCGTATGATAATTTTGGACTTGGGCGTATGTCCGAATCGGGTTTTTGATAACCCAGGAGCGTTTTGACGCTTAATAGTAAAAATCAACTATTTAAAGGTTTAAAATTCTTTATATTTGGTTTGGGGTAGGTTTTTGAGTAATTGAAGTCCGTTTGGAATTCCGAGATTGAGAATAGTTCCATATAGTGATTTAAGACTTGCACGCAAAAATTCGTATCATTCCGAGTAGTTTAAGTATATTTCGGAGCATTGGAAGTAAATTGAAGAACTTGAAATTCTTAAGTTTGAATCAATTTGGTTTAGGGTATGTTTCTTAGATTTGATGTTATTTTACGCGTTCCGAGAGTTCGAGTGAGTCCGTTTTATGATTTCAAACCTGTTGGTATGTTCGGGCGGGGCCCCGGGGGTCCCGAGTGTTAATCTGACGAGGCTCGGACCAAGTTGGAAGTTGGGAGCCAAAACTGAAGCTCCCAACTACTGTCAGAATCGCACCTGTGCTTGGCCAGCCGCAGGTGTGACACTCGCAGGTGCGTAGTAGCTTGCAGGAGCGAACCTTGCAGATGTAAGTTTTTGTGCGCATAAGCGGAAAAGAGAAGGGGAAATCGACCGCAGATGCGAAGAATTTGCGCACCTGCGAACGGTGCGAAGAATTAGCCCATGCGAGTGAAACTCGCACCTGCGAGGATTTTCTGTAAGTGCGAAAGCCGCAGGTGCGGTACACTATCCGCAGGTGCGGAAATGCCTGTTGGGAAGAATGGTTAAAAATCGGGGCTCAGTAATTTTGAGCCCATTTTCTTCCATTCTTGGGCGATTTTGGAGCTTTTTGAGAGGAGATTTCAACTAACAACTTGGAGGTTAGTTAATTCCACACCCTTTGAGCAAAATACATAGATTATAAGTAGATTATGACTAGTAAATCTTAAAAATCCAAGATTTAGATGAAAAATCTAGATTTTTATAAAAGTGAGATTTTAACCACGAAAATAGTTATAGAATTGGGTAGAAATTATATATTTAAGTTCTTGAGATTATGGGTAACGTTTTCATCCGAAAATTTCCAGAATCCGAGTACGTGGGGCCGGGGTGAATTTTAGAAATTTTACCATTTTGGATAAGGTAATTTATTTAATAGATAAATTTTGAATCATTTAGCATATATTAATTATTGTGTATAATATTTGGATAGTTTTGGATATTTCGGTGTCGAATCAAGAATTCAACGCAACGTGGTAATCGGAAAGTGGACTTTGAGACGAGGTAAGTCACTTGTCTAATCTTGTGAGGGGGAAATTACCCCAAAGGGATTAAATTGAATAATTGTTGCTAATTGCGGGGGCTATGTATGCACGAGGTGACTAGAGTCCGTGCGTAGCTACTATTAATGCTAAAGTCTGGGTAGTTTAGGACTCAAAGTATGAGTTACCTGTGTACATTGTATTTTTTGTTTAATTAATATTAATTGAGATATATATATATATATATATATATATATATATATATATATATATATATATGAATATATTGTGAATTGTCAGATAAAGATATTAAAGGATGGAAATCTCATATGCTTGATTTTCTATTTAAATTAATTAATTGTTAAAAGAAATTGTTCTTCCTCCCGAATTTATCTTATAATAAATATACTCTCCTTCCGGAGGTACATAAGAAAATGTCCTCCTTTCTTGTGGAGTGGGCCGAACGCCTCGGCAGGATAGATGCATATATGGATCGTGCCGCACGTCCCTCGGCAGTGTAAACGACACTCTGGATCGGGCCGTACGTCCTCGGCAGAAATCGTGCTTAATAATAATAATTATACGATACTTTAATAGTTTATTTTAGCTTGCGAAGCTAATTGATAAATTGGAAAATCCTTGGAATTTAATGAATTATTATTCTTGCTTGTTAAGAAATTAATTGTTATTCCTGTAAATGAGATTTAATTGATAAATTGGAAATTATTTGAATTGAAGGAATTTAATTAATATATTGAGAATTATTGCATTTGAAGGAATTCGATTATTCCCGCTGGCTAAATAAATTATTGTAAATTCTGTGAATCATGTTGATTTAAATATTCTAGTTATATTTCAATTATTATTATTGACCCATACTGAGTGTCAAAGTCGGCCATCTCATCTCTACCACTTCGAGATTAGGCTTGATACTTACTGGGTACACATTGTTTACGTACTCATACTACACTTGGTGCACTTTTTGTGCAGGACCTGAGGCATGTACAAGTGGGGGGACCTATCGTCTTACACCCACATTATCCTGGGGCATAGTGGTGAGCTACCTTTCTGAGCCGTTCTGTAGCTGCTAGTGTCTCTCCTTATATTTTTCATTTTGTCTATTTTTATTTCAGACAGTATTTGAGGTTTTGTATAATCTACTAGATGCTCATACACTTGTGACACCAGGTCTTGGCACACACATTGGTAGAATTTGGTGTTTTATTATTTTCTTGGTTTTAAATTTTGTCAATGTATGCTTAATTTATTAAGTTGGCTTGCCTAGCTGTAGTGTTGGGCGCCATCACGACCTATAGGTGAAATTGGGTCGTGACAACATGGTATCAGAATACTAGGTTCACGTAGGTCTCACAAGTTATGAGCAGGCCTAATAGAGTCTTGTGGATCGGTACGGAGACGTCTGTACTTATCTTCGAGAGGCTATAGCGTGTTAGGAAATTTCCTTTCTTCATATTCCATCGTCCAATTGATGTAGTTCTAAATATCCTTCTCTTATTCTCTCTCAGATGGTGAGAACGCGCTCAAATGAGGTTCCAGGCCAGGGAAGAGCTACTCCCCTAGTTGCTAGAGGCCGGGGGAGGGCTCTAGCCCGTGGTAGAGGGCGAGGACGTCCCAGGACTGTTCCAGTTATGCTGCCAGTGGGTCCAGCAGAGAACTCCATTATTGAGGAACAAGATGAGGTGCCTGTGGCAGAGCCAGCTCCGGTGCATTTCACATCTGCACCGGGATTTCAGGATGTCATGGGTCGTATGTTGCAGTTCATGGACAATATGACGTAAGCCGGTTTATTTACGGCAGACCCAGCCACATCTCAGGCGGGCGGGGGAGCACAGACCCCTACCGTGTAGGCTCATGGACAGGCAGTTGTTATATATCAGACCCAGGGTGCACTACCCATGGGTGGAGCCCAGCCAGTGGCAGCAGCTACACCTGATCCCAGGCCAGCTGTAGCCGCCGACCCTCAGAATCTATTGGACCAATGGACTAGACTACATCCTCCTGTCTTCGGGGGTGAGCGACATAAGGATCGACAGGACTTCATTGATCATTGCAGGGACAGACTGTACAACATGAGGATATTGGAATCTTTGACTTCGCTACTTTTCAACTAGAGGGCAGGGCCCGTAGATGGTGGCAGTCTTATGATCTTGGCAGACCAGCAGATTCTCCTCCCATGACTTAGAACAGGTTCACCCGTATCTTCTTGGACAGGTATATTCCACCCTCCCAGAGGGAAGAGTTGTGGTTTCAGTTTGAGCAGCTCTAGCAGGGTCAGATGTAAGTGACCGATTATGAGGCGAGGTTTTCTGAATTATCTCGCCATGCACTTATGATACTCCCTACTGAGGCGGAGAGAGTGCGGAGGTTTGTAGTCGGTTTACATACTGGCATTCAGGCCACTATGGCTCGAGAGGTTGAGATGGGTACTTCTTATGATCTAGTTGTGGAGATAGCCCGGAGGATTGAGGGTGTGCGTCAGCAGAGCCGAGAGCAGATTATGAGAGATAAGTGGTTCAGGTACTCTAGAGAGTTTAGAGGCACTCCGTCTGGGGGAAGAGGTCAGTTCGTGAGGGGGCAGTCCAGCAGACCCCCATTTCCAGCACCACCACCTCCTCGGGGTACTCCAGTGTGACCTTATCTCAGTGTTATACCAGAGAGTTCTTACCGCCCACTAGCTATTCAGGGTCCTCCCAGTGGGTATTCAGGTCCCCAGAGCCAGACACTTAGTCATAAGCCTATCATACCGAAGAGTTGTTACGAGTGCTGGGATCCCAGTCACATGCGGAGGTTTTGCCCCAGGCTTCGGGGTAGACCAGTACAGCAGGGTCAGCAGCCTATGCTTACCGGACCAGTTGCTCCACCAGTAGTCCGATCACCAAGAGGTGGAGGACAGTTGGGTAGGGGTCATCCTAGAGGTGGAGATTAGCCAGCGGAGGCCAGCCAATTAGCGCTCCAGCTCGGTTCTATGCTTTTTCCGGCTAGACCAGATGCAGAGGCCTCAGATGCTATGATTACAGGTATTATTTCTATTTGCGACAAAGATGCCTCAGTATTATTTGATCCAGGATCCACGTATTCATATGTGTCATCTCTATTTGCTCCATTCCTGGGTGTTTCTCGTGAGTCCTTGAGTACTCCTGTTTATGTGTCCACTCTTATAGGCGATTATGTTATTGTGAACCGGATCTACCGGTCTTGTATTATTACATTCTGTGGTTATGAAACTAGAGCAGATCTCTTATTGCTCGAGATGACCGATTTTGAAATTATTTTGGGTATGGACTGGTTATCTCCATATCATGCTATTCTAGATTGTCATGCCAAAACTGTTACCTTGGATATTCCATCTTTGCCTAGGTTGGAGTAGAAGGGTTCATCGGTTAGTTCATTTAATCGGGTTATTTCTTTTATAAAGGCTCAACACATGGTTGAGAAGGGTTGTTTGGCTTATCTAGCCTAGTTCGGGATACTACTGTAGAGACTATAACTATTGATTCAGTGCCAGTAGTTCGGGAGTTCTCCGATGTATTTCCTTCAGATCTTCCAGGTATGCCACCTGATCGAGATATTGATTTCTGTATTGACTTGGCTCCAGATACTCAGCCTATATCTATTCCACTGTATCGCATGGCTCCGAAAGAATTGAAAGAGTTGAAAGGACAACTTGAAGAGTTACTAGCCAAAGGGTTCGTCAGACCGAGTGTATCTCCTTGGGGTGCACCAGTATTATTTGTGAAGAAGAAATATGGCACAATGCGAATATGTATTGACTATCGCCAATTGAACAAAGTTACTATTAAGAACAAGTACACATTGTCGCGTATTGATGACCTATTTGACCAGTTATAGGGTGCTAGGGTGTTCTCTAAGATCGACTTGAGGTCGGGGTATCATCAGTTGAAGATTCGAGATTCGGATGTTCCGAAAACTGCTTTCCGTACTAGATATGGTCATTATGAGTTTCTGGTAATGTCTTTCGGTTTAACTAATGCCCCGGAAGCGTTTATGGATATGATGAACATGGTATTCATGCCATATATTGATTTGTTTGTCATTGTCTTCATTGATGACATTTTGATCTACTCGCGTAGTAAGGAGGAACATGAGCAGCATATGAGATTAGTGCTTCAGACATTGCGGGAACAAAAGTTATATGCTAAGTTCTCTAAATGTGAGTTTTGGCTAGAGTCTTTAGCATTTTTTGGACATATTTTATCGGGCGAAGGTATTAAAGTTGATCCCAAAATGATTGAGGCAGTTCAGAATTGGTATCGACCCACTTCGGCGACAGAGATCAGGAGTTTTCTGGGTTTAGCAGGTTATTATCGTCGGTTTGTGGAAGGTTTTTCATCTATTGTAGCACCTTTGACCAAATTAACCCAGAAGGGTGTTCAGTTCCGATGGTCCGATGATTGTGAGTCAAGCTTTCAGAAGATCAAGACAGCATTGACTACAACACCAATGTTAGTGTTACCTTCGGGTTCGGGAATGTATACAGTGTATTGCGACGCTTCACGCATTGGTTTGGGTTGTGTATTAATGCAGGAAGGGCGAGTTATTGCATATGCTTCACGTCAGTTGAAGCCCCACGAGCAGAATTATCCGGTACATGATTTGGAGTTAGCTGCGATTGTTCATGCCCTTAAGATTTGGAGGCATTATCTTTATGGGGTGTCTTGTGAAGTTTATACTGATCATCGCATTTTTGACAGTATGATGATCCACACTTAATGGTTCTTCGAGAAACAGTACTAAGAGGTGGTGCCAAGGAAGTTACTATTGGTGCGGATGGTTTTCTGCGACTCCAGGATCGTCTGTGTGTTCCTAATGTGGATGAACTGAGGAAAAAGATCCTGGAGGAGGCACACAGTTCTCAGTATTCTATTCATCCAGGTGCTACGAAGATGTATCGTGACTTGAGGCAGTATTATTGGTGGCGATGAATGAAAAAGGACATAGTTGAGTATGTAGCTAGGTGTCTAAATTGCCAGCAAGTTAAATATGAGCACCAGAGGCCAGGTGGACTACCTCAGCAAATGACTATACCAGAATGGAAATGGAAACGCATCACTATGGACTTTGTAGTTGGATTTCCACGGACCTTGCGGAAGTTTGATGCAGTTTGGGTCATTGTTGATAGGTTGGCCAAGTCGACACATTTTATTCCTATTGTCACTACGTATACTTCAGAGAGGTTGGCCCAGATTTATATTCAGGAGATAGTTCGGTTGCACGGTGTGCCAATTTCTATCATATCAGATAGAGGCCCTCAGTTTACTTCACATTTCTGGAGAGCAGTACAGAGTGAATTAGGGACATGTGTAGAGCTCAGCACAACCTTTCATCTGTAGACCGACGGGCAGTCAGAGCGGACAGTTCAGATTTTGGAGGATATGCTCAGGGCATGTGTGATTGACTTTGGAGTTCAGTGGGATCGTTTCCTGCCTTTGGCCGAGTTTGCTTTTAATAATAGTTATCAATCCAACATCGAGATGGCTCCATTTGAGGCATTATATGGCCATCGATGTCGTTCACCTATCGGATGTTTTGATCCTGGTGAGGCTACGTTATATGGTACTGATTTGGTAAAGGATGCCTTGGAAAAGGTAAAGTTGATTCAGGAGCAACTTCGTATAGCACAGTCCAGACATAAGAGTTACGCGGATCAGAAAGCGCATGAAAAAGTTCTCTTGAAGGTTTCGCCGATGAAGGGAATTATGAGATTCGGGAAGAAGGGCAAGTTGAGCCCAAGGTTTATGGGCCCATTTGAGGTGTTGAGACGAGTTGGGGAGGTCACTTATGAGCTTGCATTGCCTCTCAGTCTATCGGGAGTTCATCTGGTTTTCCATGTATCTATGCTCCGGAAGTATCATGCTGACATATCACATATGTTGGACTTCAGCACAGTTCAGCTAGATAAGAGTTTGGATTATGAAGAAAATTAATTTGCCATTGTTGATAAACAAGTTCGCCAGTTGAGGTCCAAGAGGATTTCTGCAGTAAAGGTCCAATGGAGGGGCCAACCAGTCGAGGAAACGACTTAGGAGGCCGAGGAGGACATGCGGAGCAAATATCCACACTTATTTAGCACTCCAGGTATTATTCTAAACCCGTTCAAGAACGAATATTTGTTTAAGAGGTGGAGAATGTAATGACCCAACCGGTCATGTTAACTTTTAGAAACCCGTTCCCTGAAATAAAACTCCCCGAACATACTTTTATTAATTTATGACTCGTGGGTATGGTTGGTTCGGGATTTGGAAGTGTATGGGTTGAAATCGGAACACTTGGTTCCTTAAGTTAGCTTTAAATGGACAAGTTTGACTTCGGTCAATATTTTGAGAAAACGACCCCGGAATCGGGATTTGACGGTTTCAATAGGTTCGTATGATGATTTTGGACTTGGGCGTATATCCGAATCGGGCTTTTGATAACCCGAGAGCGTTTTGACGCTTAATAGTAAAAATTAACTATTTGAAGGTTTAAAATTCTTTAAATTTGGTTTGGGGTAGATTTTTGAGTAATTGAAGTCCGTTTGGAATTCCAAGTTTGTAAATAGTTCCGTATAGTGATTTAAGACTTGCACGCAAAATTTTGTATCATTCCGAGTAGTTTAAGTATATTTCGGCGAATTGGAAGTAAATTGAAGAACTTGAAATTCTTAAGTTTGAATCAATTTGGTTTATGGTATGTTTCTTAGATTTGATGTTGTTTTACGCATTCCGAGAGTTCGAGTGAATCCGTTTTATGATTTCAAACCTGTTGGTATGTTTGGGTGGGGCCCCGGGGGTCCCGAGTGTTAATCGGACGAGGCTCGGACCAAGTTGGAAGTTGGGAGCCAAAACTGAAGCTCCCAGCTACTGTCAAAATCGCACATGCGCTTGGCCAGCCGCAGGTGCGACACTCGCAGGTGCGCGGTAGCTCGCAGAAGCGAACCTCTCAGATGCGAGTTTTTGTGCGCAGAAGCGGAAAAGAGAAGGGGGCAATCGACCGCAGATGCGGAGAATTTGCACACCTACGAACGCGCAGGTGTGAAGAAGGGTGCGCAGAAGCGACCTTGGCCCAGGCGAGTGAAACTCGCACCTGCGAGGATTTTCCGCAGGTGCGAAAGCCGTAGGTGCGGTACACTGTCCGCAAGTGTGGAAATACCTGTTGGGCAGAATGGTTAAAAATCGAGGGTCAGTCATTTTGAGCCCATTTGCTTCCATTCTTAGGCGATTTTGGAGCTTTTTGGGAGGAGATTTCAACTAACAACTTGGAGGTTAGTTAATTCCATACCCCTTGAGTTAAATGCATAGATTATAAGTAGATTATAACTAGTAAATCTTAGAAATCAAAGATTTAGATAGAAAACCTAGATTTTTATAAAAGTGAGATTTTAACCACGAAAATAGTTATAGAATTGGGTAGAAATTATATATTTAAGTTCTTGAGATTATGGGTAATGTTTTCATCCGAAAATTTTCAGAATCCGAGTACGTGGGCTCGGGGTGAATTTTAGAAATTTTACCATTTTGGATAAGGTAATTTATTTAATAGATAAATTTTGAATCATTTAGCATATATTAATTATTGTGTATAATATTTGGATAGTTTTGGATATTTCGGCGTCGAATCAAGAATTCAACGCGACGTGATAATCGGAAAGTGGACTTTGAGACGAGGTAAGTCTTTTGTCTAATCTTGTGAGGGGAAAATTACCCCATAGGGACTAAATTGAATAATTATTGCTAATTGCGGGGGCTACGTACGCACGAGGTGACGAGAGTCCGTGCGTAGCTACTATTAATGCTAAAGTCCGGGTAGTTTAGGACTCAAAGTATGAATTACATGTGTACATTATATTCTATATATATATATATATATATATATATATATATATATATATATATATATATATATATATGAATATATTGTGAATTGTCAGATAAAGATATTAAAGGATGAAAATCTCATATGCTTGATTTTCTGTTTAAATTAATTAATTGTTAAAAGAAATTATTCTTCCTCCCGAATTTATCTTATAATAAATATACTCTCCTTCCGGAGGTACATAAGAAAATGTCCTCCTTTCTTGTGGAGCGGGCCGAATGCCTCGGCAGGATAGATGCATCTATGGATCGTGTCGCACGTCCCTCGGCAGTGTACACGACACTCTGGATCGGGTCGTACGTCCTCGGTAGAAATCGTACTTAATAATAATAATTACACAATACTTTAATAGTTTATTTCAACTTGCGAAGCTAATTGATAAATTGAAAAATCCTTGGAATTTAATGAATTATTATTTCTGCTTGTTAATGAATTAATTGTTATTCCTGTAAATGAGATTTAATTGATAAATTGGAAATTATTCCTGTAATGAGATTTTCCTGCTTGTCTTAATAAATCTCATTAAATTGGATAGTTGTTAATTGACTTACCTAGAGGGTTGGGTTAGGTACCATCACGACTAGTTGGATTTTGGGTCTTAACAGTAGGAAACAAAGCCATCCAATGGCTTTGAAGAAAAGCTAATAAGTAGAACACAAGTATATATACCAGACTTTTATAGTGGCCTCCTATTCAAAGCATTCATGCAACCGTGCATTGCTAAATACTAAAACGTTGTAGATCACAAATGTCTTAATAGAAGAAAGCAGCATAGCAATGTTAAGAACATCTCTATTTGATAATATTCCATCGTATAATACAGTCGCATGGCAATGTCAGAACTAATTTAGAACATCTTTGTAATATATATCACATTATAAACTTATTTATCTTTAATAGAGAGGTTATTACTTAATTACATTATCATGTACGGTTTATCATTTATATACAAAATAATATACTAGATTTCAATCTTACCCATTTAAGCTTTATTCTCCTATATTTTTCTTTTATTTATATATATTTCTCTCTCAATTCCTCTTTGATTCGTCTTTTGCAGATGGTGTCCACTCGGAGCTTTGAAGAATGGTGAAGAAAAATGATTCAACTGGTTTAAATCCATAAAAAAAACATATGTGAAGCACCAAAATGGGTTACTAGAAGTTTTTACTGATGAATAAATAAGACAGTGTCTACAGGAGTGGCGCTTGAAACTAATTGACGGTATACTTGAAACTAAAATGAATTAGATCGTATATACATGATCTAAAACTTCATTGTCAGAAATTAAAAAACTTAGAAGCTGTGACTTCAAAAATCAAATTTTACAAAATTATTGTTATTTGTTTGGATTGAATGTTATTGCAAATGATTGAGAATATTCTTTGGAGTTTATGTTTCATTTTTGAGAGAAATTGGTGAAGATTCGATATAATTTTGGTTGGAAATTCAGATTGAAACTAAGATAAGAAGACTTAAAAAATTATTTATATTTTGTATGTCAGATGTAGAAACGGCATACACAATATATATATATATATATATATATATATATATATATATATATATATATATATATATATATATATATATATATTTACTAAATTAATTGTATATAAATTATAGTTTTTGACCGAATTCTATACAAAAAATTTATATTTAAGTTATAGATAAATTATAAATTTTGACCTAATTTGTATATATTTTATAAAAAAATTTAGTTACTTTCTATATGATGGATAATGATAAGCCTTTTGTCACGACCCAAATCGGAGAGACGTGACGGGCACCCAGTGCCTTACTCAACCGAGTACCAATGTAACGTATCTTTCTTATCACACCATCATGGGCAAATGGGCCAGAAGGGTTGTCAAGAGATAATTAGAATAAAACATAACGGAATACTAGACATAGAACGACCCAATATGATATAGAAACTTATACATGTGACATGCGTGCCTATAAGGCTGACATGATCATTTGTACACTCAAAATATAGGCCGGCAAGGCCATACAAGTATCCATATATATGACATCTGTCTACAAGCCTCTAAGAGGACGTAAACGTCATAAAGGCCAGGTCAGGGCTCCGCCATACCAATCAATACATGTCCAAATCATACTGACCAGATAGGCAACTCCGGAGAAAGTAGAGTGCACCAATACCTTCCGCTGACCTGATAGCCTACTAGGAGCACTGTCAACCTGTCTATCAGCATCTACAGGCATGAAATGCAGCACCCTCAGACAAAAGGGACATCAGTACAAAATAAAGTACCGAGTATGTAAGGAGTGAAAACCAGAATATAAAAGACTTGAAAGAAACATGGAGTAAAGGACTCAACCTGTAAGTCTGAATAGCTTCGTGAATCATAAAATATTTATAATGTCATGCATGTACGTATAAATATCATATCATGAATATGTATATGCATACATAACATCATCAAGCATCTGAGGGCATCCCATCATATCATCTTAACCTCTGTGGGCGAAATCATCAATGTATACCAACTGATCAGGTGGTGGAGCGTATATAACGCCATAAATTTTTCCCATATCTTATATACATATAATATACGCGCATATAATGTCATCTAGTTATGGATCAATGTACATGTATAAATGAATGCAATGCATAATGAAGTGAGTCGATAAGATCTCTCGGAATGTCGTAAGATCAATACGCTTTCGGTTAATATCATGAAATAAGCTTTATCAACTTATGTATTTTCTGAGACCCATGAACATACGATATAATAATAGGACATATGAGGAATCAAGAACATAGGCAACCCTAGTACTTCTAATAATAGAGTCATTTGTGAAAATTGCGTATTTGCTCGTTTTGTTGTATCATAAGGATCATGCTAAAAGGAAAGAAGGGATATCCTTAACATACCTTAACCCCATCGAGTCCTTAATACCTTCCAAGCAACTCTTCAAACAACTCAACTCAATCTATTAGCTATTAGCTCTTCAAACAACTTAAGCTATTAGCTCGTTGACGTAAATTCGACAGCATTTCCCTTGTAATAAGGGCCTCCTCCATTACCATATACCAACAACAACAACCAGAGAATTCCAGCAACATATAAATATCAATAACATGACACCATATAACAACAACAAGTCACAACTACTTCACGACGAGCAGCAAGCTCCGATTAGAAGCTGTATACTTCATATCACCCCTTATAGACTTCTTACTTTAACTTAACAGTCGTTAACATTATAATAAAGTCATTCATCAAATATTCCGGCCTTATACCATATATTTATAACAAAGAAAATAATCCACAACTCCAACTATCCTCAATTAGCAACTTTATTCACTAGTTCATGTCTAGTCCATCCATTTAACTTAATCAACATCACGATTGTAAGGCCCCATATAATTTCGTAAAGGAATTTAAGATTTTATGGTGCTAAGGTAGGCTTACATGTTTGGGGACTGTAGAAATACAGCTCAGACTTTTTGGGTTGATCAGTGCGTTGGGGAGTTGAAGAAAATCTTCGGAAGTGTAGGGCATATCTGCGGTTCATTATGCGACTGCAGAATCACTTTGTGGGCTGCATAACTGCCGCAGAGTGAAGTAGAAACTTGAGCGAAATTTTAGGACCATTGTGCGGTCTATTATGTAGCCGCATAACCGTTTAGCGGGCCGCATATACCATCGCAGAACCAGCATGAGAAATTTTTTAAGAAGGTTTTGTGGTCCATTATGCGACCGCAGATCAGTCGCAAAGTGGGGAATTATTGCCCAGTTCTGGAGGGCCATTATGCGGCCCATTACACGGACCACAGATCTGTGTCGGGGCTCCATTTTTTTTATTTTTATAACCCGGTCTCATTTTTATAAAAAGACTTTGGGGGTCATTTTTAAGGGTTTCATTTGATATTTTTAGAGAGAGGTGAGAGTATCTTAGAGAGAGAAAGAGAAGACCTAGCCATTTTGTTCAACAATTCTTGCTCAAGGCTTGAAGATTTCACAAGGTTCTTGCTAGGGCTTCAAAGAGGTAAGAATTCTTTCCCAATTATTCAATTTCGAGTTTCGGGTAAACGATGGGTGATTGGGAGTATGATTCTTGGGTGTGAGAGTATTATGCATACATGCATCTAACAATAAAGTTTGTGGGAAGATTGTTGAGCTCAAATAAGTAAAGATTGGGTTGTGGAATGAAGAAAATCTTGTAGAAGAATATTGTAGCCAAATTTGCACACCTAGTGTTTGATAAAATGCTCAAATGAGTTGAAACCGTGAATATCTTCATAATTTGTGTTCAATTTTGTTATGTCTCAAAATAGATTGGAATTTCTAGGATTTTCATAACGTTGTACTAATTTAAGGAAATCTCAAATCGAGGTATGTTGGCTAAACTCCTCTCTTAGATTTGAATCCCACGATATTCATGTAATTTATGTAAGTCCCGAGTTGTTCATTATAAAATTGGCTATTCCGAAAAAGCTTGTGTTGAAAGATATATGTTCAATATGTATCCCAAATGCTTTTATCATGTTATGTTATCATTTGAGAATGTGTTCAAAGTATGGGTTGTGCATTAAAAATGTTCCGACTTCAAGTCAAGTTCAAACGAAGGCTATTATGCCAAATTTTATGAAACCTCTCTATGTGCCTAAGACTCTTAATTGATCACATGCGTACTAAAAACCTTGATTTTAAATGCCTTGTTATTGATAATAATGATGATGTTTGAAAGTGAAAAAGGTGAGCATGAAATACTAAATATGGCCGACGTGCCAAGAATGATTTTATAATTGCGGCCCCTAGTGCCAAGGAAATGAAAAGATGTGAAAGAAGTATAAAATGAGATGATTGGTAGAAAAGGATGATGTCGATCCACGCATAATTGTGGTGAGACAGCCTAACCGATCGGGTCGTGATCGGATGTCGTGCCGCACATATGGTGGTTATTGTGCTAGAAATTGTAATTGAAATTGAAATTGTGATTGTGGTTGATGTCTCGGATGAGACGGCCTAGCCGATCGGGTTGTGATTGGACTCCGTGCTAAAAGTACGGTGGTATTGGGAATGGTGGCATATTGTTACTAAAGGTCTCCCAACTTAAAATATGGAAATTTATTTGAACACTCTCTTGGTCCTATCTTGAGGTTTGATGTTATTTGAGGCTTCCACTGATATTATGATCGTTTTTCTTGTATTATTAATTTTTCTATTGAGATGGTGTTTTGTCACTCATACTAGTACTATTCCATATGTACTAATGTCCCTTTTGCCGGGGGCGATGCATCTTCAATGGATGCAGGTGGTTCCACATCAGGAGACATTGATCAGTGATAGCGGTACACCCTCTTCCCAGCTAACTTGGTGAGCCCCACTTCATTTTGGGGTCATGTATCTTTTGTTCCTCATGTATTGTATTTGAGATATAGTCGAAACCTTGTTGCCGGCACTATCATAGTACTCTTTCATATCTATTAGAGGCTCCGTAGACATAGTGTGGGTTGTATATTAGTGTTGGGGAAGTCAAACAAGTATGTTGTGTTTGAATTACATGTTCCACTTCAGACCATGAAAATGTGTGTAATTTGAGACTTTATTTAGTAACTAATGGTAATAAATTGGTATTGTATACATGATCTCCTTATTGTCTAATTAATGAAAGTAAGTATTCTCTTTATTCATAAGTGAATTTGGGTAGAAAGTATCTAACAAGATTGCTTGATAGATTTCACTCCGTTGAGCATCGGTCGCGTCCCTGAGTTCGGGGCGTGACAAACTGGGTATCAGAGCCTAAGGTTTTAAAGTATCCTAGGATGTCTCGAAGCCATGTCTAGTAGAGTCCTTCTTATCGGTGTGTTGTCGACCACATCTATAATTAGGATACTACTTGGGAATTTAGGATTAATACCTTTCTTTCATGTTCTCGATAGTGCGATAAAGTTGACTGTAAGTCTGTTCCTATTTTAACTCATGTGTTGCTCTAATTTTCAGTACATAACACCTAAGAAGAAGGAAAGAACTATCCAGAGAGCCAATGTCACTCTAGGAGTGGCGGTTGATCCTATACTTGGTGATGCGGGTGAGCACATTAGGGGTGAGGATAATTCATCAACTACTACACTGCTTGATTCTACTACTCCTGCTTAGACTGCACAAGTTCCTACGCCCACTGAGGGTGCATCGATTCCTCCAACTGACATTCCAGTTCCACCTCCAGTCTCAGCTTCCGGTCCCAATGTTTCTGATGGGGACCTTAGGGGAGCCATACAAATGTTGACCCAGATAGTGGCTTCTCGGGCCCAGATATCGAATAGTGCACCTACTTCTTCCAGCCAACTAGGGGATTCTGCTAGTTCCAAGGTGAACAAGTTTCTTCAGTTGGATCCTCTAGTGTTTACGGGTACTAACCCAGAGGAGAACCCCAGGACTTCATTGATGAGATGCACAAGACTCTCCGAGTTATGCGTGCTACTGAGACAGAGGCAGTGGAGTTGGCCTCCTACCGCCTGAAAGAGGTGGCATATTCTTGGTTTGATCTATAAGAGGAGTCCCGTGAGGAGGGGAGCCCTCCGACGAGGTGGGTGAGTTTGTCGATGCCTTTATTGATCATTTCTTGCTTGCTGAGACTAAAGCAGCCCATGTTGCTGAGTTTGAGAGCCTGAGGCAAGGTAGCCTGAGTGTGTGGGAGTACCACATGAGATTTGTGCACCTGCCCAAGTATGCTATTTACATGTTTCCCACTATGGAGGCTAGAGTGCGCCGGTTTGTGCAAGGCCTTAGTCTATTGGTAATTAATGAGGCTGCTACATCTGCCTTGAATTCTGATATGAACTATGGAAAGATGGTGGCATTCGCTCAAGCCACGGAGACCATCAAATTGAAGAATAGAATGGAGCGAGAGGGTAGCAATAAGGCCCGGTCCGCGGGCAACTTTGGTGGTTCTTCTGGTGGTGGCAGGTCAGCATTCAGGGGAGCGTCGTTAGGTCCATCTCAGTCCTTTCCTCAATCTTCGGTTAGTGCACCGCCATTAGGGCCCAGTCAGCAGCAGTGGAGCCATTTCAGGCCAAGTCAGTGCAACAAGGGATCTTACCAGCTGGGTCGGCATGGTGGTAGATTCTAGCAGCAGCGAAGGCCCCCATGCCCTAGGTATGGAAAGATGCACTTATGATTATGCTACATGCACTTACCCATATGCTACGGGTGCGGATTGAAGGGTCACATTCAGAGAGATTGTCGTTCGTCCCGCTAGGGTGTGGGCAGGTGCACGGCACAACCAGCCAGTTCTGTAGCTACTACATCCATAGCCCCTCCTCCAGCTTAAGGCACTCCAACACTCGTAGGGCGTGGTGTAGCTAGGGGTGGAGCATAGAGTTCGAGAGGATCCAGTTATTTATATGCTATGAGGGGTCGCTAGAATTAAGAGGCTTCTCAAAATGTTGTCACAAATATATTGACTGTCTAATCGCATGATGTGTATGCTCTTATTGATCCCGGTTCCACTTTATCATATGTCACTCCTTATGTTGCTATGTAATTTTGGATAGAACCGGAACTTCATGAGTCGTTCTCTTTATCTACTCCGGTTGGTGAGTCTATTTTGGCCGCGCAAGTTTATAGGGATTGTGTTGTCACGTTGCGTGGTCAGGACACCATGGCCGATCTCATTGAATTGGGGATGGTCGATTTTGATGTAATAATGTGGATGGACTGGCTTTATTCATGTTTTGCCAAGCTTAATTACCGAACCAAGACCGTTAGGTTCGAATTTCCAAATGAGCTAGTTATTGAGTGGAAGAGGGATGATGTGGTGTCGAAGGGTAGGTTTATTTCTTACCTTAAGGCCACGAAGATGATCAACACGGGGTGTATTTACCATTTGGTCTGGATTACGGACACTGATGCTGAGGCACCTACACTTGAGTCTATGCCAATTGTGAATGAAGTTTTAGAGGTCTTTCTGGAAGAACTCCCTGGGATCCCACCAAGCAGGGAGACTGATTTTGGGTTTGACGTGATGCCAGGCACGCATCCTATATCTATTCCGCCCTACAGAATGGCACCGACAGAATTGAAGGAGCTAAAGGAACAATTGAAGGATTTGTTAGAGAAGGGTTTCATTCGGCCGAGTATGTCACCTTGGGGCGCACCGGTCCTTTTTGTAAGAAACAAAGATGGATCACTGAGAATGTGTATTGACTATCGACAGCTCAACAAGGTCACAATCAAGAATAAGTACCCCATACCAAGGATAGATGATTTATTTGACCAATTTCAGGGTGCTACGTACTTCTCCAAGATTGATTTAAGATCCGGGTATCACCTATTGAAGATCAGGGAGCTGGATATTCCGAAAATAGCTTTCAGGACCCGGTATGGTCACTTTGAATTTCTGGTAATGTCTTTTGGGCTAACAAATGCTCCGACAGCTTTCATGGATCTTATAAATCGAGTTTTCAAGCCTTTTCTTGACTTATTCATGATAGTGTTTATTGACGATATCTTTGTATATTCGCGAAGCCGAGAGGACCATGTTGATCATCTCAGGGCAGTTGTGCAGACTCTATATCAGCACAAGTTGTATGTGAAGTTTTCGAAATGCAAATTTTGGCTCAAATCTGTCACGTTCTTGGGTCAAGTCGTCTCTAGAGAAGGAATAGAGGTGTATCCTCAGAAGATTGCAGCTGTGAAGAGTTGGCCTAGACCTTCTACCCCAACAGAGATTCATAGTTTCTTAGGCTTAGCTAGATATTACAGGAAGTTTGTGGAGGGGTTCTCTACTCTTGCCTCTCCGTTGACTAAATTTATGCAAAAGGAAATTAAGTTCCAATGGTCCGATGCTTGCAAAAGGAGCTTCCAGGAGTTGAAAGCAAGATTGACTACGACATTAGTATTGACCCTACCAGAGGGTACATATGGGTTTGTAGTATATTGTGATCCTTCAAGAATCGGACTTAGGTGTGTATTGATGCAACACTGCAAGGTGATCACTTATGTTTCTAGGCAACTCAAAAATCATGAGGAAAACTATCCCATGCATGACTTAGAACTTGCGGCGGTGGTGTTTGCATTGAAAATTTGTTGTCATTATTTATATGGGGTCCATGTGGATATATTCACGGACCATAAGAGCCTTCAATATATTTTCAAGCATAAAGAATTGAATCTGAGGCAGAGAAGATGGCTTGAGTTGCTCAAGGACTACGACATTGATATTCTATATCATCCGGGGAAAGCTAATGTTGTGGCAGATGCTCTTAGCCGGAAATCTATGGGTAGTTTAGCACACTTGGAGGCATATCAAAGGCCATTGGCCAATGAAGTTCTCCGATTGTCTAGTTTGGGAGTTCGTCTTACGGACTCTAGTGAAGGAAGGGTAATTGTGTAAAATAGGGCTGAATCATCACTTGTTGTGGAAGTCAAGGAGAAGCAATACAACGATCCATTGTTGGCACAATTGAAAGAGGGGATTCATAAACATAAGACGATGGCCTTTTCTCTTGGCATGGGTGATGGTACACTAAGGTATCAAGGGCGTCTATGTGTTCCAAATGTAAATCGTCTCCGGGAGAGAATCATGATCGAGGCTCACACTTCTAGGTATTCCGTGCACCCGGGCTCTACAAAAATGTATCATGATCTTAAGGAAGTCTATTGGTGGAATGATATGAAGAGAAGTGTAGCAAACTTTGTGGAGAGGTCCAAATTGTCAGCAAGTGAAGGTCGAACACCAAAGGCCCTGTGGGTTGGCACAGAACATAGAAATTCCAATATGGAAGTGGAAAATGATTAATATGGACTATGTGGTAGGACTACCTCGCACTCCTCATAAGTTTGACTCGATTTGGGTTATTGTGGATCGACTCACGAAATTAGAACACTTTTTGCCGGTTAAGGCTGTCGACATAGCGGAACAGTATGCTCAGTTGTATATCAAAGAAATAGTCAGGTTGCATGACACTTCAGTTGTTATCATTTTTTATCGGGGGCACAGTTCACGACTAATTTTGGAAGAAATTTCAGCAAGGTTTGGGTACTCAGGTGAATCTTAGTACATCCTTTCATCCACAAAACAACGGACAGGCAGAGCGGACTATTCAGATTCTTGAGGATATGTTGTGAGCTTATGTTTTTGACTTCAAAGGTAGCTGGGATGATCATTTGCCACTCATAGAATTTTCCTACAACAATAGTTATCATGCTAGCATTCTGATGGCACCGTTCGAAGCTTTAGATGGTAGGAGATGTAGATCTCCTATTAGGTGGTTTGAGATTAGGGAAGCAGAGTTGATAGGACCGGACCTCGTGCATCATGTTATGGAGAAGGTTAAGATCATTAAGGAGTGGTTGAAGACTACTCAGAGTCGTCAGAAGTCTTATTCAGATATTCGTCGTAGGGATTTTGAGTTCAAAGAAGATGATTGGGTATTCTTGAAGGTTTCTCCCATGAAGGGTGTAATGCGATTTGGTAAGAAAGGGAAATTGAGTCTGATGTATGTCGGATCATACAGAATCATTCAGAGGATTGGTTAGGTGTCATACAAGCATGAGCTACCACCCGAGATGTCATTAGTGCACCCGGTGTTTCATGTGTTATGTTGAAGAAAGTAGTTGGAGACCCGACACTCATTGTTCTGGTTAAGACTATTGAGGTTAATGAGGATTTGACTTATGAAGAGATTCCAGTTTCTATTATTGATCGGCAAGTCCGAAAGTTAAGAAATAAAGATATTACCTCCGTGAAAGTGTTATGGCAAAACCAGCAGGTTGAAGAGGGCACCTGGGAGGCCGAGGAAGAAATGAATAAGAAGTATCCTTATTTGTTTGAATATCTATGTAATTGTTCTATGAAATTGTTCCCTATGAATTACGTATCATTTATACATCTTATGCTAAGGGTGTTCCTTTTATGGTAATATATTGCTTATGAGTCCACAATTGGTGTTATTTTTATGTTATATTTCGTCATCGGATTATGTATATGTTGTTAGGATTGGTTTCTGGAATTCTCTGACAGGTGGATAGGCCTAGTTATAGGGGAGACTCTAGCAAAAAATTTGGAGATTTAGGGAGTTAGCCAAATTTTGAAACTGCTGGTGTGTGGGAATTAACAGTTGGGCCACATTGGATGTTAATGACGGATTTTGACCCTCATTCGAGTACGAATGATCCTAAGTTGGGGAGAATATAAGGCCCCGTAAAATTTTGTAAAGAAACTTAAGGTTTAATGGTGCCGAGGTAGGCTTACGTGTTTGGAAATTGTAGAAAAGCGGCTCTGACTTTTTAGGTTGATCAGTGCGTTGGGGAGTTGAAAAAAACCTTTGGTAGTGTAGGGCATTTCTACGGTTCATTCTGCGACCGTACAATCACTTTGCGGGCCGCATAACTACCGCAGAGTGAAATGAAAACTTGAGCTAAATTTAAGGACCATTGTGCAGTCCATTATGTTGGCGCATAACCATTTTGCACGCCACATATCCCATCGCAGAACCAACATGAGAAATTTTTGAAGAAGGTTCTGCGGTCCATTATGCGATCGTAGACCGGTCGCAGAGTGGGGCAGTATTGCCCAGTTCCGGAGGGCCATTATGCGGCCCATTCCGCGGACCGCAGAAGCATTATGTGGTCACATATGCGACCGCTGATCTGTGGCGGGGCTCCATTTTTCTAATTTTTATAACCCGATCCTATTTTTATAAAAAGGCTTTGGGGGTTATTTTTAAGGGTTTCATCTGTTATTTTTACAGAGAGGTGAGAGTATCTTAGAGAGAGAGAAAGAGAAGACCTAGCCATTTTGTTCATCAATTCTTGCTCAAGGCTTGAAGATTTCACAAGGATCTTTCTGGGGCTTCAAAGAGGTAAGAATTTCTTTCCCCAATTATTCAATTTCGAGTTTCGGGTAAGATGGGTGATTGGGAGTATGATTCTTGGGTGTGAGAGTATTATGTATACATACATGTACCAATAAAGTTTGTGGGAAGATTGTTGAGCTCAAATAAGTAAATATTGGGTTGTTGAATGAAGGAAATATTGTAGAAGAACCTTATAGCCAAATTTGCACACCTAGTGTTTGATAAAATGCTCAAATGAGCTGAAACCATGAATATCTTCCTAATTTGTGTTCAATTTTGTTATGTATCAAAATAGATTTGAATTGTTAGGATTTTCGGAACGTTGTAGTAATTAAAGGAAATCTCAAATCGAGGTATGTTGGCTTAACTCCTCTCTTAGATTTGAATCCCACGGTATTCATTTAATTTATGTAAGTCCCGAGTTGTTCATTATAAAATTGGCTATTCTGAATAAGCTTGTTTAAAGATATATGTACAATATGTATCCCAAATGCTTTTATCATGTTATGTTATCATTTGAGAATGTGTTCAAAGTATGGGGTGTGCATTAAAAATGTTTCAACTTCAAGTCAAGTTCAAACGATGGCTATTATGCCAAATTTTGTGAAAAATCTCTATGTGCCTAAGACTCTTAATATCTCACATGCGTACTAAAAACCTTTATTTGAAATGCCTTGTTGTTGATAATAATGATGATGTGTGAGCATGAAATACTAAATACGGCCGACGTGCCAAGAATGATTTTATAATTGCGGCCCCTAGTGCAAATGAAATGAAAAGATGTGAAAGAAGTATGAAATAAGATGATTGGTAGAAAAGGATGATGTTGATACACACATCATTGTGGTGAGACGACCTTGCCGATCGGGTCATGATCGGACGCCGTGCCACACACATGGTGGTGATTGTGCTGGAAATTATAATTGCAATTGTGATTGTGGTTGATGTCTCGGATGAAATGACCTAGCCGATCAGGTTGTGATCGGACTTCATGCTAAAAGTATGGTGGTATTCTGAACGGTGGCATATTGGTACTAAATATCTCCCAACTTAAAATATGGAAATTTATTTGAACATTGTCTTGGTCCTAACTTGAGGTTTGATGTTGTTTGAGGCTTCCAATGATATTATAATTGTTGTTTCTTGTATTATTAATCGTTCTATTGAGAGGGTATTTTTTGTCATTCATGATAATACTATTCCATATGTACTAACGTCCCTTTTGCTGGGGGCGCTGCATTTTCAATGGATGCAGGTGGTTCCACAGCAAGAGACATTGATCAGTGATAGCGGTACACCCACTTCTCAGTTGACTTGGTGAGCCCCACTTCATTTTTGGGTCATGTATCTTTTATTCCTCGTGTATTGTGTTTGAGGTATAGCCGGAGCCTTGTTGCCGGCACTATCATAGTACTCTTCCGTATCTATTAGAGGCTCTGTAGATATAGTGTGGGTTGTATATTAGTGCTGGGGAAGTCAAACAAGTATGTTGTGTTTGAATTACTTGTTCCACTTCAGACCATGAAAATGTGTGTAATTTGAGACATTAAAATGAAGTAACTAATGGTAATGAATTGGTATTGTATACATGATCTCCTTATTGTCTAATTAACGAAAGTATGTATTCTCTTAATTCATTAATGAGTTTGGGTAGAAAGTATCTAACAGGCTTGCTTAACCGGGTTCACTCGGTTGAGCGTCGGTCGGGGCGTGACAAAGATAACCTTAAGCACATGCAAGAACACATCAGCTTACAGTAGCTTCAAGTCAAAATCCAAGTTACATTTAGCTTACAACAATCCTCAATGGCAATACAACATCATAGAAGTGACTTAAGCAAATCTTCACTTCCAATCTCAAGTTTCATATGTTTCTTTCACCAATTCACTTGATAAACATATAGACATGCATAAAAACAAAAATCATATCATAATCAAGTTATTTTCCCCATTTTCCAGCCATAACATCATATATATATATATATATATATATAGACATGCATAAAAACAAAAATCATATCATAATCAAGTTATTTTCCCCATTTTCCAGCCATAACATCATATATATATATATATATATATATATATATATATATATATATATATATAGAGCCTTAAAACAACTCAACAAAAGATAACAACATCTCTTCCCCTTTCAAGTTCTATCTTGTAATCTTTCACTCCAACACCACAACAACATGTAATTAACCTTAAACACAATTAAAAGGTTGTTAAACATACCTTACGCAGTAGATATATTTTGAACCCTATGCTTAAATTAGCTCACCATCATCCTTATTCACATCACAACACCATATGGGGGTTATTCTTCACCTTTGGCTAACTTTGATGTTGGATTATGGTGTATTTTTTTGGAATTTGTTTGGAGCCTTTGTGGAGCTATTTGGCAGGGTTTGTAGAGTGTGAGTATGGAAGGAGGACGACAAATGAGCAAAGATAATCCAAAAAAAGAGATAAAAACAAATGAAGGTCGGCCACCGAACAAGTGAGTACCATAAGGGCTTCCTGCGCAATCTTGCAAAAACGCGAATATCTCTCTACATCGATATCATATTGATGAATGGTTTAATGAAGAAACTAGACTCATAGATCTTCAATTTGGTATATGGATCATCCCTTAATTCCAAGTATATTGGGTGAAAAGCTCAGCTACATTTGACCTAATTTTCTGCACATTATGAATGTAACTTGTGATGACCTTTGCCAACTTTTGTTCCACAACTCGCTTGACTTCAAAACGTAGTACACGACTATCATACGACTAAAATAACTCATAACATAACCTCCTTATCATGGTATGAACCCTTGTATCATCCCAAAACTATATGTTATAACATTCCCAACTTGTCGACATTCAACGAAACTTATTTTCTTCAATTTGTTTAGCTTCTAAGCCTTTCAACCCTCTTGGTACTGGTTATCCATGATCTTAAATATTTGTAATCTCCAAGGTAACATGATTAACTTACTTTATATACTTTCAAAGACGATCTCATTTCTGAGCTTACATCAATTGACTTACGACGTACTCTCACGTACGAAAACATATGGTGTAACACCTTTGAATATTCCAATTCTTCTTTGATCGAGAGAGAAAGTATAGACAAAGAGGTGTAAAGGCAAACTTTGTATGTATATGATAAAGAGAGAGAATATTCAGATAATGTCAATATTGTTCTTTACAAAAGTGTTCAATCCCCTTTTTATAACTACATCTCTTCCTATTTATAAAGGTACATGGGCCACAAAAATCTTAGATAGTACAACAACGAGGAATATTCACTGGAATATTCTCTAAGGAATATAAATCCTGATACTAGCCCTTACTACACGCCGAGGATGGATGCTCGTCATAGTCCTCGTCCTTGTTTTTGATCGGGCCACATCGACCTCGTCGATGACCTGTCATCTTCACATGACGTCAACCTTTTGAAATCAGATTAACATGTCATATCATCGACACGTGGCAGCCTTCAAAGGCTTTATCTCCATTGACCTGGTCAACATATCACATGAAGTTTTTTACCCATATAATTAGTCCCTCCGCTTATTGTGGTCTTCCTCGCGGACGGGTTTGATGAAAGGATAATGACGGTCGTAGTCATTGTAAAGGGTGAATGATGTGGCACTTTTAGGGCTATATATTTTGAACCCTTAATCTTACCAGGTAACTTCTAGAACAAGCCTGTCATTGAGAGGACATGACATCATGATGACGCCTATTCCTGATATTTCACGTCAATACACGCGTGGCCTTTTCATTGGTTCTGCCATTTCAATTTCGACTGCCATTATGGTGACCCGCTCCAGTTTCGAGATTCCTCATTTATAAAAAGAAAGATGATCATTAGTATCCAAATTTTACCGTCATTGTTATTGTTTAGACTTGCACTTTCTTTCATTGAATTCTCTTCTCTTTCTCATCATCTTATAACTTTTCTTTCCATATTCTCAGCTCTCTTCTTCTAATTTTATTCAAACTTCATAATCATGTCGAATTTAACTTCTGGTGTTAATGAGGAGAATCAATCGGCTTCACTAGCTATTTGGCCCCTTATTCATGGAGGAGACGCCATCTCCGCCATTGAAGAGGAGGTTCTCCCTTCAGTGGAGGACATTACTCCCCGCAATCCCGACGCAAAACCAAATTTTTACCCGCCGCCGATGGCGATGGTTGAGGTTTTCCAGTCTTCTATAACGGCTAAGTGTTTGGTGAAGTTCAAGGCCAAGTATGGCCTACTTGATCAATTGGAGTTCGTACCTACTGATTATGATGAAGTGCACGCTTACCATCATGGGTACTGCGCTCCTTATGCTTACCCTTTCACCATTGGCTAGTCATTCCCTCTTCCTCCTCTGGTGGAGGAGTTTTATCTCTTTTATCGGGTCTACCCTGCTCAGCTCGCTCCCTTCATCTATAAGATGATTAAGATGTTATCAAATTTTGGCAAGTTGGCTGGTGTCGAGATCACCGTACGACACTTAGTGAATCTATTAGCGCCCATATTTTATCGGGGCACGATGTTGAACCTTCGACATCATGCAGGCAAGTCCCTAGTAATTAGGATGGACGACAAAGGTGGTCGACAATTTTGACTTGACTTAGTTTTTTTCAAGATCGAGGCCATCATGACCGATGTCACAGATTTCCCTGGAACCGCACTCGTAAGTATTTGTATTTGCTTTTACCCTTTTACGTAGTCATATACTCTGAGTTTGTGAATTATACTTTCTTGTTTTGCAGCTACTGATCGCCCTCTTCATTTGGTGGTGCATCTTGCTAACTGAGTTAGACAAATCCTTTCCTGTATTGTAGGGATTCGTGATCGGTCGAGCTTCTGGCAGAAGTTCAAACCGGTCCTCCCCCGAAAGATTATGTCTTCTTTTGGATGACGTTGCATTATTTGTACTCGCCTACTTTATCGTGCTCATCCTTTTACACTTCCTCTAGGTTCTATCAAGGGGGTTGCAAGAAGGAACATGGCATCGATGCCTTCCTTCAGGAGAAGAAGAGTTGCTGGTTCATCTGCCCTCGCTTTCGTATCAACCGTTGCGCCCATTCCTTCTTTGGCTCCACCCCATGTTTAGGACGAGGAGGATTCTTCTCACGACGTAGACTTGAGACCTCATAAGAGGAAAGTTGTAGATGTAGGAGAAGGTATGCCCGCGATAATCGATTTATCATAGGACGAGATCGTGGTGCTGGAAATGCAACAATATCTATCAAGGAGGGCATTGGGGTGGCCCCTGAGATGCCTAGTTTGGAGGAGGTTGGTGTTGTCGCACCCTTACGAGCTGAGGAGGAGGAGGCCACTATGGATGCCTTTGGTGACGGTTCTACGCGTGCTGGGCATAGGGAAGCCTTATCTTCTGAGCCAGTTCAGGAGGCTTCTTCTGCTGACAAGGTCAAAAGCAAGGTGTTCGCTGAGCAGGATGATGGAATAGATGAACTATTCGACAACGAGTCTGACTTCGATCTCGACCCTGAAGACCTTGAGATGATTGATAACGGGTGAGATGATTGATAACGGGACTACACAGGTCCAAGTTAAGGCAGAAGAGGTTTCGAGGACCATCACGATCCTGGTGAACCATGACCTTTTTAAGGATACCGATGATGTGATCCATGCCTTCAGTTCCTTCTGCTCTGACACCGAGCATAAGACTCTAAGCAAGCCGAATGATAGCACCTTGTCCAAAAGCATAGTTGGCCTAGCTCTTAGAGTAAGTTTCTTCCTTTCTCACCTTATCTTTGATTTGTTTTGCCTTCAAATCATTCTTTCTATATTCTTATTTTACTTGTCTTTGCAAACCGTTATCCTAGAGCTCGAGAACGTGTGGAGAAATAAAAGACTGAAGGAGATTTATCAAAAGTTACGGATGAAATACGGGGAGTTCCGCAGGAAGTATAAGGATGTCGAGAGACGGCTTCGTGAGGGGGGCGATGTGCCTACCTTGAGTGAGGAGCTGAGAAAAAGAGACGAGGAGTTGCTCTCGTTTGTGGATAATTCAGCTCTCTTGAGGTGGCGCTGAAGAGAAAGAAGGAGGAGATCGAGCTGAGCAAGGGCATAAAGGCCTAGTGCAGAGACCTTTAGAGCTAGGTCGATCAGCTGCAAAGTCAGTTGGATGGGTGCCAGTTCAAAATAGACGCACTCAGGGGAGAGGTCGTTAAAAAGCATCAACTGCTCGAGGAGGCGGAGTCCTCCCAAATGAAGGTTCGAGAAAATGCCACTTTTTTAGAGTTGGAACTCAGAACCCTTCATGTTGTTCGAGAAAATGTCTAGTCTATGGCTGAATCAAGGGAGGCCAAACTCGAGGAGAGGATTTGTGAGTTGGAGAAAGAGAACTCTGAGCTTCTTGAACGAGTTTCCGTTGTTGAGGGAGAGAATGATTGATTGCTCGAACGACCCTCTATGTCTCACACCTTTGAGTTTCCCGCCATTCCTCAAAAGAAGTACGAGATGTGGATCCTCGCCGAAGACCGAATAGATGTGATTCACGAGTTGAAGTGGACAAGCTTCGTCTTTGAGATGGCCGTGAAGGAGGCTCGAGTAAAATCTCGTGAAGCTCGGTTGGCCTGTGGCTATGATACCTCAATACTTCAGCCCGATGCCGAGGATGATAATGATGGGGGGATTTGGCTAGTTGGAGGACAATTCCTGGTGTGACTCTGCCTACGATCGAGGCGAGAATGGAGAAGATGGCGGAGACAGGGCTAGTGACGGCCACTAGATGTTCTGTCTCTATTTTTATTTTAATGTCTTGTACTGTATTTTTTTGGCATCTTTGAACGCCTTTGTAAAGACTATCTATCAATCAAAGTTATTTTTTTACTTTACATGTACCTTTCTTAAATATATATGTTTCGTTTATGTACTTGTGTTTTTTACTTTTCCGCCTTTTTTCCTTCGTTGTTATCTTTTAGATTGAGATAGTCATGGGGTTGAGTGGCGATGGGCCATATCGGCCTTTACTCAAGTCAGTTGAAAGTGTCTCTGAGTTGAGTTATGGGTAAAGGTTGATAAGTGCTTGTTCGAGTTGGTCGAACATGCCATTTAGTTAAGTCGAGGCCAAGGGCCGATAGGTTTTGTTCGAGTTGGTCAAATGTACTACTTTGTTAACTCGTGGCCAAGGGCTGATAGGTGTTGTTCGATCTGGGTGAACGTACCATTTCGTTAAGTCATAGCCAGGGGCCGATAGGGGTTGTTCGAAATGGTCGAATATACCATTTAGTTGAGTCATAGCCAGAGCCCGATAGGTATTGTTTGACCTGGTCGAATGTACCATTTAGTTAAGTCATGACCAGGGGCTGATAGGAGTCGTTCGAGCTGGTTGAATATACCTTTTAGTTGATTCGAGGCTGAGGCTTGATAGGAGTCGTTTCGAGCTAGTCGAACGCACCTTTTAGTTAGGTCGAGGCCGAGGGCCGATAGGAGTCTTTCGAGCTAGTTGAACATACCTTTTCGTTAATTTGAGGCTAAGGGCCGATAGGAGTCATTCAAGCTAGTCGAATATACCTTTTAGTTGATTTGAGACCGAGGTATGATAAGAGTCGTTCGAGCTGGTCGAACGCACTTTTTAGTTAGGTCGAGGCCTAGGGCCAATCGGAGTTGTTCGAGTTGGTCGAATGCACCTTTTCAAGGGAGCAGTTTCAATGAATGGGTATCTCATTTACTTTAACATCATTGCGTCGATTACATCATTTCGCCTTGAAGCTATTTCTGGAGAAAAATTACAGTTTTTGGGTGTTGGCTGGCGTTGCAATCCCAATCCAGTCCCAGTATATCTAGTCCCTTCATTGTTCGACTTGGAGATTGTTGAGGAGTCGAGCAATGAAAATGCCCCATTCGTCGTCTCCTTAAAAACCTCCTTGAGAAAACCTGGTGGGACAAAACTCAAGGGAGGAAAAAAGAGTACGACTTATGGGACACTCCTTGTTTTTCAGAAGTTAAAGTATTTGAGGTGGCTGATGTTCCAATTGTTTAGTAGGAGCTTCCCCTCCATAGTATCTAGTTTGAATGAACCCTTGTTCTCCTTGCCTATGATTTTGTATGGTCCGTCCCAACTGGCTCCTAATTTGCCTCCTCGTGGATCTCTTCCTGCTTGGTCTTGGCTTTGAGCATGTATTCCCCGATCTTGAGTAACTGTACCTTGGACTTTTTGTTGTAGTAGCATTCTGCTTGTTGTTTCTATGCGACAATTCTTATGTATGCCAGATCTCGTCGCTCTTCGACCTCGTCAAGGTCTTGTCTCTTATTCTTGTCATTGCTGGTATCGCTTTCATTGGAATGCCTTAGGCTGGGTTCTCCGACTTCGACTGGTATGACAACTTCTATTTCGTAGACTAGGGAGTAAGGCGTTTTTCTTTGCTCATTTTTGGGAGTTTATCCTGTGTGCCCACAATACTTTTGGGAGTATTTCTGGCCACAATCCCTCGGCCTCATCGAGTTTCTTCTTCATGATGTTTTTGATAGACTTGTTGGAGGACTCTGCATGCCCGTTGCCGACTGGGTGGTAAGGAGTTGAAAGTATCCATTTAATGTGCAATTTTTTTGAAAAACTCGGTGGTTTTTCTTCCAATGAACTAAGGCCCATTGCCGCATCTTATTTCATTAGGTAGGCCGAATTGGCAAATGATGTTTTTCCATATGAAGGCGATTACCTCTAACTTGCGAACTTGGGCGAATGAACCTTCTTCCACCCATTTAGAGAAGTAGTTAGTCAAAACTAAAAGGAATTTAACATTACCTTGTCCTGGCGAAAACGGACCCACGATTTTCATTCCCCACTTAATGAATGTCCATGGAGAGGTGACAAAGTGGAGATGTTCGCCTGCTATGTCGATTATTGGGGTGTACTTTTGACACTACTCACATTTATTTACGAATTCTAGGGCGTCTTTCTTCTCCTACAGCTCCTTCCACAGCCCCTACTGCAATTCCTTCTACAGCTCCAAGGCTTGTGCCAATGCCTACATGTCCACTATCTACTTTGTGAGTCTCCCAGGTCCACTATCTGAGATTTCCAGTGCTGTTGCAGGGCAGACATCTACACATGCACCCCGAGATCCCTCTGACATTGATAAGAAGCTGAGAAAAATCTTGGACAACCAGAAGGTGATTATGGATACATTGGTACAAGATGGTGTTATGATCGAGAGGTTGACCAAGTAGGTGAAAAAGATGAGGAAGTCCCAGACCAGCAAGAAGTCAGTTGATAAGCTTCGAGCTGAGGTGACCCAACTAGATACAGCTGGAGATTTGCCATTTGACATGTTGCTTGACCCATTCTAGCCCCACCCAGATCCATCTACACAGGATGCTCCCACTTCTCCAACTGAGGAGTTGTGTCTTCCCACTGACACTACTAATGCAGTGCGTGCAATGTTCATTTTTTCAACCACTCCCAGACTTGATGATGACTTTCAGTTGGCTCAGCCAATTGAGATTGATATTGCTGGGGACACAGTGATGACCAAGGACAATTAGGGATTTTCTTCTCCCTCTCTATTTTTGCTCTAATTTTGTTAAGCTTTTAGGACAATGCTTATTTTTATTCAGGGGTGGGGGTAGAGCTTGGGTGGTTAATATAATCAAGATACGACTGCCACAAGTAACAAACATAATTGTACGAGAAATTGATACAATATTAATTTTTCTTAGATATAAGTTAAAATTTTTTTACCTGAAGAATTAGTATGGCAGCACCTTGATCTAACAAACTCTTTTGGTACTTAGGGTCCGGCTTGAAATGATCCAGAAGATTCTCCACATTCTAAAATAAAAACTTTACATTAGTTTAATAGCCAAAATTGTAGGATCAAACACAAAAAATGGAATGAGGTCAATTGAAGTTCCACTAACAAAAATTACGTAAAAGGTAAGTGATGAAATGAATTTTTTGAATCTAACCTTGGAGATAAAGTTTTCACTCCAATAAACATAATCGTACATGCTCAACTCTCCCAAGGAAATAGGTGAATCATAAATATGCTGAGCCTAATAAAGAATGAATATAAAAACCATGTAAAAGAGAGAAAAATATTCATTTAAAAAGTGAAATACAAATAATTGATCGCTTTCCCCCTAATCTAGAGAAGGGATAGCCGATAACAAGACCCCCTACATTTGCACGACTATACTGCAAAAAGAAAGGAAAATAGTTCATGATTAGGGGTATCCAATAACAATACATTTTGTTCTCCATGATTATCTTGAGTGATATGTTAATCGTGAGGTATGTGTAGTAACCCAAAAAATTTCATAAAATTCGAAGTCTGTAAAGCGCGTTACAAACATTAAAGATAAGTTTTGCGAGCCAATGACAACGACATATAATGCGCGGGCAAATTTAAATGCATTAACTACTCCCTCCGTTTAAAAAAGATTGTCCTAGTTTGACTTGGCAGAGACTTTAATAAAGAAGAAAAAAATTTTAAGATATATGGTCTTAAATAAACTAAAACATTTACGTGGCTTCTTGGGTAGTATCAGAGCATAGGCTATGGGTGGTTCTTGAGCCAAAAAAAAGATTTAAAAAATTTAAAAAAATAAAAATCAGCCCATAAATGTATTATTGCTCACTATTATTTTCATATTCAAGTATAATTTGGTTTTCAAATCAAGAAAGAAATAAGAAGAGGGATCTTAGTTCTTGAAAATTAAGGTAACTTCTTTCCTTATTCTTGTGAGTTTCATGTTTCTTAAATTCTTTCCTTTCTTTTCTTAATAACCAATTCATATTCTTCCAAGGTTTGGTCTTTCACTTTCCTTTTTCTTTTGTCTAACTCCACATTCTTATCAATAAGGTTGTGACTAGTAAGGTTTATTAATAAATCTAAAGATTAACGACCAAGAGTTGCTTTGAGTGGAAAAAAGCAAGATAGGTGAGAACATTAGAGGGAAAGAGCCAAATTTAAACGAAGCTTGAATTCAATCTATCTTTAAATTTTATCTTCCTTTTCGTTTCTCTGTTTTTTTTTAGCTTCCGCACGTTTTTTGATTTTTTTATTTTTTTTTAGTGATTCTTGAATCCCCTATCGTGTTGTTATAAAGAAATTCGGCTTTTTCCTTATAATGCTCTCACCTCTCTTTTCTTTTTCACTCAAAGAAACTCTTGGTCGTTAATCTTTAGATTTATTAATAAATCTTACTAGTCACAACCTTAGTGATAAGAATGTGGAGCTAGACAAAAGGAAAAGGAAAGTGAAGGACCAAACCTAGAAATAATAGGAATTGGTTATTAAGAAAAAAAAAGGAAAGAATTTAAGAAACCTAAAACCCACAAGAATAAGGAAAGAAGTTACATTAATCTTCAAGAACTAGGATCCCCTCTTCTTGTTTCTTTCTTGACTTGAAAACCAAATTATACTTGAATATGAAAATAATAATGAGCAATAACACTTTTAGGGACTGATTTTAATTTATTTATTTTTTTAATCTTTTTGTTTTGATCAAGAACCATTTTAATTTCCGTCTTCTTTTTCGTTTTCCTATTTTCTTTTAGCTTCCGCACGTTTCTTGATTTTTTTTTTTTTTTGTAATTCTTGAATCCCCTATTTTGTTGTTATCAAGTGGTATCAGAGCATAGGCTAATCAAAATTTTAATCTTGATAATCTTAGGTGGTTCTTGAACCAAAAAAAAAAAAAAAAAATCAACCCAAATAAGTGTTATTGCTCATTATTATTTTCAGATTCAAGTATAAGTTGGTTTCCAAGTCAAGAAAGAAACAAGAAGAGGGGATCCTAGTTCTTGAAGATTAAGGTAACTTCTTTCCTTATTCTTGTAGGTTTCATGTTTCTTAAATCCTTTCCTTTTGTTTTCTTAATAACCAATTCCTATTCTCCGTAGGTTTGGTACCTTACTTTCCTTTTCTTTTTGTCTAACTCCACAATCTTATAACTAAGGTTGTTACTAGTAAGGTTTATTAATAAATCTAAAGATTAACGACCAAGAGTTGCTTTGAGTGGAAAAAGGCAAGATAGGTGAGAACATTAGAGGGAAAGAACCAAATTTAAACGAAACTTGAATTCAATCTATCTTTAAATTTTATCTTCTTTTTTGTTTATCTATTTTCTTTTAGCTTCCGCACGTTTCTTGATTTTCTTATTTTTCTTTAGTGATTCTTGAATCTCCTATCGTGTTGTTATAAAGAAATTTGGCTTTTTTTTCCTATAATGCTCTCACCTCTCTTTCCTTTTTTCACTCAAAGCAACTCTTGGTCGTTAATCTTTAGATTTATTAATAAACCTTACTAGTAACAACCTTAGTTATAAGATTGTGGAGTTAGACAAAAAGAAAAGGAAAGTAAGGTACCAAACCTACGGAGAATAGGAATTGGTTATTAAGAAGAAGAAAAAAAGGAAAGAATTTAAGAAACCTAAAATCCACAAGAATAAGGAAAGAAGTTACATTAATCTTCAAGAACTAGGATCCTCTCTTCTTGTTTCTTTTTTTACTTGGAAACCAAATTATATACTTCAATCTCAAAATAATAAGGAGCAATAACACTTTTTTGGGCTGATTTTCGTTTTTTTTTTTTTTTTTTGGGTTTTTTCTATATATTTGTTTTTTTGCTCAAGAGCCATTTTAATTTCTGTCTTCTTGTTCGTTTCCCTATTGTTTTTAGCTTCCGCACGTTTCTTGATTTTTTTGTTTTTCTTTAGTAATTTTTGAATCCCCTATCGTGTTGTTATCATGCTCTCCCTATACGCCAATATTTGTATATTCATGTAATATTCATCCATAACCAGACAATGCAAGCAACGATAAAAGGGTGAAAAATCCTAGTGCTTTTTGACTAAACTGCTGCTCAAAAGAGAAAGGTTGTAAACGTACGGAAATCGCAAATAAACGATTCGTGAATTTTCATATTCATATCCAAGCAAGACGAAAAAAATAAGAAGTTGTGATTTTGTTTTAGAGATTTTAGTTTACAAAGAGAATAAACACATAAAGATATTGCAACTTCGAACGCCCTCTAAAATCCATTTTTCTTTCCTGAATAAAAAAACAAGTTGGTTTCGTGAAAAATGTTTGCTGCATATTAAAAAAACACCCTAAGTGCCATATACACAGACCGTTACACACACATACGCACGGAGAAAAAGATTCAGAGATATTCATGCGCATGATAGACAGGAAAAATACAAATAACTCTGAAGAAAACTCTACTGGTTGCGGGTCGTAATATGGAATGCAACTCACGTAAGTCCCTGGATGCATGCGCGCGTATACTCTCACAAGGCCACTAGTCACATATGTACCTGCATAAAAATGTACAGCAAATATAGTATGAGTACGTAATCAACGTGTACCCAGTAAGTATCTAGCCTAAACTCGGAGAAGTAGTGACGAGGGGTCAACATCGACACTCACTAGTGATCCAATAATATCAAGTACAGTAAGGAGGTGAGAAAATACGAGGCAAAGTAAATAAATGAAATAAACAAGTATAAATATGTGGTACAATTATCCTCCTTACAATCAACTCAAGCTCTTAACTAGCAAATTCCTCCTCAACCATAGCATATATATATATATATATATATATATATATATATATATATATATATATATATATATATATATATATATATATATATATATATATATATATATATATATATATGTATACTGGATCTCACCGAGCAGGTTGTTATAATTCGAATCAGGAGAAATTTATAGATACCCCGGCTTCTTGCCAAATATTACGCACGATTCCATGAGGATATGATATAGGAAATACCGAGGCGTACGTCCCGATCCAACATAAATATTTAAATTGTGCACTGTCGAAGGTCGAACGACACGAACCATAGATGCATTTATTAAACTTTCGAGGCGAACGGCCCACTCCCATGAGAGTGTGGTACATAAATCCTACCGAGACGATCGACCCGATCCCATAAGAGTGAAATATATAATTCTGCCGAGGCGAACGGCCTGATCCCATTATAATAAGAAGCTTTGACGGGTCCTTGACCCCACTCACGAATAAACGTGTGAGTTGTAATTTCTTTAACAAAAACCTTTTAAATGAAGTCTATATATATATCACGGAAACATGTCGTAGGAGGAGTAAAGTTATTCGATGACTAATCGTGAAGTCTCTATAATAGCAAGTCTAGTCTCAAGTAGAAACGTAAAATAAGGAATTAAACAAGCAAGGAAAATCCCTATAGTACAAGTACATCATGGTGTAAACCTAAGTCTACCCGCACAATAACATGAATCTAACTACGTAAAGACTGTTACGCGGCACCTTCCTGAAGTTCCTTAGAAGGGCGACGTAAGGCTAAGCAACCGATGCTAGTGCGATTGTTGTCCGCCAACTGAGGTCTCCTCCGTATGCTAGACTAGATTGTCAGTGCCGTACGGAAAAACCAATGTCGTGATCAATTGAAAGAGAGAGCAGAAAAGAGAATTGAGAATGAAAGAAAGCTTGATTGTATTGAATGAAAGCTATTACAAAAAAATAACACGGTGTCGGGGGGAGAGACACCAGTACAGAGAATTGTTTGCTTTCTTGAAAGTTTGATAGTTTGGTCCCCCTTAATAATGCTTAAAAAAAATAAACCAAAGTTACATCACTAGAGCTATGAAAGCTGAAAAATTACACTTAAAGAAAATGCAGTAAAACTACTCTATATTTACAATGAAAAGGACTTAGTCTTCTACAAAGCAGAAACAAGTCTGTTGGTAGCAACTTTGTCTTTAGCATCAGGGTCTGCGCGCGCGGTGCTGTTGGCATCTGCCTGTGGCTGGGCGCTGGCGATGGCTATCAGTGGGGTGACAGAGGCACATGCGCGCTTGTCACTTGGAGCTGCCGAGACCACGGGGCCGACCGTGGCGATGGGAGTTGGGAAGCTGGCCAGGACGCCACGTGGCGCGTCCAAGGAGTCATGGGGCATGGTTGGAAAGCCGCCCATGACATTCTCCCCCACCTGAGTTGGTGACGTCCTCGGCGCCTTCCTTGCAAGGTAATCATGAATCAGTCTCTTGTAGGCTTTGAGGTTTGTTCCCCTCTCCCAAGTATTCTCCTCTGCATCATATCCCTGCCATTTTACCAAGAACTCCTGGTGATTTTTTCTTGAGGCGTGAATCACTCGATCATCAAGAATAACTTTAGCACGCCTTTTCCCGGTTGAATTGGGACCTCGAATACTTGGTATTGTGAGTTGGCTTCGTGAAGGATCCTCCATATCTTCCCGAAAAGGTTTCAGGAGACTGACATGGAAAACAGGATGGATATTTCACCAAGCTGGGGTATCCACCCGGTATGCAACTTTCCTAATGCGCATTTCGATGGACAAGGGTCCAATATATTTTTGCAATAGGCGAGTGTCATGGACCCCTGCAAACAAGTACCGCTTTAGAATTTTGACCATCACTTTGTCTCCCACTTGGTAATCAACAAAGCGGCGATTCTGATCACCATGCCTCTTCATCCGCTTTTGGTCTTTGAAAAGATAGCTCCGCACTATCTCCAAATTTTGCTTCCATTCTTTTGAGAAGCTAGCAGCCCGAGGAGATTTTGACAGGTTTGGTGTGTTCACTGTGTGTGGGAGTAGCGGTTGATGTCCGATAATAATTTCAAAAGCGCTTTTGTTAGTACTTGAGCTCTTTTGTAAATTAAAACACAGTTAAGCAGCATCCAGAAGCTTCACCCAGTTCTTCTGCTATCTGGTCACAAAGTGCCAGAGATATTCCTCTAGCATGCCATTGAATCGCTCCGTCTAGCCATCAGATTGCGGATGAAAACTTGAGCTATGACTTAATTTTAACCCGAGACACTTAAAGAGTTGGGTCCAAAAATTGCTAGTGAAGCGTGAGTCGCGATCACTAACAATGTCTTTAGGTAAGCCCCAATACTTGACGACATGGGAGAAGAATAGTCGAGTTGTATCTTCTGCTGATATATATTGTATGGCTGCTATAAAGGTAGCATACTTGGAAAACCGATCCACCACAACCAAGATAGTTGTGAGATCTCCGACCTTGGGCAATCCGGTGATGAAGTCCAGGGAAACGCTTTCCCAAGGTCTTTTTGGGACAGCTAGTGGTTCCAAGAACCCTGCCTGCATCAAGCGGTCTGACTTATCCTTCTGGCATACTAGACAAGTCTTCACATACTGAGCGATGTCATCGACCATTTGAGGCCAATAATATGCACGGCGAAGCAATGCCATAGTGCGTTCCTCACCGGGATGACCGGCCCACAAAGTATCGTGGCATTCCGCTAGAAGAGCCCTTCGCAGATCTCCTCCTTTAGGAACATAAAGTCAGTTCCCTTTCACTTTTAGGAAACCATCTTCGGTGTAGAACTGGCGAGTCTTGCCCTGTCCTACCAAATCAACCAAATACTGTGCAGCAGGATCCTTGATGAGTAGATCCTGTATCTGGTCTTTTATGGTAGTGGTTACTTTGCTTCCCTTTAGGGCGGCGAGTACACACACTGATGCTAGATCAGCTCTCCGACTGAGTGCATCAGCAACATGATTGGTCTTCCCACTTCGATACTCCAGGTTGAAGTGAAATTCCACTAGGAGTTCCTGCCACTAAGCCTGTCGACCATTCAGCTTTGACTAGTTCATGAAATGGCTAACGACTGTGTTGTCTGTCTTGACCACGAATGGGGCTCCCAGTAGATAATGCCTCCAAAGGCGCAAGCAATGAACTACAGCCAATAATTCTTTTTAATGGGCAGCATAGCGCCGCTCTGCATCCTTCAGTTTCCGGCTCTCGTATGCTACGGGATGCCCTTCTTGTAGCAATACTCCACCAAGTGCATAGTCGGAGGCATCCGTTTGCACTTCGAATAGCTTGGCCAAGTCAGGGAAGGCCAAGACAAGGCTACTAGACATAGCCATTTTCAATGCGTCGAAGGCCTCTGCCCGTTTGGGGCCCCAATCCCACGGTGTGACCTTCTTGAGAAGTTCTGTCAGTGGCACTGCAATGAGGGAGTAACTTTTCACAAAACGTTGATAGAAGTTGCATAGGCCAAGGAACGACCTCAAGGCGTGGATATCCTTAGAAGGTGGCCATTCTGTGATGGCCTGAATCTTCTGCTGGTCCATCTTGTTCCGCCCTTCCTCGATGACATGTCCGAGGAAGTCAATTTGTTTCTGAGCAAAGGAGCACTTGGATAGCTTCGCATATAATTTGTGCTCCCGCAATCGGGCTAGGACCTTCCGCAAATGCTCCAGGTGTTCTTCCAGTGTCTGGCTATATACCACAATGTCATCCAAGTAAACCACGACGAATTCATCAATGTATTCTCGGAAGACTTGGTTTATCAAGGTACAAAATGTGGCTGGCGCATTAGTCAAGCCAAAGGGCATAACCAGGAAGTCGTACGACCCATATCTTATCACACAGGTTGTCTTGTGCTCATCACCCTCTGCAATCTGAACTTGCCAATAACCTGTCCTTAGGTCTATTTTGGTGAATACCGTCACACCACCCAGTCTATCAAACAAGTCTGCCATTAGCGGAATAGGGTACTTGTTTTTCATGGTGATTTTGTTTAGAGCCCGGTAATCCACGCAGAGTCGTAAACTACCATCATGTTTCTTTTGGAATAGCACAGGGGACCCGTGTGGGGACATGGAGGGCACGATGATCCCTGTGTCTAGCATTTCCGCCAATTGTCTCCGAAGCTCGATGAGTTCGGGTTGTGACATTCTGTACAGTGCCCGAGCAGGTGGCTTCGCACCCGGCACCAACTCAATCTCATGGTCCACAGTTCGCCTAGGCAGAAGACGCTTTGGCATGTCTTGTGGCATGATATCTTCAAATTCCAGAAGCAACTCCTTCACGGGTGCAGGAATGGGACCCGAGGAGCGTTCTATATCTTCCATGCAGAGGGTAGCTAGGAATGCGAGTTCATGTCTTTTTACCCCCTTCTTCAATTGCAAGGCCAAGATGTTCTCGGCGGTCATCTTCATGGGAATGCACGGAATAATGCAGGGCTTAGCTCCATTGTCTCCCATCATCAGTAGCAAGTCTGCATACGGTGCAGGCATGGTATTGGTCTGTCTCAGGAATTCCAACCCCACTATCAACTCGAAGTCATCTATAATCACCACGCGCAGGTTGAACTTTCCTTCATAAGGGCCAAGTATCACCGGTACTTCTTTGGCTATTCCACCCACTGGCTGAGGTGGTGAGTTGATAGCCTTGACACGAACTTTGCCATTTCCTACAACTAGGCCAAGGCGCTCTACCTGAGTCGAGGCTAAGTAGTTGTGGGTAGCACCCGTGTCTATCATCTTCCGAATGGGCTTGCCATTTACCTTCATGTCAACGAACATTAAGGTCCTCTCTTGATGAGGAGAAGTCCTCTTGTTCGCCTTCTTTTTCACTTTCTTGGCGATTGGACAGGGGTCCTTCTTCTTACGGATACCAGCACTGGTTCCCGCTGGGGGCTCAGGAATAGAGCCAACAATGGCATTGAATGCACCAACTGGTTCGGTCTAGTCCGCATCATCGGCATCGTCATCCGTCCCATCCTCAAAAGCTTGATGGGCATTCATCTGTACATGTGGGTATTCATTATTCCAATGTGGTCCGCCGTAATGACGGCATCCTGAGGGGGGTTTCCTCCCCCCGATCATTGTTGTTAGATGCAGCGCTAGTACTGCTTGAGGAGGGAGCCTTAGATTTGGTTGCACTCCGATCTCCTCCACTTCTGCTAGGGCCACCAGTGTTTGGCTGGCCTCCTTTGTATCCTCTTCGAACAGGATGTTGAGGCATGTCCTTCCGGGCTTCCACTTGATAATCCCCAAGGCACTCTGCTGCTTGGATTGCTTTAGGTAACGTGTCTACCCTTTATCTTTGTAAATCCATGTGGGCATAAGGTTCAACCCTTCTAGGAAACTGATTTGGTCTGGCGGAGCTCCCGTAGCTTTCTCCTAGCATTGTACTCAACATTTTCGGGGAAGAACTGTAGGCGTATGGTTGCCTTCAGTTCTGCCCATGACTCGAGGTCATCTTCACCAGCCTTGATGGCTTTGTATTTCACCCGCCACCAGAGTTTGGCATCACCCTGAAGATACATGGCAGCAGTTGCTACCTTCTTAGCTTCTTCTAGGTCCCCCACGGCATCGAAGTATTATTTAATGTCGAAGATGAAGTTTTCCACTTCTTTGGCATTCTGAGCTCCACTGTATGGCTTTGGCTCAGGAATTTTTAGTTTTTGGGCCACAGGGGCGAGGTTCACAATACCCCCAATTTGGTTTCCACCTCCTCGAAGCAGGCCTTGTAAAGCAGCATTGACAACGTTGAGCTGGCCTGTCAAGTTGTCTATAGTTTGTTGCATGGCAGTCACCCTGTCTTCCTCTTGTGCCCTGTTGGCTAAATCCTCGACGCGCTCCTGTTGGAGGACCTCAAATTTACCAAAAATTTTGGCTGCCTCAGTGGCTATCGTTTGCCGGTCTCCTTCAGAGTCGCGACTGATGTTTTCTATGTCAACTTCGGCCTGGATCAGTCTGCGGTCCAGGTCGTCCAACCTTTGCACTAGGCTGGTCTTTAGGTCATGCACCATTTCCACGATGGGTCGTAATACGTCAACTGTTCCCTCAAGGGTCGCGATGTGATCCCCATAATTCACCATGGTCAGAAATGGTGATAATTGCAATATAATCCCTCATCCGATGTCGAGCCTAGGCTTTGATACCAACTGTTACGCGGCGCCTTCCTGAAGTTCCTTGGAAGGGCGACGTAAGGCTAGGCAACCGATGTCTGTATGGTTGCTGTCCGCCAATTGAGGTCCCTTCCGTACGCTAGACTAGATTGTCAGTGCCGTACCGAAAAACCAATGTCGTGATCAATTAAAAGAGAGAGCAGAAAAGAGAATTGAGAATGAAAGAAAGCTTGATTGCATTGAATGAAAGCTATTACAGAAAAACAACACGGTGTCGGGAGGGAGAGACACCAGTACAGAGAATTGTTTGCTTGCTTGAAAGTTTGATTGTTTGGTCCCCCTTAATAATGCTTTAAAAAAATAAACCAAAGTTACATCACTAGACCTATGAAAGCTGGAAAATCACACCTAAAGAAAATGCAGTAAAACTACTCTATATTTACAATGAAAAGGACTTAGTCTTCTACAAAGCAGAAATAAGTCTGTTGGTAGCAACTTTGTCTTTAGCATCAGAGTCTACGCGCGTGGCATTGTCTGCGCGCGCGGCGCTGTTGGCATCTGCCTGTGGCTAGGCGCTGGCTATCGGTGGGGCGACAAAGGCACATGCGCGCTTGTCACTTGGAGCTGCCAAGACCACGGGGCCGACCGTGGCGACGGGCGTTGGGAAGCTGGCCAGGACGTAACGGGGCGCGTCCAAGGGGTCATGGGGCATGGTTGGAAAGCCTCCCATGGCATTCTTCCCCACCTGAGTTGGCGACATCCTCGGCGCCTTCCTTGCAAGGTAATCATCAATCAGGCTCTTGTACGCTTTGAGGTTTGTTCCCCTCTCCCAAGTATTCTCCTCTGCATCACATCCCTGCCATTTCATCAAGAACTCATGGTGATCTTTTCTTGAGGCGTGAATCACTCGATCATCATGAATAGCTTCAGCACGCCTTTTCCCGGTTGAATTGGGACCTCGAATACTTGGTATTGTGAGTTGGCTTCGTGAAGGATCCTCCATATCTTCACGAAAAGTTTTTAGGAGACTAACATGGAAAACATGATGGATTTTCCACCAAGCGGGGGTATCCACCCGGTATGCAACTTTCCCAATGCGCCTTTTAATGGAGATGTTCATGGAGAGGTGACAAAGTGAAAATGTTCGCCTGCTTGGTGGATTATTGGGGTGTACTTTTGACACTGCTCACATTTATTTACGAATTCCAAGGCGTCTTTCTTCTCTTACAGCTCCTTCCAAAACCCCTACTGCAGTTCCTTCTACAGCTCCAAGGCTTGTGTCAATGCCTACATGTCCACAATCTACTTTGCGAGTCTCCCAGGTCCACTATCTGAGATTACCAGTGTTGTTGCAGGGCAGACATCTACACAGGCACCCCGAGATCCCTCTGATATTAATGAGAAGCTAAGAAAAATCTTGGACAACCAGAATATCGTGATGATCATTACCAAATTTTCCCTTGATACTCCATATAGCTGCCCATAATCAATTTTCTCTCTAAGTCTGTAAAGCGCGTTACAAACATTAAAGATAAGTTTTGCGAGCCAATGACAACGACATATAATGCGCGGGCATATTTAAATGCATTAACTACTCCCTCCATTTAAAAATATTGTCTTAGTTTGACTTGGCACAAACTTTAATAAAGAAGAAAAAAAATTAAGATATATGGTCTTAAATAAACCAAAACATTTACGTGGCTTCTTGGGTAGTATCAGAGCATAGGCTATGGGTGGTTCTTGAGCCAAAAAAAGATTAAAAAAGTAAAATAAAAACGAAAATCGGCCCAAAAAGTGTTATTGCTCACTATTATTTTCATATTCAAGTATAATTTGGTTTCCAAATCAAGAAAGAAATAAGAAGAGGGATCTTAGTTCTTGAAGATTAAGGTAACTTCTTTCCTTATTCTTGTGGGTTTCATGTTTCTTAAATTCTTTCCATTTTTTTCTTAATAACCAATTCATATTCTTCCAAGGTTTGGTCTTTCACATTCCTTTTTCTTTTGTGTAACTCCACATTCTTATCAATAAGGTTGTGACTAGTAAGGTTTATTAATAAATCTAAAGATTAACGACCAAGAGTTATTTTGAGTGGAAAAAGGCAAGATAGGTGAGAACATTAGAGGGAAAGAGCCAAATTTAAACGAAGCTTGAATTCAATCTATCTTTAAACTTTATCTTCCTTTTCGTTTCTTTATTTTCTTTTAGCTTCCGCACGTTTCTTGATTTTCTTATTTTTCTTTAGTGATTCTTGAATCCCCTATCGTGTTGTTATAAAGAAATTCGGCTTTTTTCTTATAATGCTCTCACCTCTCTTTTCTTTTTCACTCAAAGAAACTCTTGGTCGTTAATCTTTAGATTTATTAATAAACCTTACTAGTCACAACCTTAGTGATAAGAATGTGGAGCGAGACAAAAGGAAAAGGAAAGTGAAGGACCAAACCTAGAAATAATAGGAATTGGTTATTAAGAAAAAAAAAAGAATTTAAGAAACCTAAAACCCACAAGAATAAGGAAAGAAGTTACCTTAATCTTCAAGAACTAGGATCCCCTCTTCTTATTTCTTTCTTGACTTGGAAACTAAATTATACTTGAATATGAAAATAATAATGAGCAATAATACTTTTTGGGGCTGATTTTAATTTATTTATTTATTTTAATCTTTTTGTTTTGATCAAGAACCATTTTAATTTCCGTGTTCTTTTTCGTTTCCCTATTTTCTTTTAGCTTCCGCACGTTTCTTGATTTTTTTATTTTTTTTTGTAATTCTTGAATCCCCTATTTTGTTGTTATCAAGTGGTATCAGAGCATAGGCTAATCAAGATTTTAATCTTGATAATCTTCGGTGGTTCTTGAACAAAAATAAAACAAAAATAAAAAATGAAAATCAGCCCAAAAAAGTGTTATTGCTCATTATTATTTTCAGATTCAAGTATAAGTTGGTTTCCAAGTCAAGAAAGAAACAAGAAGAGGGAATCCTAGTTCTTGAAGATTAAGGTAACTTTTTCCTTATTCTTGTAGGTTTCATGTTTCTTAAATCCTTTCCTCTCTTTTTTCTTAATAACCAATTCCTATTCTCCGTAGGTTTGGTCCTTCACTTTCCTTTTCTTTTTGTCTAACTCCACATTCTTATCACTAAGGTTCTGACTAGTAAGGTTTATTAATAAATTTAAAGATTAACGATCAAGAGTTGCTTTGAGTGAAAAAAAGCAAGATAGGTGAGAACATTAGAGGGAAAGAGACAAATTTAAACGAAGCTTGAATTCAATCTATCTTTAAATTTTATCTTCTTTTTCGTTTCTCTATTTTCTTTTAGCTTCCGCACATTTCTTGATTTTCTTATTTTTCTTTAGTGATTTTTGAATCCCCTATCGTGTTGTTATAAAGAAATTTGGCTTTTTCCCTATAATGCTCTCACCTCTCTTTTCTTTTTCACTCAAAGCAACTCTTCGTCGTTAATCTTTAGATTTATTAATAAACCTTACTAGCCACAACCTTAGTGATAAAAATATGGAGTTAGACAAAAGAAAAAGAAAAGTGAAGGATCAAACCTAGGAAGAATAGAAATTGGTTATTAAGAAGAAAAAAAACAGAAAAGAATTTAAGAAACCTAAAATCCACAAGAATAAGGAAAGAAGTTACATTAATCTTCAAGAACTAGGATTCCCTCTTCTTGTTTCTTTTTTGACTTGGAAACCAAATTATATACTTGAATCTCAAAATAATAAGGAGCAATAACACTTTTTTTGGCTGATTTTTGTTTTTTTTTGTTTTTTTTTTTGGGGGGGGGGGGGGGAGGGTTTCTTTTCTTTTTTTTTTTTTGCTCAAGAGCCATTTTAATTTTTGTCTTCTTTTTTGTTTCCCTATTTTTTTTAGTTTCCGCATGTTTCTTGATTTTCTTGTTTTTCTTTAGTAATTCTTGAATCCCCTATCGTGTTGTTATCATGCTCTTCCTATACGCCAATATTTGTATATTTATGTAATATTCATCCATAACCAGACAATGCAAGCAACGATAAAAAGGTGAAAAATCCTAGTGCTTTTTGACTAAACTGCTGCTCAAAAGAGAAAGGTTGTAAACTTACGGAAATCGCAAATAAACGATTCGTGAATTTTCATATTCATATCCAAGCAAGACGAAAAAAATAAGAAGTTGTGATTTTGTTTTAGAGATTTTAGTTTACAAAGAGAATAAACACATAAAGATAGTTGCAACTTCGAACGCCCTCTAAAATCCATTTTTCTTTCTTGAAAAAAAAAACAAGTTGGTTTCGTGAAAAATGTTTGCTGCATATTAGAAAAACACCCTAAGTGCCATATACACAGACCGATACATACACATACTGTTACGCGGCGCCTTCCTGAAATTCCTTGGAAGGGCGACGTAAGGCTAGGCAACCGATGTCTGTACGGTTGCTGTCTGCCAACTGAGGTCCCCTCCGTACGCTAGACTAGATTGTCAGTGCCGTACAGGAAAACCAATGTCATGAGCAATTGAAAGAGAGCAGAAAAGAGAATTGAGAATGAAAGAAAGCTTGATTGCATTGAATGAAAGCTATTACAGAAAACAAGACGGTGTCTGGGGGGAGAGACACCAGTACAGAGAATTGTTTGCTTGCTTGAAAGTTTTGATTGCTTGGTCCCCCTTAATAATGCTTAAAAAAAATAAACCAAAGTTACATGACTACACCTATGAAAGCTGAAAAATCATACTTAAAGAAAATGCAGCAAAACTACTCTATATTTACAATGAAAAGGACTTAGTCTTCTACAAAGCAGCAGCAAGCCCGTTGGCAGCAACTTTGTCTTTAGCATCTAGGTCTGCGCGCGCGGCATTGTCTACGCGCGCGGCGCTGTTGACTTTTGCCTGTGGCTGGGCGCTGGTGATGGTTATCGGTGGGGCGACAGAGGCACATGCGCGCTTGTCACTTGGAGCTGCCGAGACCACGGGGCCGACCGTGGCGACGGGCGTTGGGAGGCTGGCCAGGACGCCACGGGGCGCGTCCAAGGGATCATGGGGCATGGCTGGAAAGCCGCCCATGACATTCTCCCCCACCTGAGTTGGCGACGTCCTCGGCGCCTTCCTTGCAAGGTAATCATCAATCAGGCTCTTGTAGGCTTTGAGGTTTGTTCCCCTCTCCCAAGTATTCTCCTCTGCATCACATCCCTGCCATTTCACCAAGAACTCCTGGTGATCTTTTCTTGAGGCGTGAATCACTCGATCATCAAGAATAGCTTCAGCACGCCTTTTCCCGGTTGAATTGGGGCCTCGAATACTTGGTATTGTGAGTTGGCTTCGTGAAGGATCCTCCATATCTTCCCGAAAAGGTTTCAGGAGACTGACATGGAAAACAGGATGGATTTTCCACCAAGTTGGGGTATCCACCCGGTATGCAACTTTCCCAATGCGCCTTTCAATGGACAAGGGTCCAATATATTTTTGCAATAGGTGAGGGTCATGGACCCCTCCAAACAAGTACCGCTTTGGGATTTTGACCATCACTTTGTCTCCCACCTGGTATTCCACAAAGCGGCGATTCTGATCAGCATGCCTCTTCATCCGCTTTTGAGCTTTGACAAGATAGCTCCGCACTATCTCCAAATTTTGCTTCCATTCTTTTGAGAAGCTAGCAGCCCGAGGAGATTTTGACATGTTTGGTGCGTTCACTGTGTGTGGGAGTAGCGGTTGCTGTCCGGTAACAATTTCAAAAGCGCTTTTGTTGGTACTTGAGCTCTTTTGTGAATTGAAACACAGTTGAGCAGCATCCAGAAGCTTCACCCAATTCTTCTGCGATCCGGTCACAAAGTGCCGGAGATATTCCTCTAGCATGCCATTGAATCGCTCTGTCTGGCCATCAGATTGCGGATGAAAACTTGAGCTATGACTCAATTTTGACCCGAGGCACTTAAAGAGTTGGGTCCAAAAATTGCTAGTGAAGCGTGAGTCGCGATCACTAACAATGTCTTTAGGTAAGCCCCAATACTTGACGACATGAGAGAAGAATAGTCGAGCTGTATCTTCTGCTGATATATATTGTGGGGCTGCTATAAAGGTAGCATACTTGGAAAACCGATCCACCACAACCAAGATAGTTGTGAGATCTCCGACCTTGGGCAATCCGGTGATGAAGTCCAGGGAAACGCTTTCCCAAGGTCTTTTTGGTACAGCTAGTGGTTCCAAGAGCCCTGCCTGCGTCAAGCGGTCTGACTTATCTTTCTGGCATACTAGACAAGTCTTCACATACTGAGCGACGTCATCGACCATTTGAGGCCAATAATATGCACGGCGAAGCAATGCCATGGTGCGTTCCTCGCCGGGATGACCGGCCCACAAAGTATCGTGGCATTCTGCAAGAAGAGTCCGTCGCAGATCTCCTCCTTTAGGAACATAAAGTCGGTTCCCTTTCACCTTCAGGAACCCATCTTCGGTGTAGAACTGGCGAGTCTTGCCCTGTCCTACCAAATCAACCAAATACTGTGCAGCAGGATCCTTGATGAGTAGATCCTGTATCTGGTCTTTTATGGTGGTGGTTACTTCGCTTCCCTTTAGGGCGGCGAGTACACACATCGATGCTAGATCAGCTCTCCGACTGAGTGCATCAGCAACATGATTGGTCTTTCCACTTCGGTACTCCAGGTTGAAGAGAAATTCCGCTAGGAGTTCCTGCCACCTAGCCTGTCGTCCATTCAGCTTTGGCTGGGTCATGAAATGGCTAACGGCTGTATTGTCTGTCTTGACCACGAATGGGGCTCCCAGTAGATAATGCCTCCAAAGGCGTAAGCAATGAACGACAGCCAATAATTCTTTCTCATGGGCGGCATAGCGTCGCTCTGCATCCTTCAGTTTCCGGCTCTCGTACGCTACGGGATGCCCTTCTTGTAGCAATACTCCACCAAGTGCATAGTCGGAGGCATCCGTTTGCACTTCGAATGGCTTGGCCAAGTCAGGGAGGGCCAAGACTGGGCTACTGGACATAGCCATCTTCAATGCGTCGAAGGCCTTTGCCCGCTTGGGGCCCCAATCCCACGGGGTGGCCTTCTTGAGAAGTTCTGTCAGCGGCACTGCAATGAGGGAGTAACTTTTCACAAACCGCCGATAGAAGTTGCATAGGCCAAGGAACGACCTCAAGGCATGTATATCCTTAGGAGGCGGCCATTCTGTAATGGCCTGAATCTTCTGCTGGTCCATCTTGATCCTCCCTTCCTCGATGACATGTCCGAGGAAGTCAATTTGTTTCTGAGCAAAGGAGCACTTGGATAGCTTCGCATATAATTCGTGCTCCCGTAATCGGGCTAGGAACTTCCGCAAATGCTTCAGGTGTTCTTCTAGTGTCTGGCTATATACCACAATGTCATCCAAATAAACCACGACGAATTCATCAATGTATTCTCGGAAGACTTGGTTCATCAAGGTGCAAAATGTGGCTGGCGCGTTAGTCAAGCCAAAGGGCATAACCAGGAAGTCGTACGACCCATATCTTGTCACACAGGTCGTCTTGTGCTCATCACCATCGGCAATCCGAACTTGCCAATAACCTGTCCTCAGGTCTATTTTGGTGAATACCGTCGCACCACCCAGTCTATCAAACAAGTCTGCCATTAGCGGAATAGGGTACTTGTTTTTCACGGTGATTTTGTTTAGAGCCCGGTAATCCACGCAGAGTCGCAAACTACCATCATGTTTCTTTTGGAATAGCACAGGGGACCCGTATGGGGACTTAGAGGGCACAATGATCCCTGTGTCTAGCATTTCCGTCAATTGTCTCCGAAGCTCGGCGAGTTCGGGTTGTGACATTCTGTATGGCGCCCGGGCAGGTGGCTTCGCACCCGGCACCAACTCAATCTCATGGTCCACAGTTCGCCTAGGCGGAAGACGCTTTGGCATGTCTTGTGGCATGATGTCTTCAAATTCCAGAAGTAACTCCTTCACGGGTGCAGGAATGGGACCCGAGGAGCGTTCTATATCTTCCATGCAGAGGGTAGCCAGGAACGTGGGTTCATGTCTTTTTACCCCCTTCTTCAACTGCAAGGCCGAGATGTTCTCGGCTGCCATCTTCATGGGAATGCACGGAATAATGCAGGGCTTGGCCCCATTTGCCCCCATCATCAGTAGCATGTCTGCATATGGTGCGGGCATGGTATTGGTCTGTCTCAGGAATTCCAACCCCACGATTAACTCAAAGTCATCTATGATCACTACGCGCAGGTTGAACTTTCCTTCATAAGGGCCAAGCTTCACTGGTATTTCTTTGGCTATTCCACCCACTGGTTGAGGTGGTGAGTTGATAGCCTTCACAGGACCTTTGCCCTTTCCTACAACTAGTCCAAGACGCTCCACCTGAGTCGAGGCTAAGTAGTTGTGGGTGGCACCCGTGTCTATCATTGCCCGAATGGGCTTGCCATTTACCTTCATGTCAACGAACATTAGGGTCCTCTCTTGATGAGGAGGAGTCCTCAAATTCGCCTTCTTATTTCCTTTCCTGGCAATTGGACAGGGGTCCTTCTTCTTGCGGATACCGGCACTGGTTCCCGCTAAGGGCTCAGAAATGGAGCCAACAATTGCATTGAATGCACCTACTGGCTCGGTCTGGTCCGCATCATCGGCGTCGTCATCCGTCCCATCCTCAAAAGCTTGATGGGCATTCATCTGTGCATGTGGACATTCATTATTCCAATGTGGTCCGCCGCAATGGCGACATCCTGAGGGGGGCTTCCTCCCCCGATCATTGTTGTTAGATGCAGCACTAGTACTGCCGGAAGAGGGAGCCTTGGATTTGGGTGCACTCCGGTCTCCTGCACTTCTGCTAGGGCCACTAGTGTTTGGTTGGCCCCCTTTGTATCCTCCTCGGATAGGCTGTTGAGGCCTATCCTTCCGGGCTTCCACTTGGTAATCCCCAAGGCACTCTGCTGCTTGGATTGCCTTAGGCAACGTGTCTACCCTTTGTCTCTGCAACTCCATCCGGGCATAAGGTTTCAACCCTTCCAGGAAGGTGAAGAGTTTGTCTTTGTCCCCCATGTCACGGATGTTCAGCATGAGCGCGGAGAATTCCCGCACGTAATCTCGCACTGATTTGGTCTGGCGGAGCTCCCGCAACTTTCTCCTGGCATTGTACTCAACATTTTCGGGGAAGAACTGTAGGCGTATGGCTGCCTTCAGTTCCGCCCATGTGTCGAGGGCATCTTCACCTGCCTTGATGGCTTCGTACTTCACCCGCCACCAGAGTTTGGCATCACCCTGAAGATACATGGCAGCAGTTGCTACCTTCTTAGCTTCTTCCAGGCTTCCCACGGCATCGAAGTATTGCTCGATGTCGAAAATGAAATTTTCCACTTCTTTGGCATTCCGAGCTCCACTGTATGGCTTTGGCTCAGGAATTTTCAGCTTTTGTGCCATGGGGGCGAGGTTCACACCACCCCCAAATTGGTTTCCGCCTCCTCGAAGTAGGCCTTGTAAAGCAGCATTGACAACATTGAGCTGGCCTGTCAAGTTGTCAATGGTTTGTTGCATGGCAGTCACCCTGTCTGCCTCTTGTTCCCTGTTGGCTAAATCCTCGGCACGCTCCTGCTGGAGGACCTCAAATTTACCAAAAATTTCAGCTGCCTCTGTGGCTGCTGTTTGCCGGTCTCCTTCAGAGTCGCGGCTGATGTTTTCTATGTCAACTTCGGCCTGGATGAGTCTGCGGTCCAGGTCATCCAACCTTTGCACTAGGCTGGTCTTTAGATCGGGCACCATTTCCACGATGGGCCGTAATGCGTCAACCGTTCCCTCAAGGGTCGCGATGCGATCCCCATAATTCACCATGGTCAGAAATGGTGGTAATTGCAATGTGATCCCTCATCCGATGTCGAGCCTAGGCTTTGATACCAACTGTTACGCGGCGCCTTCCTGAAGTTCCTTGGAAGGGCGACGTAAGGCTAGGCAACCGATGTCTGTATGGTTGCTGTCCGCCAACTGAGGTCCCTTCCGTACGCTAGACTAGATTGTCAGTGCCGTACGGGAAAACCAATGTCATGAGCAATTGAAAGAGAGCAGAAAAGAGAATTGAGAATGAAAGAAAGCTTGATTGCATTGAATGAAAGCTATTACAGAAAACAAGACGGTGTCGGGGGGAGAGACACCAGTACAGAGAATTGTTTGCTTGCTTGAAAGTTTTGATTGCTTGGTTCCCCTTAATAATGCTTAAAAAAAATAAACCAAAGTTACATGACTAGACCTATGAAAGCTGGAAAATCACACTTAAAGAAAATGCAGCAAAACTACTCTATATTTACAATGAAAAGGACTTAGTCTTCTACAAAGCAGCAGCAAGTCCATTGGCAGCAACTTTGTCTTTAACATCAGGGTCTGCGCGCGCGGCATTGTCTACGCGCGCGGCGCTGTTGGCTTTTGTCGGTGGCTAGGCGCTGGCGATGGTTATCGGTGGGGCGACAGAGGCACATGCGCGCTTGTCACTTGGAGCTGCCGAGACCACGGGGCCGACCGTGGCGACGGGCGTTGGGAGGCTGGCCAGGACGCCACGGGGCGCGTCCAAGGAATCATGGGGCATGGCTAGAAAGCCGCCCATGACAATACACACGGAGAGAAAGATTCAGAGATATTCATGCGCATGATAGACAGGAAAAATACAAATAACTCTGAAGAAAACTGTACTGGTTGCGGATCGTAATATGAAATACAACTCACGTAAGTCCCCGCATGCATGCGCGCCTATACTCTCACAAGGCCACTAGTCACATATGTACCTGCATAAAAATGTGCAGCAAATGTAGTATGAGTACGTAATCAACGTGTACCCAATAAGTATCTAGCCTAAATCCGGAGAAGTAGTGACGATGGGTCGACATCGACACTCACTAGTGGTCCAATAATATCAAGTACAGTAAGTAGGTGAGAAAATACGAGGCAAAATAAATAAATGAAATAAACAAGTGTAAATATGTGGTACAATTATCCTCCTTACAATCAACTCAAGCTCTTAACTAGCAAATTCCTCCTCAACCGTAGCACATATATATATATATATATATATATATATATATATATATATGTATACTGGATCTCACCGAGCAGGTTGTTATAATTCGAATCAGGAGAAATTTACAGATACCCCGGCTTCTTACCAAATATTACGTACGATTCCATGAGGATATGATATAGGAAATACCGAGGCGTACGTCCCGATCTATCATAAATATTTAAATTGTGCACTGTCGAGGGTCGAACGGTACGAACCATAAATGCATTTATTAAACTGCCGAGGCGAACGGCCCACTCCCATGAGAGTGTGGTACATAAATCCTGCCGAGGTGATCGACCCGATCCCATAAGAGTGAAATACATAATCGTGCCAAGGCGAACGGCCCGATCCCATTATAATAAGAAATTTTGACGGGTCCTTGACCCCACTCACGAATAAACGTGTGTGTTGTAATTTCTTTAACAAAAATATTTTAAATGAAGTCTATATATATCACGGAAACAGGTCGTAGGAGGAGTAAAGTTATTCGGTGACTAATCGTGAAATCGTGAAATCTCTATAATAGCAAGTCTAGTCTCAAGTAGAAATGTAAAATAAGGAATTAAACAAGCAAGAAAAATCCCTATAGTACAAGTACAGCATGGTGTAAACCTAAGTCTACCCGGACAATAACATGAATCTAACTATGTACAGACTCTCGTCACCTCGTGCATACGTAGCCCCCGCAACAAGTTGTACACATCAAATATACCACCTAGGGGTAGTTTCACCCTCACAGAGTTAGACAGGAGACTTACTTCGCTCTGAAGTTCCGTAACCGGCTCCAACGCCGCTCTAACACCTCAAACCGATACCCGTCGCTCCAAAACTAGTCAATTAGGATGCAACCCAATCAAAATGTACTCTAATACTCATTATTAATCAATTTATAACAATTTCCAACTCCGCTTGAAAAATCAATAAAGCAACCCTCGGGCTCACGTGCCCGGATTCCGAAGATATTCGAAGACAAACACTGCCCATAGCACTACGAACTCAAATATATAATTTATTCTCAATTTCATGCCCAAATTTGTGATCAAAATCCAATAATACCAATTTTCTAGGGGGGTTTTCAAAATCCCAAATTTTCACAAATTTTCAAGTCTAAATCCTCATATAATCCAAGTATTTAACTTGCAATAGGTGGGAACCACTTAACTTGACATAGATGATAAAAATCTCCCTTCCAAGAGCTCCAAAAATTGCCCAACCAAATGAAAAATGGGTGAAATGAACCCAAACCCCATTTTAAAAACATTCTGCCCAGCTCGACCTTCACACCAACGGTCAAATAGCCGCTTCTGAGGCTCCGCACCTGTGGAAATTCCATCGCAGGTGCAGCTCCAGCTCGGCCCAACAGTCCCGCATCTGCGGTCCATATAGCGCATCTGCGCGTCCGCTTCTGCGGTCCATGCGTCGCACCTGCGCCCATCGCCCGCTCCTGCATTGCCCACCTAGCTCAGATGTTTCACACACCTGCGGTTGCTGACCAGCCTCCTCTCCTTCGTACCTGCGAGCTCGCACCTACGGCCATTTTCACGCAGGTGCGATTGCACCAGGTATCAGCTGCCTCAGCATTTCATCCAAGTCCAAACTTGATCCGTTAACCATCCGGAATCCACTCGAGGTCCTCGGGACCTCAACCAAATATACCAACACGTCCCAAAACACATTACGAACTTAGTCGAACCTTTAAATCACATCATACAATGCTAAAAAAATGAATTACCCTCCAATTCAAACTTAGTGGACTTTGAAACTTCAATTTCTACAATCGATGCTGAAACGTATCAAATCACGTCCAATTGACCTCAAATTTTGCGCACAAGTCATAATTGATATTACGGACCTACTCCAACTTCCGGAATCGAAATCCGACCTCGATATCAAAAAGTTCACTTCCAGTCAAACTTCTCAAAACCTTCAAAGTTCCAACTTTCGCCAAATGACCCCAAAATGACCTACGGACCTCCAAATCCACATTTGGACGCGCTCCCAATACCAAAATCACCATACGGAGCTATTCTCAGACTCAGAAATCCCAAACATACATCGATAGCATTGAAATGCACTCCAACCCAAATTTATGAAATCCTTCCAAAATGCAAACTTCCACAATAAGCGCCGAAACGTTCCCGGGTCATCCAAAATCCTATCCGGACATACGTCCAAATCCAAAATCATCATACGAACCTGTTGGAACCTTCAAATCCCAATTTCGAGGTCGATTACTCAAAAAAAAATACCCTTTAGTCAATTCCTCCAACTTAAAGCTTCCGAAATTAGAATTCTCTTTCCTAATATACTCCGAACTTCCCGAAATTAAATTTCGACCATGCGTACAAGTCATAATACCTGAAGTGAAGATGCTCAGGGTATCAAACCGCTGAATGACGCGCTAGAGCTCAAAACGACCAGTCGGGTCATTACAACCAGTTTTCTGGTTCATATAGAAAAGAATGAGAGAGAGATCGTGGAGAGAGAAATAAGATGCTATGCACGATTTGGGGAGAGAATAAATTGAAAGAATGAGAGAGAAATATATTAGACAACGTATTTAATGGCTTAACGGTAGGAAATGACCATAAATACATATTTTGATATAAAAACTAAAAGGTAGCTATAAAAAATAATATTTTAAAAAGGGTTTTATTTACGGAAAAGGGCCAACAATACCCCTAATGTATTAAAAATGGCTCAAAAATACCCTCCGTTAACCTTTTGGTCTGCAAATGCCCCTAACGTTTGTTTTTGGGCTCAAACTTACCCCTATATCTAACAGAACTAACCTGATCAGTTTTATGACTTTAACTTCACCATGTAGCATTTTCTTAACCCGCCACGTATTTTATTTGTATTAAATAAAACTCACCCGTATCTTTTAAAATACCTAACGACCCTGACCCGCTCCTATATATTTGGACAGTCGGCTAAAAATAATTATATTCGCTAGTTAAATATATAAAAAATATACATTGATTATATATAAAATACGTATATTATACGTTAATATTTTAATATATATTTTACATGATATTATTTTTAGGAGAAATTATACGATGTAGTGTTTCCTTCAAATTTTGCAGATCTTAACAAGTTTAACAAATATAAATTTTAATTTGCAAACATAAAAATGATAATGTTCTATTTATATGATTCTAAAGGAGAAGTAAAGAAACATATGGAAAGGAAATTCTTTAAAAATTTTAAGTATATATATATATATATATATTTATATATCCAAGTGCTTAGCATATTAATGGACTTCACATGATCTTTTCAATGGGAACTAATAGTGTTTTAATACATAAAGATAGAGCTAAAATATTAGCAAAAACTATCGTTCCATTGTCTGATTTGCTTAATAAATTCAAGTTATAGATCATAATTAATAGAAAAAACTACACCGTATAATTTTTCCTAAAAATAATATCATGTAAATATATATTAAAATATTAATGTATAATAATACATATTTTTATATATAATCAACGTATATTTTTTTATATATTTAACTAGTGAATATAATTATTTTTAGCCGACCGTTCAAATATATAGGAGCGGGTCAAGGTCATTGAATATTTTAAAAGATACATGTGGGTTTTATTTAATACAAATAATATACGTGTCGAGTTAAAAAAAGACACATGGCGAAGTTAAAGTCAAAAAATTGACCAGGTTAGTTCGGTTAGATATAGGGGTAAGTTTGAGTCCAAAAATAAAACGTTAGAGGCATTTGCGGACCAAAAGATTAATGGAGAGTATTTTGAACCATTTTCAATACGTTAGGGGTATTGTTGGCCCTTTTCCGTTTTATTTATAATAAATATGGTGTAAAACTTTGCTATAGGAGGTAAAATTTTCTTGTTGCTTAGCAATAAGTAGGGTGGCAAAACTAATCCAAACCCATTTTACCTTCCCAATCGGGTAAAATGACACTCAGAGCCCCTTTTAAAGACTTAATAACCAAAATGCTCCCTTATTAAAAAAAAAAAAAAAAAGACAAAACATACCCCTTTTTGAAGATTTTAAAACTAGGATGCCCCTCCTTTCTATGCATAGGCTTCATCAAAGGTCATTCTCCTTCATTTCTTTGTATTTTTTTCGGACTTTTGTTTTTGTCTTTTTTATTTTTTTCATATTTTTGTTGTTATTTTTTTCTTTGTAATAAATTATGTACTCTTATTCATTTTTTTCTTATTATATTTATTTTACTTTTTTGTAGTTATTTTATTTATTTTTTATTTTTTATTCTTTCTAGTAATAACCCTCTCGCACTTTTTTACTTTATTTTTTTATCTTGATTTTTTATTTTTCAGTAATTTTTATTTTTCTTAATTTTATTGTTTCCACTAAAATCTCTCCGTCCAAAACATTTTGTCACTTTTTTTTTAACCTTAATTTCTGTTATTTTTCAGTAAAATTCTTCCTCCAAAAGTTGTTATCAATTTCTTTCACTTTTATTTTCAATTATTTAAATAAATAATTGAATATTAAATTTATATTGAGATACTTTCTATACAATCAGTAATAGAATATGATTATCGAGAGTTACCATGTTACTTTTTTGAATCTTTTAATTTTTAATTTAATATTTGTAGATAATTTTATTTTTGTAGTTTTCTAAGAAATTTTAGATTTTATATTTTATGTAAAATTTGTTCACTCAAAATATCTGTCACTTTTTTCCTTATAATTATTATTTTTATCTTATTTTTTCAGTAAAATTCTCCGTTAAAATTTTTATGACTTTATTTCACTTTTTATTTTTGTTTTTGTTCTTTCTAGATAAATAACCTAATCCTAAAATTAGTATTGGAAAACTTTCTACACATTCATTAGATCGATTTTAGTTAGCGATAGTTATGGTGTCACTCTTTTTTATTTTTGTATTTTATATTTATAGATGATTTTTTGTAATTTTTAAAGAAATTAAGGCTATTTCAAAATAAAAATTCGTCATTCTTTTTTATCTTTTTTTTCTTTCTAGTTAAATCGGTGAATCCTAAAATTCGGTATACTATACTAATTATAGTATATCAATGTGTAGTATACTAAAAACATTAAAAGTGCCATGATTGAATTGTAATTACGATACGGTATACCAATATGTAATATACCAAAAATATTGGGTATACCATTTAACGTACTCTAACAAAGTATATCATGATTTAACACTAATCATGGTATACGAATATACAGTATACCAAAGAATATTGAGAATACCAAAATTTAACACTAATCATGATATAAAAAAAAGTAGTATATCAAGAATATTGAGTATACTATTTAATATACTTAAACAAAGAATTAATATTAATATATATATAATTGAGGGGATAGAGAAGATGATTTGTCACATCTCATAAGTCAAGAAATATATTTATCTTTTATCTCTTCTTTTTTTTTTTGCCATTTTCCCCTCATTCTTTATATACAATTTCAATTTATCTTTAGAAATCCAGAAGTCACAACCTAATTAAATGGTTCCCATGCGTTACCAAAAGTCACAACCGTCCCTATTAATAAGAAACACCAAAAGACTCATCAGTTTTGTGTTGTCGGGTACATATGAGACTAGCGCAGAGATGAAATAAAAACTCAATGATTTAAGAGTGTTTGGGTTTGAGTAGGGCAAAGGGAATATGGCTGGAGGAAGGGGAGTGGAAGATGGCTACGACAAAGTGTGTTTTCTTTTACCATGCACATGTCATATAATCATATTTATTCTTCTCTTAATTTCTTTTTCCGTTCTGACATTCTCCTTTAATTTGGTAGCATGAAGCAACAAAGAATTAAAAGGTTTACTTACTTATCTCCAATTTACATTATTTATTTTATTGTTCATTTATTAATCAGATGTAATAATCCAATTATTGCCTTTTTATAATTATTTCTGCGTCCAATGTATACTATTTTGTTTTTTTTTCTATGGATAAAGTAGTAGTAGTTTGGATTCTTTATTGTTGCTAGATACCTTTACGGCTCTATAAAATCTATGACCATCTCGACCTTTAACTTTTCTTTGTCCGTTCTATGTGATAATTTATGAGAGAGTGTGATGATGTTTTGAAAAAGTCGGAGAAACTATTTCAATAAAAAATAAAAATAGGGCGATTTGGCAATTTTGGATGGGATATGGGAATATGGGCGAAGAAGGAAGGCATTTTTTGCAGAAGAAGAAACAGTAACGGCTTAGAAACAAAAGGAAACAAGGGAAAAATTTGCAAAAAATTAAATCAAAAGGATAACGCTATGACTAAATTTTCCCATTTTTCTCCTTTCTTAAATCTTTTTATCTAAATAGAAATAAAATACCTACTAGCTATAAAATAAGAAAACTTAACTAAATATCTTTCTTACACTAACTAACTAAATAAAAATAGAAGTTACTCAATACGTGTATTATTTGTCAAAACTTAAGATTTCTAAATGGTACAAATATTAAAAGAAAAATACATTTTTCTATTTTTTTTTAAATTTCTTTCGTAATGAAATGAGAATGACCAAATCAGAATAGGTTAAAATCTACATTTAAACAAATCAGACGTCCTAGATTAAAGAAAAAAAAGATTGAAAGGGGAAAGCGAAAATATTAGTCTATAATAATATGTGAAATGAAACTATAAATAAACTTTGACCATCTTCTATTTGACTTCAGTTAGTTGACCGATAGCATCTTCATGACAAAACAAATAGTTTTGGCAGAATACAAACTCGAAGAAATTAAATTTCGTAATATTAGTTAGCATAATTGACCTAACTTGGTCTGTGATTACCCAAGAGTTAGGGATGGGTCAATGTGGAAAAGATATTGCCACAAGGATTTTCATGCATAAACTGTCCTTTCAACTCAATTTCAAAAAATTATATTGCGACCATTTATGACAATGAGAATGATTATCGTCATTATCATATATTTACTATAAAAAATGTGTCTAACTACCTTCATGCAGTGAAGAGTATAATTTCTAAATTTTAGTTTTGAGTTTTTTATTTAACTTTTCTTTTGCATGAGTTATTTATTTGCATTATTCATCTTTTCTTAAGACGCAAAATGAAACAAGTTAATAGATGATAGTTACATGAGAAGTACTGCTTACCAAGTGATTTCATAAATTATAACCAAGTTAAAATCTTACTCCTTTAATAACTGGTGTAGGTACGTATTTTCTGATCGAGCCATGCTATTCTATGCAAATTTTGCTACGAATTTATGGTGTATTCTTAAATTAGATGGTAATGGAACTTATTAGTTGATTTTTCCTCTACATTTCTATTTATAAGTTTCTAATTTTACTTTTGTCTATGACAGTAGTTCATGGGTCGTGTTTATTTTTGTTATTATTATTAGTAGAAATGCTTAAAGAAGAATATACTAAATGAAAGATATCAGCTCTCTTTTTTTTCCTTTATGTAAAAATCACGCAAAGCACGGATAATTTACTAGTGTTATTATATTTAGAGTAGTAGTATATTCTTATGCTTTTGTTTGACTTGGAGGAGGAGCGACTCTTGAATGATGATCGGCATGAGGCCGCTGTGAAGGTGGCATCATGTAACACTTTGGGACATAGGACAGCCCCTTCTCTTGTGCAGTTTCCCCAATTGGAAATGACTAATTATGAGCTTGAGCTTTCATTATCGTCGGCCATCTCAAAGCTATAAGCAAAATTTGGATTATTTCTGAAACTGTATACTAGAATGAATGGTATATTAACATAAATGTAGACGTACTCATGGGTATTTATACTTGTGCTAGCTGCTCATTGTGATGGTTAATACAACATGCTTGAATTGAAAACAGAACAAATGATCAGGGGCGGAGCTAGCTCTTCAGGTGCGGGTTCGGCCGAACCCAGTATTTTTAGTCCAAACTTTATATTTGTCCTAAGAAATCTATTGAATATGTATAAATTTTTAATTTAGAACTCAATAACTTAAAAGGTCTAGAATTTGGAACTCATTAATTTTAAATTTTAGCCCGCCTCTGCAAATGATCCTAGCCAAGGTCAGTGACCTAATACCATTAATTTACAAATCGAATTATCTTGTTAAATACATCACCTTCCCAATACTAACTGTGTAACACATACATGTTTAGCCGTAAAACGGTACAGTTGAATTTGTAACGTGATTTATAGACAAGCGAATCGATTTGATCCGAAAATAATAAAGAGATAGAACAAAAATAGGATTAGCGATTTAAATCAAAAGGAAGATAAAAAGCCCGATTCTGAGCTCGTCTTCCCTAGAGCAAGAATAGTAACAATGATAAAACAATAATAAAAAAAAATGCTTTTGATTGAGCTTGAAACAATATATTATAACTTTTTTGTGCGAAATCTGTCATCCCTTACAAGAGTTTCCAATCTGGTATTTATAGCTATTCCTAGGGAGACAAGATTCTAAAATCAAGCTCTTCTTGAATGAGAATAAAAGTGTCATTGATGGGTGCATAACGGCTGGCTTTGAATATAAATATTCTCTGTAACGACTGCTCATTTAGTATTACCCGATGTCAAGCATCTGAATCTTCACCATCTGTTATGCTTACTTCGGGATTCACTCTGTATCGGTTATATACCTCGTAACCGATGTCAATTATTTACTGACTCAACTTTTGCTTGTTCTTGGTTTCACGTGTCACCTCGCTATCCAACCACATGTAACCAACCAATTTCACCCCACACAAATAGTCCCCTTACTTTCTGGTGACGCAACTCAATATTACCGAGAAGTAGATGAATATTCCTTTCTTGGCGGAAAAGTTCCTGAACGGTCTCTAATATTTGAAGAGACATACATCTCTTCATATTTAATACCCTGAACATGTATTACCCCGTGATTCAGCAGGTATTTCGCCTGGTTTCGAGGTAATCATGACCATGATTTTTGCCGTCTATATCTTCTCTACTACTCATCATTTTTATCTCTTCACTTTTACTACTCTCACAATCCATCTCTTTCTCTGAAATTTCTTAGAGCCTTGTTTACAGCACTCAGCTTTCTCAGTAAGAATATCTTTGCTAATCTTTTACCACCATGTCTTCTTCTTCTTATATTGCTTCCTTCAAAAACACTGATGTTCTCCTCGGTGTAGGCTCGAAGGAAAAACAAAACCAAGGAGGCTGACATTGAGTCTGATCCTCCAACTATTAATACCATCATACCATTTCATCGCAGTACTGCAAACGATCTTTAAGAAAAACCTCTCCTGCAACTTCTCAAGTCCACCGATTTTGGCCAGTTCACAGATACCCTTCACACATTCGCCTTTCAAGTATACCAACTGTGAAGGAAGGCTACAACTGCCCCAGTATTGAAATCCTCACCCCATATATGGTAGAGCGTGTTACCTACTCCAAGGAGGGATTCACACATGTCTATATGTATCTCTTTACCTTGGGTCCATTCTCTTTGGAGTTGAGTGAAGGGCTCGACCCAATAATTTTAGAATTTTGCCACCGATATCATGTCTGATTAGCACAAGTAGGCCCATCTATATAGCAAACGGTGTCCTGCCTTCATCAGTTATGCACTGAAACTGGGGAAACCCTAACTCTTGCACATATGATAAACCTTTACTCTCCCAAGATTTTTCGTAGGGGAGTGTTAAACTTCAACAAGCATGGTCACCACACTCTCCTTACCAGCGTAGAGGATGACAACAATCGTGGATGGATGGAATGGTTCGCTGTTATTTCTACCAGGGATATCATCCAGACCACAACTCTAGCTTTTCCCGAGTCGTGGAAACTTTTTTTGTAAGTCTTCAGCTATTTGCTTCCTTTCTTCGTAAAAAGATAACTTTCTATTTTGTTGATTTTCTGTTTCTTTCGTTTCAGCTACTTGCGGGGAACCTCCATGGGTTCAAGGTCTAGACCAATAGGTTCAGAAAATTTTGGACATTACAACTCAGGAATTCCGACGATGGAAGCAAATGACTCCTAAATATGGGTGGAAGGACAAGAATCATGGTAAGCTAGAATCCTTTTTTATTTTATCCATGTTCGAACACAAGAAATCTAATGAATAACTTGCTAACTCCATGTTTGCCTTACATAGGGCTTCCAAGGGATTCTGTCACCTGCCCTGAAGTTGACGCCCTAGATGATCCCGAGGAGGCTAGGAGGGTATTTCAAAATGCCCTTGCCCCGAGCAGAGCTCGTGGATCTGCCCGAGCCTTCGCTGAGGGTGCCTCCTCTCGGAGTCCCCAGTCTACGAGCAAGATACCGAAGAGAAGATGTTCTTCTTCGTATGGGACTCAGGAGAAAAGGGTGAAGAATACGCCAACCGAGCCGGCCACAGTGGTCCTCGTTGACGAAAGGGAAGCTAGTGATGAAGAGTCTCCCCTTTAAAGGAAAAAGGAATTTTTATCAGCTCAAGTAGATGCTCAGCCGAGGGAGCTTCAAAACCTACTATTAGAGGAAATTCAGGAACCTTGGGGTGAGATAAACCTGGTCGAGAATGCTGATTCTCGCTTCCCGGCCCCTATTGTTGTCTCTGGTCCAAGGAGTTCAGACCCTGAGTCTCTTCTACTCCCAAACACTGATCAAGCAACAACCATCAACCCTTCTGCCACAACTGATTCTTCTCCTTCTACACCGACAGATTCCTACCAATCAATACCCGCTGCTCTTTCTCCACCAGTACCAATTGTGTTGCCTCCACCGGTACTAGATGCCTACAAAAGGAATGATTCTCCCCCTAGGTCCTCTAACCATGGGAACTTGGAAAATAATTACTCATTCTCTTCTCAAGATCCTCGAGGGAGGCGAAATGTCATTCTTTCGGTTTTGAAAAAGTGTCATATTTTATCCAAGCCTGTGGAGCTTGCTAATTATCTAAAGCCGCTGGCTTCGTAGAAGGATTGGAATAAGATGGGATCCCTTTCTATGGAGTGCCTAATAAATAACAACATGCACAGTGCGACATATGTATCATACTAATTCCCATCTATATTCTTTATCTCTTACATGTTTCCGTGTTAACTCTAACCCTAACCTTTTTTAGACCAACCTCCTTGATTTTGAGGGCCTGCAAAGAATGATTCTTGATAAACAAGGACTTACTTTCGAACGGGATCAACTTTTGGATTGAAAGAATAAGCTGGTCACGCGCCTCCCGATACTGGAGGCTAAAATTGAACAGATGAGCGAGATCGAGGCTCGGTTGCAGCAAACTGAGCAAGATAGATTGGCCCACATCCAAGAATCTGCCCAATTACATGAAAAGCTTCAAGAGGCTAAGGCTAAGTAGGCCGAACTCCACAATGATCTGATCACCGTTGTCGAGCGCGAGTCTGTCTTCTAGGAACTAATTAATAACTTGAAGGCCAACTTATGCTCCAAAATCGAGGAGGCCAATACCACCGAGGAGAAGAGAGCCAGAATGGATGAGAGGCTTAAGAGGGCCATGGAGAAAAAATGTCTTCACTCAACTACCAGCATTGAGCTTGATTCCTGCCTTAGAGCCTTGAAGGCTGAAAAAGAAAAACTCCAGGCCGAAATTGATAAACTCCAAGCAAAACTCCAAGATCAGGAGGATTCCCTTGTCTTCGAGAAGACCTATGTTATATATCATATAAAGAGGAAGACTTCGGAGGAAGCCAAAGTGGGCATTGCCGATATTGATGATTGTATTGCCAAGGCCCGAGATCTGGAGTTATCTGCTCGCGAAAGCCTTCCTGCTCGGCCCGCTGCAACTGACTCCTTGGATACTAGCTTCGAGTATTCGAAAACCGAAGGGGAGACTAAAGAAGATGAAGACCGTGGACCGGTAGTGGATTCGCCTTCTTCTACCGGAGGAAATATAGACCCTTCTCTCCCCTTGGATTCTGGTGGCAATGAATGATGTAGAATTTTTCTCTCTTTTTCTTTATCTTTTGTAATTATGCCAAACCTTTTATTTGGTCTGGAACTTTAATAAAAGAATTTTTTTTCTTAAGTGTTGTGTAAACATATCCTTTTTCGTTTAATTGATAAAGCTTCAGGTATATTTCTTCATCCGATAACTTTTGATTTCGGGCATAATCTATTCAGGAACCTACCCTTTATTGTGAGGGTTTCATAAGAGAAGGCTCTTATATTTACGGTGCTCTTGAAGAGAACGTCTCATGTTCATTCCAGCCCAAGCATTTGAAGTTTTTGTTAACTTTCAAATGATAAAATTAACTCGTCATTTGCACAAGAAATAAGATAAAAATAAAAGCACTTTGTTTTATTCCCTTTATCTTTAAAAGTACACATGCATTCATTTTCTTAAGTAAATAAATTTGCCAATACATGTGGCTAACTTGTACAACCTATTTCTTCGGAGCTGATCATTCAGTCCCCGGTCCACATTAAACATTAATCCTGATTTTTATAGTCCCCGATTTTCGTGGCACTCTTGGTGTCGTATCAGATAATATTCCCCCCAATGTTCGAAAAGCAAAGTATGTGAATTCGAACACTGGAAGCCTTGTATCTATATTGTTGTTTCATCGGTAGAGACAACTTGTGAAAGGTTAAATAATCCTTTTTAATAACGGAAGGTGAGGCTTGTCATCGAATCAAAGATTATTTAACCATCCACATAGTTGTTGACCATCGATGTGAGAATTTTAGTGCCTTGATATTTAAAGGTCTTGCCTTTGTCGATGATGCTTCCTTCGTAGTATGATTTTTGTTGCTGCCTCATTAAAAACATTACCAGAAAAATCCAATTGGGACAAAAACTGGTCAAAGGAAAAAATAGTGCAGCACATACTTTCAGCGTCGGCAGAAATCATCGGCAATAATACCTTTTGAGGTGAGTCACATTCCAATTGATGGTAGTTTGACTCCATCTTGATTTTCTAATTCATATGATCATTTACCGGTGATAGCTATAATCTGGTAAGGACCTTCCCATGTTGGTCCCAGCTTCCCAGTGTTGACTTCCTGAGTGCTCTGAGTAACCTTCCTCAAAATCAAATCTCCCACTTTGAAATCACGAAGATTCACCCTGCGATTATAATACCTTTCCATCATTTGCTTTTGAGCCACCATTATTTTATATGCTAGGTCTCGGTGTTCTTCAAGCAAGTCCAGATTCACCAGTAACGCTTCATTATTTGCCTCTTCGTTTGCTCAGGAAAATCTTAAAGTCGGCTCCCCCACTTCCACCAGTATCAGAGCTTCCGAGCCGTATACGATAGAAAATGGAGTTTCTCTCGTGCTTGACTTCGTCATTGTCCGATATGCCCATAGCACACCCGATAGCTCATCGGGCCACTTGCCCTTGGCATCTTCTAACTTCTTTTTAAGGTTTTGAATAATTACCTTGTTGGTTGATTCCGCCCGTACGTTGGCACTCGGGTGGTACGGCGAAGAAGTGATTCTTTTGATCTTTAATCCTTCCAAGAACTTTGTGACTTTTGAACCTATGAACTGCGGTCTGTTGTCACATGCAATTTCCTTTGGTATTCCAAATCGGCAGATTATGTGGTCCCATATGAAGTCAACTACTTCGCGTTCTACAATCTTTTGGTATGGACCCGCTTCAACCTATTGAGTGAAATAATCAGTTAAAACCAAGAAAAATATTACCTTTCCAAGGGCCGATAGTACAGGTCCAACTATGTCCATTCTCCATTTCATGAATGACCATGAAGACAATACTGAATGCAAAAGCTCTACTGGTTGGTGCACTAACTGCACATGACATTGACATTTGTTGCATTTCTGTATGAATGCCTTTGCGTCTTGTTCCATTCGGGGCCTGTAATAGCCTACCCTGATCAACTTTAGAACTAATGAGTCTACACTAGAATGATTTCCACAAACTCCTTCATGGACTTCTCTCATCACGTAGTCTGCCTCTCAGGCCCCTAGACACAGGGCTAGTGGTCCTTGGAACGATCTCCTGTACAATTGCCCATCTATGAGGCAATAGCAAGTTGCTTTGGTTCGCGGTGACTGGGACACCTTTGTGTCGTCGGGTAATTTACCATGCCTGAGATATTCAATGAACTCATTCCTCCAGTCCCAAATTAAGTTGGTCAAATTGACTTCGCAATAACCGTCCACATCTAACACTGAATGCAGCAGTTGGACGACCGTACCAGAATCAGGTCCTTTCATCTCCCTAGATGACCCCAAATTAGACAATGCATCTGCTTCCATATTTTCTTCCCTTGGAATATGGACGATTTTCCATTATCTGAATCGTGCAAGTAACACTTGGACCTTGTTTAAATACTGATGCATGCACTCCTCCTTTGTGTTGAAAATCCCATACACTTGGTTTACCACCAATCGGGAGTCATACTTTATTTTACTGACCTTGGAACCTAGACCTAATCACGTCCAATATATACTCAATAATAAGTGGGAAATTGTCGTTGCAATTATAATACCCAACTTGAGTTGGAGTCGAATTCCGCAGGGAGTTTACAATCGGTAGTAAGGTAAATACTTGAAAATAGAACATGAAATAGCTTAATAATACTTCCAAACAAAGAGGGTGATTGTTATCTAATTTAGCAACTAAGAAATTAGACTAAGTAAAAGCAGTTAGCGAACAAAATATTTGTGGTGTTTTTAAACAATTGACAAAAATTCTAGGGGTGTAACCTTTACCTAGGTATAAACCTAATGGGTATACTAAGGTAATGCTTGTTTGGTAGATTCAGGTGTATTATGACTCTCAATTCTCAAGTATCCACTCATTACCTCTTGGTCATAGAGTTGTTGTGCCCAAATCGGCTTTCTCAAGCCTAAATGTGTAGCAATCTAAGCAATTGATATGAGTCCGAATTGTATTACCCCTATCTTTACTTTAAATCTTTTAATTTTGCGGCCACAGATGATTATGTGATCCGCAGACCGCAGAATTCGTAAAGCCTCAAAGGATTTTTGAAAGCTGGTCGCACTAGCAAAGTTTGAAAAGTTCAGAGAAGGTGCAAAAAGTTTAGAAAAAGGTTGCCACCACAGAAGACTTTGAGTGGCCGCAGATGCACTTGCATGAGCAAACTCAGGTGTCATGCAAGAGTGACAGACCACTAAGGCCAAGTAGCAGAGTGCAGCCCGCACTTGAAATTATACGACCGCACTCGTCTCTTAACCCTTCCATTCTCTATGATGCAAAAAAGGTAAAAAAAAAAGCGTATTTGTTTGTTAATTTGAAAGAAGGAAAGGGCGTAGGAATCTATTGTTATTTAAAAAAGTCATGGGGGATTGGGAATTTAATTACTATTTATTAGTTATAAAATAAATTAATTGAGCAAAACTGTATGGGGGTTGAAACCAATGACCCGTGGGACAAGAAGAAAACAAAAGGGGCTTTTATCACCAGTGCACCAAACGAGTCACTTGAGCATGAGTGGCCACAAATATATTTAGCTTATAATAGAAAAGATTAGTACTATTTTACATAGCTTAGGGAGGGGAGCATGGGTGCATGTAGCCCACCCCCTCCACATAAATCCCCCTGATTTGCACCCACTAGGAACTTTGCACATTTACACCATCGGTTATGCTTCATTCCATGTTCATTTTTTTCATTTTCATTTTGAATTTAATTTTTATTTTTAACTTCTTTTTAGGCCATTTGTTATTATATTCCTTCAATGTATCCGTGTGGGATAGTTTTATACTGGGTAATTGATAAAACATGCTAGATTGGGTTGGGTTAACTTATTTATATATGTATACCATGTTTCAATGTAGTTTTGAACAAGTTTTTGCATAACTTAGGTAAAAATAAGACATGCCCATTGTGTTCTTAAATGTGCGGACCGCACTTGAAATTGTGCGGTCAGCAACCTTCTAGTTAAGGCAACTTTGGTTAGATGGTGTTTCTGCGACCGCACTTTAATTGTGTGGACCGCAGAATTTCTGGAGAGGTCGCACAAATGATCCGCACTGTCTATCAGAGGATTTCGCTCTGAGCTTCTAAAGTGCGGACCGCACTTCAAATTGTGCGGGTTGTAGATAAATTTTGCGACCACATATGACCTTTGCACTGTCATTAAGAGAAGAAACAGCTAAGCCTCTTGCACATTTGTGTAGAAGTGCGGCCGTACTTGGAATTGAGCGGTCCACACTTCCATTATGCGGGCCGCACTTCAAATTGTTCGGAATGCACGTCACCCATTTATTCTGCATGTTTAACCAACTGATACCTTACTGCTTCTATGCTGTTCTCACACACTTACATGAGTCTTAACTATGTTGAATCATAATTTGGAACTAACAATTCTCTATGTGTTTATATAGACAATGGTACGATCATGAGGTCGAGGTGAATCTACCAAAGGAAGAGGAGAAGCTTCAAGGGGTCGAGATAGAGGTGCCTTGCCCCCCAAGTGTGCAGAAAGCTATATCAAAGAAAACCACAGCAGGCCGAGGAAGAGGCAGAGACCTCTCCGAGTTTAGCTAATATGCCCCATCTAGGGAAGCCTCCGAGGAAAATTTTGTGTCAGTTCCGGAGGAGCACACTGAGGAGAAATCCAGTCCACAAAGGCAGTCCGAGCCTTTGGATGTGCCTTCTACATCCCACATCACTTCCAGGGTTCAGAGAGTTCCAATCAGGAATCCAATGCTGCTACAGGCTCTGATTCTGATGATGCCCTGGATGATGGGAGACGGGGTACAGGTGCACAGGCAGGTTTGTCTAGGTCAAAGAAGAAGGAGGACTGTGAAGATAGATTTGTGATTCGCCAGGCATTTTTCTGATTTCTGAATGTGGTGGCTGATAAGTAGGGATTTTGACCGCTTATTTGCTCTCTTTTACTTACATTTTAGCTCAAAAATACTTAAACGTATTCCCGAGAACTAATGAAATGTGCTTTCTTGCAGGAATATTGAAAAACGAGCGAAACAAGTGAAAATTAACTCAAAAAGGAGTAAAATTGGACAAGAACCAAAACAAGGCAAAAAGGGCTATAGTGCAGACCGTTCAATACTGTGTGCGGCTGCAAACTCTGAAGATGCACTGATATAATTTCTTCACAAAGTGCGGACCGCGCAATTATTGTGTGGCCACATAATGCCAAAATGCGGCTGCACTCATAAATGTGTGGTCCGCAGAATGAAGCCCAAATACAGTCCAAAAGCAAGAGTGCAGCTGCACTCAGAAATGTGCGGTCTGCACAATTAGGGGAAGTGCGGCCGCATCTCACTTTTATGCGACTGCAGAAAGCCAACCTAACCAGTCAGTCTCAAAGTACGGACCGCACACAGAATTATGCGGCCGCGCAATCTTCGCAGAGGCAATTTTGTCAAATATTTTCAGCTAGGTATAAATAGATCTTTTTGTTATTTTTAAGAAAGGTTTTTGTGCACCTGAACACTTAGATCCATTTTTATTTACTGTATTGGGTAACTTTGTACTAGTTTAGCATTTAAACATTAGATTTTCTTTCCTTAATCAATTATTATACATTTTATCTTAGTTTGTTCTTTAATTTCTTCATTTTCCATGAGTAGTTAAACCCTTAGCTGGGGTTGTCACCCAACCCTAGTATGGGTACATAATGGGTGATTGATTTAGGACTTATTTATGATTGGGTATATGATATTTAGCCTAGTTCTTGCTTGAATTTGAGAATTGATGGTTGCAAACATTGATTCATGCCTAATTGACTTAGTCTATACTTGAGAAAGTGAGACTAAGTCTAGAAAAACTTGGCTAACAAGAAATTGGGATGAACTCAAGAAATTGATAGCCTCAATTAAAGGGTCGAATCTAGGGATAGTAAGACCCGACTTGAGCATTTATCACTTGTTTCGTGAGATACCCATTTGAACTTGAGAAAGCCAAATTGGGCAAAATCACTCAAACTACCGAGAGGTATAGAGTGAGTAATTACGTGTGATTTCTATATTGTATCCCGATCAACCAAACATGCCCTAAAGCTCTAAATTCGTTAGGTAACCAACTAGGCGGAAGTCGTAACCCTAAATCTTTTATAACTTGAAAAACAACTAAAACCAAAAACATTATTTCCTAGCTTTACAATTACAAGCATTAGCGTAAAAGTAGAAGTAGAAACAACAATTAAAAATATGGAAGTGTAATCTTAGGCACGTCATACATTCACACTAGGTATATACCTAATCCCACATCAAGCTCCCTGTGGAATCGACCCCGGCAACGGCCCCAAAAATTAATATCGCCCAAACTCGACCGCCTCGCAACCTGTGGCCTGGTAGGTCCTTAACTCATGAGCGATAGTTATTACTTAAAGATCTTGACAAGTACAATCCCGTTGTTCTGGAGTAGTTTACAAAAAGGAAATGGTGGATGTTATTCACGGAAAAGCTAGTTGATTACAAGCTGCAGGATCCGAGGAACCCGAAGAAGAGTGTTAAGCCTTCTACTACTGCTGGCCAGTCTGATGAGCCGGTAGTAGTAGTTTCTGCTCTATCTAACATTCCATCCATATCAGTTGAGCCTTCTACCAGTGTAGTAGTTGCTATGACCGAGGCACCATCTTCAGCTCTTATTGAAGTTCCTACTTCAGCTCCGAGGCTGGTGCCCATGCCTACAGGTCCACTATCTGCTTTGCGAGTCTCCCAGATATTGGCGAGTCTCAACAACCGGATGCATGTAGCTACTTCAAAGATGTCTGAGATTTCCAGTGTTGTTGCAGGGCAGACATCTACACAGGAACCCCAAGATCTCTTTGACATTGATGAGAAGTTGAGCAAAATCTTGGACAACCAGAAGGTAATTATGGATACATTGGTACAATTTGGTGTTGTGATCGAGAGGTTGACAAAGCAAGTGAAGAAGATGAGAAAGTCCCAGTCCAGCAAGAATTCAGTTGATAAGCTTCGAGCTGAGGTGACCCGGTTAGCTACAACCGGAGATTTGCCATTTGACATTTTGCTTTACTCATCCCAGCCCCACCCAGATCCATCTACACAGGATGCTCTCGCTGTTCCAAATGAGGAGTCGTGCCTTGTTGCCGACACTACTAGCGCAATTCGTGTGATGTTCACTTCTCCAGCCACTCCTAGAATTGATGATGACATTCAGTTGGCTCAGCCAACTGGGACTGATGTTGCTGGGGACACAATGATGACCGAGGACACTTAAGGAGTTTCTTCGCCCTCTCTACTTTTACTCTTATTTTGTTAAGCATTGGGGACACTGCTTATTTTTATTTGGGGGGGGGGGAGCTTATTTGATACGTTGGATATATTTGGATACTCTCGAATGTGATAATTGGATGATTCTGCTTTTTTTTTAATCTATCTTTAGTAGATGTTAGTTTCATTAACTTCTTTATTTGTTTACCTTAGATTTCGTTTATGTTAGTAGCTTTTATGTTTTTCTTAGTAGTGTGGATAATAAGCCTTTGGTTTTCTTAATGCCAGGTTCGTTTCAAATGTGGTCTTTTGTGTGAACCGGGTGGATCTTCCCGAGGATGGATGGTGTGATAACTTTCTTAAGGAAATGAGTCTGATTTGTGTTTAGGTAATAATAGTAGTAAGTAGTAATGAATAAAAGTCCCAATTACATCATTCTCTAAAAAGAGTTATCCATGCTTCATTTGGCACCAACACACTTAACTATATGCTTATGGTTTGAAATAAGATTTTTAGAAGAAAACAGCTCTGGTTAATGACTTTGAGGTCCTTGAGTTGACTTTGATAATCATTAAGTGGTTGTGGACCATAACAATAACAACAACAACAACAACTAACCCAGTTTGATCCCAACAAGTGGGGTTTGGGAAGGGTAGTTTGTACGGAGACCTTACCCCTACCTAATGTAGGTAGAGAGGTTGTTTTCAATAGACCCTCGGCTCAGGAAGGTAAAGAAGAAGAAGAGGAAAGCAAGGAAGGAAGAAAGATGGAAGAGAAAAGAAAAATGGAGAGATAAAGTATAAGTAGTACCCAATAATAGCAACAGGAAAATACAGTACCTGAGGCAAACAAAACCACATAACGTAATAAAAATCTAAGAATATGAAGAGACATGCATGCTACTAAGACTATCGGTGAACAACTATAAACTACCCACTAAACTGCTACCTTAATCCTCGACCTCCACACCCTCCTATCAAGGGTCATATCCTCAGTGAGTTGAAGAAGCGCCATGTCCTGCCTAATCACCTTTCCCAGTACTTCTTAGGCCTACCTCGACCTCTTCTCAAACTCTCCATGGCCAACCTCTCACACCTCCTGACAGGAGCATCAATGCTTCTTCTCTTAACATGTCCGAACCATCTCAGCCTCGACTCCCTTATCTTGTCCTCCACGGAGGCTACTCCCACTCTGTCTCGGAATGGTTGTGGACCATAGTGATCTTTAACTTGACTGTGATCGTTGTAGGCTTTAGACACTATCCTCTTTTATGGTCTAGTTACATGAGAGGTAAGGTGAATTTCTGTTGATAGTCCAAGTACTTGAGGGGGTAGTCTAGAACTTACCCTGAATATATTTTAAGGCAAAATTCTAGGCTTGCTTGGTTCAGAAGATAATTGTAGGCTTTCTTTGGACCGTTTGAGCTTTCTATTTCCACTCTATGTTTGTTATCCCTAGTCAACCCCGTTAAGCCTTTAACCTTTCTTTGTTAGTAACCATGCTACAAGCCTTTATATTCCTCTCTTGGCACTCGGACCTTCCTTAACACTCTTATGTAATAAGTGGATTAAGGCATAAGTTTGGAGGGGGAGGGGAGGGAAAGTTGAGGAATCTAAAATAGGTATCAAGGCACCAAAAAAGAGAAAAAAAAATAATCTTTATGAAAATATAATGCAAGAAAAGAAAGAACAAAAAGATAATGCCAAAAATAGAATAAAATAAAAAGGGAAATTGATGAAAGCAAAAAGAGGCAACTATCTATAGTATGAGTATCAAGGAAGAAAAAGAATGAAATGAACAATAAAGAGTGATGGCAAGTCTCTCTAGCCCTCAAGAACAAGAAATGCCTCTAAGGGTTTGGTTAATGTGAGACAAGAAATTAAAAGTGGAGTGCTTAAGGAAGGGTGTAACCATTTATCCCATATGGTTTCCTACCTTAATCCAAAATCCTTCATTACAACCCGAAAAGAAGTCTTACTTGATTTTGAACCGAGTAAGCTTACATTAGTGGAGATCTACACGAGAGGAAAGCCTATAGTACTTAAAGGTTTACTTGTGACATTCCTTTGTGAGAGAATATTGAATCCTTTATTGCTCTAGAAATTGAGTGTTAATTCTTGAAGTGAGCATGTCGAATGGAAGGTAGAGGAAGAAAAGTTTGGAGTTTGCCATGATTTACATGATAGAATATGAGTCCTTGATGAGTGAAGTCATTTCTTAAAGCTCAAATGTAACACTAAAGTTATATGCATGTAACATATGTTTTGTCACCTTGTTAAAAATGCATGAATATTGTGGGTAATTGTTGGTCCCAACTGAGTATGAATGACTTACAATTGACTCTTTCAAATGACCTTTCACTTAGAGGAGGTGGTAACTAATCTATTTTCTTGAGTACAAGTGAAGAATTAAGTTTGGGGGAGTTTATAAGTGTGAATTTTAACCACTTATTAGTACCTTCTTGCTTTAGTTTTAGTCCGAAGGTAGTGATTTTTGTTTCTAAATCTAATAAAATTGTGTGAATTGCAGGTATATTGGAGGTTTGGATCTAAATGAAAAATCTAACTCAAAAAGGAGTATTCCGGCTCAACAAGGCAAAAGGAGAACTGCAAGCAGAAGTGTGGTCCGCAGAAGTAATTATGCGGCCGAAGATGATTATGCGGTCCGCATAAGAAGTCCTAAAGCCTCAGAGGAATTTGTAAAAGCGCGGTCCGCACACCAAATTGTGCGGCCGCAAAAGCTGGTTGCACTAATAAAGTTTGAAAAGTTCAGAGAAGGTGCAAAAAGACCAAATATGAAGCCTCATAAAAGTGTGATCCACAATCAAAATATGCGGCCGCAGAAGCTGAAGTGCAGCCGCGGATGGAATTATGCGACTACAGAATTCCTCCCAGTGCAAGAGAAAAAGAAAATTGTGGTCCGCACATAGAATCGTGCGACCGCAAAACCTCCCGAAGGACATTTTTGTCAGCGAATTTTTGGGCATTATAAATAGACGGGAAACACTTTTTAAGGGCAAGTTTTGTATTCCTAGCAGTTGTAGCGGTTATGTTTTGACATTTTGGGAAATTTGTAACCAATATTGGAGAAGACCCATTAATTTTATCAATTAATTATAGTTTATGGGTTTAATTACTTGTTCTACTTTGTTTTCTATACTTTCTAGTATGAGTATCTAGATTTTAGCTAGGGTTGTGACCCAATCCTAGTGTGTAAATCTTATGGGTTGTTAATACTAATACTTGTTTATGATTGAATGTTTGTTATTTAGCCTTATTTTTCCATTATATATAGAATTAATGGTTGCAGATATTGATTAATATTTATTTGACTTAGTTCTTACGTCAGAAAGAGGAACCTAATGTAGGAAAACTTGGCTAACAATAAATTGAGCTAGTTAAGGTTTTGGCTAGTTTGATTAAAGGGTTTAAACTAGAGATAGGAAAAATCCGACTTGAACTCTTATCAATTGCTTGGATTGTTACCCATTTGGACTTGAGAAAGTGAATTTGGGCATAACCACTCTATAACCGAGAGGTATTGAGTGGATACTTGAGAATTGAGAGTCATAATATACCCCGATCTACAAAACAAGTATTAACTTAGTATACCCATTAGGTTTGCACCTAGGTGGAGGTTACACCCCTAGGTCTTTCCTCAATTGTTTAAAAACACCAAAAACAATTTACTCCCTCTCTAGTTGCTTTTAATTAGTTTAATCTCTTAGTGCTAAAATTGGACAACAATCACCATTTTGTTTGGAAGTATAATTAAGTTATTTCACGTTCTCTCTTCAAGTATCTACCTCAACACCCATTGTAAACTCCTTGAGAAATTCGACCCCCACTCTAGTTAGGTATTATAATTGCAACGATTGTTTTCTCTCATTATTGAGTGCGGATTGGACGTGGATCAATTTTAGGCGTCGTTGCCAGGAAGTTTTTACGGTGTTAGCTATATATCTGAGTGTGTTCTTGAAATATCTTCTTTTCCTTCCGTGATACTAATTTGTTGAAGTAATCATAGGTATAAAATGGCAAACAATGATCTCAAAAAATTTCCATTGGGCATATAGGACGGCCTACAAAACACCAATCGAAATATCCCCATACCGGTTAGTGTTCAGAAAAGCTTGTCATCTTCCGGTGAAACTAGAGCACAATGCAGAATCTTGATTGGGATATAGTCGCTAACTTGTGGGTTACACACTTGAATGAATTGGATGAGTTCCGGAACCATGCTTATGAGAGTTCGTCCTTGTATAAATAAAAGATGAATTATCTTCATGACAAGTACATTTAGAACAAAGAGTTCTAAGCCGGTGATCTAGTATTGTTGTTTAACTCAAGGTTGAGGATGTTTCCCTGAAAGCATAAGTATAAGTGGAGTGGTTCGTTTGAAATTATTGGTGTGACACCTTTCAGTGCATTGGATTTGAATAACAAGAACAATGAAATATTTCGAGTCAATGGTCAACCGCATGAAGCACTATTTGAGAAAAGTTGGAGAGATCCATATGGTGGCGGTTATTTACTTCACTTGAGGATGCTATGACATTGCATCGTGCCGCGACGTTAAATAAGGCGCTTCTTGGAAGGCAACACAAGTTTTTTCCCTATTTCTCTTTGTAGTTAGATGTTATTTGTTGTTTTTAACTTGATTTGAAAGTGATGTAGGAATGAGTGTTAGATTAAAAAAAAATGGTAGACAAGGTTGTGTCATTGAAGCAGGAAATGTGGACCGCACTTTTTATTTGTGCCACCGCAGAAAAAGGTTGCCACTGCAAAAGACTTTGTGCGGCCGCAAATTTTATCTGTGGGCCGCACTTGTATGAACAAACTCAGGTGTCAAATGAAAGGTTCTATGAACTTTTTACTTGTTAGTGTGGAGCAAAAGTGCGACCTCTGGAGAATTGTGCGGACTGCACAAGAGTGACAGACCATTGAAGGCCAGGTAGCTAAGTACGCCTCGCACTTGAAATTGTGCGGCCGCACTCGTCTCTGCATCCTTCCATTGTCTCTAAGTATAAATAGAACTTAAGGTCTCATCTTGCATACCATAAGAAACTAGGGAAGGCATCATTTTCCTTTTCCTTATTTAGTAGAGGCGTATTTAGGCAATAAATGATCCGTGATTCCGTATAAAAATGAATTAATGATGGTTATTAGTCAACATAAGTTACCATGTTTGCATTGGATTTTAAATTTGTTATCGTGGGTTGTAAATCTGATTCAAAGTTTTGAAGTTTTAGTTTCTAATGTTTTCTATATTGAGGTCATTGTTTGTACAAGTCCACATATCTTTGAGTTTGAAAACGTGCTTTCTAAAAGATTTAATCTTTAATATTTTTTTAGTTTCTACTTGACATATAATTTCTTTCACAACTTTCAGATTTTTGAGTACTATTCACGTTGAGGTCTTGGTTATTCAAGATTTAAAGTTAAAAGACAGTCATTTATTAAGTCAGACATATGTGTTAATAAAGTTAAAGCATAATAGTACTTCTTTTATTCGTTTACTTGTATCATATATTGTAAAAGAAAAGCTATATTAATCATATTCTCAATTTATCCATATTTTAATTAAAGTTATAAAATTTTAATATATATTCAAAAATGACACGTATTAACTCGAATTTTTGCAGCACAAATTGATGACATGATCACATGTCCAAATTGCTACTTGGTGCTTGCGCTTTGATAGCACACTCCCGATGTGCACCTAGGAATAGGTAAGGCAGAAATTGAGCAAGTTTTCTTTAGTTAAATTATTGATCTAATATTATTCTCGTTGAAAATAATTTTATTTTTATATTTAACAATTTCAAATTAAAACTAAGAGTAATTCTAAATCATTATCAGAAGTTAATGGATAAATTTGAACTTTTTCTTTGAAGTATTTGGACGCGTGAAGTCCACTTATTTGATGCAAGAGTTTGATATTAATAGCAAAGGATAAATATAAAATCACTTTGCTATCGTCAATAATATGAATTGATCAAAAGTATACCGGAGAATAAAATTAAGCTATTTGAATATTACAGAGACAAATTTGAAGCTTTCATCTAATAAAAAGATCATGACCAAAAAAAAAACTAATAGAAAGAGACATCTAAATTCATATGAGAGGATATATCTAATACTCCTACTACCTAAAGAGTAAAATGGTGAAAATGGCACCTCTAAAATTAAAATCTCAGCCGCGAAACCAAAGCCCTACAACTTCCAATCCTTAGCGGCCAGTAGTCATGCATTTACACCACGATTTTTGGGCTTTTTTCCCGTCCAAGCAATTGTTTAACTTATTTTTTATTTCATGCCTTTTTTCTCGTCCAAATAAACAAGCAATTTAGTGAATGTATTTTCTCTTTCTTCCTTTGGATTTGGTCAAAAAAAAGAAGGAAGGAAGAGGGGTGGGGGTGAGGGTGGGATGGGGTTGAATTTAGAAAAAGTTTAGTAGCTGCGATGAGGCTCTAAATTATAATTAAAAATAAAAATTCGATATGTTATTGAGTCAGTGATTAATATATTCATCAAAATCAAAACTTAGAAGTAAAAGATGAATAATTCTAGGCAATTCAAACTAGATGAAAATTTTTATGTCGCGCAATTACAAAATTGAGCATTTTAAAAGAAAATGGAAGGGTATCTAGTAGGACGAGTAAAATGGAATTTGACGGTAAAAATTATCTTTTGCACAATTTGGTAAATTTGCGAGTATCGTATTTTTTGCATTATATCACTATATTTACATTCCATAAAAAACAAGAAAAGACAAAATTTTAAATTTCATTTTCCTTTCCCTTCGTCTGTCGCATTCCCACCTAACTTAATTTGTAGCCTATGTAAGCACCTGATGATCCGTGATTCTGTATAATATTGCATAATGAATGATTATTATTCAATGTAAATTACGTTGCACTTACCCTAATTATATTGGATTTTTATTTTGTTATTATGGGCTGTAAATCTTTCATTAAATGGGTTACCATCTAATTTTATATCCCCATCTATAGACGAGTTTAGTTATAGTGATTAGTGAACAATATTGGTAAAAAAAACTACCTAATTTCTCATAGTTTTCAATTGGACAAAAGAAAATGGTTATTGGAACTTTACATCTTTCCTTAACTGCGTGCCTATTTGAAACCATGGCAGTCATACAAGAAATAGAACCGGAGTATTTTAAAAGCAATAATGTAAAAACTTAGAAGGCGTTTGGATAATTTTTGAACACAATAGTTTTTTAGTCAAGTTGAAAAAAGGTATTTGAAATCTAAAATATATTTGTATATGCATTTCACTTGAAAAAATATTTAGGGTATAACCAAATTTGAAAATATTTTTCGGAAAAAAAGATTTTTTTTTAATGTCCAAACGGCTCATTAGATTTCCAAGTCCTACTTCTAGAAGGGTATTCTTTTCCTATTGGTCCTTTCCATGTTTCAATCAAATTTCCTTTTTTTCCAAAAATAAGCAGAAGTATTTAATTTCCTTTTATAGGTCCTAATTTGTAGGCGTGCCAAACGCAGCCCTAATTCGAGAGATTTCTTTGGCCATACTCGCTTATTTGTGTCGACATATGTTCTTCTCATGTTTTCCTCTTCTCCAAGGAACTAGGGAACTGCTTCCCCAAATAACATTCAATATATTTTTGCTATGATGATTTCACTCCCACAACTGCTGAATTAAAGCTGAGATCAAGAGGTTATTTATTGTCCTCTTTTATTTTTTCCAATTATTTTCCTGTCGTGTTATTCTTCCTCTTCATTACTAAGTATTGTTTTACGTTTTTTCTAGTTAAAGCTCTGATTTTTATTCTTTATTTGTTTGAATTTTTCCCTTAATAGCTGTTGTCTGTCAATATTCTGAAAACCTAGTTCATGGATTTTGTTGGTTTTGTTCATTTCCTTTTGTTTTTGGGTGGAGGAGAAATGAATTTTGTGTCTTGAGATTTTTCTTATCTTTTGTCTTAAAAAACAAATTCTTGACTATTGGAATCAAATTTGTTGATATTGAGGATTCATCTAGTCGGCCCCAACTAATTTGGTATTAAAGGTGTTGTCTTTTTATTTAATAAATTCTATAGCAAGAACATATTCTGTGCTTACCTTGTATGCTTTTGGATGTAACTTCCGTTTTAATCCTATATTGACACTCTTTCCATGGGGGGTGGGGGTGGGTTCTATTCTCTTTTAGCTTTGTTATTCCTAATTTCCATTTATTTGCTATTATTTTTGCTTCCTTTTTCATAACTGTATTACAAGTTAAAAAAGAAGGGGGTGAGGTTTATGGTCAAAGTTTTCCTTTCTCATAAATCATAATTGTATTTTATAGGATTTCAGTGCTTAAATTGTTGAACGGGTTTGTTTCTTGCAACAATTCGTTTCAGGTTGATCTATCTTTGGTTCTAGTTAGATTGAGAGAAAAAATGGTGGATGAATTGAAGCGGGGAGAAAATTCTTGGACGGACACGACTGATCAGTCGAATAGAGTATTTGATATTGATAATACTGTTTCCTTGATGTCCGAGTCAGTAATTATCACAGATGGGGCTGAACCCTTACATCCTCAGCAGCCTCCATCTCTGGATCCCAGCCCCTCCTCGGATGGCCAATTGGGAGTATCCGAACGAGCTTTTTCAGCAGCTGGTGCAGCGTTTCTCTCTGCCGTCCTTGTTAATCCACTTGATGTTGTCAAGGTCTCTATGCTTAATACCAGCAATTTTCCAACTATTTTGTTCACCATCTACTTATCTTTTGATTTTCATTTAGTTGTATCCACAAGTTTTTTGTTACTTTATTTGAACAATATTACATGCATACATAAAGTGATGAGCTGACTAATTTCTGTTTCTGCACTTATTTACAGACCAGATTGCAAGCACAAGCAGCTGGAGTTGCTTATTCACATCCAATGAGTAACATGACAAGCCGTATGGCAGTTTTTGGACCAAACATGGTACAACATGCTTTTAAGTGTTCTTTCTATGTTGAAACTTTTTTTGTGCCATACTTTAATTTGTCTTTCTCGAAGATGGATTTGTTCACTTCTTCCACTTGAAGTTCTTTTCCTATGTCATACATCGAGAACTATGGTACTAACCGCAACCCAAAACCTTTTGTGGAAGGAACAGGCAAAACCAATGTGTTTTCTTGATAACCAGCATTTGAAAATGAGTTAGTTAGAAAGAGAGGATATTGACTTGTGTGTTGGTCCTGTTGGAATTATCTTTGTTGAAGTATTTATAGCAAAAGTGTTAGCTGTGCTGTAAAAGATAGATGAAAAAGCTATGTCAGTTTTCTTAATTGTTTCACAAACTTCTTTGCACATTGCCGGAGGAAAATGCTGGGGCAATGTTTAATCTGTATATTTTTAGTGGATCTAATTGATATTCGAAACTCGAAAGATGGAATTGTATTACAGCGAATGGTCCACTCTTTTCTCCTTAGTGATTTTTACCTTGTATTATTGCAGTTACATAAACACTTTGACATAACTACTGCACGTGTTGCCTGCTCGATTAGTTCTGAATAGTGTCTGAGGACACCAAACTTGGGAGTGGTACTAGCAGGAATGAGAGCATGTGTGACATGATCACTAGAATAGGATCAACTTGACGCTATTAGTAGATAAAGTGTACAACAACAATAACAACAACAGCAACAAACCCAGTGTAATCCCACAAGTGGGGTCTGGGGAGGGTAGTGTGTACGCAGACCTTATCCCTACCTTCAAGAAGGCAGAAAGGTTGTTTCCGGAAGACCCTCGGCTTAGGATAGGTAAAAAATAGATGCAACTGCAGTAGACACTAGAAGGAAGACTATACTCTATGTTATATTTCTTTAAGTGTAAATTAAGAAAAATAGATGCAGCCGCGGTAGAATTTATAGCCTTAAGTTATGCAATATAACATAGAGTACAGTCTTCCTTCTAGTAAATGCTTCGATTTTGGGGGGGGGGGGGGCACATGCAGCAAATTTGAGATTGATGCAATTGGCTAAGTACAACTTCCTTTCTTGGTGGGGGATGAAACTTGATTTAGTTATGGTGAAGAGTTGGAGTAACAATCTTAGTCAAGCTTCGGTGCATGTGCTAGTGAGAGGTGGCATATGCCCAATAGATTAGTCATGGTGCACATAGGCTTTTTCGGACACCACCATTATTAAATAAAACAAGATAAAAAGAGGGTCTTAATTACAGTGTTTTTTCCTGAGTTATTGCACCCCCTTATCTCAAATGTTTATCTGCATTGGTCTCCGAAGAATGTAAAGTTATATATCTTTGCTTATGCTGTAATGAGTAATTGATGTTGACTTATTTGCTTGTTCACTCAGATGTTTGCAGATCTGAGGTGTTCACCTTCATGCACCCGTGCTGGTGTACATGGTACAGTATCAATCTGCCCGGCTGATTGTTTCCAGTACAAAGGAACACTAGATGTCTTCTACAAAATTATTCGGCAGGTTGGCATATTTATTCTCACTTATCTTTCAGACACTCAAGTCTGTAGATTGTCTTGATTGCTCAAGGCTTCATGTTTCTTTCATGCTTGTTTCAGAAGTTTCATGTTGCAGTTTGTTTTGTTTAAAATTTTCGTGACACTAACTGGAGTCCTTTCACAGGAGGGTATTTCTAGGCTATGGAGAGGCACAAATGCTGCTCTAGCATTGGCTGTACCAACAGTATGTGCCTGTAGATCTTATTAGTTGCTTTGAACTCGCCAACAACTCCCTTTTTGGCATATTTAAGTTGAGTTTACGCTATATGTTATAATCACAATGTTGTGCTGATGCTCTTCAAACAGGTCGGGATTTACTTGCCTTGCTATGACATTTTTCGCAACCGGTTAGAGGCTTTCACTGCTCAAAATGCCCCAAGCTTGACACCATATGCTCCTTTGTTAGCTGGTTCTTTGGCACGGTCTTTAGCTTGCACAAGTTGCTATCCTATTGAACTTGCCAAAACGCGAATGCAGGTACTTCGCATCTCCTTTGTCAAGTTTTAATGTGTCCACCATATATAAAGGAGAGGAAAGGGGTAAAAGAAACAGGGAGGGGTGGTAGAGAAATTTTTTTTTTTACATTGTGAGCCATTGATGCTTATTTTGTTATTTTTGTCATTCTATGTGTTCCAGTAGCTCTTTAGTTGCTAAGGAAATGAATGATCCACTCCTTTCAACTGTTCTGATTCTTTCTTTTACTAACTTTCTTCTGTTATACAGGCATTTAAGGATATGAACAAATGTGACAAGCCTGCTGGAGTCAGGAAGACCCTGTTTGAGCTTATCGCCAATGTCAGGAGCACAACTAGCACCAACAGTGGTTGTAAGTCAATTTTTCCACTTCCTGCTTTCTAGCTATAGAAAAGAGATAGTTGAATTTGTCTGTTAGTGAAATTGAATAGTAATGTAGTTTCCATTGTAACATTGAAAGTGTTATCCACGTAAATTCCTATAAATGTCCCTTCCAATTTTAGGCTCATTGGATATGATCTTTAAATGTTCCTCCTCCAATAGCACATTACAACAGGAGTAAATGAATCATAGCTTGGCAATGGTTTGAGATGTGTGTATTTCGCGAATTATAAAAGTTTTGTCAGATAAAAGAATATTTTCTAAAGCAAGGTCCTTCAGAAAGTAGAATCTTTACATAGCATATAGTGTTTCTTAAAGTCCTTTACATCTCATTCTAGCTCCTTCCTTCTCTACCCTAAAATTCTGACTCTTACTTTCACTCTTGAAATATGAATGCTCTTGCAATCTCTTGTTTGAAGTTGATATAGTATTTTCTATTGCAGTACAAAGCTATCGTGTACTTTGGACTGGACTTGGGGCACAGCTTGCTCGTGATGTCCCTTTTTCTGCAATTTGTTGGTCAACTCTTGAACCAGTACGATTCAATTCTTCTTTTGTTAGATTCTGATCTGTTTATGAATTTCATTTGATTCAAACGTTATTCTCATAAGTCTATTTACAGGTAAGAAGGCGACTTCTTAGTCTGATGGGAGATGAACCTAATGCAGCCGGTGTCCTTGGGGCAAATATTTCTGCTGGTTTTGTTGCAGGAAGCATTGCTGCTGCTGCAACATGTCCCCTTGATGTTGCTAAGACTAGAAGGCAGATTGAGGTGTTTGTTTTTCGTCTAAATCCTCATTTCCATAATACTGATATTTAGATTTGTCCACTTGGCTCAAGCATCATTTCTGGTCACTTTGAGGGCATATTTGGTATGAAAATCATATAGTTGGCTTTAGCTTAGGGAATCTGCTAACTCTAATTGATGTCATAAACTTGAGAACCGTCGTGTAATTGTCATTTAATTGTTTTTGACCTTTTTGCTTGTATTCTAGAGTATAAACGGTTTCAACAATTTATGACAGGGCTCACAGTGTAATTTATTTTTGCCCAAGGTGGTTAATTTCAATTTCATGTTCATATGAAATAAAGGGTTTTATTGAAATTAGCTTAGGTTAGAGAGTGCTGCCTTTATCTTAAACCTAGGATCCATGGTGATAATTGACATGTTTTTCCTCCATATATTTGATGGTTTGCTTATCCACCTCTTTTCTTTATTACAGAGAGACCCTGCCAGGGCATTGACAATGACAACAAGGCTAACTCTACTGGAGATTTGGAGGTACAGTTTTTTGAGAAAATGTCAAATGAACTATTCCCACGTAAAATAGCGTACAAACTGCATATATTAATGCCATAAAGCTATTGTTATCCCTCCAATTTTGTTTGTACTTTTAAATGGAAAGGGATAGGGTATTGGTAGTGGAAATTCACAATCGGTTGTGTCATGCGAGTTCAGAGGAACGCACAATTTTCTCAAACAGATGCATGTCTGTACTCTAGTTTCTCTGGCTATGAAGTGGATTCTGAATGTGAAATCATGCTGACTAATGCAGGGATGGAGGGCTCAAGGGTCTGTTTACTGGAGTAGGGCCTCGTGTTGCTCGTGCTGGTCCCTCTGTCGGAATTGTGATTTCATTTTACGAAGTTGTCAAATATATGTTACACCACCAATATGCTTCTTCATAAGGAGAGCTTAGTCAGGTTAATTAGGTTTCTTCTTACCAATGTCTTTGGATCGAGCAATGATCACCGGTTTAGCTGAGTTGGGCCATGAAGGTGCGCTGGATAGAACCTGTGTGCGCCCTAATGTGGATAAGGTTGCACGCGCATAAGGAGCAGTTTTGACCATGGTAGATTACCCTTACAGGTTAGCTGGTAGAAAATAATCACTCTTCTTTGCTTCCTAACCAATTTTGGTTGGTTTTTGGGCAATTCTGTCTTTGGACTAAGAAGAGATTTTGGTAAACTTTAAATGAGCAGTTTTTCCTGAGGTGTTCTCAGTTATCATTAGATTATTTAATTTCTTTATTGCTTCTTTCAAGAAAAGTTCTATAACTTTTTTCTCTTCCCCGACTGTTCTGAGGATCTCAGCTTTAAAATGTAAACTTTTTCATCGATGCTCCTTTGCATTACCATTAGAATCGTTTTATTGTTTTACTTAAGTTCCAGGTATTCGGAGTCTATCGTAAAAATTGATCTCCTGCAATTAGCTTCAAATTACTACTCCTGTAGGACATATCGCTAATGCTGCAAGATTTTTCCAGGTTCTGTAATGAGTCTAGATGCTGGAAATGTAAGAAAAGGGAAGTTACAGCCCGACTTTGCTATTTAATTGATAATACCTAATATCTTAAAGTCAAAATATTTATAAATAATGAAGTAATGAGAGATGAACTCATTGCTAGTAATAACATTTCATTCTCCAGATTGTTCAAATTGGAGTAATTGAATGTGAATGATTTTGGCTTGAGCTTTTCCCTCTCCCTCTCTTGATATGTGGAAGAAGAATTGGATGGTTCAACTGTAAAGGAACTGGAAATAATTATTAGGAAGTAAATGAAACTGGGGTGATTGACAATCAGCTGAGGACATTATGTCTAATAAATTATTGCACGTTGTCCTTTGTACAAAACCTAGGATGTATAGATCTAGGATATGTTTTGCTTTGACATTATCGTCTTCAGGACATCTGATACATAGATTGCCGAAAATTCCTCGAATTTACTCTAGTTTGAAAAAATCAATTGATGCTCTGATTTCGATCTTCAAATAGAGGAACGTATTGGAGGTAAAAAAAAGTCATTTTTTGAAAATTCTTAATGATTTGTATGGTATCTTTTCCACTTATTCTTGAAAAGGAGGCTAGTTTTTTTCCAAAATAAAGAAATAAATACACTCAGGAACAAGCAAGCCCAGAAAAGCAATTAAGTAAAAAAGGAAAATAAGTAAAATTCAAATGTATGTTCATCTCTATTTTAAAAAGACCTTTTAAAAGAAAGAAAGGACCAAAAGTACTAAAAATAAGACAGCCTGATGCGTGAAGCAACTTGTATTTACGCAAGATCTGGGAAAGGTTGCACCGCTGGAGTGTGATGTAAGTAACCTATCCTGATACGATTCTACGGCTCCAACCAAAAGTGATACAAAAAGGAAAAAAAGAAAAGAAATTATAATGTTTCACATCTTCCAAATAGAAGAAAGGAAAATGTCATAATAACATGGCTAAAACAAGGGGACATGGGGAATTATTGACTCTTTTGTATCCTCTTTTCCTGAGCATTAATTGCCCTATCGTCTGAGGAAGTATAGGAGCTGATGAAGGGATAAATGAAATTTAGTGAATCAATTATGTTAGCACCAAAGCCAATATGCAATCCCCTGGTCTATTTTTGTCCCTGCCAAAAACATAATGCCCAAACTATGAGATAACTAAACATTATATAGATATTCATTTTAGATTTTGTTTTCCAATGATGCATTGTTTTCGTTGCTGTGATCAAGAAATGGAATTAATTCTTAGAATGAATCACAGTCCATTCTCTCTCTATAACATACTGGAATTTTTGAATTTATGAGTGCTTAAAACGTACAGAAACAAAAAAATGGTTTGAAAAATAGTGGCGTTTGCTTCAAAATTTTGCGGAAAAAAATTAGCAGAAAATTTCAGTTTTTTTTTTTTTTTTGTGCACTTCTTTTCCTCCAACCAAACACTAAGAGAGAAAAGCCTTTGAGTTTTACAAAAGTTTAACTCTAGAATACGAAGTGACGGATTTTCTTTGACTACAGAACCAAACATGTTAGAGAGTTAAAAAAAAATACAGAAAAAGTTGCAGCAAATTGAATGATCGGACCGAGAGCTGCCCCTCTTCTCCTCATCTCCCTTACCTAATATGAATTTGAGTCGTAAAAAATCTTTCTAACTCGGCCTAGCTCGATCGCCTTAAGCTACTCGCGCTTCAAAAGGCGACACTCTTGATCGATTTTTCCACGAACGCTCGCTTCATTGATTCTTCCCCTCCTTTTCATCTTGGACATTATAGATGTTCACGCAAAGCATAAGCCAGACAAAAGGTATACTTAACACGTGGTTAAAACTAATCAAACATTTGAAGCAAATGCAACCATAGTTTAAAGGTGAAATACATAAACGGCCCTTTAAATTGTCCTCAACGACCAACTGAACACTTCAAAAATGCTAATGACCAAATAGACACTTACTGCTAAGTAGAAATATATCTCTTAAACCCCCTTAATACACTCAGATTGGAGCGCGTGAAACTCTTTAGAATTAACTTTATCCTTCTTTTTTTCCTAAACTTAATGTGGACCCCACCTCTTTCTTCTCCAATTTTTTTCCTCCACCATTCTATGCACACCAGACCTTTCTTCTCCAATTCTTTTCTATGAAAACTTTACTAAAATTCTTTTTAGTTCGGAAGAGTGTTAGTATTTGATTGCTAAAACAACTATTATGATAATAATTGGGAATCATTGCAGAGACGACAGTGATCAAAATTCTACAATTTAAATGTAATGTTAAAAAATTCAAATCTAATGACCCCATAGTCAATGTTGACCTCAATCTTTTTACTTTTCTTCGTTCCGTAGAAACCCATAAAGAAAAAGATATATTCCGGACAGAATTTCCATCACCATCACAACCACAATCCACCACTGAACAAATCTAAAAATATCAAATTTGACAGCTAATTCCACTGCCATGTCCATAGCCTTAATTTAATTATACACTTCTATCACATACACCAATCCACCGTAACACATTCTTCTCACCATTTTTCATTAGACCAAACACCAATCACTTACAGAACAAACACCAATGACCTTTGATGTCCTGCATATCATCTCCAGCAATATTACACCACCAAAGAACCACTATCACCTCCTTCATCTCCCTTTACCCCAAATTTGAGAAAAACATTCATGTAAAACCTTCCAATTTCACTACAATTGAATTTGGTAATTGGTTCTTGCTGGTGAAAATCTTCAATTAAGTGGGTTAGGACGATTTTTGATTTGGTTTTGAGAAAGAAAAAAGAAAAAAAAATGGAGGGAGTTTGGCCGGCAACGGTGACCAAATAATTGTGGTTGGCAGATGTTCTTTGGGTAGAGAAAGTTAATACATAATCTTTTTTTAAAACAAATACACATGTCATTTAATAATTTATCCGTTTGACATGTCATCCGCAATTGAGATACACGCATGAGGTTTGTTGGTCTCTAGTGTTTCGTTGACCTACTTTATTAAAGGTTTGAAATGTCGAGTTCAAAATAGGCTCGGTTGAGGTGTTCAGTTGATCGTTGAGGACAACTTAAAGTGACCGTTTATGTATTTTGCCTAGTTTAAAGAGGAAACATTGTTGGGAAAATAAACTCCCACAGAAATAATATTCACGGTATACGACTATAATAAATGCGGATTACTAAAATACAGTAACCAACGGTAATAATAAGAGAAACAAGGACACCGAGATTTTTACGTGGAAAATCCTTCTAAATAAAGGAAAAATCACGGCCCGAGAGGAGCAACTGATTTTACTATAGCAAGGATTTTACAATTTGGGGTACCGAGTAAAATACTCCAATACTACTACACACACAAAAGAAATAACCCTCTTTTGATTTTTTTACCTCACTACAAATACCGCTCAAACTCTCTATATTTTTTCTTAAAGAGTATTTTGCTTCTTACTCTGTAAATCACTCTTTCTCTTCGTTTGGTATGTCCAACAATTGAAGGAATACTCCCTTATTTATAGAAGTGAAGAACCTCTCAAAGATGTCAGAGGTAACATCAATAGTAGTAAACCAAACTTGTCTTCCTTCCCTTTTTGACTTTTCCTTGCCAACCAAATATTTATTTGACAAGTTTGGATTTGGACGGTGCAGCCTTTGTTAAAAGAAGTTGTCTTCCTTTCACATGTGATGGACCCATCAAATCTCCCCTTCCAATCTCATGTACCTGAATGAGGTATCTCCAGCTTTTCATATAGAACTCATGCTAACAAGTTCTTTGTATAACTCGAACTTGTCTCTTGGTATCACCTTAGTTAGCATACCGCGAGATTTTCACTCGTGTGAATCTTTTTGACCTGTAAAGATTCGTTCTCCACTTGCTCACGAATCCAATGATATCTCACATCAATATGTTTTGTTCTTGCATGGTACATGGAGTTCTTGCTCAAGTCTATTACACTCTGACTGTCACAATAGACAACATACTCTTTTTGATGCAATTCGAGCTCTTAAAGAAACCGCTTGAGCCATACCATCTCCTTGCCAGCTTCCGTAGCGGCAATGTATTCTGCTTCAGTTGTTGAAAGTTCAAGACACTTCTGCAATTTAGACAGCTATGATATAGCTCCCCCTGAAAATGTAAATAGATATCCAGCAGTGGATTTTCTATTATCAGTATCACCGGCCATATCAACATTTGTATAGCCCTTCAAGACTGGATCTGATCTCCCAAAACACAAGCATTCATCTGAGGTTCCTTTTAGATACTCGAGTATCCACTTCACAACTTCCCAATGTTCTTTTCTGGGGTTGTCAAGAAACCTGCTAACAATACTGACAACATGAGCAATATCAGGTCTGGTACATACCACTGCATACATCAAGCTCCCGACGGCAGAGGAATATGGAACTTTAGCCATACTTTCTTTATCTTCCTTTGTTGTAGGATACATTGTCTTGTTCAACTTCATATGATCAGTAAGAGGCATGCTAACTAATTTAGCACTCATCATGTTGAAGCGTTTAAGTATACATTCAATATACTTCTGTTGTGAGAGTAACAACTTACTATTTTTCCTATCTCGGACAATCTCCATCCTAGAATTTGCCGTGATGGACCTAAGTCTTTCATGTCAAATGACTTGGACAAATCTTCTTTCAACTTGGCAATCAACTTCTTGTCTTGTCCTACAATTAGCATGTCATCCACATATAACAACAAGATGATAAAGTTATTGTTAGAGAATTTATTATAGTATACACATGGATCTGAAAAAGTCTTTGTGTACGTTTGACTTCTCATGAATGAGTCAAACTTCTTGTACCACAGCCTTGGCACTTGTTTCAGCCCATAAAGACTCTTTTTCAACTTGCACACCATGTGTTTCTTCACATTTACTTCAAACCTTTCTAGCTGCTTCATATAGATCTCTTCTTCCAAATCTCCATGCAGAAACACAATTTTCACGTCCAACCGCTCCACTTCAAGATATAGGCTAGCTGCCAAGCTCAAGATTGTTCGAATAGAAGTCATATTCACAATAGGTGAGAAAATTTCATCAAAATCAATACCTTTCTTCTGTTCAAAACCTTTTACCACCAATCGAGCTTTGTATCTGACCAACTTGCAATTTCGATCTTTCTTGAGCTTAAAGACTCATTTGCACTTGAGCGGTCTTTTGCCTTTTGGAAGTTCAACCAGTTCGTACGTGTCATTCTTCTGTAGAGAATTCATCTTTTCTTGCATGGCTTCCATCCACTAGATTTGTTCCGGATGAGATAGCACCTCCTTGAAATTTTCTGGCTCCCCCTCATTAGTGACGAGGATATACTCTGAAGAAGGATACCTCATGGACTCTACCTTCTCTCTTTTAGATCTCCTCAAAGGTTGTTGTCCTTCTTCTTCTTGTTGTTGCTCTTCCTCTTCCTCTTGTGGACTAGGGTGCTCCCCCTACTCAGTAACCTCTTCATCTACGCCTTTCATGTGCCTTTCTTCACCTGTGAAAGGATTACGTACATGTACAGTAAGAGTAATAACAAAGTTAGTAACTGTACCATTATCATTTTTGGTCTTTGTTGATTGATCACTATCAATCCCGACCACATCTTCTCTGAAGATCATATCACATCTCTGCTTCTTATGATATTTTTCCTTTCTAGGTCCCACAATCTGTAGCCGAACTCTTTATTTCCATAACCGATGAAGATGCAGGGAATAGCTTTGCCATCCAGCTTCGTTCTCTGCTCCTTTGGCACATGTGCAAAAGCTTTACATCCAAACACTTTCAGATGGGAGTAAAACACCTCTTTGTTGGTCCAGACTTTCTCTGGAATGTCAAACTCCAATGGAACTTATGGGCTTCTGTTAATCAAGTAACAGGTTTCAAGTAACAGGTTATGCGAGCTGCATCACCCCAAAATGATTTAGGTAGTTTTTTCATTTTGAACATACTTCTCACTTTTTTGACAATGGTGCGATTCATCCTTTCAGCTACACCATTATGTTGTGGGGTTCCAGGAACTGTCTTCTCATGTTTGATTCCACGGCTTAAGCAGTAGTCTTCAAACTCCTTTGAAGTATACTTACCTCCATTTTCTGTCCTGAGACGCTTTAATTTTTGACATGTCTCCCTTTCCACCAGAGCATGTACATTTCTTAAGAACTTGAAATACTTGGTCTTTTGTTCTCAAGAAATAAACCCACAATTTCGCTGAAGCATCATCAATAAATGTGAGAAAATATTTATTACCTCCCATTGATTCTACATCCATTGGACCACAAATATCAGAATATACTAAATCAAGTATATTTGATTTTCTTCCATGAGTTGCTTGAAATGATACCCTATGTTATTTTCCAAATAAACAATAATCACAAGAATTCACAGTTGTACCTTTTTCAAAGGAGATAAGTGACTTCTTCGATAGGATCTGCAGTCCTTTCTCACTCATATGGCCCAATCTCCGGTGCCATAAATATGCAGGCGTATCATCTACAGTCGCATGTAATCCACCTTCGCATATCTCAGCAGTTGTCTTGTACAATGTATAGGGAGAAACTCCTTTAGCAATCACCAATGATCCCTTGGTGAGTCTCCACTTCCTATTGACAAAGTGATTCTCATACCCATCTCGATCTAAAGCGATCTCTGAAATCAAATTCATTCGTAGATCTGGTACATGTCGCACGTCCTTTAGAACTAATGTGCATCCGACATTTGTCTTGATACAAATATCGCCAATCCCCACAATCTTTGAGTGACTCGTATTTCCCATCTTGACCATCTCAAAGTCTCCTGCTTTGTACCTACAGAAGAATTCTCTTACCGGTGTAGCATGGTAGGATGTTGCTGTGTCAACCACCTATTCTGACCTTGGCTTGCCAAGTGCACGCATTCTTCCTCCTCGTGAACGAAGAGAACAACTGAATCATCATTGTGCCCAGCAACAATTGTGTTGTCATCATTCTTTTGGCCACTGCTCTCGCCTCGACCTTTCTTTGGGCACTCTCTTTTGAAGTGACCAGGTGTAATGACCCGACTTGTCGTTTTGAATATTTATGCCTCTTTAAACTATTTGAAGTCTTGAATAGTTTCATATGATGTATTATGACGTGTGTGAATCATCGGTTTTGATGTTTCAAGTGTTTCAGGATTAGTTCAGAAGAATAAATTGCATGTTGGAAACTTAAATGAAAAGGGTTGACCTGAGTTTTGACTTTTGTGAAAACGACTCTTGAATAGAGTTTTGATGATTCCAATAGCTCTGTATGGTAATTTTGGACTTAGCAATGTGTTCGAAAAATTATTTGGAAGTCCGTAGTTAAATTAGGTTTGAAATGGCGAAAGGAAGAAATTTAAGTTTGGAAGTTTGACCGGGGGGTTGACTTATTGATATCGGGGTCGGAATCCAGTTCTGAAAATTTTCATAGGTCCGTTATGTCATTTATGACTTGTGTGCAAAATTTGAGGTCAATCGGACTTGATTCGATAGGTTTCGGCATCGAATGTAGATGTTGGAATTTGTTAGTTTTCATTAGGCTTGAATTGGGGTGCGATTCGTAGTTTTAGCATTGTTTGATGTGATTTGAGGCCTCGACTAAGTTCATATAATATTTTAGGACTTGTTGGTATATTTGGTTGGGGGTCCCAAGGGCCTCGGGTGTGTTTCGGATGTTATCGGATCATTTTGGGCTACTTTGGATGCTGGTTTTCTGATTTCTGGTTTTGTTCTTCGCGTTCACGATGAGCCTCTCACGTTCACGAAGAAGGATTTGGCCTCTGGGATTTTGTTCTTCACGTTCGCGAAGAGACTCTCGCTTTTGCGAAGAAGGAATTCCTGATATCCGTCACCCGACTTCGGAAGCTTATATCTTGCAATCTATAAGGAATTTGAAGATGATCCAAATAAGAAAATTGTAGCCCTTTGTGGCTAGTTTTCAGAAAAGTAAACCGTTTGGTATTTGGATTTGTATACAAAACGTTATAGTAGATAAACTACAGGCTGTCTGGGAAGAGTTTGGAAATCGCGAAGAAGAAATTTTTGCTGCACATGCCTGATTTTGGAAGCATATATCTCAAAATCTTTAAGGAATTGAGAGATAAGAAAAACATGAAAGTCGTAGCCCTTGATGTTTAGGTTTCAGAAAGTTAAACCATTTGTCATTTGGAGTTTTGTACAAAACGTTATGACCATTATACTAGAGACTGTCTGTGAAGAGTTTGGAAATGGCCGTTGAGGAATTTGTTCATCGCGAACGCAAGAGGATGGCCATGAACACGAAGAATAAACCCCTAGGCAGCAGATTTAAGTTCTGAAAACCCATTTTTCATTTTCCATTTTTAACGATTTGGAGCTCGGGGAAAGGCAATTTTCGGGAGATTTTCAAGGGAAACAACGGGGTAAGTGTTCTTAACTCAATTTTAGTCAAATTACCCGAATCTATTGCTATTTTTAGCATTTAATTGGTGTTCTAAGTTGGAAAAATTGTGAAAACCCTAAAGGTTAAATTAAAGATTGAGGGTCGAGTTGATGTCGGAATTTGATAAATTTGGTATGGTTGGACTCATGGTTGAATGAGCGTTCATATTTTGTAACTTTTGCCGAGTTCCGAGACATGGGCTCCAATAGAGATTTTTGAGTGTAATTTCGAATTTTGTTGGAAAATTAGTATTTTCATATGGAATTAATTCCTATAAATTGTGTTGAATGTATCGAATTAATTGTGACTAGATTCGAGGCGTTCGGAGGCCGATTCGCGAGGCAAGGGCATATTGGAATAAAGAATTACATGGTTTGAGGTAAGTAACATTTCTAAACTTGGAGCTGAGGTAATAACCCTAAAAATACGTGTTATATGATTTGTTTGGGGGTGACGCACAAGCTAGGTGATGGACGTGTGGGTGTGCACCGTAGAAACTGTGACATAATTGATTCCGTAGAATTGTGTAGTCAAATAATCTTGGCATTGTCCATGTACTTCATGTGTTAAAGAAATCGAGCTGAGAATCATGTTAAAAATCATGCTGAGGCTATATGTCGGTATTATTGAGACCCACAAAGGTCATGTTATTGTTTAATTATTTGTTTAAATTATAATTTCGTACTCATCCATGTTCATTCCTTTCATATCATATTTCAGTCTCTGTTGTTATTTATTGATACATCATGTTATCATTTTTGGGCTGATTTACATGAAATTTTGAGCCCAAGAGACTGGGGAGATTGATGACTGAGTGAGGCCGAGGGCTTGATTGTGAGGATAGTTATGGGATCGGGTTGCACGCTGCAGCAGGCCATATTGGCTTTATATATATAATAATAATATATGGATCGGGACTACACGCCGCAGCAGGCCTTATAGGCTTTATTATTATTGGATCGAACTGCACGCCGCAGTAGGCCAGGTTATTGGAGTGGTACTCTGACCCTTATCCCAGCTCGTCACTACTTTCAACCTAAGGTTATGTTTGTTACTTATTGAGTACATGAGATCGGTTGTACTCATACTACACTTCTACACCTTGCGTGCAAATTTTTGATGCTGATGTTGCTGCGTACGACAGGAGATGGATCTGAAGATGTACCTGTGTTTCAGTCATTGCTGCCTCTTATTCATGGTAGCTTTAGAATTTTTAATCTATTCATGTATATTTCAGACAGATGACGTATTTTTATTTCATACCAGTTTTGTAAATTCTAATCTTAGAAGCTCATGATTTGTATTACCAGTCCTTGGGGAGTGTATTAGAGTTGGTTAAATATTAATTGAATCGGATTGTTATTATTTAGCTTACCTAGCGGGTGAGGTTAGGTGCCATCACGGCTAGTTGGATTTTGGGTCGTGACACCGGGTTGACCGCAACTGTAGCAATTCCTACCCTTTGATCGGTTTATGTACTTTCCACGAGCTTTGGATTTATCACGGATACTCGGTGCTCTATAAAATCTTCTTCCTCTGTTTTCCATGATAAGAGTCTGCCCCTGATTTTCGGGCTTCTTCCTCATCTTATCATTGAGTAGGATGGCTGATGTGACCTCCTTTAATTCGATGGTATCTCTACCATGCAAGATGGTTGTTGCCAAATTATCATAAGAAGATGGCAACGAGTTTCAAAGCATGATAATAGCCTTATCTACTTCGGTGATTGTTTCTCCGAGGTTTGCCAGCTGCGTGATTAATCTATTGAACATATTTAGATGGGACAAGAAATTTGTAAGTTCACTCATATGGATGGCATAAAGTCGCTTTCTCAAAAACAACTTGTTTGTTAATGATTTGGACATGTATAAACTTTCTAGTCTTTTTCAAATACCACATGCACTATTTTCATCCTCGATATTATTGAGTATTTCATCGGACAAATGCAGTTTGATTGCACTAGCTGCCTTCTTATCCATGTTTGCCCAATCCTCGGCTTTCATGATTTCCGGCTTTGCCTCTTTGCCATCTAGTGCAATGTCTAACCCTTTGTTGGATGAGTAGGTCCTTCATCCCTCTTTGCCATATTGAGAAATCGTCATTACCATTGAATCTTGTTACTTCATATTTTACTCCTGATATTTTTTTTGGTCACAAAGTAAAATTGACTGTAAATAATATTTATGTGAATGAGCAGAACCTGCTCTGATATCAGTTGTTGGGAAAATAAACCCCCACATAAATAATATTCACGGTATACAATTATAATAGATACGGATTACTAAAATACAGTAAGCAATAGTAATAATAAGAGAAACAAGGACACCGAAATTTTTACGTAAAAAAACCTTCTGAATAAGGAAAAAATCATGGCCCGAGAGGAGCAACTGATTTCACTATAAAAAGGATTTTACAATTTGTGGTACCGAGTAAAATACTCCAATACTACTACACATAAAAGAAATAACTCTCTTTTGATTTTTCCACCTCACTACAAATACCGCTCAAACTCTCTATATTTTTTCTTACAGAGTATTTTGCTTCTTACTCTGTAAATCACTCTCTTTCTCTCCGTTTGGTGTGTCCAACAATTGAAGGAATACTTCCTTATTAGAAGTGAAGAACCTCTCAAAGATGTCATTGTGCAGCCTTTGCCAAAGGGTCTTCCTTTCACATGGATGGACCCATCAAACATAAGTACCGTCACTGGTGGGAGCAGGAGCTGAGCTAGGAGAAACGTTATCGGCCACGGAGGGACGGGAAGCCGCTGCCAAAAGGAGAGAGAGGACGGCCACCATTCTGATTAAAGCTCTTGTGATCACCTTCATTCTTAGTTCTTCTGTATTCAAGTTTACAATGAATATTGAATAGCTCCTAATCTTCTTATTTCTTGATTCTTCTCTCTGCTTTTTTGAAGTTGTCAAAACGTCCTTCTCTTGTTTATTTCTCCTTCTGCGATGGCTCAGAGCGAGGAATCCATTGCAGAGTTGAGGAGAGAAAGCAGAGAGAGAACAAAGGGACACACTTTCCTTTTCCTTTGTTTGTTAAATGTCTTTAAAGGAACTCTTTTAGAAATGTGGAAGGAGGCTAAGGCAGAAATGCTTCAAAGGATTTTACGAGATATGTAATGTGTGCAGGGAGAGACAAGTATGGAGGCGCAAATACTGGAGAGAACACAAAATTCCCTATAGGAGTTAGGACCCCATCTGCATTTTTGGCCATCCTTATTGCTTTCTCCCCTGCTGTATAATCATCTCTGACTCTATATTATTTTAACTTTTGTGGGTATTTGCTTTGTAATGTACACAAAAATTTACACGTTGCATCATGCAGAAAGAGGTCTGCACAAGTATCAACTGTCAAGCTAACATCCAAAGAATCTTTTTTTTTTTTAATCGGTAGTAAAGGAAAATGAAATTATCACTTAATGCAGCTTATTTGGAAAAGATCCCTCGACTTTCTAAGAGGCGCACATCATCGCCTTACACGTGCAGTCTCTTCTCAATGCCTTCACAAAACCCCTGCCCCTGGGAAATAAAGAAAGAAAGAAAAGGCAGGCAGGTATACAAGGTTTGGATTAGGCCAAACGCTAACATTGTATTATTTTAATCGAGATGAGCTTAAATGGGCGACATGGTCAGTAGATTCATATAGTCGACCCTAACTTGCTAATGATTGAGGTGTAGTAATAGTTGTTAAATTCTTGATAGCAAAAGCACCTAGCTTGAATATATACAGAAGGACAGATTGTACATGATAAGATGTCATATCTACATTCCTGATCAAAAAGCTGTCATATCTACATTAAGGATAGGAAGACTGATATGGGACCATTATGTCGGGCAAGGAACAAAACCACATACTATGTCAGGAAGCTGAGAAAAACGGATCCTCTTTGTTTTTGTAGATTGCAAATAGCTGCTTGGAGTATCTTGTCGCCAAAGTTCTGCACAGTTCAATACCCTTGGGATCATATGCTTGCAATTCCTCCACAGACTTGTTCATGTCACCTTGCGGATCTCCATCCGTAAGAAATTCAGCCAAGGTGCTTCCCCTGTAATATGGCAGTATAAATTTATGAAACTAGCCCCCAAACATACAAAAGCAAACATCAGATTCAGCATTGTTTCAATGCAATTGATAGAAGCATTAAATCAGATCAACACCCAAGTGCCTTTCTGGTCAAAAGAAGAACTTTTAGATGTTTAATATGAATGCTAATATTAAAAAGTCTCATATTTACACATTAGCAGCCTTGAAATCATCCTTTTTCACATAGAAACATTAATTCCATGTTTTCCCTGGCCTAACATAGACAATTAGTCCCAGAAATAATTTCTTTCTCTAATCCACTTTGACCTCTTTTCAGAAGCATTCATGCAAACCTTTTGAAATTACATGTTTCTTTCTCCCTCCATCAGCAAAACCAAGTCCTAACTACATAATAAACGTTAGCCATTAAAGAATAGTCAACATGACATTTGATTCATTAAATCAGAGACAGCCATGCCATCTTGGACAACGCTATACCAGTCGTGCAATCCAATCATAGATGATTGATTGTTTTGATCTATGTGAGACCCATCATTGGACTAGTATACATCGGCATAGTCATGGTCATAGGCATTCCTCAGAGTAGTCAAACTTGTCTGCATTTTGACTTCACACAAGCCTATCCTACGACAAAGTTACAGAGTCCAAATATTTCATTAAGCTATTTATTATCAGCTTAATATGCTTAGTGAACTTAACCAGCATCAACTTTTTGAACAAGCTAACCTCAAGATCTAACTCAACACCCTTTCAAAGATGCAAAGCTCAAGGCTCTTCTCTTGGACTGCCTTCAGATCTTCAGATTAGCTACTTAAAAACTGGCTGGAAAGCTAAGGATCATGATCTTAAGCCTTCAATAGGGCAGAAGTGCTCTTCGTGGGGCGTTGTTCCCCATAGTTCAAGGACCCACACCTTGGATTTGTGAATTGTTTGCAGATTTCAGATCGAGCAAAATCGACTAACCCATAGAAATTGAGCTTAATGCTTATTCACTACGTCAGAAGAGTTTAATGAGTTACGAACTCAAGTAATTGGGAGTTTGGCAAACATGGCCTACTGCCATAACAAGGAGATGTGTCCATGACAGTGATTCATAGGTCGTCCAGCACCTAGGGGGTCAAGGAATTACGAACAAAATGTATCTTAACAACTCGATATATAAGAGAAAATATTATTGAAACTCCAATTTGGACATTCAAATTTTAAGAGATGAGGATTACTAATATTGACAAACTTTTTAATGCCGATGCATTTTTAACCATGTGTTTATCTTATGCAGGTTACGAGCTTGGATCAGTTACACACAACAAATAAAGTGGAGATACTGGTGCTAAAATGAGTGTTCTGTTCCTCTAGACCAACATCATTTAAGCATCATAATGCGCATGTATTTGCATTCAAGCACATACCTGTAGGCATCACACTGGCTGAAACCTCTTTGATTGTGAAATATCGTTTCTTTACTACATTTTTCCTCAGCTGTTTGCTGCCTATACAAAACACAAACTGTCCTCATACATAATTCAGGATCCTTACCAAAGGCAGCAAGCATGTCTCCCTCAAACTCCCACTCTAATTTATCACTTTTGTTCCTTCGAATTCTCGAAATTATTTCACCATAATCTGTATCACTCTCTGATATATGCTCTGAGTCACTTACCGAATCTTCAGCTACAGAAGAATTATTTCCCAAAGCACCCTCAGAATTAGAGATGCCGCCATTCTCAGAACAATCAGAGCTGCTAACTATAAATCCACCCAAGCTTTCTCCTTCACTGTCTGACACATCTTCTTCGATGTCACTGCCACCACCATCTTTCATTTCACAATGACTTAGCTTCACTAGGCGCCGCCTACTAGAAGATTTCCTGACTTTCTCCCCAGAATCACCAGTTTGACTTGAGTGGCCTTCGGGATGATCATTGGAGCTTTTCCCATGAAAATGCCTAGTCTTGAGCATGCAAATTGGAACGTTATCATCATCAGTGTCACTATCACTAGCAATTAAGTTTGAAGCTCTTCTTCTTTTTGGAGTTGGAACACATAAAATGTCATTGTCTTCGCCTTTCTCAATATCAGTCATCTTTAAATTGTTCTCTGAAGGAAACTCATTATTAGACAAGGTGCTCCCTGATCCAGGGTAAGGTGAATCACGAGCCATTCTAGATCCTGGTATGGGAGGTGTACAGAGAGGTGGAGAATTTTTATAATCATTTACATTTATTGATGTACAGAGAGGACGAGTAGTTCTTTCATCATCACTTTCATTTAAGTCGATAACAACAACATTTGCGGGCCTTACACCAGCTGGGGTAGAAGGAGCCATCCTCTTGTTTGACCCTCTTTCTTCTTCAAATGTCAATCGCTTCCTCACTTTAACATGGTTGTTGCCACTTTCAGAGAATAAAGCCTTGTTTCCTCCAACAAGCTCGGCTTGCAGGCATGGAGTTTTTGTCAAAGATTTTCCTGCCCATCAAAAGCAAATAACCAATGGAATAAGTAAAAAATTTCTACCATAATTATCCCAATCTTCTAAAGCAAAATATATACCTAAAACGCCCACCCCTTAAAATGGTTTTTACACCTTTCAATAATATTGTTTAAACAAAAGGATAGTACCTGAATCTTGAAATTGCAGAGATATGATTTCTCCATCAGAGAAAAAAGGATTTGCATCTAAACCAACCTTATTGTGTATTTCATGAGAAACAAATTTTTTGTTCAATTCCAACATCACCAACTCCAACTCCTTGCACTTCAATTTCCAAGACTCAACATTACTTTCAGCGACCCTTTTCTCGCATTCCAAGATATTGTTCTCGATCATCAACTGCAAAACCTTGTCTTCCTCTTCATTTTCCTCATTAATGACATTATTCTCAAATTGATGCATCCGCTTTTCCAGCTCTTGATTCCTTCTCTTCAACACCTCAAGCTCATCCTCAACAGCAACCTTCTCGACTCGCAATGTTTCATACTTAACTTCAAGCAACTTAAAACCATTTCTCTCCTGGTCAATCTCCTTCTGCAAAGTGGAACAAGTATTTTCCATTTCCTTGAACTGTGCTTCCAGATTTAAACACTGACTGCAATAACCAGATTCTCTTTTCAACCCACTCACACTATCTGCAGTATCTCCAGCTCCTACTGTTACCCCCATATCAACCCTCAAAGATTCATTACTACAGTCCATGTTTCAATCTCCCAACATTAGCAACCAACTCAATTTACGATTGTTTCAAAAGAAGTACCAAACTTTACAGTCAGTCCAAACCCTGATATTAAAGAAAACATCAAACTTTCAAAATCTACAGATAATTCAGCCTGCAAATTGTTAACCAATTATATATCAAAGAAAAGGGGAACTCGGAGAATAGCAAATTATTTCCTACTAGAAAAAAAAGAAGAGAAAACAAGAATGATTTCCACAATGTATAGCAATATTCTTTTAGGCTTCAAACAGTGACCTTAACACCAATTCGTAGGAAGTTACAAGACAAGACAAAAGGGACAAAAGGGGAAAAACAGAAACAAATGATAGAAATAAAGTACTTACAAAATCTGAAGCGTCGTTGAGCAACTGAAGAGTTGGGAAATATATAGCCGCAGTCTCCCGGGAAACCTCGGCGTATTCTTAACCACCGCTTCCGTTACCAACAGACTTTCTGATTTTTATTTGTGTTTTATTTTGTTTTATTTATTCCTTGTCTTGTTCAATTTAACATTGTGTTCATAGCATAATAAAAAAAAGGTTAGTACGGAGGCGGAAGGATTTAAATTCTATAATTTTAATTTTTAAAGATTTTAGCATTGAACTCATTATATTTTTAAAGTTATGAATATATATTTATTATTTTTACATATAAAATTTATTCCGCATAAAAAATTATAGGTTCAATTGAACCCATTGTCATCCGTCACTGAGTATATGATTCACCTGTTATTATAGGACAAAGAAGAAATTTCGACAACTTTTAAAATGGAAGTTACACCGATTTGTCTCGTTTTGCTTAAATACCATATTAGTTCGAGTTTTTACTTTAGGAAGGATGCCAATAAGACAAAATATAAGGCCTAATTATTTTCTTTAAATAATTTTATTCGTTGATTTAAATTCATGTCAATGTATCATTCTTTTTCTGAGAAAATATCATTTCTTCTCGTACAAAAAAATATCAGCCCTTCTAGGAAAAGCTTTTTTCTCACATATATTAAGACTAGTTTCTGGTAACGTGCGTTGCACACGTGTATTTTATATTAATTAGTATGAACTTTTTAAAAATTATAAAAATATTATTAAAACATATGTGAAATATAAAATAAAATGTAAAGGGAAAATGTGCAAGTTAAAAATGATGAAAGATGATCACGTTTAGCAATCTGGTGGTTGAACTCGAAAAGATTAATAGGATATCCTCGAAACATGAAAAGGTGAACAACAATTCAATTAGGTATATACACTTTGTAATTATATTAATTTTAATATTATGAGGTACAAATAAGATAATAGCTGAATATAAGATTGTCTCTTATGGTTTACATGCATAATGTAATAAAAGAAGAAAAAAAAATAGCGCAACACGAGAGACTTCAATCTGGAGCCAATGGATCCAGTTTACCTTTTCTTTTGAATGAATCTGCCGCTTCGGTTACGGTGTCAGGCAATGATGAACCAATTTCTTGGTTTCGACGCTTGAATTTCTATAAATAGGAATGTATGGGTATAATTTCAACCTTTGTGAAATTCTTGCATCAAAACTCTGTACCTTCTTCTTCCTCCTCCATTGTTGTGCATTTTTTTCTTCATGTTCCAACGATCTCTATTGTTTTCGATTCTCCGTTATTTGATACTTTCCTTTCTTTTGTTGAAAATATGTCTAACGTACCTTATGGGCCCCGCGAGTAAAGTGGCCCTGTCCCTCTGGCGATTCTTTTTCCTTCTCATGCGGAGAACGTTCCCACTACCACAGAGGACGGAGGCTTCCCGACTGTGGAAAAGATAGTTCCTCGCAACCCCGATGTCAGGTCTGATTTCTCGAAATTGCCTGAAGCCGAACCCGGAACCTTTAAATCGGTGATGAAGTAGGCCAATTTGTCAGAGCTTAAAGCAAAGTACAGACTTCCTGACCACGTCGAATTGATCCATGCTAGGTGGGATGCAGTGCAGCACCACCGTCCTGGGTATTGCATATTCTACGCCTACCCCTTTCATGTCAGCTACACTTTTTCTCTCCTCCCGCTAGCGGAGGAATTATGTCACTTTTACGGCGTTTCCCCGACTCAACTCGCGCTATATGTTTACAAGCTCATAAGGATGCTCACCAAGCTCGCTGAGTTAGTCGGGGTCGAGATCACACTTCGACATCCGATGCACATTTTCGCCCCCATCTTTTATAGGGGGACGATGTTGAATCTCCGCTACCGAGGAGGCAAATTCCTAGTGGTGAAGATGGACGATAAGGCTAACCGTCAGTTCTGGCTCAACTTCTTCTTGGTTAGAACTGAAAACGTGATAACCAACATCGATGGCTTCCCTGAATCTTGGAATTTCACTCGTAATTGCCTCGCTCCCTTGTACGCAGGTATTTGGTTTACTTTGCTTAATTGTGGATTCTGACCCCTCTTCCTTTTCTTATGTAGCCAAGACCTCGCCTCCCCCTTTGGTCGAGGGCATTTCTGGTTGGGTCAGCCAACTCCTCCCTCACATCGCGGGAATTCGCGAGTGGCCGGGCTTCTTCAAGAGGTTTGGGTCGGCTCCCCCTTCGACTGGTAAGTTACTCTTGTCTTTGTTTTGTTGGTTATTTCTCTTGTGTGGTTGTTTTTGCTAACTCTCTTATCCTTTTGCGCTTCCCTTAATTTCAGTTGGGGGTCCTCGAGGAGGTCGAGAGCTCTCGCATCTGCATTTCGTAAGAGGAAAGTTGTCGCCTCTTCGGCTCCTACCCCTTCTACGACTGCGGCTGATTCTGGTCATTCCTCTGTCCCGCATGCTGCTGCTTCCACATCACCTCCTTCTTTATCTGTGGAGACTTTGGCAATAGAAGCTTCGGCTTCTCCCTTGTATCGTCTCATAGACGAGGAGGAGGAGTCGTTGCCAGGTGATGGGGACCTGATGCCCCATAAGAGGAGATCAGTGGACGTGGGCGACGGGGTTGCCTAGGCCGTTGACTCAGTGATTAGATGACTTCATGCTTCGTGAGATGACGACTATTGTCATAAAAGATGATATCGGGCCGGCGTCTCAGTTTCTGAGGTTGGCAGAGGCCAATGAGGGTGTATCTCTCACTTCTGCGATGACGGAAACTGAAGGGCCGACCGCTAGGACTTCTAAAATTTCGCGGCAAGAGGAGTCATCGACCTCGTAGCCGAAAATGGCAGAGGCAAAGGTGTTGCCGAAGACATCTATGAGACAGGTTCAGACATTGACGTTGCAGAGCTGAGGATGATGGAGGAAGGGTTTACCCAGCTAGAGGTGAGGCTGGAGGGATCTACGCGGACCATTGCGATCCCTATGGATCATGATTTATTGAAGAATACGGAGAACGTATTCCCTGCCCTCGGCCCCCTTTGCTCCGACGTGGAGGGCAAAACCCTCAAAGAGCTGGACGATGTTACCTTGTCGAGTAGCATAGCCGGCCTTACTCTCAGGGTAAGTATTTCAGGGCTTCGTTTTTCTGTTTGTTATGTTCAAAAAAATTTATTTAGTTCTTTTCCTTTGGGGGCGTTCTTATTTTTGCTTTCCTCCATTTTCTTTCTTTTTATGACTGTAGACCATAATCTTGGAGATTGAAAACGCCCGAAGGGAGGAGAAGCATAAAGCAATATTTGCGAGGTTGCAATGCAAATATTTCAAGTACCGCGATAAGTACCGGGAGTTTTGCAGGCGGTTTGGTGAGGATGGCAATTTGCAGACCCTTCGCGATGAATTGAAGGAGAAGGATGACTAGTTGGCGAGAGTCATCGAGAAGTGCAGTTTCCTTAAGGGGACGTTGAGAAGTAAAAAGGAAGAGCTCAAGGTCAGCAGAGCCGTAGAGGCCCAATGTGGTGACCTCCAGATGCAAGTGATCGAGTTGTGCAGGAAATTGGAAGAGTGCTGCCTACAGATGGAGGTCCTTCATGGCGAGTTCGCTAAGAAACAGAACGAGCTTGAGAAGGCAGAGTCTTCCCGTTAGGAGGTTCGGACAAAGTCGGAGATGTTAAAGTTGGCAAATAGGACTCTCCGGGCCGAGCGGGAGATTGACCAATCTACGACGAAGGTAAAAGAAGATAGATTGGAGGAGATGAGAGGAGAGTTGGAAAAAGACAACTCCCTCTTCCAAGACCGGGTGGCCGCCTTAGAGGCTGAAAAGGCTCAACTGCTCGTGCAACCGTCATCCTCTCGCACTTCGAATTTCCCAAATGTTCCTCGGGTCCTGTATAAGGAATGGATTCATGATGAAGCTCAGTTGGATATGTTCCGCGATTTGTATAAGGTAGGATCTATTTCTGCTGCCGTCCTTGATGATGTTCGTGTTAAGGCCCACGAGGCTCGGGTCGTATGTGGATATGATCCCGCGATGCCTGAGGATGGTGATGATGAGGGGGACATATGCGTGGACCATCTTGAAGAGAATGTCCGGTATGATGTTGCATACCCTGAGGGCAATGGTGATGATGAAGGGGGAGATATAAACGGCCCAGGTGGTTAGGGCGATGGTGTTGAAGGCCCCGATGGTGGCGACCAGTCATTTTTCTCCTTCTTTCTTTATTTTGTTGTAACCTTGTGTATTTTTGTAGGCATCTTCACAAGCCTTTGTAAAAAATGTTTAAGTATGAATATGGAATGCTCATATTGTTTTATGCATCTGTTTCCTCTTTTGTGGTTAGTTTTTCTATAGTTGTGTGTTTTTTGCTTGTGTTTCTTGTAAGAGCGAGGTCAAACATATTTGAACTTAGTTGCGGCCGAGGGAGGGTAGATGTTAGTTCGAGCGAGATCGAATACATCCTGAGTTTAGTTATGGCTGAGGGTCGGTAGGTGTTAGTTCGAGCGAGATCGAACATAACCTAACTTAATTATTGCCGAGGACGGGTATGTGTTAGTTCGAGCTAGGTCGAACATAACCTAACTTAATTATGGCCAATGGTCGGTAGGTGTTAGTTCAAGCGAGGTCAAACATAACCTAAGTTAATTATGATCGAGGGCCGATACGTGTTAGTTTAAGCGAGGTCGAACATAACCTAAGTTAATTATGGCCGAGGGCCGGTAGGTGTTAGCTCGAGCGAGGTCAAACATAACCTAAATTAATTATGGTCGAGGGCCAGTAGGTATTAGTTCGAGGGAGGTTGGACATCACCTAACTTTGAGATAAATGCGCTGGTAAGTGTAAAGCTTATTGCCTTGACATTGTCGTATTTGTTACATCTGGAGAAATTTACATACTTTGGGTGTTAGCTGGCATTCCAGTCCCGGTCCCGGTTTACCTAGTCCCTTCATTGGTCGATCTAGAGAGTAGTGAGAGGTCGAGCAATGAAATAGAAATCGGGGACTTGCCTTTGCATACTTCGACTTGGGGTGTTCCCTTCGTCGCTTCGTTAAAAACCTCCTTGAGAAAACTCAATTGGGATAAAAATCAAGTGAGAGAAAAAAGAGTACAACTTGGGGTGCACTCTTTCCTTTAGAAGTTGAAGTACTTGAGGTGGTTGGTATTCCAGTTGTTTGGTAGTATCTTTCCTTCCATTGTTTCTAGCTGAAATGATCCTTTATTTGCTTTTGTTGTGATTTTGTACGAACCGTCCCAATTTATTCCCAGCTTACCTTCCCTGGGATCTTTGCATGCTTGGGGTTTAGCTTTCAGTACGTAGTCTCCGATTTTGAGCGGCCTAACCTTTGCTTTCTAGTTATAATAATTCTTTGCTTGCTATTTTTTGGCGATCACTCTTATATAAGCCATATCTCTTCGTCGAGTTCCTATCTTCGGCCATCATCATTGCTTGTGCCGCTCTCATGGGAATACCTTAGACTGCGCACACTGACCTCGACTGGTATTACTGCCTCGGTCCCATAGACCAAAGAGTATGGTGTCTCTCTTGTTCTCGTTTTCAAAGTTGTTCGATAAGCCTACAGTACTTTTGATAATATTTCCGGCCACAGTCCCTTGGCGTCTTCAAGCTTTTTCTTTATGATGTTCAGTATCCACTTGTTGGAGGACTCCGCTTGCCTGTTGCCTGCGGGGTGGTATGGCGTCGAGAGTATCCTTTTGATATGTCATTTCTCAAAGAACTCAGTGGTTTTCTTTTCCCTGAATCGGGGTCCGTTGTCGCAGTTGATCTCTTTGGGAGGCCGAACCGGCATATGATGTTCCTCCGTATAAAGGTGATTACTTCATGTTCCCGTATCTGGGCGAATGCTCCTGCTTCCACCCGCTTAGAAAAGTAGTCAGTTAAAACCAAGAGGAATCGTACGTTACCTCGTCCTGCCGGGAGGGGCCCATGATGTCCATTCTCCATTTGTATGATAATGAGTTAAACCTAATTAATAATAATATTTCTAGATGTGAGTTCCGAAAGAGTGACTAATGTTAAACAGATCTGGTGGTAGATTGATAACAATGTGCATTAACTATCCCAAAAAGTATGAGCTATAATGTAGCAATAAATATTAGTAAATGGCATTTAAGTAAATAGGAGAAGTGATTCACCCAATAAATGATGAACTAGATGATTGTCACTCCTGACAATGATGAGTGATAGACAAATCCTAGAATGTTCGAATTATTCTCGGATCTGATGGAAAAGTATGGAATAATATGAATGAGAATCTTGATGAAAAGGTAGTGTTTGTATCTTAGTGAGAGAGAGAGAATCTTTTGTCAAAAGTGTGTTCTTATCAAATGAATGTCACATGCCTCATATCATTGTCTCTTTTTCTATTTATATGAGACATTTTTCTAATAAACCTCAATAGTACAAGTACAGAGAATATCCACTAGAACATTCTCTTTAATATCCTATTTCGAAAACTAGCCGTTACAACTTTGTCAATGGTGCTCGACCTCGACTGTTGTTGACATCTCGACCACGAATCTCGCTGCTTCCTAGTCGACCTCGACTGATGACGACTCGAGTACTCTTTCTTTAGTGTTATCTTATCTTAAAGATTCTAGGGCAGATTTTGACCCATATATGCATACCCCTAATACTAATATAGATCTTTAATAAAGAAAATCATAATTCTTTTATAAAGAAAATTATATATATATATATATATATATATATATATATATATATATATATATATATATATATATATATATACACACACTGTAATTGAGATTGAAAGCGTATCATATTTCTATTTATGATTCCTTTTTATGAATATTATCTTCTCAATTCTTATAATATCAATTTTTTGTTGTACAATTTAGTATAATATTTATGAATTTTCTTTTAAAAAGTTTACTTATTGATACAAGTCGCGCGTTAGTTAGGGTAAAAACTTATGTAACCCGGTATTTACACAGATCTAATAAGTAGTATAGTAAGTATAATAAATAAATATATGGCAGGTAAGTATTTACCGTAGGTCCACTAGTTTCGTATATAAATTGTTGGTGAACCAAAATAATGCCAATTCTCGAGGCAATGAGGAACATCTTACGCGAAAAACTCACAGCAGAAAGCATCACGAGAACTCCCCAAACGGTTTTGCTTTTTCTGGAGAGGGAGGTTAAACTATGGAAATTATTAGCAATTTTTCTCAATCAGATGAGCCACTGCTACATTCCTCTCCAACTTGTTGTTGCTATACTAAGGTAATTTTGTTTAAGATATTTCCATCTTTTTTATACCAGCGTTTCTTATTAATACTTGAGCTTTTTTCTATTGAACTGAAGATGTTTTGTCTGTAGCCGGCTTGATTTTTGAGAATAGACGTCTCAGTCATTTTCAGGGGATTTTCCGTTCTTTGAACAACCATAGGCATTATTGTTTGCTGAAGATTCTTTTAATAATGGTTTCTATTTCTGGCTTTGATTTTAGATTTTAGCTTTCTCCAGTCCTGCCTAGGACTTTCATGTTTTCAGTAAAGTCTCGTCATTTTTCCTTAATTGGGAGAGGCACTCACTGCTGTGACTGTAAAGCCTATTTGCTGAAGGAAGTGCTGAAGTTGCAGTTATGAAGTTCAATGATGTTCAGTTGATTGTTTCCCTCGTTTACTATATTTTATATATAGTGGATATATGTTTATTCATTTATTTATTTCAGATGGTATATGATCTTCCTGCTGATGTTGTTTTTTAGAATAAAATTTTAGACCTTAGTAGATTTTTGGTCTTCTTTTATAAATACAAAATTTTAAAGGCCACTTATGTTTCCATCTATTTTATCTCTTCCACAATCATATAGGCTGGATTACGACGAACATGAGATGCAATAAATGTTACTTTTGGTTCATCCTTTAGTTGAATACTACTCAAGGTTTAGCCTAATGTGTTTGTTACATTTTTGTGGTGGCATGTGTTTTCAGACACGAGGCTATTGGTTCATGCCCCAGATTCCACTTTGCTAATTTCATCCTCAAAATTTCAATTGTTATGGAAGACAGACTTTATCCAGTTTCATGTTGAATGAAATTACTATGACCTGCCATTAACTTGTAATGATTGGCGATTAAAGCGCTTCTAGAACTTGTTATTAAACATCTGATCAGATTCATGTCTTTGAAAAATTACTCTTTTTTAAGTTATAGTCGAAAAGTACTTTTCTAGAAGTTATACAACTCCTACACAGGTACCTAGTCTTATATTCTCACTGATAAATGCAAGCATGTCAAAAGATGAAACTTCTATATGTACTCACTACTCAGTGAGTACTACTCACCAAGTTGTCTCCTCGTTTCCTTACTTCATGGTTTAAACCTTTAGGCTCATATTCAATTTTGTGATCGCTAGAGAATCATTATCTGCTTAATGTGATTAGTCCAGCAGGTTATTTTATTTTCATTATGTCTTCCTGCATCAAGGTGTACAAAAGTTTAGACACTTATGTTTGGTTACCATTTTCTCATTGCTGTCCTAATTTCCAAGACAATTTGATCTCATCTTATTTGCTGTTGGATCGACTATGCTTTGTTTGTTTAACTTGTTTAACATTTCAGTTGGTTTTAGGAGGTCTTTTCCTTTGGCATATTGAGTACATTCCTCGTAGGAATTGTCTTCATCTATAGTATTAGCATCTGATCCTCGAAATGAAAGGGTTTTGAGAGGCTTCTATGAAGTGACTGGTACACTTGCCAATTGTCTGGTATAGTGATCCGATGACTTGTGTTGGGGATGCATTGATTTTCATAGGTTGTGCATGCATGAATGAATAGGTCTCTATCTTTTTCTTAATTCCAGTCTGTTAATATAACAAAAATTGCAATTGCCTGCATTTTCACAAATAATGTAGTCGATTAACTTCTTGATGTGAAATTATTCATTCTTGGATCTATTTTTGAAATTATTTGAACTGCTACATGTACAACACTATGCCTTAATAAGCAAGGTTAGGACTCAATTTCCTTACTCATCACTTCAATAACAAATTCAAGTGGTTAGTTATTAGCTTGAGATGTATATTTATTCATTAAATTACACAAATTCAAAACTCTTCGACTCCTTTGGATATGGAGATCCTGATTCTTGCATGCTTGTGTTTTTGTCTACGAAGCATTAATGATGTTTTGATACTTCTATTAATTGATTAATTCACACATGCATTCATATTTGTTTCCAGCAGGACTTGCACATGCGAGATTGATTCTTTGATCAAGTAGTTGGAGAGATTCTTTTGATAGATGACAATGAGAGCAATGTCATGTTAAATTGTGTCCATCTCATCTAAATGTTTAAGTTGTTAGTTTGGTTCAAATTCCAACCGTGATAAAAAGAGTTAGGTGATTTATTCCCATCCGTCTAAACTTTGGTGGATAGAGTCATCTAATAACCAGTAATCCATGCTGGTGGAAGTTAGCAGGTATTCGATGATTAGTCGACATGCACGCAAATTGGCCCGGGCACCAATTTTATTTATAAGAAGTTTAAGATGTTAAAGGAGGGAAACTTTTTTTTATTTGTTTACATCTGCAACTGTTACGTACTTGATAAATTTGAAGTATGGTGATCGAACTACTATGTTACGTACTGAAGCATTCTCCCAGCCTTCTTGGCGCTTGTTTAAAATAATAGATATTTGTTTTATTTATTATATATTGTTTTGCAATACAGATGAGCTGATGTATAATAGAGATTGTTGTACTCAACACTCTATATTTACATATTCTAGATTAGATGATAGTTTAGGCATCTCCTTGTACTTGTTTTATCCATAACTGATTTAGTAAATTTCTAATGTTCGATGCTTTTAAATTACTTGCTAGCTTTTGAATATTAAAACTGTACAAGTATGCTGACAGCCTGTTTGAATAGATTGGAATATGTATCTGAGAGCTTCTTCTGTTTTCAAAATGTTCGTTAAGGAATTATTCTTGGAAATTGGCAAATCTCATGTAGTTAGATCATATCCTTATCTTTTGTTGCCGGACATGGTTGATATGATTAGGAGCAATGAATGCCATCTTGACTCCATTTATTTTGTTTTCTTTCTTTTTGACTTTGATATTACTTGCAATTCTCTGATTCAATACTCTAGTTTAGAAAATGTTGCCAATGGGGTCAATTTTAAAGCTTTATGGAACTTTATCTATTTTATTGGAAGCAGGTAGTATATTTGGAAGACTGCCCTCCAAAAAAGTAGTCTTCTTTGCATGATATGCTGATTGGATACTAACTTGAGAAAGGAAGCGCCATCATGAGTTGGTATTGTATGTGCAAGCAGGGTGAAGGAAGACACTAACGTGAGCTCGGATCGGACTATAGAGTTTAAGGTGTTTCCTATTTAATTCTTAAACAGTTGCAGAGATCCTGTTGAGAGGTTGAGAATGGTGAGTGAGGAGGAAAATGTGAAGGCTAGCGCCTTAATGCATTTTTTAAATAATACATTGATATGACGAGGTTCTCATTGCATCTATCAAGCTGGTCTGGAAAGTGCATTTTTGCTAGGCAGAAGCCAAGGCTTGACTTCGAAGAAGCGACTAGACTAGGATTACCTGGGGCCACAATACTGCTTAATGGAGGATGGATCTGATGATTTCAGCATTGCTTATGCAATATTCATGTGATTTTGTGTATGCACAGCCATGGAAACCTACAATGATATGCATCTGTTTTCAAGAGTTGTTTTCAGTCTTTCAGAACTGGATAATGATGAGGAATTAGGTAAACACAATGGAATGTGCTAGGGCTGTAGCAAACACTTCCCGATAATATTTCCGAAGCCAAAATTGGTTATTGTGGTTGTTAATGGAAATAACAAAATTCATGTAGGATTTGCAAAGAAGTACTCTCAGGTTTGACCTCTATTGACCCTTTTACAATATGCCTCCTAATCCTTTTGTATCCCACACCATGTGCTGATTGAGTTTTACTGTATTGTGGTTATTTCTTGAGAAATTCTGGAACGTTTGGTTGTTAAAACCCTTCTAGGTTTTCACCATATTTATTTTACCCTTGAACACATATTGCTTCATCTATTTGAAGATGAATTTCAGATTTAAATTTTTTAGCTTTCCTGGAGACAAACTTTTTGGCTGGGTGATTAGCTTAAAGTTAAAGAACATATAGTTCTACTTTAAAACAAGTTGCATCCCAATGTGGGTGAGTCTTTCCCGAGCAATGCTAGATGTTGGTAAATGTAAAAGGTGAGTCTAATTTTGGCTGACGGAATTACAAAAAAGGTGAAAGGCTGTGACACAGGTTGTATCGAAAGCAGTGATCTTTGCTAATACTTTAGGTTGTAGGCTCTCTTGTGGCTGTTATTCATTTACATGCTGTGGCAACTCATACAAGCAATTTAATAAACGAAATAACTACTATATAAACGAACTTTTTGTATTCCGAATGAAATGTATAAGCAGACCTTTATATTACAGTCTCTATTTCAAAGTCTGCACTCTAACAACATAATGTATTATCTGGTGTTGGATGATCATTCAAGAGAACTCCCACAATGTAATGTCTTTTTTCTTTGGGCATTAAGTCTTTGATGGCTGTGATTTTCTCCGAAGTTGATATTGCTGGCAATGAATTCAGCTTCTTTACTGAAAGGTACTTGGATCCACACATCTCGAGAATAGGCTCTTGATCTCAAGGTTTTAGAAATCAAGGATCAATCACTTCAGGGTGCAGGGGTTTATGAAACCTGAAGCTATATTTCTTATAGAGGGATCGACATGGGCTTCTATTAGAGTTGGACTTAAGATCCTTGGTGCAAGAACTGGAGATCAAGTTTGAATTATAATAGTCACTAATTCTTTGTGTATTATTTCAGCTGTTTTAGGCTCCTTCACCTCACTGCCCTTTTTCCTTGGCCTTTTCTGAATTTAAACAAAACTTTAGATAAACAAATGATAGAAGAAGGTTTAATCATTGAACTGTGTGCTATTGATATTTTATACAAGAAGCCTAGTATCTACGTCAATATGCTTCATACAGATAAGTGAATTATTTCATTGAAGTCCTCTTATATAATTTCAATTTTTACTAGCTAAAAGCACTCTCAATGGTTGAGTATCTGGTCCACACTTGTGAATCAAATGAGACTGAATAATCTGAATTGTCTTTACTAGCCAGTATTGTTGTTTGGAAAAAATAATGTACTAAAGTTATTTTGATAAGTAGTATTTATGACATGATGTCAGCAGATGCACAAATTTCATGAATTACGATGAGTAGATGGCTAAAAAAGATGTCAATGATGAAAGGGAAGATCCTGCTTCTTGTATTGGAAGTCACCTGTATTTTGCCAGTTAATTATAGAGACTTCCGTTAATATGAAAAGCACCGACCTTTGCTGCTACGCGTTGGTTTTAATACAAGAGAGGAAAAAATGAAAAGCTTCTTCAGGTTTAAAGTTAAGTTTTGACATGCAGATGCATATGTTGAGAGGTAGTACTTCCTTTAAGATTTTCCTTTGACAGCGATCTCATCTCAGATCAAGACCCTGTAGCCCTTGTTCAAGAGATTATACATCAATGAAGCTAATATATATGTCTGCTATATATGATACTTCATACTTCTGTCATCCCTTCATATATTTTTTTCACCACTCACTAAGTTGCCTTCTCTTTATCTATACTTTTTTTTTCTTTATTTACATTTTCAATAGAACACAATTGAAGCAAAGAATCCATGCAGGCAATACGAACTAGTTGGGATTCAGGCCTAGTTGTCATTTTAGATTAGGCCTGGGTAGGGATAATTGTAAGACTTAGAGAATTACTAGTTTCATAGAACCCCTAATTTGTCTTAGAAGACAAACATCATGTCTTGTTACGTACCGATATTGGGATCAATTAGGTCCTGATAGAGTTATATAGAGGATTCATATCGGCTACTCCATCTAGGTTGGGATTGAGACATAGTAGCTTGATTGATTGATTTATCCTTTCTTTTTTCTTTTTAATTCAAGCTATAATTTGATCTGTCTTCTCCTCTATTTTTCTTCATCCTGTTGCTCAGTTTTCCTTCTCAAAAGCTCCTGTACCTCCAGTTATGAATAACTTCAGGATATTCGAGATTCTGGCCCTTATCACTGCTATAGCACTGCTTGTTTAAGGTTGCTACTTTATATATTGACCCACTTCAAGTGATATTAAAGCAGTATTCTATTTGTAGACTTCCAAAGCTGCATCCTTGCTATAACATTAGGGATGTGTTAATAGGTTGTCATCTGTTTCTGTCAGCATTCGTGTTGGTGGTGTTGCCTGTTGATGGAACATTATGTTTGTGTAAGGATATTCCAAAGCCCTTGATTGGTTGAGTTCTTAAATGGGCGAGGAGGTTCAGAACCATGAAATTTCTGGGGCAATAGGATAAGTCGATGATCGATTAGCTCACTCGGGTCCTATGAATCTAAAATTGCTTACTTTAATGACACAAGTGATGTTCCCAATATACATAAGTAGTAAGTTCTTTTGCTTAACCATTTGTCGAAGTCCATCTTACATAAACTCTTCATTTGCCTTGATATACACATTTGTGCCAAACAGGTGTAACATGGGTATAGGTACTTCATATCGATCCTTCGAGATACACTAAAAGTTTGCTAAATGTTTAACTTATCCAACCAAATACTTACTTGTACATACTCATATCATGCAACAAAGTTTTAAGCCTATGTTCTCTAATGTTCAGTTTCCTAGTTTGTGGAGCAGGGACAGCCACAAAATGTTACCTCACCTAAAATGTGTATCTAAGTTGTGGGCTTCTGCATCAAGCACTATAAGAAACCTCAAAAGGTAGTGTCTTAGGAGCATAATGACACAATTTATGATGTTTAGCACACGAAAATATTAGTAGCGAAATTTGTAGAAAAGAAAAAGATAATTAGTAATAACTTTATGAAAATATTTGTCACAGGCTTTTTTAATTCACGAATCATTAGAGGGTCCACCTTCAGTGAACACTCATTTACGGGACTGATAACAGTGACTGAAGCCTTGGGGCATGATTAAGTCCAAGACTTGTTCATCTGATCAAAGTTGTATAACCGGAGTTAGAATTGGAAAATGAATGTTGATGGAATCAGTTTGGATTGTTGCATTTCTGTGGAAGTACCTTTGCTTGTCACAGTTCTATGGAGATTTTATGCAGAAGTAATCAGCCTTTGGCTGTTCAGTTTTGAGTTTTCAAGAATCAAGACAGGTATCTCGGTTGTGTTTCTTCTGAATGATCATACTACGACGGCAGCGGAAGTTAGAGTGCTTACTAGTTCATGACTCAATTAATAATCTAGTTGTATTAGGATTTGTCTTTTAATATGGTGTAGATGGAGAACATGAAAAGATGTCGTCCCCCTATTTAGTAGGGTAAGCTTATTGAGGTTTCACTTTACTTTACCTTATAATAATAAAAGTTTATTGAGGTTTCAGTATCTTTGCTTTAGGGTCCCGATGTTTAAGACATTCTGCTATATGGTGTGGGGCTAGCTAGGAATGAGAGCTTGGAATTACATGGTGCCAACCACCTTAGTTGCTCTCTAGTCGCCATCACCTAAAGGCTGAAGGAAACCCTCAATTGGAATTACCTCTTTAGATAGCTAAAAGGGCAGCTTCCAGGAACGAAATTAATCATATTCTTGAGAGTACAATCATCTTTCTTGCACATTTGCATTATGTACCTTTTGCATGTGACTTATCCCTTTATGTTGATTGGAGGTTAGACATCAAAGATGAAGGATACATAAACTAGAAAATTGAGTATGGTTGGGTTAGACATAGCAGCTCAAGTGGAAAGATGTGTATTTTTTTTAATTGGCATTTTATTTTTGTACATAAAGTGTCATGATGTTGACTCAGTGCATTACAAGAAGAATTAGGACATACCAAAGACAAGAAATTTAAGTGCTTGTTTGAGGTGTACGTCAGTTTTGTATGGTTTTCTTAAGAATTGAAGAAGGAGCGGAGGGCCCTAAAAGGTTCTTACTCTCAAAAGATGTGTGAATGCACAAAATTGAGATACAAGATTGACATAAGTGCCTTGTAGAGTGGCAAACAAATCTTTGTATTTTTCTGTGTCTTTTAAATTCAAAATATAATTGAAATTTGTTTGCAGAGATGAGGAAGGGGGCTTGAACTAGCACCAGCATAAACGCAGTCCTCCAACCGTTACAGGGAAGGATGGGGACAGGACATCCAAATGGGACATGGAAATCTATATAGCAATCAAGGTAGTAGGTCCCTTTGCTCCCTCACCACCCACCCCCTTCATGTTATTGGATATTATGATCCCTTAAAACTCCCGAAATTTCAGCTCCAAAAGTAAAATATGTTCGTTCATTTTGGACTTGCTAAAACTGAGTGGTTATTGGTTCTTGGTTCCTCATATAACAAAAAAGGCAAAAAAAAGAAAAAAAGAAAAAAAGGAGAGTAGTGAATAAATTGGAGTAATGTAGAGCTCATACATTTCGTGGTGATCTTAAATGAGTTTGCAGATTGTGAAATGAATGAAGTTAGGAGGACCCCGCTTATTTATTCTGTCTTTGTTTTTAAAATTTGTCCTGCATTCTCATTAATGTTTGTGTGCAGGTTGCAGTATATGCTAACTAATGCATCACTCCTTCTGCCCTTAACAAGACATTCATTTCCCTATTGGAGTACTAAGCTTTACTTACTTCCACTTGGACAAAAAATAAAAATATAAAAAGAGAAAACGATAACCACCTTTTTATAGTTGGCCGCCAACTTTTGAAATAGAATTGAAAATTTTTATGACAAAAAGATGAGCTCAAATTTGGAAATCCTTGATAGTGGGAAAACTGAAAAGTTGGTGATGTGCATGATGTATCAATTACGTCTCAATTTCATACTTATTGAGATTGTTTATATGAATTATTTATTTTCAATATATTCTATTTGGACCAGTCTTGATCTAATATGATAACATAATGTAGTTTAAGTTATATGTTCTTAATGTTACACTTATTTCTTACAATGGGACACAATCTCAACAAGACTCAGAAGAATTCAGACGATAATCCTAATTAGTTAGTATTACTTATGTGGATTCTTTGTTTCCATTGTGATGTTTTTAGATTAATTTGCTTTGATTTTGAAAGATTGTAACTCTTTTGAGACAATTCTTCTATTTGATTTTAGGTCTACCTCTTTCTTTTTAGCACACTTAATTATGTTGTATCGTACCTATGAACTGATTTATTTTGAGTTCGATGTAGAAATCACAGTTCATAACAAGCAACTTTCTCTTATTTTATATCTGTGTGCAAGCTTTATACCCTTGTCTAAGTGATCATGTTTATTTGTCCAATATTGTATTATCACACATCCATCATAATATCTACATTTTTACGATCCTTATCTTGTGAATATGTTGGCCTTTAGAGGTTCAATATTGAATCCTAGTTACTCCCTCCGTTCTCATTTAGTTGTCATGTTAAAATTACTTGTTCCCAAAAACTTGTCAGTTTAGAAAATTAAGAAAGAATAAATTATTCTTTTCACCTTTATCCTTACTCTAATTAATGTGAAAAAAAGATTAATGTAGTGAAATCAAGAGACTAAAGAATAAATAATGGTAATTTAGTCAAATTATGCTTTTAATTAATATTTTTAAGGGGCTTGCAAAAGGCAAACATGACAAGTAAAATGGAATGGAGAGAGTAAAATTGCTCGTTGTTACACTCTGTTAGACTATAATGGCGGAGGTGCAATTATACCTACAAAATGTATAGTCTAGTGAGAATCTCTCTACTCCATTTTACTTATCATGTTTGACTTTTGCACGCCTCTTTAAAAAATGCCAATTAAAAGGATAATTTGACTAAGTTACCCTTATTTACTCTTTATCACAATATATTACTATTCTTGATCTCCCCACATTCATTGGAGTAAGAGTAAGCGTGGAAAAGAATAATTAATTCTTTCTTAATTTTCTAAAATGACAAGTGTTTTTAGTAAACTTTGAGAAATAAACGGGAACTACATAGAAGTGAAGGAGCAATGAAAGATTAGCACCATAGAAGTGAAGGAGTAAGGAAGTACATAGAACTGAAAAGATGCTGGAAAATGGGAAACGCAGTTCAAGAAGTTGTGGACATTTATATTAACTTTGGGTTTGCTTTCATGGACTGCTGAGGGTCTTACAAACAACAACCGCCCTCTGGTTTATTAACCCTCGCTGATGAATTTGAGTCTTAGTTTGTAGCCTCTAAATTTAATTTGGTGGACATAATTTGTCACAAACAATAAACATAGGCTATTTTGGTAACTTGCACTGAATATGTTAGCTTATAAGCCAAGCAGAGGCATTGGATGATGTCTCTCTTTCCTAGTTTAATTTCATCCAAAACTTGTACCGGACTCTGGTATTTTTTACTACAAGAAATGGGTTAGAGAACAACGACCTCTGTTACTGGAATATCCTAAAACCTTGTAAGCTTGTGTAATCCAGCATCAAGTCTGGTTGGCTGCTAAACCCACCTGAGTAGTTTGCTGTATTAAATTAGCTTTTGCGAATTTCAACTTAATTATCATATATATGATGAATTAAAGCTAAATTTGTCGTTATTACTTTATAGGAGTATTTAGTTATTTCTGTGTTTGTTGTGGCAAAGTACCTTCTAGCTCCTTCATTCTTGCTTCTTCTTCTGAGTGGTGCATGCATGCAGACAAGTACGCGTGCACAGTCAAAGAGAGAGCTGGAAAGGGTTGGTGAGGATAGTAAGTGTGAAAGTTGATTTCTGAGCCAAAATATTAGAGTAAAAGCTCATTCTTTTGTTTGGAAGCGGTGATGTCTTTATGCTATCAGATTAATTACATGAAATTGTACATGTGTAAAGCGAGATCAGAGATCAGTGACATGAAAAATAAGACAGATTATTTGTTGAAACGTTTAAAAAATTTTCTATACTGTTAATGCATAGTAATTAAATCCTTGAGTATATAGCAAGAATTAAGAGAGGTTATTTGTTGCAACATGTTAAAAAGTTTATAGCTAGGATAAAAATTCTTATACGCTATATATATACAATGATAGTATTGAATTCTTTTACAATATTAGTATACTGTTTTTATGCTCCTTTCACTTTCTCGATCTATCACAAATAGAACCACAGAGAAAAAAGAGAGGGACTAATAGCTGCTAGTATTTGATGCTTTGCTCTAACATAAAAAATTCAAGTTGCATTGGAAAAAATATTAAAAATCATCATAAAAAGGCACGGAGATGCCGTGTCTGCGCATTGAAAGCTCTCTCAAAAATTCATTTAAGCACTGTCTCAAGAGACAAGTTGCAGATCTTGCCCTCTTGGGCCCTCTTCCGTCATCTTCTTCCTCTTCATTTCCATCTCTCTCATTTACTACCTCTCTTCTCTATCAGTACACTACTTACCTTACATAATTTACACACCACTTTGCATTTTGTCGCTTTGCATTTAACTCCTTTATGTATGCAATGCATATCTTTTCGCATTCTCAGTAACTACTCGTCTTTTGCTTTTTGTGCTTTCTCTATCTCATACTAACTCCTAACACCTATCCTCGTTCCCCTTCTCATATTGCCACTTCCCCTATTGTCTTATCCACCTTTGCTAATGAACTTCTTAATGCTGAGTGTGTGAATTTTCTTATTTTTATTAGATAATCTAAATGATAACTACAAGTAATGGCTCTAAGTAGAATTTGTAGCAATAAGGGTGTAACTTAGTGGTTAATGATGTGGGTTGAGAACCATAAGGTCTTAGCTCTTACATTCACATTCCGGCGGAGGCAAAAGAAGCATTAGGTTATTTCTTCTCATCCGTCCAATTATTGGTGGACAGAATTACCCGATACCTATGTTGTTAAATTACACTAATAATGAAATTAATACTGCAGGACGAAGAAAGTCAGGGAGTTAATTTATATTGTAAGAAAAAGAAACATCATTCAGTAGTTTGATTGTTTAAATTTCAAACTGTTCTCAAGTTTGGAATTTAAAATCTTGGGAATGATTTATATATAACATTTTTACATGTCTATCGACATTCTGAGACATCTTAAAAATTCAGTGTGACAAAATGGGATAAGCGATACATTGGAGAAGATAAGGTTCTTAATAATTCGTGTTCATTTAGCCAATTTCAGCCCTAAAAAGGCAGAGTGCTGTTTAGGAGTCTGCCTCATTCCCCTAAAAAAATTAAGCGAAAATAGCATGGACTAGTCAGTTTTCAGACTGGTAATCGAAAAATAGTCAGCGTTTGCAAAGTCATTGAAAATAGCTATTGTTTTATGCGGAGATAAAATCTGGACAAAAATACCCTAGCTGAAACACGGAAAGTTCCAGCATAATATGGTAGATTATGAAGCTCATGCGTATAACATCCAACATATTATATGTTGGAACTCTAACACTTAATGAAATTCCATTCCAGCACATTATGCTGAAATTTCATACGTAAAAAATTCAAATCTAGCATATTATGCTAATTCTGAATTTTTAAGAGTGTTTTTCTTCAGATTTTATCTTTATATGAAAAAGTCTAAATTTCAATTACTTTTGAAACTGTGGCTATTTTTCAATTACCAGTTGTAAATCAGGCTATTTATGATTTCCCCCAAAAAATTACATGCAATATAGAGTTTGATTTACCTTTTAACAGAAGTGCAAAGAAAACAATCCTCAAAGAAAAGGTAGGAGTTCAGCTTAGATTATTATTTCAAAATTCTATCCCTTGAGGAGGAGACTGACTAAACTCGAGACCAAGCTTAGAATATATAAAATTTCAGCGTTATACTTATTTCTAGTTACCCAGATATGAATCCAAAAATTCTTAGCTAGGTGGGAATGATGTAAAACACCCTCTTCAATTCCAATTATCCATCTTGTACTACAGTATTGAAATGGAATACTTTGATTAACAAGTTAGAAACCTTTGTTCTATCCAAGAGTGATTCCTAAAGAGCAAACACAAATCACAGAAGTTTGAAAGCCTACATTGACATAAATGTGTCGGGAATACCTACATGCAGCATGAAAATAAGGATTAAGGTACAAAAACAAACAAATACTAGCAAGCTACTGAAAAAGGTAGGTTAAGACCATTAAAGCGTTCTAAAATAATGAAAGAAACATAGAGTACGATAATCATAACATTTAATTCTTGATCCCTATTTGGATAAATATTAATTTCACGGTCTCGAGGAAATATGGGAACTATATAAACAATATTGCAAATCTCAATCTTAGATTTAAAAAAAAAAAAAAAAAAATACATAAGGAGTATTTTGAAAATAAGACATATATAGGTTTTAAATTGAACTTGCGTTATCAGAATCACAGGGTTGTTGTTCGAAGTTATATGGTATGGCAAAATCATTTTTCGATCGTTTTGTTTTATTGGCGTCACTGCTCCCTCCAGCTGTGCTGCCTTCAGTTTTGTTGCCGGCCATGGGTGATTATCGGAGGTAATTTAGGTAAGCTCTGATACGATGGTAAATTAGAGAGGCATGGCTAGTGAAGAGAAAAATTGTTCAGCATTTCTTATTCATATGATATTATGTCTATATATACAGAGAAATAAGGAGCAAACCTAAGTAACCTAGTTTTAGGTTAACTATATATTAAAAGCACGAACACTGTTAGCGAAATATCGTTCGTCTTTTTTATCCTTTAAAAATCGAGATTATGTTCCTAATATTTAAGTCTTTAAAATCAATTAAAATTTTGATTATTAAATCTTTCCTTATTTGAGTCACGCATGTATTCCTAAAATTGAGGCATTTAAAATAGAATAATTTTAAGTCCGTGTTAGAATCGTGTAAGCTACAACAAAGTAATCCTTGTTATTCACTTTTAGAATTTCAAATAGCATTTTCTCCCACCACCTAGAACCGGTGTTGCTATCCCTTGGATCCTAACTCTTTTTATAATTTTTATCTTATACTTTCCCCAAAGTATTATAAGATTGTCCCTTAATTCGTTTAGTATTTTTAATTTTTAATTCTATTCTAATTTTTGTTTATAATTTAACACTATTGTCGTGCATGATGTATAACATTATGAAATTTGAGTTAGTTTCAATAATATCGAATTTGAAATAATTTCCTACTACTCCTTGTTAGACAATTTGACGTGGACCTGACATTCCAAACAATAAATTTTGGCTAAAAGTAAATAATATGAGAGAATTGTCCAACATTTATGAACTACACATATATAGGTTTAGGATTTCATCTGATATTGTTTGATTCAGTTTTCTCTAATGCTAATTTAGATAGTTCCCTCATATTATCATTTTAGCTGTAACAATGTCTTGCAATTATTTTATATATTATTTAAGGTATAATATGGTTCAAAATTAGTGATCATGTTTTTTTTCCGATAAATTTATTTTTCCTCTCCAACTTTTTACTTTAACAATCAAAGTTTCCTTCCAATTAGAACAACATAATACATTTGTCCTTACTATCTCAAACAATTTTTAAATTCCTATTTTAAGCTCAGATTATTATCATCAAGCTTTATTTTAATTTTTTAATATCATGATTTTTTTTTAAATCTATGTTATTAAATTATAAACAATAAATTAAATATTATTTCTAAGTAAGCAAGAAAGAAAAAATAGTGATCAAGCAATTATAAATTAATAATGTTGAATAATGAAAGAAATGAGCAGAATAGAAAATTTAGAATAGTAAAATAAGTTTCACACTGGATAAAATCGTAATTAAATAATTTTTTTAATTTTTAGGACTTTAAAATCAACTAAAAATTTCTTTTCGTATTTGGAATTATGTAGGAACTTCTAATATTTAGGAATACAAAATCAAGAAAACTTTTACTTATATAAGCCATTTTCTTATTTAAAGTGTTAATTATATTTCAATAATAGTTCACACTTAGGACGTTAAAAAAAGCAAGTTCAATTAGGACGTAACAATTATAATCCAATTGTTTTAGCTAAGGCACGAACAAAAAATACATTTAAAACATAGTTTAGATTAAAAAATATGGAAGCATTATATTGAAATGATATGAATTTAGACTTAGCAATTAGGACTTTCTTTTTCCTTTGACCAGCAGAAGGACTTAGAATTTGAAGTATACTCAAATTCTTTTGTCCATTTTTATTGTCTACATATTAAGAAATAAATCAAATGACAATCTTTTCAAAATGTGAAATTATTTTAAACGGTAAAAAGATTGATCAATATTTTGTACAAAGAAATACGAATAGAAAAATGATGTATATATATAATTAGCCGCAAATAAAAGTACTTTAGAAAGGAACCAAGGTAAAATAAGATAAGAATCGGGCTAAATATTTATAAGAACTTTTAATAATAATCGAGTTCGGATGCCTATGTGATTACTTAGGCATGAATAGAATAAGGTTATAATTTAGAAGTCCCATCAAAATGAGTAAAATATAGGTAAAAAAATTCTCAATTTTTCTAACACAATTCGTGTAATAAGTAACATAAAATATGCCTAAACAAGTGCTCAGCCAAAGTTGAATGATCTTTTTAGCTACTTCTTCTATGACTTTTTTATACAATGAAGCAAGTAAGCGAACAAATTAAGGGAAAAACTACAAGAGTAGATCAAACTCTCAAATATTATCATTTTGGAATTTGTAATTTTTTGTTAATTCTTACGTTATAACGCAAACACAACCTTTGAAAATTATTTATGTTATTTTTAAAAATCTGTTTTCTTTAACACGAGGGACAAGCGGAATGTACGTACATTACTAAATATTACTAATATCATATTTATAGAAAAGTTGGTTTCGAGGAACAGTAAGTGCGCCGCATCTGGCATAGCACTCAAGCCAGATGCTAACTTGGGTGCGACACTGAGGATGACACTAAATTTAGGTGCTATATTGGGTGTTGGGCACTGAGGATGACACCCAAGATATACACACGCTAATAAAAAAACAAAATAGATTTACACTCTAAATAATAGTAGCGTCATCATATAAAATAAGACCTAGGGAGTAACAATTAAAGTGATCATACACTGAATGCAACTGAGCAAGCTTGGTCCATTCTCTTCATTATATCTGTCCTGATACTGTTCGAGAGAAAGAAAAGAAAAAAACATTTAATTTGTTGAATAGAGATCACTCAGAGTCCGTAGTTGCTCATTTTTATCGGCATAAAGCTTTATCAGATACTAACACATTTAGAATCTATATGAAGAGACAGGCCAAGTTTGTAAAGGGAATTGTGCGTTCTGCAGATATGTGTTTGAAAACAAAAACTTCTTTTTCTAGTTATATTCCGTTTGTGTATTCAAGTTGAACTATTAATGATGCTTTGACAAGACAAAATATATTTTCTGCCTATTTAAGGAAGTAATTGTTTAAATGCATTGCAATAACTTCTACCCTCCCTTTTTCTTTCTTCTTTTCAGTTTTCTCCCCTTAAAAATCTCTGTTACTATACTACTTTGTGTTGCTTTTATTAAGATGCAGTTTGATAGATATCTTTATTGGGGAGGGGGGATGGTCATTCCTGTAGACTGTAGTATATATGTTTAAATTCCTGGAGCACGATCTAAATGCGACATGCTTAATTAATTTCAAGTTTTTATATTATTCTTTTTTAAATGGATATATTAAGAGAATGTTTCTCAAACAGAATGTATGTCATTTAATTTGCTTATCGTTAAAGAAACCTACATTGTCCTTAGTTATATGAATCATGTATATATTTACTCCATCCGTTTCAATTTAGATGAGATAGTTTTATTCGACACGGAATTTAAGAAAAAAAAAAGACTTTTGAAACTTGTGGTCTTAAAAGCTTAAGGGATAAAAGCTTTGTGGGACCATGATATTTGTGTGGCTATAAAAATTTCTTATTAAGGGTAAAATGGGTAAAATGGAGAGTTTAAAGTGAATTATTTTCAAATTTAAAAATGTATCATTTATTTTAGAACAGAGTCGCGAATCGGTGTTAACGAGAGGCTAGAGGTTTGGAGACAGGCTCTTGAGTCTAAGGGTTTCAAGCTGAGCAGGACGAAGACGGAATACCTGGAGTGTAAATTCAGCGTTAAGCCACGGGAAGTGGGCGTGGATGTGAGGCTTGAATCACAGGTCATCCCGAGTAGAGGCAGCTTCAAGTACCTTGTTCGGTTATCCAGGGGGAAGGGGAGATCGACGAGGATGTCACACACTGTATTAGGGTAGGATGGATGAAGTGGAGGTTAGCATTTGGAGTCATATGGCGAGACTCTAGATTTCCGAGGACATGACACTTGATAGGAAGATGTGGAGGTCGAGTATTAGAGTTATAGGTTAGGATATAGTTGAGTCTTGACTTACTTCGTACCATTGTGGGACTAGCCAGGTAGAGTTTTTATCTAAGATAGCTAGTGACAATGTTGTGTTTTACTACTTCGCTTTTCAGTGCATGTCCTATTTACTAGCTATCGCTTTTGCTTTGCATCTTTCTTCTGCATTTCATGGTGTTCCTATTTTTCCTATGATTGTTGTGGTGATACTAATATTTTCTCCTTTTGTCCTTTTATTTTCTTGAGCCGAGGGTCTTTCGGAAACAGCCTCTCTACTCCTTTGGGGTAGGGGTAAGGTCTGCGGACACACTACCCTCCCCAGACCCTATTAGTGGGATTTTACTGGGTTGTTGTTATTGTTGTTATTTTGGAACAGACTAAAAAGAAAAGTATATCATCTAATTCGAAACAGAGGGAGTATAATATAAGCTTTTATTACTGCCTCATCACTATTCAATGTTTAGAAAATTGATAAGTACTACAGTCAAATCTTTCTAAAATAGTTTTATTTTTTTTGATATTTTTTTTGGCTTTTATGATGAATGGTTGTTATACGCTTATAACAACATTTGATGTTTAAATATTATTTGGCTCTTATAGGCAAAAACTACTTTAAAATTAATTTTTTTTCCTTTTTTTATTATGTAATAAAACAATAAACAAAATTATACACTATCTTTGTTTGACATAAATGCTACTTTGTTTCTAAAGGAATAGTTTGAAGTTTAAACCCCATACGGCATGAATTATACTTTAATGAGTATTCTTCATAAACTTATGCACGATGAAAACTTTGTACAGTGGAAAATATATGTGCAGATCATCAAATTGTAATCATTATGTACGATGGAAATTTGTCCAATGAAAATGGTATATATGTGCAGATCCTCAAATATTAGACATTATACATATTAGAAATTATTGTGCAATGGAATGGCAATATACTAGCATATATTTTAATGAAATTTATTAAAATCTTTAATTATGAAAGTATGTATTAACATAATATTTTATTAGAAGTGGTGCATTACAATTTTAAAATATTTGGTCAAAATCTCTAGATTTATTATTTGCAATCTTAGAGATTCTGCAACTGTTATAAAAGGATAATTTTATAAAAAGTATATTGTAATAATGATGGTTGTTATTGTTATAGATAAAAAATTATTATAGAGGTAAAATGTAACATAAAAAATTACTTTTAAAAAATTTAATTTTTTTATAATAAAGTGCTGTTATATAAAAATATTATTATAAAAAGGTATGACTTTATTAGTTAGTCTAAGTTTATACTTATAATCAATCCATAATAATTCTCCTCTTTTATGCAATTTTTTGGAACTGACTATACTTGCGAAACTCGCATATGAGAAGTATTATATAAAGGAATTGTGCCGCAGATCGAGTAGGAAAGGTTATGGATATCATTGATATTAGCTAGTGCTACTGTGCTAGTATAACAGTTGTCTCCTTTTGTATGTATTGTTCTTTTGTTATCAAAATTTGAATAATTGAAATAATTTAAATTTCGAAAAATATTTGTATAAAGTAACATTATTAGCAAGTACTACTAAATTTTTTGATGCATGTTAAAGTAAATTAAAAGGTATCTTACGATTAGGAGTAATACTTGAAGTTTGTGGGTCCAATCAATTTGATAGGGCCACAATTAAGTCATTGCCAGGGAAGAGGCCAACCTGACAAAAACTTTATACAACATTCAATTTGACAAAGGTTCACTTATTTCTAACTCATTAAAAAAAACAAAAGAGAAAGAGAGACAGCATCCAAAAGCCTAAGCCCCTTATATATTTTTATTTTAAATTATACTATGCAGTATTTACTGTAAAACCTAAGAAAGAGCAAGACATAGTCCTTTTTAAAGTCTTTCTAAATTTAACATATTTTATATGAGAAAGGGAAATACTAGAGACGATCACGCAAGTGTTCTTTTGGTGCTTTGAATTTACTACTGTAAAACTTAGCAACTAAGTCTAAAACAGAAGCATACGAATCCTTTTACAGACTTGGTTAACTCTGACATACATTTGCTCAAAAGGGGAAATTACTCATGAGAGTAAAAGAGACTGCCACTTCTAACTTGGAGTCATCTCTAGTTTGTTTTAAAAAGAGAGACTAAATTTGTTATAAGATCAAAACATAAGCTAATATCACAATCAAGAACAAACAAAAATAAATATCTAGACATTTATAACATGGTTTTCTTTTTTTCACTTTTGACACTGTCAAGGGCAAGGAAAACTAAATGTCTTGACATTAACATGGTTTCCTAATTCCTTCTTTATTTTATTTTTTTTGCTTTTGATACTCTCAAGTAGGGCTAGGGTTATTGGGTAAATAGTTCGATAACGGTTTAATGTTATTTGGCTATTGGGTTATCGGTTCGGGTATCGATTTTCTCAATTTTATTAACGGTTTAACCGATAACCCAATAAACTTTAACAAAATTATTATTTTACCCACTAAATATATAAAGCCGCCTTATGGCTTCATTCTCTCAATTCTCTCGGCAGTTACCCTTCATCTTCGGACCTTAATCCTTAGAGTAAGTTTTAAACTTTTCTGAATGTCTCATCTTAATTTTTCAGTCAATATTTTTAGTTTTAAACTTTAAAGAATTAATTGTTCATATTTTTAGTTTTTCTATTTGTTTCTTTTGTTGCACTGATCCTTTAGTATTTACAAGATTAGGATTTTATTATTTTTCTGTGAATTATTCCCGCCCGCAGAGAGATAGTTAGTAAGATTAGATTGTTGAATGTCTTATTCTTTACTCCTACTAACTTATAACTTTGAAAATTGAGATCATTCATTGGGATTTACAAATGCAAAAAAAAAAAATTAGCTTCAAAAGTTGAAATTTAATCCCTCTTTTCTTAAGAGTGAAAAATTCAGTTCCTTTTTCTTAACAATATGATCACAATTTCTATAATAAAAACATGAAATTTTTGGATATTTTTTATTTTTATCGGCTAAACCGATCACCGAATCGATAATAAGGATCAATAACCGACTAACCGATATCTTATCGATTCGGTTATTGGTTTAGCATATTTATAAACCGATAACATTCACAATCGAACCGAATCGACTGATGCCCTCCCTACTCTCACGGACAAGGAAAACTAATAGTCTGTTGATACTAAAATGGTTTTCTTCCATCTTTTTTTTTTTGTGGCTCTGGACACTCTCAAGGACAAAGAAAACTAAATATCTAGACATTAACATGGTTTTTATTTATTTTGACACTCTCCAGTACAAGCAAAACTACATACCTGGACATTAACATAGTTTTTCTTTTCTTTTGAAAAGAGACTGCAATAGATCTTTTTATTAGGTTCAAATAATTAATTACAAGCTAGCTAGGTACTCGATTGTCCATTAGTAGGTAAATGATCTTTTTCTTAAAGGAATATCGGTTAAGGTTGAAAATTCTTTTCTTTTTTTCTTTTTGTGGAAATAAGGAATGTCCCCCATAAAATTGGAAAGAAAAAATGCAGATAGTTAAAAGTTAAAACTACATACATGATCCTAAATTTACTCTGCAAAGGATGTTAACTAACAGTAGTAAGTTCAGGTGGAAGGTAAACTTGGTGTTTTCGAATTTCACCCCAACGTAACGACTTCAATTTTTCATGCCGACGTACGATACTAAAGCCTTTTCTTTTCATCATTAACCTATTATTATATTGCTCGTACTCTTTAGATACGTCACAATTTTTATATATTGATGATTCTCTTTCAATATCGCCCCTTCTTTTTATTCAGCAATAAATATCGATCCATTGCTCTTAACGGCTCTCTCTACTATTGCTTTTCTCTTTATCTCTCTTATGTTCGTTCCTTCATATCCCAAACCAGTTTCACTCTCTCTTATTTTCTCGTCAAATTTCCCTTTATAGTGTCATTCACTTTCAGCCTTTTTCTTGATCTTGACATTGACAACTAGAAAATGGAGGGTGAGAGTTTGTCTGATCGTTTCTTTGAGGATTCTGAATTTGACATCTTTAGTATTTTAGAGGCTTTAGAAGGAGGCGGTGTTTCGGAGTTTAACATGAGTAACCCCACAACAACAACAACTTCGGATGAAATTAATGGTTTAGTTTCCAAAGAAGAAGAGAAGAAAAGGAAGTTGGTTTCTCAGAAGTCAACAGGTTCTAGTGCAACTTTACAAGAATACTCAGAGACTGAAGCAGACGGTGGTGCTACACCAAATAGCAATAAGAGACAAAGAGTAACAGCGGTAATTGGTGGGATAGAGGAGGGAAATAACCAAATAGAAACAAGGATTTCTCACATAACAGTTGAAAGGAACCGCAGAAGGCAAATGAATGAACATTTGTCTGTTCTCCGCTCTTTGATGCCTTGTTTTTATGCTAAACGAGTACGCTTCTTCTCTTTTCCAACTATTGCTACCTTTTCATTTTTCATTTTCTAGAGGTTTCAACCAAATCTGCTTTTGAGTTTAATACTTTTTTCCTTCTTCTCTGTGGTTCGAAAACTTCACATATACGTGTCATTACATTCTCGTCTAAATCTTTTTTTTTTTCACTTACTAAAACTGAATTTTCACTCTAATCATATCATGTTAATAGATAACTACAAGTAAAAGTTCAATAAAAAGAGAGATTAGGAAGTTGAAAACGTAACCCAATCAAGATTATCTAATACGACAAATTAAAATACATTAATAGTGTAAAAACTCGTGGGAATAACTTAGGTTTGTTGTTGGTGTTGTTGTTCAAGCATGTATAAGTTAGTTGTCAATCTTTTTGCTTACACTTTGGTTACTGGTCTTGTGGAGTATAATAATTTGATGAACTAACACATGTAAGTAACCTTAAATGAAATAATTTTCTAGTGGGTGTGGGGGCATGCATGTCCTAAATGTGTTCCAGAAATCTTATACAAAGTTTGAAAATGTTCTACGTACTACACTTCTGAAACCATTTCCTTGTTTTGAAGTTTAGCATAAATTAAACTTCTTATTTCCTTTTCTTTTTTTGGTTGGCATGTTTAATCAGGGCGATCAAGCATCAATAATTGGTGGGGTAGTGGATTACATAAACGAGCTGCAGCAAGTTTTACAATCATTAGAAGCCAAGAAACAGCGCAAAGTTTACAGTGAAGTTCTAAGTCCAAGACTAGCAATTCCAAGTCCAAGAGTATTACCCTCACCTCTTAGTCCAAGAAAGCCACCACTTAGCCCCAAAATAAACTTACCGATTAGCCCAAGAACCCCACAACCAACCAGCCCTTATAAGCCTAATAATAATAATAACAAAAGGTTACAGCAACCAACAATATCTGCTACTCCACTAGAACCATCTCCTACTTCTTCTTCCACTAATTCCTCCATTGACAGTGCCAATGAACTTGCTGCTAATTCAAAATCAGCAATAGCTGATGTGGAGGTGAAATTCTCCGGCTCTAATGTTATACTGAAGACGATGTCGCCGCGTATTCCTGGCCAAGCTGTGAAGATTATTGCTGCTTTAGAAGAACTCGCACTGGAAATACTACATGTTAGCATCAGTACTATTGATGGAACCATGCTCAACTCTTTCACTATTAAGGTAATTGATAAGCTTAAACTTCTGTACGTTATTTATACGACCAGATTAAAAATATGTTACTATCTTCAATTAAATTGTACTGATATTTATACAGTCAATGTATACTTAAATTCATACCTACATAAGGCTAGCTCAATAACTCTCAAATTACTATCATGAAGATGAATTCACCCTAGAAAGGTCCGCAGCTGGCACTATTATTACCTTCTTTTATGACCAAGTATAAATCTTTCACAATTTGAAGTAAGTTCTACTACTATAATTTATTGCTAGCTCAAGTCCTAAAATGCTTTTGCATGATAAGAACCTTAAAACCATTTTATTTTATTATTTTTCTATTTCAATCTCTTCCATTTAATGCACCTTTACCTAGAGGTGTACAAGAAGTTGATCGAATATACATCTTTTTTGGTATAATTGACCTAAGCTTATTCCAAACATGACTATATATAACATATCATAGTTTGATATGGAGATAGAGTTGACAAGTCAGGACAATTGAGGAAATTTTTTACTAGCACAAAATGTTATACCTGATACCAAAAGTTCCTAGTAATCATTTGTTTCCTATGGTGAAACAGACTTGTGGGCAATCATTTGTACTTTCTGGTTAACTTTTCTACATATGGCACCCTTGACAACCACACTTCTTCCAAAAGATTTTAACTTTTTAAACTCCGGTATTATTTCAGTAAATGTAATTTACTATCGGTATTAAAGTATTAATCTTCATGTATTACTAACAGCATATGGAAAAGACTAAGCCCGTTTGGCCATGAATTTTTTTCACTTTTTTCGAAATTCTTTTATTTTTTTCCGAAATCAGTGTTTGCCATAAAATTTTCAATTTTTACTTGAAGATGAATTTTGGAACTTTTCTAAAATTTGAAATAACTCTAAAAAGTTGTTTTTCAAAATTTTCACTCAGATCACTCACAAAAATTTAAAAACAACCCAAAATTATATTTATATCCAAACACAATTCTAATTTTCAAATACCTTTTTCACTTAAAAAAAAATCTTTTTTTCGGAATTTTACAATTCTTATGTGCAAATGCCCACTTAAACACTTACTAGAGAATCCCTCTGGTTCCATCAAATTAGTGAAGATTTCAAAGCTAATGATTGATAATTTCTTGCGCATTTGACAGATTGGAATTGAATGCCAACTAAGTGCTGAGGAACTGGCTCATCAGATTCAGCAGACATTCTGCTAAGCACAGTACTCAATAATTACTTTAGTAGTAATAGTAATTTAGTACATGTCCAGACCACCCTATTTCCTTTTGTTTTTTTGTATTTTACGAAAAGAAGTGTCTCATTCCTCTAGATCGATCTGACTAGGGAGCTGTAACAATAAATTAAAGAGAATGTGGGTGGTTGAATTTACCACCATTCTGATTTAACAGACGTTACGTATAGATTGTCATGACTTTTATTTACTAGCTAGTGATCGATCGTTTGATATGACCCTTCTGTACTCATTTCCTTATGTTCAGTCTTTGTATTTTCATTCAACTAATTAATACAGTATGTGTTCTTTCACTTAATTTCATCTGTTTTGCTTTCCATTAAAAATAATAATTCAAGCAACAAGGGATTAAATCAGTGGAATCCGAGGTAAAATTAAACTATGAAGGAATGAGATATATATCATTGTCAAAGAGTTGCCATGTGATCGTATACTCTTAATAGAGCTCTATAAGTACTGTATCTATAAGTTCTCAAAGTTGCCTTAGCCTATGGTAATATATATTCCACTACCAAGGGCTGCTTTAGAAGTAAGTTTTAGGAAAAATTATCCAACGTGATCCGACTTTTCTTTGGATCGGACCTCAAACCACATTTGCACATTTAGATATTATTACCGCACTATCAAGAGGATTGGCCGCCAACGGTATTTATCCATCGTTAGATCTTTTAGATTCAACCAAAGGTATTTAACAAATAGTTTTTGCTCATACAATGTATTTGTCTTTAAAAAATTATTAAATATGTACACATATCAAATTCAGAATCCAATTATTAGTATTTAAGATCGTCGTTCTAAAATTCAAAACCCATAAAGTTATATTTCTTGCTCCGCCCCTAGCACCAACTTGTCCTTTTTTATTAATTAATTGCAAGTGGAATTTATGAATTTAATATATTACAGAGTAACGTAATAGTTACTGAGATATTTATACATGCCAAATAGAGAAGTGAAGATAACATAGGGAACCCACCTTCTCTAGCTAAATTGCCAAATTGATCTATTTGTCAAAAGATTACCACCTAGGTTGTGAGAAGCTACAACCTGAAAGTCCTATAAAGTAGTGAAAGGCAATGCGCCATTCGAGCAATGGGTGAATATGCATTCATTATCTTTTTGTTCGTTTCTTATATAGATAGTTAAATACTACTACTATATGATATTTAAACTAAATTTGCACATACATGCAAAAAGATGAGTAGTATTAAATACAATGGTAATCTTCACACATTAATATAATTTTAATTTACCTTTAGTATTTAATTACATAAAATTTGCTCGAAGCATAAATAACAACTAATTAGGTAAGAAAAATAGGTGCCTCGTATCAGCCCCCTCTCCTGCCGCAGCCAGATACAAAAAGCCTCTGGGCTGCATGCATTTCATCGATGAGTTTGCTAATTTGATGATGAAGCAAAAACCAACTTTTGCACCTTAATACATATGTTTGGAAACACAGCGTTTGACAACAGGAGGAGACTATTTACGTGTCTAGCGTTTTCCATTCCAACAATGAATTTAGGAGTCATGCACGAATAGTATATATTTATTGAAGATATACAAATCGAATAGCTTAAGTATTTATACGAGAATCTGACACGCTTTAACATGATATTAGAGCAAGACGAGATCTTGAATTCGAGTCTCACCACACCACTCATTACAAGAAAAAGAAATCACATGCTCGGCTCGTAAAAAAGGAATGAAGATAGCATGTGAATGGGTGTATTGAAGACATAATTAAATAAATAAAATATACTTACTTTATCCTCTTAAACAGTTAGATGAGTTTGTGACACACTTCAAATCGTATTAATTAATGTAGTCCTCTCTATGCCAAGTTAGCTAGCTGAAATTTTGCATACCCATGAAAAATCACGTAGGTATATTATTAAGTTGGCAATATAACTTAATCAAGTGAGAGAGTAAATTAAGTCTAATGCAATATCGGATTCACCCTAGATCATTGAATGAGCTACTAGCTAGAGCTTTATCAGTATGTCCAAATGATCACAACATGATTATCTTCATCTTCCTAATTCCTATCCTAGCCTACCCTAACGACTCTCTTTGGAGTTTGTAATGGAGACCTGAACCTACGCTTCTAGATAGGTTCTGTATCGTTGTTCCATCTATACCCCGTTATATAAGTCCAGAAACTAGCTACAAGACTAGATCAGTTTAAGTTAACCCCTACCCTTCAATTAATTGAGTACTTCCAAATTGTAATAAGATAAGAGTTTCTATAAGTCTGCAGTTCAATACTATATCATAATGTACTTGAATCTTCAGTAATTAATGATACAATAACTAATGTTACTCCCTTCATCATATTTTAGAAATTTTACTTTGCTTAAACACAACTTAGAGTTTAGGTTGTGCCGAAATATTAGTCGTATATGATCTTGTTGTTGTAGTGGATAACTGGATACTCAATGCATAGAGACAGAGCTAGCCTATTTGGTGCGAGTTCAGTTGCTTAAACACTATATATATATATATATATATATATATATATATATATTTTTGGTGCGAGTTCAGTGACAAATTCAGAACTTGTAAACTTTAAATCTTGACTCCGCCTCTGACCATCACCATGCAATCTTTTTTTTATTAGATGGACTTGAAGCAGCTCAACGTAACATGGTTAATATAAAAGTTGTTATAGGACATCCATTTCTATACATGGAAGTGCATGTGGTCCTATGTATATATACGTGTGGAAATGGTATGCAACTTTTACGTGACAGAGAAAAGTTTTATTCAAAAGTGTTATAAATGGTCCCGAAATTAAAGGTGAGAAAATTTCTTCAAAATAGGCTGTGATGGACCACACTGGAAGTGACGGCTCTGTGCTGCTATATATGAGCTATTAGCAAATTAATGATCTCCCTTTCTTTCTATCAGAATCTTAGTTTTATTCAATTATATCAACAAAAAGAAGGAAATGCCATTAACGCTCTATGCTTTTGCAGGGATATGGAAGCCAATATGATGTTACGTGACGATGTTAATTAATGTTTTTGCATGAATTATGGTCTCTGATCTTCCTCTGCCACATCACTACTTGAGGGGTATCAAATTAAGAATTTGGGGCGGATCAAAATATCAAAGAGCTATTTCTATGAATTCCATATTTGTAGTTCGAAAGAGAGAGGATCCAGGAAATTTATTTGAATCTAATTCTCCCCAACTTTTTTATTCCAATCAACGACCTCTTACCAGGTAATACTGAGGAGGGACGGAGCAACCCGTCCAAATTTACGGGTTGGTAATCATTAGCCAAGTAACAGTAAGCATGAGACAATCATACTAATCTACCTTTGGAAATGTGTTAGGAAAATCTAGAAGGTGAGGTGAAAACTGTAATATGGGTACTATATGTATATATATTTAGCAAAAAAAAAATTGTTTATATATCATACTGTATATCATATGTTCCTTCTTATACATAGTGAAAAAACTAGTCAATGGGTGGAAATAAGAAAATTAATTATCGCCAACACATCATGTCTCCTTTTCCTTTGATTAATCAAACAACCTTTTGGTCAATGGGGCAATAATAAATAAAGAATGGCGCAGGAAAAGTTAAAAGCAAGTTGATGATGCAACCAAAAAAAAAAGTTAATTGCTTAACCAATGAAATCCAGTAGGAGTGCAAACTTGCAATGACTTGGTCAGATTCTGATAACCATTCTGACATGAGTTTGCTGTTTGGTACGTGGACTAAATTATCTCGAAATTATAATTTTAAAATTATAATTCCGGGACTTATTTATACCATATGGGAGGTGAAATAAAGTAATCTCAAGTTTGATGGGATACGGTGGGATAAGATAAGATATTCTGGATTAAATCTGAGATGAAATTTATATCCTGTTTGATTGGAATAAATTTATACCTCCATCCTAATACGGTATAAATTTAATCCCGCCTTATTCCTTGTACCAAACGACTCCTAAGAATACACGGTTGGGCGTTTGGATTGGACTTGGGCTTAGGCTTGGGTGGGCTAAATGGATATATTGGGTCAGTACGGGCCTGTACAGTGCATGACGCTACTTGACGACGTAAAAATTACCTCCAATAAAGAAGCAGGAATAGATGGACAAAAAAACTGCAAGTTGGTCAAACTTTCATAATCCTAAGAAGAATTAACTAATGTTTAAAGATCCCAATGAACTCTTAAAGAAATATTTTGGAAAAGGTAACAATTTGTGCTTGATCATATCATCCAAAATATTTTGTCAGCATTAGAAAAACTATTTGTGTTTGGTCAATTTTTCTTAAAAAATACTTCCGAACATAAAATTATGAAAAAAAGACATATAAATTTTTTGTTTTATAATAATTATTATTTGAATATAAAGAAATTAAAATTTTGTTATGAAAGATTTTATTTAAGTTATAAAATTTTAATAAACAAGGAGAATGTGAGTAACAAATGAGATAAATCAATTAAGGAGACACATGCTTGATAAAGATTTTGTTTAAGTTATGATATTCTTGTTCTGGAAAACATAGTTTTCTACTTATATTAGAAGTTAAATTTCAGCTTCCTCCTCTCAATAAAAAAAATGCTTTCAAAACTACTTAAAATCATGTTCCCAAAAGCTTGGGACCTTCCAAAATATGAATTCCTCCTTTTAATGCACTTTTATTAGTTTCGGAAGTTTGGCCAAAGAGCTAGTAGCCTTAAAGTGTTGGGCTGTCAAAAGTCTCAGACAGGAAGCCCAATAGAATAGTTGGATACCCGACCCAATTATGTAACAAAAGCCCATAAATGTAATACTAATATAGAGAGTTTCTTCTGGAACATTTTAGATACAACATGAAATAAAATGAAAAATATCTTTCTTCTCTCCTGTTGCTCGACCTAGGGCTTTTCTCTTCTCACTTTCAATTTCTCTCAATCAACTCCAATAATGGAGTCTAACATGATATCAGAGCCTAGCAATCGATCCGTCTTGATGAGAGCTTTCGTCTGATAGTACCCGTGTGCTTTGGTTTAATGGTTTTGGTCCGATACTGAGATTTTTCGATCTGAGTGATTTTGGGATTTCTTCGAGTTTTCTCGATTTCTTCTTCTGTTTCTGCATTTAGAAGACCTTAACTTCTTCAGGTGTGCGAAGAAGGAGGGTAAAAATTCTGACTTTCATTTGCATGTGAAATTAATGTACGATTAGGGTCTTTGTCTGCTCGATTTTGTCTGTGATATAGTGATATGTGTGTTATCTCGCTCTATTGAGACTAGTTATCATACAAAATCGTAATTACTTTGTCTGAATATGGGAAGTCCTTCCTCTGTTACTGATGGTTTTGTTGAGTTCTCTTTGGACTCAGCTCACCCTTTCTACGTTCATTCATCCGATAGTCCTAGTAGTCAGTTAGTTGCTATCCCTTTCAATGGGACTGGTTTTGTACACCGGCGAAGTAGTATGCTCACTTCACTTTCCGCTAAAAATAAACTAGGCTTAGTCACTGGGAAAGTTCCTCAACCTTCGCCCAATTCTCCTTATTATCCTTACTGGGAGCGATGTAATGATATGGTAAAGGCTTGGATTACCAATTCATTGACTAGGGAGATAGCAGGCAGTGTCATGTGTCTCAACACTGCTAGAGAAGTATGGAGTGATATAAATGAAAAGTTTGGACAATCTAATGGATCCAAGTACATTCAAATCCAAAGGAAAATCAGTTCTAACTCACAAGGGTCTTCTGATATTGCCACTTACTTCACCAGAATGAGGGCTCTTTGGGATTAGTTAAACTCTGCATATATTGGTCCTACTTGTTCCTGTGGGGCTCTACCCAAATTCATAGAAGACCAACACCTTTTTCAATTCCTAAGTGGGTTGAATGAGTCATAATCCACTGTAAAGAGTAGTATCATGCTCATGTCTCCACTCTCATCCATTAGTAAGGCTTATTCTCTGCTCCAACATGATGAAAGTCAAAAGGAGAATCAACCTCCAGCCTTGGGTTTTTCTGATGATTCGGCATCCTTCTCTGCCACTATAACTAATTCAGCACATGTCAATCAAATGAATTCCAAACACAATGCCAGACCTTATAACCAAAGAATTAACTTTGATCCAAAAAGAAATTCACCATCTGTGTCTTGCAAGTACTGCAAAAAGCCTGGTCACACAGTAGATAAATGCTATAGACTCCATGGTTTCCCTCCTAATTTCAAATTCATCAAAAATAAGAGATCTGCCTCTTGTGTTCAAGTAGAAGAAACCTGCTGCTGATATTGGTCCTAGAATCAAGTCTAGTGACTCCACAACTTATGGTTTCAGCAAAGAACAATATCAGCACCTCATGTCTCTTTTTCAGCAGACTCACATATCTCCTAGGGTCCATTCTTCATCTTCTGATGAAAATATTGGTTATGCCAACTTTGCAGGTATGTGTGTCATCTTCCTGTTGATCAATTTCCTGTAGTTAATTATGTAGTACATTCTTTGTCTGCTCAGTTAGGAAAAATACCTTGGATACTAGATTCAGATGCCACTAATCACATGACTTCCAATAAACAATTCTTACACAATTTACAACCCTTACCTAAACCCTACTTAATCACTTTACCAAATGGTTATAAAGTCAAAGTAATATCTACTGGTTCCTTACTTCTTAGGAGAGACATTGTTTTACACAATGTACTTTTAGTTCCTTCTTTCCAATTCAATCTTATTTCTGTATACCAACTTCTTTCTCAATTGCAATGCTTAGCATTATTTAGCAGTCACTCTTGTTTTCTACAGGGCCCTTCTCTAAAGAGGCCATTGGAAATTGGTAGGGCTTTACATGGGTTGTACTTTCTGCTTCCTGACATGCCTGAGTATTCACCTTTTGTTTCTACTATTTCTTTTGGTACTGCTTGCAATGTTCTTCCTTCTAATTCTGTTTCCCCTTTCCCTAGTCCCTCTTGTATTTCTTCCACTAGTGTTAATAAAAGTGATTTGTTTTGGCACCAAAGATTGGAACATATGCCCTTTCATAAGATGAAGTCTATTCCGTTTCTATCTAACATGGTTTCTTCTAAACAGTCATTTTCCTGCCCTGTTTGCCCTATGGCTAGGCAACAAAGACTTCCCTTTCCTGAAAGCCATATCAAATCCACTTCTCCTTTCCAACTTGTCCATTTAGAGCTATGGGGCCCTTACCACACTAGGACATACAATGGGTTTAGATACTTTCTTACCATTGTGGATGATTTCTCTAGGGTTACATGGACCCATCTCTTGTCTTGTAAGAGTAATGCCTTCTCCATTATCAAAGCTTTCACTAATATGGTTCAGATTAACTTTCATTCCTCTATTCAAACTTTCAGGGCTAATAATGTCTTTGAATTAGGCAGTAGTTCTGAAGCACAAACATTTTTCTCTGAAAATGGGATTCTTCACCAAACCACTATTCCACATACCCCACAACAAAATGAGGTAGTTGAAAGAAAACATAAATATTTATTAGAGACTTCTAGAGCCTTACTTTTTCAATCTCACCTTCCTGTCAAATATTGGGGTGAATGTGTCTTGACTTCCACTTATATCATAAATATGATGCCTTCTTCTGTCTTGGGGAACGTGTCTCCCTTTCAAAGGTTGTATGGTGTCTCTCCTTCCTATAAACATCTCAAATCTTTTGGTTGTCTATGTTATGCTACCACTCCTAAACCTAGTAGGGATAAATTCCAATCTACGGCCATTAAATGTGTCTTTCTGGGTATCCCTGTGGTAAAAAGGGTTACAAACTCCTTAATCTCACCAATCATTTTGTTTTTTTTTCAGATATGTGGTATTTCATGAACATGTTTTTCCTTACTCTTCACCCTCTTTCCGAGTACATCACACTCCTCATGTTCCTTTTTTGGATTGTGCCTCCACTCCTTCTCCCCATTCATTCTCCTTTACTCCTTCATCTTCTTCACCTCATTCTCCTCCTACATCTGTCCCTTCTACCTCTGATTCTCATTCTGCCACTTCCTTGCCAACTACTCCTCTACTTAGGAAGTCTAGCAGGGTCTGCCATACTCCTCCCTATCTTAAAGACTACTTTTGCTCCTCTGCCCTCTCCAATCTTGTATCTGGAACATCCAAGGTGTCTCATGTTGAGCTACAAATGCATGAACCTCGGTTTTACCAGCAGTCTACCTCTAACCCTTCTTGGCAAGAGGTTATGCTACAGGAATTTCAAGCTCTAGAGGTAAATCATACTTGGGATATAGTTCCTCTTCCTCCTCACAAGAAGCCTATTCCATGCAAATGGGTTTACAAGATTAAACAGAAATATGATGGCTCTATTGAGAGGTACAAAGCCAGATTGGTTATTAGAGGTGACACCTAGAAGGAAGGTATTGATTATACTGAGACCTTGTCTCATGTTGTTAAGTTCACTACCATCAAGTGTCTTCTTTCTCTTGCTGCTAAGAGGGGCTGGACTGTGTATCAACTTGATGTGAATAATGCATTTCTTCATGGTGACCTTCATGAAGAAGTGTATATGAAACTTCCACCTGGTCTTCAGATTTCCACTTCTGCAGCTTCTGATTCTTCTCCCTTGGTTTGCAAGCTGAACAAGTTACTTTATGGCCTCAAACAGGCTTCAAGGCAGTGGTTTTCTAAACTGTCTGAGGCTCTGCTATCTAGAGGCTACATTTCAAGTAAGAATGACTATTCTCTCTTCACAAGTCACCTAATTCCTCCTTAACAGTCCTGGCTGTCTATGTTGATGATATATTTCTTGCTGGGGGTGATATAGCCGAGCTTGACAGTCTGAAATCCTTCTTGGATTCTCAGTTCAAGATCAAAGATCTGGGGTCTGTCCATTATTTTTTGGGTTTGGAGGTTACCACGAATACTCAGGGTTACTTGGTCAGTCAATAGAAATTTGCTTCTGACCTCTTGGATGAATTTAACTGTATGCATTTCACTCCAGTAGTGACTCCCCTTGAGTCATTTGTCAAATTAACTTCTGACATGGGCCAGCCACTCACTGATCCCAGTCTTTATAGAAGACTTGTGGGAAAACTCAATTTTTTACAACATACCAGACCTGATATTGCATTTTCTGTCCAACATTTGAGTCAGTTCCTTCAAGCTCCTCAGGTTCCCCACATGCTGGCTGCTATACACGTTCTCAGGTACTTGATGAATGCACCCGGGCAAGGAATTTTCCTTTGAAAGTCTCCTACCACTTCTCTTGTAGCATATTCTGACTCTGATTGGGACACATGCACTGAGTCTCGCAAGTGTGTCACTGTCACGACCCCAAATTCCCTCCGTAGGATGTCGTGATGGCACCTAGTCTCTAAGACTAGGTAAGCCTATCAATGCGGAATAATAATAAATATCTGAAATAAATAAACTACAATTCAAACAATTTCAACTCTCAAAACCCGGTAGAAATAAGTCACAAGCTTCTAAGAATTTATTCTCAATGTCTCTATATGTCAAGGTCTAGATAAAATATAAGGAAGCAACATAAAATGATAGAAGGGGACTCCGGAGTCTGCGGACGCTGGCAGATATACCTCGAAGTCTCCGTGCGCAGGTAACTCAATGACGTCTAGGCTGGTAAAATGTACCTGGATCTGCACAAAAAGATGTACAGAAGCGTAGTATGAGTACACCACAGCGGTACCCAGTAAGTGCCAAGCCTAACCTCAGTAGAGTAGTGACAAGGTCAGGTGAGGCCCTACTGGAATATAATAATGGCATGGTAAAATGTTTATCAATGTAGTAAAATAAAATGACATTGAAAATGAATCAAATAGTATGTCACATTTAATGACACCAAATAATTACAAATAATATCTCGTGGAAATCAAAACAGAATTTTCTTCAACTTTATGAAAATCACAATAATAATCAAAGGCAACTACGGCCATAAATCAATATCAACAAGGGCACTCCCGAGGTACCGTCTCGTAGTCCCAAATCATAAATAAATTCACAATATCTCATTTCCTTATATCACCGCGGGAGCCTTCACAATTTATTTAAAGAAAATATTTTTCCCGAAATAGCATCCCGCATTTTAGCCACCCTTATCACACCGCATGACTTCTAGTAGTTCCCCTACTAGCCACGCGTATCAAGCCACCCTTATCTCACCGCATGCGTTTCAACACCCAGACCTTATACCACCGCATGCGTATCAATATCACAATATATCACAATTTGCACCTCAAGTGCTCAAATAATTTAACTTGCCAAAATAATTCAACAACAATATTTTTCCACAATAAAGAGCTCACGGCTCATGCCAAAATAAATCATCAATAATAGTTTGCCACAATAAAGAGCTCACGGCTCATGCCAAAATAAATTATCAATAATAGTTTGCCACAATAAAGAGCTCACGGCTCATGCCAAAATAAATCATCAATAATAGTTTTCCACAATAAAGAGCTCACAGCTCATGTCAAAATAATTCATCAATAATATTCTTCCACAATAAAGAGCTCACGGCTCCCTCACAATGAGTATAAAAATATTCAGGAGTAAATAATTTAGGAAAATAATATTTCAAAATCTTTACTACGTTGCTTCAATATCAAGTTTAAAAATGTCAAATACTTCATATTAATAATATTTAATTTAAAGAAAATCAACCTTCAAATAATGCACAGAATAAAAGAAACCAAGTTTCAACTAAACAGGTAAAACAATTAGTAAGAAAAGATCAAACAAATTTGAAGTATATATCTCACATCAATGATGAAGAATATAACAAGATAAAATAATTTAATAAATGCGCAACAGTGATCTACACAATTTAAAAATATAATCTTTCGCAATTTAACCCGTGTACACACTCGTCACCTCGTGCACACGACTTTCAACACATTTCAATAATTATCTCAATACCAATCCTAGGGAAAATTTCCCCCACACAAGGTTAGACAAGTCACTTACCTCGACTTGCTTCAATTTAACCAAGTATTATGCTTTTTCCTCGAATTTCCGACTCCGATCGACTCGTATCTAGTCATAATTAATTCGATACAGTCAACAAAAATTATAGTAATCACTTTCATAAGAAAATATTACATTTTTATTAAAATCCAAAATTAGCTCAAAATTTGCTCGTGGGGCCCATTCAATTACGAGTCCACCCATACCAATTTTACCAAAATCCGATAACAACTCGACCTCCAAATCTTAAATTTTCGTTTTTGGAAGATTTTGCAAAAATCTTGATTTCTTCCATTTAAATCCGAAATAAATGATGAATATGACCATGGATTTATGAAATATAATCACATTTGGATATAGGACACTTACCCAAGTTGAAGTCTTGAAAAAATCCTCAAAATCGCCCAAGAACCGTGCTCCAAAACGAAATGAAGGAAATGATCATTTTTGGTCCTTAAGTTTCTGCCCCAAAAACACTATTCCGGTCGCTAAAAGTCCAATCCTGTCGCTAAAAGTGTCACATCTGGTCGCTAAAGGTGCACACCAGGACTATTTATACCAACAGTTTTATTTCACTAAAAAAGCTCTAACTCCATCATACGAACTCGGAATTCGACGATTCTTGTTCCTATGAGTCACAAATAAAACTACAAACCCCTTCGTTCAATCGAAACTCAATTCGGAGCTCATTTGCTCAATGTGATACCAATTTCGCTCGTTAAACAATTAACTCATATTTCGCGCTTAAAACTCAATCGCGACTTGATGAAATTAGACCAAACTTTCCAGATCACTCCTATAATTCATTATTAAAATGTTGAAAGTCTCGAAATCGAATTTCGATCTCTAGAACTAAAAATAGACTTTTGGATCATTACATGCTTATGTTGAAAACATCAAACTCTTCCTCGACAGCCTGTAGTGTATCAATCATAACTTCTTGTACTCAACTCCAACTGCCAAACGGTTTAAAGTTCTGCAAACTAAATACAAAGTACTACAACTTTCATGTTTTGCTCATCGTCCAACTCCTTATAGATTGCGAGATATAAGCTCCCAAAGTCAGCCATGTGCAGCAGAAATTTCTGGCGATGCACACTGCTGTAGCAAAAATCTGCAGTTGCAGCTTTAGTCAATCGATCATAACATTTTGTATAAATGTCTGAATGATAAATGGTTTATCATTCTGGAAACTAGAATCAAAGGACTACAATGAAAATGTTCAGATTCCTTATAGATTTCGAGATATAAGCTTCCAAAATCAGCTCTGCAATTGCACCGGTTGCTGTCCAAAAACAGCTTCTGCAACAGAAAAATTCCAGCAGCTCCTTTTTGTCCGAAATTCATTCCGTTAACCTTCCAAAATCCACCCGAGACCCTCGGTATCTTAACCAAATATATCAACATGTCCCAAAATACAATATGAACTTAGTTGAGGCTTCAAACCATGCCAAACAACGCCGAAATTACGAATCGCGCATCGAATCGAATTATGAGTTTTCAAATCTTCCAACTTCTATATTTTGCGCCGAAACATATCAAATCAATTCCGATTGACCTCAAATTTTGCACACAAGTCATAAATGACATAATGGATTTATAAAAAATTTCATAATCGGATTTCGACCCCGATATCAAAAAGTCAACCCCTCGGTCAAACTTCCCAAAAATTCAACTTTCGGCATTTCAAGCCTAATTCTACTACGGACTTCCAAATAAAATTTCGATCACGCTCCTAAGTCCAAAATCACCATACGGAGCTGTTGGAATTATCAAAATTCTATTTCGGGGTTGTTTGCACATAATTTGACATCCGGTCACTATTTGAACTTAAACTTTTAATTTTTCATCAAAATTCCATATCTCTGGCTAAGGACCTCGGAATTTGATTCCGGGCATACACCTAAGTCCCAAATCACGATACAGACCTATCAAAATTGTCAAAACACTGATCCGAGTCTATTTGCTCAAAATGTTGACCAAAGTCAACTTAGTTGAGTTTTAAAGCTCTAATTCACATTTTAATCCATTTTTCACCTGAAAACTTTTCCGAATTTTTTTTACAGACTGCACACTCAAGTCGAGTAATGGTAAATAGTGCTTAGATAACATAATTAATCATTAAATTTAAAGATGACATTTTGGGTCATCACATTCTCCACCTCTAAAACAAACGTTCGTCCTCGAACGGAGTTAGAAAAAGTACCTGAGCTGGTGAATAAATGTGGATAACATCTGCGTAAATCATTCTCGACCTCCCAAGTCGCCTCCTCGACCGAATGACCCCTCCACTGAACCTTTACAGAAGCAATGTTCTTTGACCTCAGCTTTCGAACCTGCCTATCTAAAATAGCCACTGGTTCCTCATCATAAGATAGATCCTTGTCCAACTGAACCGAACTGAAGTCTAACATATGAGACGGATCGCCGTGATATTTCCGAAGCATAAAAACATGAAATACCGGATGAACTGCAGAAAGACTAGGTGGTAGTGTAAGTCTGTAAGCCACCTCTCCAACTCTCTCAAGAATCTCAAAAGGCCCAATATACCTAGGGCTCAACTTGCCCTTCTTCCCGAACCTCATCACACCCTTCATAGGCGAAACCCGTAGCAATACCCGCTCACCAACCATGAATGCAACATCACGAACCTTCCGATCCGCATAACTCTTCTGTCTAGATTGGGCTGTACGAAGTCGATCCTGAATCAACTTAACCTTTTCCAAGGCATCCTGAACCAAGTCTGTACCCAAAAGTCTAGCCTTGCCTGGTTCGAACCAACCCACTGGAGACCGGCACCGCCTGCCATACAAGGCCTCATACGGAGCCATCTGGATGCTTGACTGGTAACTGTTGTTGTAAGCAAACTCTGCAAGTGGTAAGAACTGATCCCAAGCACCCCCAAAATCTATCACACACGCACGAAGCATATCCTCTAGTATTTGAATAGTGCGTTCGGACTGCCCGTCCGTCTGAGGGTGAAATATTATACTCAACTTCACACGAGTACCTAACCCTCTATGTAAAGCCCTCCAAAACCGTGAGGCAAACTGTGTACCCCGGTCAGAGATGATGGATATCGGTACACCGTGAAGTCTGACAATCTCGCGAATATATACCTGAGCTAGCTGCTCTAAAGAGTAAGTAGTAATCACAGGAATAAAATGAGCTGACTTAGTCAATCTATCTACAATCACCCAAACTGCATTGAACTTCCTCCGAGTCCGTAGGAGCCCAACAACGAAATCCGTAGTGATCTGCTCCCATTTCCATCCTGGAATTTCCAACTTCTGAAGCAATCCACCCGGTCGTTGATGCTCATATTTCACCTGCTGACAATATAGGCACCGAGCTACATATTTCATTATGTCTTTCTTCATCCGCCTCCACCAATAGTGTTGTCTCAAGTCTTGCTACATCTTCGCAGCACCCGAATGTATGGAGTACCGCAAACTGTGAGCCTCCCGGAGAATCAATTCACGAAAACCATTTATATTTGGCACACATAGCCTGCCCTACATCCGTAATACATCTTCATCTCCAATAGTGACTTTCTTGGTATTGCTGTGCTGAACTGTGTCCTTAAGGACAAGTAGATGGGGGTCATCATACTGACATTCCCTGATACGATCATAAAGAGAAGACTGAGAAACCACACAAGCCAAAACTCTACTCGGCTCGAAAACATCCAAACTGACAAATTGGTTGGCCAAGGCCTGAACATCCAAGGCCAGAGGCCTCTCTGCTACCGGTAAATATGCTAAGCTGCCTAAACTCTCCACCTTACGACTCAAGGCATCGGCCACCACATTGGCCTTCCCAGGATGATAGAGAATGGTGATATCATAATCCTTAAGCAATTCCAACCACCTCTGCTGCCGCAAATTAAGATCATTATGTTTAAATAAATGTTATAGACTTTGGTGATCAGTGTAGACCTCACAATGGACACCGTACAAATAATGCCGCCAAAATTTTAAGGCATGAACAATAGTTGCTAACTCCACGTCATGTACATGATAATTCTTCTCATGCACTTTTAACTATCTGGACACGTAGGCAATCACCCTACCGTCTTGCATCAACATCGCGCCGAGACCAATACGCGACGCGTAACAATACACAGTATAAGACCTTGAATATGTAACTAATACCAATGCTTGTGTCGGAGTCAAAGTGATCTTGAGCTTCTGAAAGCTTAACTCACACTCGTCTGACCCTGTAAATGAGGCACCCTCTTGGATCAATTTGGTCTTAATAGTTGTTCATAATCAATTACAGAATCGTCATTTAACCTCATGTTAACAAAAATCTCGTTGCAAACCTTCACAATACTGATAACTAGATGCGAGGCATGAAGACTTCATAATTATTTACTCGAATTAACGAGTCACATTTAACGCCACCTAGGCGGGCACCTATCTCGTAGGTTAAAAATTAATAATTACAACACGAATTTGACAACTATGCCCAAAGAATTTCATATAAGAATTTTCAAATAAGCCTAACATGCCTGACTCCCTATTAGTACTATAGTACAAATTTAATTTCACAAGGGAGAACTTAAACACAAGAATTTTCCTCACAAGGATCTCGTCCTTATATAACTTCCACCGCAGCTCGTAGCCCAGTTTAAACATATCAATTTACATAAAAATGTGAGGATCTCGTCCTCAGTTCTGAATCACAAGTAATATGCACATCGTGCCAATTGAAAATTTCCATTTTCTCCTTTTAAATAATTTCGGTTACACCAAATCACAACACATAATGAACCCCACACCGGTAGGGCATATAATTCACAATTTTCAATTAATTATTCGGAATTTACATAAAAATTTACCGAAATGAGTAACAGAAAGCCACATTTAGCCTCGCAGCTCTTATTAGTGACCAACACGAAATGATTGGCATAGTTATCTCCATAAAATCTCCCAACAGGGGTAAACACATAAGTAGATTATAGAATTATGAAGCTCACTCATAAGTGGAGCACAATAGGAAGACTCGTTTCGATATTGAGAACCGAATCAACTTAAGGAAATTATTCCTTTATATTAAATCGAGGTCGTACCTGTAACGACACCATCTGATGTAGCGACCTCCGCCATACCGTAAAACAAATATATCAACGGCTGGGTCTCCACCTCTAGGATGTCTTTTACTCATATGACCTTCACCCCTAACTGGTCGTGTGGTGGTGTAGTAACTGCAATGGGGCACGTAGCCTGAGTGCTTTGATGAAATAAGTCTCTCCCAAGTTTTTGACAATTTTTCTCATGATGTGCCTAGTATCACCGTATTCATAACAACTTCTTTACGGGTTAGGCTGCTCATATTGAGTCTGTGCCAGATAACTGGAATAACCATTGTAGGAACTCATGTCGGTGGTGCATTAAAAGAACTTACTGGAGCACCCCGAGTAATTCGATGTGCAGACTGGACTGGATGACTGCCTGAGCCAAGTGGGCGGTGTTGCATTGGCTGGTCTGCCTTCTTCATAGGCTTACCACGAACACTGGTGGAGAATTATCTCTCCCAAGGCAAATTTCTTCTTTTGTTATGCTGACTCAACACTGTTGAGCTGACCCATTTCTTAACATACTCTTTGATTCTTCTTTGGGGTAACCCTTACCCCTATTTATACACAACGATCACAAAAGTAGAGCTCCATACAGACAAATCTTGGCACGAACCACATAGTCCAGAATCTCGTCAACAACTATACTTACTCCGAAGCACTCCAAAATCCGCAACAGTGACGTCCACGCTGAGTAGACCTTCTACAAATTTAGAGTTGTTTCTATAACTCCTTTGCTATTGAAGTATATGATTATTAAGGAGGCGGACATACCGCAAGTCCCAACCTTATCCTCTACAAAATCTCAGGTCTTAAATATGTGTAAATTTTAGGGAACCTTTCAGTACCACATATATACATTTCATGCCAAAACTGATATAATACATGACCCCGCAATCCACCCATTGGTAGTGGACTCCCCCTACTCAACGCGAAGTCATAGGTCACAACATCCGATAATCCACAATAATAATCTTCAGAGCTTGTATAAATCAACCAGACGCCAATGTCCGTTGCACCCCGCACATGATTCACTAGGTGATCTCTCAATACGCCCATATCTTCAGTCGGAACCACACGTTAAGGAAATGTTTGAGCATCTCTGGCTCCCTCGTAGTCCATCTGCGGCATCATGAACCGTCGACACACAAACTGATATTGAGTGCGCAATGTCATACACGAGTGGATACAAAGGAATATGAGATATATGTTTCACGCTAAATCAATGCCGCACAATAAGGAATCAAGGAAGTGAATATTTTCCTAACAGTTCCATAGCCTCCCGAAGATAAGTACAGACGTCTCCGTACCGATCCGCAAGACTCTACTAAATCTGCTTGTGACTCATAACACCTATGAACCTAGTGCTCTGATACCAACTTGTCACGACCCCAAATTCCCTCCGTAGGATGTCGTGATGGCACATAGTCTCTAAAACTAGGTAAGCCTATCAATGCGGAATAATAATAAATATCTGAAATAAATAAACTACAATTCAAACAATTTCAACTCCCAAAATCCGGTAGAAATAAGTCACAAGCTTCTAAGAATTTATTCTCAATGTGGAATTCTAGTGTTTTGGCTGTAAAATGAAAAAATGAGGAACGGTCATGGAGAGGCAGTGACTATAGTTCCTTAGGTCGTATTTCATGGTCTGGAAAAATTTTAGGCGATCCGGGTCCGGGAGGCCCTGCCCACTCGGAAGGCATGGGCTATAGCACACGAACATATGGGAATCATGCGGAATTCTAGTTTTTTGGCCGTAAAACGCAAAATAAATGAGAAACAGTGATGGCGATCAAGTGACTATAGTTCTTTAGGTCGTATTTGATGGCCCAAAATAATTTTAGGCAATCCGAGTTCGGGGGGCCCGACCCACTTGAAAGGCGTGGGCTATAGCACACGAAAATATGGGAATCGGGCGAAATTCTAATATTTTTGGCCGTAAAACATTAAAAAAAGATGAACGGTCATGGCAGGGTGGTGACTATTGTTCCTTAGGTCGTATTTGATGGCCCGAAAAAATTATAGGCGATCTGGTTCCGGGGGGCCCTTGCCCACTCGGAAGGTGTGGGCTATATAGCACACAAAAATATGGGAATCGGGCGGAATTCTAGTTTTTTAGCCGTAAAAGGCAAATAAATGAGGAACGGTCATGGTGGGGCATTGGCTATGGTTCCTTAGGTAGTATTTGATGGCCCATAAATATTTATGGCTATTCTGGTCCGGGCGACCCGGGCCCACTCAGAAGGCGTGGGAATCGTGCGGAATTCTAGTTTCTTGGCCGTAAAACACAAAACATGAGGAACGGTCATGGCGGAGTGGTAACTATGGTTCCTTAGATCGTATTTCATGGTCAGGAAAATTTTTAGGTGATCAGGGTCCGGGGGCCCCCGCCCACTCGGAAGACTTAGGCACAGCACATGAAAATATGGGAATCAGGCGGAATTCTAATTTTTTTTGGCCGTAAAACGTAAAAAAATATGAACGGTCATGGCGGGGCGGTGACTATTGTTCCTTAGGTCGTATTTGATGGCCCAGAAAAATTGTAGGCGATCCAGTTCCGGGGGAACCGTGCCCACTCGGAAGGCGCTATCCCTTGGAAAAACAAAAGGTAGCACCGAAGAAAGGAAAGAGCGAGATGTTGGTTTTTGTTGTTCCCGCGAAGCGAAGATCATTCGCTTGGCGAATAAAGTGGGTCACCCTCTTTTTGGCTTCGGCCAAACACTTTTTCTCGCTGGTCAAGCTTTCTACAAAAAAAGCGATGCAAGAACATATTCTTTTATCTAAGCTTCTTCCCTGTGCATTAGCTCCCCCCCATCGTAGATGGTTCAGCCACGCCCGGTGCCATGAAATGATTGAGAACTACGACGGGGACAAAATGAATTTTGTTCTTTGTATTCAATAAGTATTGCATGACCGAATAATTCAAGAAAGGTCGGACTACGGGGAGGGTCCTTTTAAGTAGATGACTCGTCGGGCGGCCGTATCGGGACTTCTTTGGGAAAAAGAACTTGAATAAGTTTGTTTTTCCGAAAGAGTCGTCATTTTCTATTAGGAACGCTATGTCATTTTCAATCCCGGCATATTTCGAATACTTGAAGGCCTTGTTGACACGAAGTGATTTAGAAAGATTCTTCTTTATCGATGGTGATCAGTCATGGTATCCATAGCCTTGCTTCTTTTTAGGCCAAATCCTGATTTCGTTTTGCTTCTCCCGATCGTCGAGCCTGATCGACTCGACTCTTTTCCCTGCCCCCATCCTCTCCTGTACCGTCGCTTGAATGAAGACACCCGATCGGCCCGACATTCCCAAATGCCCCCCACGGGCCCTTCCCCTTTACAGGTCTGGATATTTTGCGTCGTTTCAGTCATCGTGGTCGACGGGGAAGAAAGAAATGAATGAATATTCTTTTGGGAAAGTGTATAATAATACACCTACCGAGACAAAATCCAAAGGTGAGTCTCATAAGTGGACGTATCGAACCGAAATAAGATCTCAAATTGACATCTTGATACACTGATTTACCAAAATAATAAATAGAATCAATGGTGACTCCGCCGTGGGAAGAGCCGCTTCCTTCTTGCTTGATAGGGGGGACTTCCATTCACCAGCGCAGACTAAAATTTCTCTCTGAACCGTGCTGGATAGTCACCTATCACACGGCTCTCAAACCCAACCTATGGTGGATCCCGGGAGACAAAGTCAAAATGCAACATCCTTTGCCCCATACTTTGAGATGCTATACCCTGCCGATCAAGGGGCGAGGCTGCTCGTGATAGGCAACGCTTTAAGCCGCTATCGTTCGGTTCGGATAAGTCAAGTTCCTTCGGTCGCTTCGCTCAGGCGGTCTTCCCTTATCTTCCCTAACGTTCAGAGTAGTTATGGGTTGAGATGAGAAAGGAGCACCGGCCGAACGCAATGAATGAATAAGAAATTGACAGCAAAGGGAATCAATGATTCTTCGTTTGTATTGAACCGCTTGCAAAATCAAATCTTGTTCCACAAGATCCTATATCAGCTAAACATCCTCCTTGCATTTATGCCGGAGACGTCGCCAGTGCTATGGGATTTGTCTTATGTAGATCAAAAATGATGAATAGGATTATGGCACTCCACTCGCCGCCAATGCAGAAGGATGCGGTAGAAAAGAATGGAACACTGTTTCGCTTTGTTGGATGCGTTGGATCCCGTATAACAAGCAAGCTCTTTACCCTAAAATTCAAACATGTGGGCACAAAATGCTATCCTACTTTATTGTTACGTAGCAATAGAAGCCTGCTTATGCTGCTTTGGCGGCACTTTTTCGCCTTCTCTTCACTCTGGACAGGAGCTCTAGTGGATAGGGGGAGGGAGCAGGTGAAGCGTGTCGTTCGTAATGGAAAGAAAGATACCACTACTTCGCCTCTTTGTTGGACCACCAGCGCGAACACAGTATTCTCTGACCAGGACCAGGAACTAATTCGAATTTGGATCTTGACATGTCAGTGGTTTTTAACCGTAGGCATTTTGCCAGGAAGTTGGTGGGCTTATCATGAATTAGGTCGGGGTGGCTGGTGGTTTCGGGATCCCGTAGAAAATGCTTCTTTTATGCCTCGAGTATTAGCCACAACTCGTATTCATTCAGTAATTCTACCCCTTATTCATTCTTAGACCTCATTTCTTAATATTGTTACTTTTCCATGATGTGTCTCAGGAACTTTTTCAATACGGTCCGGATTCCTAGCTCCCGTTCATAGTTTTGCTATAGATGATCCACGAGGAATCTTTTTATGGAGGTTCTTCCTTCTAATGACCAGCATATCTATGATTCTTTTCTCCCAGATGAAGCAGCAGGCATCGGTCCGTAGAACCTATAAAAAAGAGATGGTTGTGGCACAAAGTACTCTTGTGCTCCTACGTCATTCGGCAGCCCACCCCCTTATGTTATGGAAGAATTGAGCTTATTGATGGGCTGGTTATTCAGAGCCAGCAATTGGCTGTTGGATTTCGTCTCGCAACTAGAAGAAAATCGCTTCGGGGTCACTGTGGTGTGGCTGAATGTAGAGCAGTCCGCCCTTACAGCCTTTGATCAATAAATTTTTATAACTTCGGAAGATGGTCAGTAGCTTGCTTCCAAGACACTACACTAGATGGGCATGTAGTTGTAGTATTCGGCCCAGAATGCCTCTATATGTCAAGGTCTAGATAAAATATAAGGAAGCAACATAAAATGATAGAAGGGGACTCCGGAGTCTGCGGACGCTGGCAGATATACCTCGAAGTCTCTGTGCACAGGTAACTCAATGACGTCTAGGCTGGTAAAATGTACCTGGATCTGCACAAAAAGATGTGCAGAATCGTAGTATGAGTACACCACAGCGGTACCCAGTAAGTGCCAAGCCTAACCTCAGTAGAGTAGTGACGAGGTCAGGTGAGACCCTACTGGAATATAATAATGGCATGGTAAAATGTTTATCAATGTAGTAAAATAAAATGACATTGAAAATGAATCAAATAGTATGTCACATTTAATGACACCAAATAATTACAAATAATATCTCGTGGAAATCAAAACAGAATTTTCTTCAACTTTATGAAAATCACAATAATAATCAAAGGCAACTACGGCCATAAATCAATATCAACAAGGGCACTCCCGAGGTACCGTCTCGTAGTCCCAAATCATAAATAAATTCACAATATCTCATTTCCATATATCACCGCGGGAGCCTTCACAATTTATTTAAAGAAAATATTTTTCCCGAAATAGCATCCCGCGTTTTAGCCACCCTTATCACACCGCATGACTTCTAGTAGTTCCCCTACTAGCCACGCGTATCAAGCCACCCTTATCTCACCGCATGCGTTTTAACACCCAGACCTTATACCACCGCATGCGTATCAATATCACAATATATCACAATTTGCACCTCAAGTGCTCAAATAATTTAACTTGCCACAATAATTCAACAACAATATTTTTCCACAATAAAGAGCTCACGGCTCATGCCAAAATAAATCATCAATAATAGTTTGCCAGCTCATACCAAAATAAATCATCAATAATAGTTTGCCACAATAAAGAGCTCACGGTTCATGCCAAAATAAATCATCAATAATAGTTTTTCACAATAAAGAGCTCACAGCTCATGTCAAAATAATTCATCAATAATATTCTTCCACAATAAAGAGCTCACGGCTCCCTCACAATGAGTATAAAAATATTCAGGAGTAAATAATTTAGGAAAATAATATTTCAAAATCTTTACTACGTTGCTTCAATATCAAGTTTAAAAATGTCAAATACTTCATATTAATAATATTTAATTTAAAGAAAATCAACCTTTAAATAATGCACAGAATAAAAGAAACCAAGTTTCAACTAAACAGGTAAAATAATTAGTAAGAAAAAATCAAACAAATTTGAAGTATATATCTCAGATCAATGATGAAGAATATAACAAGATAAAATAATTTAATAAATGCGCAATAGTGATCTACACAATTTAAAAATATAATCTTTCACAATTTAGCCCGTGTACACACTCGTCACCTCATGCACACGACTTTCAACACATTTCAATAATTACATCAATACAAAGTTAGACAAGTCACTTACCTCGACTTGCTTCAATTTAACCAAGTATTATGCTTTTTCCTCGAATTTTCGACTCTGATCGACTCGTATCTAGTCATAATTAATTCGATACAGTCAACAAAAATTACAGTAATCACTTTCATAAGAAAATATTATATTTTCATTAAAATCCGAAATTAGCTCAAAATTTGCCCGTGGGGACCACATCTCGGAATCCGGCGAAACTTACAAAATCTGATAACCCATTCAATTACGAGTCCACCCATACCAATTTTACTAAAATCCGATAACAACTCGACCTCCAAATCTTAAATTTTTATTTTTGGAAGATTTTACAAAAATCTTGATTTCTTCCATTTAAATCCGAAATAAATGATGAATATGACCATGGATTTATGAAATATAATCACATTTGGATATAGGACACTTACCCAAGTTGAAGTCTTGAAGAAATCCTCAAAATCGCCCAAGAACCGTGCTCCAAAACTCCAAAACGAAATGAAGGAAATGACCATTTTTGGTCCTTAAGTTTCTGCCCCAAAAACACTATTCTGGTCGCTAAAAGTCCAATCCCGTCGCTAAAAGTGTCACATCTGGTCGCTAAAGGTGCACATTAGGACTATTTATACCAACAGTTTTATTTCACTAAAAAAGCTCTAACTCCATCATACGAACTCGGAATTCGACGATTCTTGTTCCTATGAGTCACAAATAAAACTACGAACCCCTTCGTTCAATCGAAACTCAATTCGGAGCTCATTTACTCAATGTGATACCAATTTCGCTCGTTAAACAATTAACTCATATTTCGCGCTTAAAACTCAATCGCGACTTGATGAAATTAGACCAAACTTTCCAGATCACTCCTATAATTCATTATCAAAATGTCGAAAGTCTCGAAATCGAATTTCGATCTCTAGAACTAAAAATGGACTTTTGGATCATTACATGCTTATGTTGAAAACATCAAACTCTTCCTCGACAGCCTGTAGTGTATCAATCATAACTTCTTGTACTCAACTCCAACTGCCAAACGGTTTAAAGTTCTGCAAACTAAATACAAAGTACTACAACTTTCATGTTTTGCTCATCGTCCAACTCCTTATAGATTGCGAGATATAAGCTCCCAAAGTCAGCCCTGTGCAACAGAAATTTCTGGGGATGCACACTGTTGTAGCAAAAATCTGCAGTTGCAGCTTCAGTCAATCGATCATAACATTTTGTATAAATGTCTGAATGATAAATGGTTTATCATTATGGAAACTAGAATCAAAGGGCTACAATGAAAATGTTCAGATTCCTTATAGATTTCGAGATATAAGCTTCCAAAATCAGCTCTGCGATTGCACCGGTTGCTGTCCAAAAACAGCTTCTGCAGCAGAAAAATTCCAGCAGCTCCTTTTTGTCCGAAATTCATTCTGTTAACCTTCCGAAATCCACCCGAGGCCCTCGGTACCTTAACCAAATATACCAACATGTCCCAAAATACAATATGAACTTAGTTGAGGCTTCAAACCATGCCAAACAACGCCGAAATTATGAATCGCGCATCGAATCGAATTATGAGTTTTCAAATCTTCCAACTTCTATATTTTGCGCCGAAACATATCAAATCAATTCCGATTGACCTCAAATTTTGCACACAAGTCATAAATGACATAATGGATTTATAAAAAATTTCAGAATCGGATTTCGACCCCGATATCAAAAAGTCAATCTCTCGGTCAAACTTCCCAAAAATTCAACTTTCGGCATTTCAAGCCTAATTCTACTACGGACTTCCAAATAAAATTTCGATCATGCTCCTAAGTCCAAAATCACCATACGGAGCTGTTGGAATTATCAAAATTCTATTCCGGGGTCATTTGCATATAATTTGACATCCGGTCACTATTTGAACTTAAACTTTTAATTTTTCATCAAAATTTTATATCTCTGGCTAGGGACCTCGGAATTTGATTCCGGGCATACACCTAAGTCCCAAATCATGATACAGACCTACCAAAATTGTTAAAATACTGATCCGAGTCTGTTTGCTCAAAATGTTGACCAAAGTCAACTCAGTTGAGTTTTAAAGCTCTAATTCACATTTTATCCATTTTTCACCTGAAAACTTTTCCGAAATTCTTTTACGGACTGCACACTCAAGTCGAGTAATGGTAAATAGTGCTTAGATCATATAATTAATTATTAAATTTAAAGATGATATTTTGGGTCATCACAGTCACTGGCTTTTTCATTAGTTTTGGTGGTTGCCCTATTTCTTGGAAATGCAAGAAGTAGCCTACAATCTCTCTTTCTTCTGCTGAAGCTGAATATAGAGCTTTGAGGAAAGTTGTGGCTGAAATCTCCTGGCTGATTCGTTTATTTGCTGATCTTGGTCTGATTTTTCACTCTTCTGTTTAGGTGTTTTGTGACAGCCAAGCTGCACTTCATATTGTCAAAAATCCTGCCTTTCACGAGAGGACTAAGCATATTGACATTGACTGCCATTTTGTTCGGGATTGCTTACAAACTGGCTTGATCTCTCTTCACCACATTTCTACTGCTGACCAGCCTGCTGACATTTTAACCAAGTCTCTTGCAAGGCCTCTTTGTCACACCCCTTTTTTTTACCCCAAAAAAGATATATTAGTGTGTTATTTTATAGATTGTGGATTAAAGAGTTTTTCCAATTGAAGTGACAAATTTGAATAGGGATTATTTTATTTACAGAGTCGCCACTTGGAATTAATTTTTCGGTGTTCCAAGTTACCTTTTATTTGAATCCCTAATCAAAGGAAGATTTGACTCTATTATTAATTGGTCTGCAAAAATAAAATCCGAGTAAGAAATTCTGTTGACCGGGGAGAAGGTGTAAGGCATTTCCCGAGTCCCGTGGTTCTAGCACGGTCACTTTATTGACTTAACCTTGGCTTGAATTTATTTTGGATAAACTGTGTTTTATTTGGATTTTTATGTTTTACCTATCCACTTTTAATTATTAAAATTATTAAAGAAAAGATTTGAATAAAATTGTCCTAACCGCACCGCGCAAACGATTGTGTGACCGAGATAAATTTTATTGATTTTGTCATAACCGCGCTACGCAAGTGAATCCGCAGTCATGACGAGGATTATTAGTTCGTTATTACTTTTGGAGAAAATTACAACATTCGAAGAAAATAATTTTGAAATTTATTGAAAGTTAACTATCGCGCTACGCAAACGAATCCGCGAGTTTAGCAATGGATTTATTAAATTAAAAATTAACTAAAACTAACGAGTATGGTATGACATTATTGAATTAATTTAATGAAAATAATATCAACGCTACGCAAGCGAGCCCGTGAAGTTAAAGCGTTCCTACTAATTGCCTAACATTTAAATTAATTATTAAGGAGACTAAGTTGTAAAGTTATTTTAATAAAAGAAAATTCTGGTTTTTATTGAGATTATTTGACTAAAATAAAAATATGAAAAGTTGGGCTAACTTATTATTTTAAAGAGTGGACAACCATTGATTTAAAAGGGAATGAGCCAACTATTTGAGTATCAAAACTGCTGGCCCTTTTTAAACATGCTTTGGCATTGGGCCAGCCCTTGCTTATTAAAAACAAAAATGGGCCAGATTAGTTATCAGTGAAAATGGGCCAACATATTAGTTCATTTGGCCCTTTATTCTTGTTAGCCCAATCTTATTAAATACTAAACTAATACATTGTGCCCATTTTCAAACTTTTCATCAAGTCTTTAATAATTTTTTTTTCTACGACATGATCAAGATTCTCATAAAGTACTACTTAAAGATTAATAGAGAAGTGCTAAGAGGCAATAAATAAATAAATAAATAAATAAGGCAAAAAAGGTCATGGATTTAACATTATGATCCAAAGCTTGATTTCAAGATTTAAACCTCAACATTCATCCATATAGTAAATTTTCTTGCATATGCTTCAAGTAATCTAAACATGCTCAAATCCTTATCAATTGCTATTAAAAAATCTGCATTACAAAGTTTAAAGGTTACTTGGGTCGCAGAAAATAAATATAGCAGTGAAGAATGAGAGCTCAGCAACAGAAAACAACAGAGAACAACAGCAAAATCAGCAGAAATCCAGCAGCAAATCGTGTTTAAATAGCCCGAAAACCTTAGAGAAGAAACCCAGAACTAACTCTAAAGAAGACTTCTACTTTTCTAAAGTTTGCACTCGACGATTCACTCACAAAGTGCAAAACTTTTCAGCTTACTAAAGTATTCAGCTGCTGATTTTTTGTTCAACCATATGTGTGTTCAAGCAACTCTCAAGATCTCCTCTCAGTGTAAGATAGAGTGTGTGTCCTCTTCAGTGAGTAAGGATAGCCCTTTAAATAGGTAAATAAATCAGATTTTTTGGACAGATTTTGATTCTCCAAAAGTCTGTCCAAAAGACTGCCTTTGTGTGCTAAACACTGTTCAAAAGTTGTCAAAAAGTGTTGTATTTGTCACCACACAATGACTTTTGAGTTTTGCACTCCAAAGTCTTTGCATAGTAAAAACAACCAAACTTGTACTATTCCTTCTATAATTTCAGCTTTTATCAATACAAAATTCAAATACTCAAATCCAATAAAAATAAATTCACTAAGCACTTGAAACTTTTATCATAAACTATCATGACTAAGCGAATAACTATTTCAAAAATAATGAATAACTAATTATCAGTGATTAATAACTATGAACGACTAAGCTAACATAAATTAAACACAACTAATAATAAAAATATAAATAATATAAATAATAATAATAAAAAAATCATAAATTATGCTAGACATAAACTAAATACAATACAATTAGAAAAAATAGACAAAAGAAATGAGAATAGGGGTATACCAAACGAGGGCGTTGAGGGTGGTCGCCGGAATTTGGCCGGATTTTTAGTTGCCGGATTTTCGGGATGGAATTGACATCAATAGGTAGGTCTTGATGAGCTTTATCCGTTGATGTAGGTATTGTGGGGTGGTAGTGGCCGGAACTTCAAGATTTTGGGAAAAAATAGAAGGCAAAAGTTTCCTAGATCTACAATTCAAGGAGTTTGAGGGGTTTTTGAAGGAATTGGTTTGGAGATATGGGAAGAGGAGGTTGTGGAGATTACATGGTGTGAATGGGGGTGTTTGGAGGTTGGCCGCCACCGGTGGGCGATTTTCGACGGCGGTGGCGGCGGCGGAGAGAAGAGAGAAAGAGTTATGGGGGAAATGAGGGAATTTTTCCGATTTTTGAGGCTTTAAATACCTCTTGAGAGATCAAATATGGACCATTATATCAAGGGGTGATATTTGATCTTGGGTCACTTAATGAAGCGACGTAGTTTTGAGGCAAAACTACGTCATTTCAAACCCTTTCATGGGCAGCCCCTTATCTTGCACTTTTGGCCACTTTCTCTTTCAAATTTGGCCCAATTTCTTCCTTAATCCTACTTATTAAACTAAATTTACACAAACAAATAAATTAATTAAGTAACTTATTCAAATAATCAATTAACTAGATTAATTCACCAATTGAAATAGTTAGTTAATTCCTAAAATGCACAAATAAAGAAAGAACTATTTTTTGATATTTTTATGATAGGAAATATGCAATCAAAGACACAAAAATTGGGAAAAATAATTAAAGTAACATAACACTAATGACTTTAGGAGGTGTTAAAATAGTACAAAAATTAGGTATTCACAGCTGCCCCTCTTTGCTCGAGAACATGAAGAGTTTTCGTGCAAAGAAAAGTGAATACCATGGCTAAATGTTGCTCACATATCACTCCAATGAAAGAATTTTTGAAAAATGGTGACCGAACCCTGTTTCCGAGGTTGCCTACATATCCTTGTTTAGAGGAATCAGGTCATTGTAGTTCTAGGAAAATTTGGTAGCTGGGACTACCGGACACTAGATTTAAGACTGTTGTTGTTGCTGTTGTTGTTGTTGTTACTGTTACTTACTGCTTACATCAAAAGGAAAAGAGAAGAGAACTACATATGTCTGCAAACTAAGAGTTATAAAATTCCTAATCTATGTGTCTTGTGGAGTCAAATCTTGATTCTTGACCCGCTCACTTGTGTTGGCCTTAGACTGGATCTTGATACTCTTTGAAGAAAAGATTATGGCTTATTCTCGGTCACTCGCCTTCCTGATTTGAAATTGAGAAGATGAATCGTGAGATGTTGGGTCGGTGACACATTATCAAAATTAACTCCAACTATCTTGTGATCGAAAGATTTCTTTCTTCTGATGAGAAACTAAAACCGCAAGCTTTAATCATCACAACATGTGCTCTACGATAGGTCCTGCAAAGCCATCAAAGACAAACAAAACGAACAAAATTTTCTGCCCCAGTTTGGCACGGAGAAAATTTTGTGAGTTATTAGGTAAAGCTGCAGATCAGCTTATTTTATTTGAAAGATGCAAAAATGAAACTAAAGTCTCCGAAAAGAATGTTCTTATCTTAGGTGTAAAATTGATATAACTTGGACTTAGGAGGTGCGTGTCTCATGGGTAACATTGGAATGACTGTGAGATTGAAGGACTCGAATTAGGAATTACGTCTCCTTGGATTAATGACTCATATTAGGAAGTGCATCTCCTATTAGAATGAACACGGTTGACTCAAGCTAGGAAGTGTGTCTCCTACGAGTGAGGTTGAAGGACTTGGACTAGGAAGTGCGTCTCCTAGGATTGGTGGTTTGGATTAGGAAGTGTGTCTCCAATTGGAATGACTCAAGCTAGGAAGTGCATCTCCTATGAGTGAGGTTGAAGGACTTAGACTGGGAAGTGCGTTTCCTAGGATTGGTAGTTTGGATTAGGAAGTGCGTCTCATATTGGAATGACTCAAACTAGGAAGTGCGTCTCCTACGAGTGAGGTTGAAAGACTCGGACTAGGAAGTGCGTCTCCTAGGATTAATGATTCAGATTAGGAAGTGCGTCTCCTATTGGAATGACTCAAACTAGGAAGTGCGTCTCCTACGAGTGAGGTTGAAAGACTCGGACTAGGAAGTGTGTCTCCTAGTATTAATGGTTCAGATTAGGAAGTGCATCTCCTATTGGAATGACTCAAACTAGGAAGTGCGTCTCCTACGAGTGAGGTTGAAAGACTTGGACTAGGAAGTGCGTCTCCTAGGATTGGTGGTTTGGATTAGGAAGTGTGTCTCCAATTGGAATGACTCAATCTAGGAAGTGCGTCTCTTACGAGTGAGGTTGAAAGACTTGGAATGTAACCGGGGGTTGGCGCCCTGTATCACTGAGAAAGAATGTAACCAGGGGTTGCCACCCTATATCACTAACAAAGAATGTAACCAGGGGTTGGCACCCTGTATCACTGAGAATGAATGTAACCAGGGATTGGCGCCTTGTATCACTAACAAAAAATGCAATCAAGGGTTGGCGCCCTGTATCACTAAGGGGGAATATAATCAAGGGTTGGTGCCCAAACTAGGAAGTGCGTCTCCTACGAGTGAGGTTGAAAGACTTGGAGGGAATGTAACCAGGGGTTGGTGCCCTGTATCACTGAGAACTAATGTAACCAGGGGTTGGCACCCTGTAGCACTAGCAAAGAATGTAACCAGGGGTTGGCGCCTTGTATCACTAAGAAAGAATATAACCAGGGGTTGGCGCCTTGTATCACTAACAAAGAATGTAACCAGAGGTGGGCGCCCTGTATTACTAAGGGGGAATATAATCAAGGGTTGGCGCCCAAACTAGGAAGTGTGTCTCCTACGAGTGAGGTTGAAAGACTTGGAGGGAATGTAACCAGGGGTTGGTGTCCTGTATCACTGAGAACGAATGTAACCAGGGTTGGCGCCCTGTATCACTAATAAAGAATGTAACCAGGGGTTGGCGCCCTGTATTACTGAGAAAGAATGTAACCAGGGATTGGCGCATTGTATCACTAAGAAAGAATGTAACCAGGGGTTAGTGCCCTGTATCACTAAGGGGGAATATAATCAAGGGTTGGCGCCCAAACTAGGAAGTGCGTCTCCTACGAATGAGGTTGAATGGCTTGGACTAGGAAGTGCATCTCCTAGGATTGATAGTCCTGATCAGGAAGTACGTCTCCTATTGGAATAACTTAAACTAGGAAGTGTGTCTCATACGGATGAGGTTGAAGGTCTTGGAGTGAATGTAACCAGGGGTTGGCGCCCTGTATCACTGAGAAAGAATGTAACCAGGGGTTGGCGCCCTGTATCACTAAGGGAGAATAATATCAAGGGTTGGCGCCCAAACTAGGAAGTGCATCTCCAACAAGTGAGGTTGAAAGACTTGGAGGAAATGTAACCAGGGGTTGGCTCCCTGTATCACTGAGAACGAATGTAACCAGGGGTTGGCGCCCTGTATCACTAACAAAGAATGTAACCAGGGGTTGGCTCCCTGTATCACTGAGAAAGAATGTAACCAGGGGTTGGCGCCCTGTATCACTAAGAAAGAATATAATCAAGGGTTGGCGCCCTGTATCAGTGAGAAAGAATGCAACCAGGGGTTGGCACCCTGTATTACTAAGAGAAAATATGGTCAGGGATTGGCACCTTGTATCGCTGAGAGAATGTAACCAAGGGATGTCGCCTTATATCACTTAGAGAAAAAGTAACCAGCGATAGGATACCTTGTATTAAAATGGAACCTCACTAAGGATTAGTGTACCTTAGGTTGGAAAATACTGCTAGGAATTGGTGTACCCTATACTGAACATGCGACTAGGGTGTGGTGTGACCTATATCAAAATGGGATCTCAACTAAGGACTGATGTACCTTATGCTGGAAAATGCAGTGGTTGATGATGTAATTATGGGCATGCCTAGAAAGAAGAAGTAGAATCTTTGAAGAACTTACCTTTGGTGACATTCGTACTTTGAGAACTGCATTTCTACGCTACTTTGTTTCCTGCTTCAAACAAAGAAAGATTTGTGAGTTTAACAGTGGTGGTCGGTTTGTGGCCTTGATGCCCTGATTAGTTTGAATTTGCAGCCACCTTGCTGAAAAAGAACTGATTCTTTCAGCGCGATACCGAGTTGCTCGGATACTCTGTATTGCCTTCTGGAAATATTGGCTTTACATCTTTGCCCCCGACTACTTTCGTACCCGAATGTCTAAGGTGATGTTGAACCTTGTCTATAAATCAAGTCTTTACTTTGGTGATTTCTTCCTTTAAAAATCAAACTTGATTATCTTGCACCCGATATCAGTTTGTGTTTGTGGTGCTATAAGCTTTGCCCATAAAGCAAGTCTTGCTTAGTGACTTTTTCGATTTCTTTGAAACACTTTGTTCGGCTTATCAGAGGAAATCACAGTTGGATTTGTGCCTTTGTCAATGCCGTGTATGCCCCACATGATTTATTTTGCATTTCCGGGAAATGGTGACCAATTTTGTGGCCCTTTCTTTGTTGGATTTCTAAGCAAATAGAGACCAGCAAAGTCTTCTCTTTGGAACTTCCGTTTGCATGAACCCTCGGATCATGTTTAACTTCAACAACTTATTGTGCATGTTGCTCCCTCGGTATGTCCTCTTTGATGTACTAGGATAGACAGTTAGAAAGCTGGTAACAAATTTTGAAATCATTTCATGTTTGTTTTAACAAAGACTCACTCAAAATAATAATGGAAATGGACACAATGACACAATGTAAAAGTGAGAAGGAATAGTATTTAACTGAAAATGCCACTTTAGGGGGAAAGGAAGAAAGAAAAAGGAATAATAAAAATAAAAATAATAAAATAAAAGGGACTCCTTTGAATATGGTAGCCAACTTTAATGATCATGACATGCATTTTGGACTGAGGGGCCGAATCTATCCAACAAATCTACCCTTTCTTCTTGTTGTTCCTTTTCGTCTTTGAAGTTGGCCTCTTTGTGCCAATCATTTGCATCAAATCACAGCTCACCTTCGACCAACAGTGCCTCGAAAGGTTTTCACTAACCAGCCTCTCTCATTTATTTATCTCTACTTACTATCGCCTTACAGTGCCCATGAGGGTTTTCACCAATAAGACTCTCTCATTTTCATTCATTATCTTTTTTTTGTGCGAGAAACTTGAACTGTTCTATGTCATGTGAAAATTGTTGCTTATTGCTTGTTTCCCTTGGCATTCTTAAAGACTAATTGAGAGGTCTTTATTTGGAAGGCTTTTGGATAGGGATAGAAAGAAAGGGTCGCATGAAGGCTCAAAATAGATCAAAGATGATAGGGTTATATATTTACAACTCTTGGAATCGACTCTTCATAAAAATATATATAAAAAATTGTTCCCCAGTTTCAGATACTGGAGAATTTTTATTTTTTAATTTGGTTAGACTGAACCCTCGTGTAGAGATGCATACGTATCCTTTAAAGGAATCAAGTCAAACGTAGTTCAAACTAACATGAAATATTTCTTTTTTGTTTTTCTTTTCATCTTTTTTTTTCTTTTCTTTTTTCCCTTTTTCCCCTTTTTTTTGTATAATCAAATTGTCCTAGCTCCTATTTTCTGGTGGCATGGATATTCAATTTTTTTTTGTTTTTTTAGACTCTATACTTGATTCCAAAAGTAGGGTTCAAAGAAAATAAAGCAGGCTCAAAAGGGATGACGAAGGATATAAAGTGTTTGGGTAGCAGAAAAAGGGCCTCTCAGCCTCAAGAATGCCAAACATTCTATCTCTTCTCAAGTTCAACATTGATGGACATGACTGTCTTCTTAGTTTTGTTAGTCGTATAGCTCCATTGTCAATATCTTGTTTGCAACAAATGACTTTTGACAATTTGGAGTCACCTTTTCTTGGCTTTTGTCTTGATGTGAAATGATATACTTCAGTACCAGCTAATCCATTTAAATTCCCCGGAATGCACCTTCTCTGGAGATTTGGGTCATCTTCCCTGATATGATTAGATTATGGCAGGCCGTGGCAAAAACCTTTTTCATTGATTAGTCCAACAAAACTTTAACCCATTCAAATATCCTTAAGTCGGATTTTCATGATAGGTTGAGATGAAGATGTTTAACCTCTACGGATGTAACTATTTTGGTTCCTCGTGAACTTGACACACACTTATCATCAAAGTGTTTCAGCCTTTTCCTTATCTTCATAGTGTTTTTCCTTGATTTAATTCAAGACTGGACATGCCTTTTAAAATATAGCCGAAAACTCTGCATGCATGTCATGTCACTGAAATTGGCGTGAAAAGAACTATATATGCAAGAAGAATTAAAAACAATGGATAAAATGACACAAAACGAAAAGTTGCATTTTATTGATTAAAGGATAGAGATGTTTGATGACATGACAAACAAACAACATCTGGATCACAACCTCGAAGTAATCCAGATAATAGAAATTATGACAAAATAAGTTACCAAGACTCCTTTCCGGCAAGGAGGGGAGTGACTTTCCAATTACCAAGCTTGATATATTAGCTACGCATTTGCACATCAGCATTACTACTGAATTCAATAAGATTGCTTTGGAATCAACATTCAAATTTTGACTTTTTGGTCAAACCGTTCCCCAATATTGGCTATCGGATTCCAGGACTGGCGGCATGAGAAATTTCATAGCAACCAATTTGCCAAAAGACTTGGAAGAATCCTCATGTCCCTAACATCATAAATCGTTCATCGTTTCACACAAAGCATGCCCTATTGCTCAAACTTGATAAAAGTCAACCAACAGTTTTCTCTTTTTTTCACCACCAAACTGTGTACTTGCCTTTTCGTGACCTTAGTCGAATCAACAATAGTGATGCTTATTCCCTTGGTTGAGAAGACGATAGAGTGATCCTGGATTGTTTTCGTGATTTACCATTGCAAACCGACAAACCGACCACCTTTAACTAGCTTTTATTTCAAAACAACAAGCATGTTAGAATGAACACACTTTTTTGCTCTCTTTTTTTTTTTTTACTTTTTTCTTTTCAAAATCATTTGATCGAACATGATGTGGGTTGCCTAAGTATCATGTGGGAACATGAATCAGATCTTGCGTAGTTCATGGAAGATCAGTAATAAAGTAAATAAAGTAACTCCTTTTTTACTCATATATAAATAACCCCATGAAACCTCTTAGCAAAGAAAATATTTTGGATTTTTTTTTGTTGAAAGAAAACTTCTAAAGAAAGATATTTTTTTGATTTCGCTTTTTTTTTGTTTTGTTATTATTTTTTTTTTAATCTTCGAAAGAAAGACTTTTTTTTAAAAAAAAGAAAGAAAATATTTTGGATTTTTTTTTTGTAAATTTAAAAAGACAGAAAATATTTTTTGGATTTTGATTTTTTTTTGAATTTTGAGAGAAAGACTTTTTTTTAAAAAAAGAAGAAAATATTTTTGGATTTTTGAATTTGATGTCTCATAGAAAGACTTCCAAAGAAAGAATTAAAGAAAAATATATTTTTTGTATTTTTAAAAATTGGGGGCCGGAACCAATGAGATTTGCCTACGTATCTCACATCCGGTGAGAATCAGACCCGCGTAGTTCAGTTAAAACCGGCTATGTTTCTTCTTCTTTTTTGATTTTTATGAAAATTAATCTTTATAAATCATATGCACTAGACCACATCATTTTTTCTTTGTTCATTAAACTGATTTATGCTAAAGTCGGTCGATATGCAAGCCTCCCAAATAATGCAACAAGTAGCATATAACATGACATAATGGTCTCAACAAGGTACCTGTCCTACAACAGAACTCGACCCATGTGTTGAGCGCTGCTAAGTCAAATGCACACGATACAAATAAAGCGTAGCCTACTAGGGATATTCATTGCTTGTGGCTTGTTCTTCTAAGTTTCCAAAATCATAAAGGAGATGGTTTCTAGACTTAGCTTACCCGGGCGGACAACCCGAGCCGAGGAGCGTCAAACGTCACCAGTAGTAGAACAACACTGTCTAGCTAACGACTCTCTCGCCTAAACATGTGTGACTAAATCCTTCTCTAGAAGCTGGTAGGCTAACTACTTTATCTCAAGACAGAAATTTTGTGATGCTGGTAGGAAAACACAACATAACTAACTATCAGAACACTCAGAGGGGTACGAGAGAGAATACAATTTATATGTACAGTTCAAAAATATCAAAGCAGTAAAAAGTGGACAAGTAGCACATTAGGGCCAAAACAATCACAATATATATAAAAATTAATAAAGTCAATGTACAATCCCGAATTCTTGAAGTCCCCAGCAGAGTCGTCAGAGCTGTCACACCCTTTTTTTTTACCCCAAAAAAGATATATTAGTGTGTTATTTTATGGATTGTGAGTTAAAGAGTTTTTTCAATTGAAGTGACAAATTTGAATAGGGATTATTTTATTTACAGAGTCGCCACTTGAAATTGATTTTTCGGTGTTCCAAGTCACCTTTTATTTGAATCCCTAATCAAAGGAAGGTTTGACTCTATTATTAATTGTCTGCGAAAACAAAGTCCGAGTAAGGAATTCTGTTGACCGGGGAGAAGGTGTAAGGCATTCCCCGAGTCCCGTGGTTCTAGCACGGACGCTTTATTGACTTAAACTTGGCTTGAATTTATTTTGGATAAACTGTGTTTTATTTAGATTTTCATGTTTTACCTATCCACTTTTAATTATTAAAATTATTAAAGAAAAGATTTGAATAAAATTGTCCTAACCGCACCGCGCAAACGATTGTGTGACCGAGATAAATTTTATTGATTTTGTCATAACCGCGCTACGCAAGCGAATCCGCAGTCATGACGAGGATTATTAGTTCGTTATTACTTTTGGAGAAAATTACAACATTCGAAGAAAATAATTTTGAAATTTATTGAAAGTTAACTATCGCGCTACGCAAACGAATCCGCGAGTTTAGCAATGGATTTATTAAATTAAAAATTAACTAAAACTAACGAGTATGGTATGACATTATTGAATTAATTTAATGAAAATAATATCAACGCTACGCAAGCGAGCCCGTGAAGTTAAAGCGTGCCTACTAATTGCCTAACATTTAAATTAATTATTAAGGAGACTAAGTTGTAAAGTTATTTTAATAAAAGAAAATTCTGGTTTTCATTGAGATTATTTGACTAAAATAAAAATATGAAAAGTTGGGCTAACTTGTTATTTTAAAGAGTGGACAACCATTGATTTAAAAGGTAATAGGCCAACTATTTGAGTATCAAAACTGATGGCCCTTTTTGAACATGCTTTGGCATTGGGCCAGCCCTTGCTTATTAAAAACAAAAATGGGCCAGATTAGTTATCAGTGAAAATGGGCCAACATATTAGTTTATTTGGCCCTTTATTCTTGTTAGCCCAATCTTATTAAATACTAAACTAATACATTGTGCCCACTTTCAAACTTTTCATCAAGTCTTTAATAATTTTTTTTTCTATGACATGATCAAGATTCTCATAAAGTACTACTTAAAGATTAATAGAGAAGTGCTAAGAGGCAATAAATAAATAAATAAATAAATAAATAAATAAATAAATAAATAAGGCAAAAAAAGTCATGGATTTAACATTATGATCCAAAGCTTGATTTCAAGATTTAAACCTCAACATTCATCCATATAGTAAATTTCCTTGCATATGCTTCAAGTAATCTAAACATGCCCAAATCCTTATCAATTGCTATTAAAAAATCTGCATTACAAAGTTTAAAGGTTACCTGGGTCACAGAAAATAAATATAACAGTGAAGAATGAGAGCTCAGCAACAGAAAACGACTGAGAACAACAGTAAAATCAGCAGAAATCCAGCAGCAAATCGTGTTTAAATAGCCCGAAAACCTTAGAGAAGAAACCCAGAACTAACTCTAAAGAAGACTTCTACTTTTCTAAAGTTTGCGCTCGACGATTCACTCACAAAGAGCAAAACTTTTCAGCTTACTAAAGTATTCAGTTGCTGATTTTTTGTTCAACCATATGTGTGTTCAAGCAACTCTCAAGATCTCCTCTCAGTGTAAGATAGAGTGTGTGTCCTCTTCAGTGAGTAAGGATAGCCCTTTAAATAGGTAAATAAATCAGATTTTTTGGACAGATTTTGGTTCTCCAAAAGTCTGTCCAAAAGACTGCCTTTGTGTGCTAAACACTGTTCAAAAGCTATCAAAAGTTATTGTATTTGTCATTACAAAATGACTTTTGAGTTTTGCACTCCAAAGTCTTTGCACAGTAAAAACAACCAAACTTTTACTATTTCTTCTTTAATTTTAGCTTTTATCAACACAAAATTCAAATACTTAAATCCAATAAAAATAAATTCACTAAGCACTTGAAACTTTTATCATAAACTATCATAACTAAGTGAATAGCTATTTCAAAACTAATGAATAACTAATTATCGGTGATTAATAACTATGAACAACTAAGCTAACATAGATTAAACATAACTAATAATAAAAATATAAATAATAATAATAATAATAATAAATAAATAAAAAAATCATAAATTATGCTAGACATAAACTAAATACAATACAATTAGAAAAAATAGACAAAGGAAATGAGAATAGGGGTATACCAAACGAGGGCGTTCGGGGTGGTCGCCGGAATTTGACCGGATTTTTAGTTGCCTGATTTTCGGGATGGAATTGACATCAATAGGTAGGCCTTGATGAGCTCTATCCGTTGATGTATGTATTGTGGGGTGGTAGTGGCCAGAACTTCAAGAGTTTGGGCAAAAAAGTGGAGGTTAAAGTTTCCTAGATCTAAAATTCAAGGAGTTTGATGGGGTTTTGAAGGAATTAGTTTGGAGATATGGGAAGAGGAGGTTGTGAAGATCACATGGTGTGAATTTGGGGGTGTTTGGAGGTTGACCGCCGCCGGTGGGCGATTTCCGACGGCGGAGGCGGAAAGAAGACAGAGAGAGTAGAGAGAGAGAGTTATAGGGGAAATGAGGGAATTTTTTAGATTTTTGAGGCTTTAAATACCTCTTGAGAGATCAAATATGGACCATTAGATCAAAGGGTGATCAATGGGTGAGATTTAATCTGGGGTCACTTAATGAAACGACGTAGTTTTGAGGCAAAACTACGTCGTTTCAGACCCTTTCAAGGACAGCCCCTTATCTTGCACTTTGGGCCACTTTCTCTTTCAAATTTGGCCCAATTTCTTCCTTAATCCTGCTTATTAAATTAAATTTACACAAAAAATAAATTAATTAAGTAACTTATTCAAATGATCAATTAACTAGATTAATTCACCAATTAAAATAGTTAGTTAATTCCTAAAATGCACAAATAAAGAAAGAACTATTTTTTGGTATTTTTATGATAGAAAATATGCAATCAAAGACACAAAAATTGGAAAAAATAATTAAGGTAACATAACACTAATGACTTTAGGAGATGTTAAAATAGTGTAAAAATTAGGTATTCACACTCTTCACCATCACCTGCTTGGCAAGCTTGGAGTGGCTTCACCCTCCATCGGGGGGGGGGGAGGGAGGGGGAGGGGGTGTTGGGCTGTTAAAAGTCTCAGACAAGAAGCCCAATAGAATAGTTAAATACCCGGCCCAATTATGTAACAAAAAGCTCATAAATGTAATACGGATATAGAGAGTTTCTTCTAGAACGTTTTAGATACAACATGAAATAAAATGAAAAATATCTTTCTTCTCTCCTGTTGCTCGACCTAGGGCTTTTCTCTTCTCACTTTCAATTTCTCTCAATCTGTATACGGTCGAAATAGATTTCGACCTTGGCACGTCCGATCGAGTTCGAACGGTGATTTATCGAAGTAAGATCCCGAAGGGGGAACAAACTAACCTCGAACCCGGGGAGGCCGATCCGTGTCGAGTTCGATATCATTATCAAAGCTCGAATAAGAATTGAACCATGATGCAGAGTAGACCTATCATGCTGATAATCCAGAGACCAACCAACATTGACCTCGAATCAATTCGAGGGCTCAAACCAGGATCGTGCTCGAACCAAGATCACAAGTTCAAGCCGAAATCAAGCTCAAACCAAAATCGAGGGTTCTAAGCAAGATCGGGCTCGCAGACAAAAGCCGTTGCAATCCCACTAAAGAGAATCTTAGCAGAAATTATGGAAAAGCTGACTTATCATGGGTCTCCCACTGAATATTTATTTTATTATGCTTAGAGCCAAATCCCTCCACTATAAAAGGGCTTGGTTATCATTTCGGTAGGACAAGTTTTTCTGAGGCTTACATTGTAATAAAAGTGCTATATTCTTCTACAGTAAAAAATCGCTCTTTCAAACTCTATAGATTGATTCTATTTGTCGAATCCTAAGATCCATTGTTCCTGATAACCTTATCTATTTTGCATTCTCTCCAATCTATATTTACATATTTATTTATCCTTGCATTTTGTATTAAGTTACGCCACATATCCTCGGAACTGCGTATAAATTCAACTCTATCTATTTTTCGGGTAAACACAATCGACTCCAATAATGGAGTCTAACATAAAGCTTCCACCAGAGATAATTAATTCAGAAAGTACAACGTAAAGATGACCAACAAAACAGATACTATTAATGGAAATGGGTTAATTTAAACTAGCATGCTCAATCCTAATGCAATGTTTGCAAAAAGAAATGGTGCAAAATTGTCCCTGGCTTAGCTTCAGCAGCTCGTTAATCCCTGATTTTAGTGGTCAACACTTAACAGCAGCTCATCATCTTGGTTAAGTCACTTCCTTTTGCAACATTTGGTGGGATTAGGAAGAGAATCCCGGATAATCAAATGGGAAGTTTGATGTGTTAAATGGGTAGTCATTCGAACCATTTTGCTTCCCTCCAAAAGTGTTCATTTCAGAATTAGAAGACAACCCAAAATAACTTGACGACGACCCTGAAGTTCCTGCAGACATATAAGAAGGAGAAAAATTCTCCACAAAGTTGTTGCTTGGAATTATGGAATTAGGCACAAAGCTGTAATCTTGATCAGCCTTGATATCGGACGATGAAGCGAAAGATGTAAATGGCACATTGTTAGGATCATAATTGAAGTTGAAATTATTGTCGTTGGAGATATTGAGGTTTCTCTGAAAATTCAAGAGGATTTCCTGTGGATTTTGATTGGGTACAGAGACCATTTGGTGATGTTCATTTCCTGATCCAACTCCTAAGTTTGGTTCTTGATTCTGAGGTATTATAGTCAAAGGTGCTGAATTCATGACATTGTTATTGTTATTGTTATTGTTATTGGCACTAGCACCGCCTTGATTACAAGTGTGCCTTCCTCTATAAGTGATTTCTAATATTGTGGGATCTTCATCGGATCTTTGAACTTGTTTTGTAGCCAAACAACCTTGGGCATGTCGAAGCGTGCATCTGTAATATCCTCTGCATTTCACAGCCATTTTTTTTGTAAGAATTGGAATAAAAATAAATTACTCTATACATGCAATTTTTTATATATATATATATATAAAGTAGAGCCCGGTGCACTAAAAGAATTGTACCTTGGATATTTGGCACCAAGAATATCTTTCTGCCCATATTTTCTCCAACTAAAACCATCATCAAGAGTCCCTTCAATTGGTGCCCCGGGACAAATTTGAACTTGCTTTGTCCACCGTGGCGTACTGCTTTTTCTGTGAAATGAAACATCAGCATATCAGTAATGATCATACGTGAAAAATATAACCAATAATTAATTTATATATATGCATTTTTTTATAAGAAAAAACCTCTTGCGGGTAGCAGAGTCTTTGGGTTCGAGGTCACGATCAGAATCTTCACTGTGAGGGGGACTCGCAGTGAATGATGGTGGGGATTCAGACCTTCCAAAATTGGGTATTGGCACGGAATTGGAATGTGGAAGTAGTGAATTAGAAGAGTCTCCAGTAGACAACTGGAGCAAAGAAAGAGCCTTGTCAAATTTGGATTGGATATTATGAAGCAAGAAATCTCGAGCTGTTTCGGGGGAAGAAGAGGAGGAATTGAGTTGGAGTTGGAGCTGATAAACTAGGTCCCTACCCTGAGTTAGTTCACTTATAATTCTATTAAACTCCCCATTATTGTCAGCACCATAGTTTTCCATTTCAGAAATTAAAGTATACGTGGAATACAAGACAAAAAGCTGCAGGAGAGACAGAGTAGGAATATGATAGTTAAATTTAATTGGTGAAACCATGCAAAAAAAAAAAAGAAAGATGAATTTTGCTTGTGATTTTGAATGTAGAAAATAGGAGAAAAAGGAAGAGATATATAAAGGGAACGATTGGAGAAAGTTTGACTGCAGAATAGCTACCGTAGACCAGTCTTCGGTCAAGGGAATTGTAGTATAAGTAAGCTAGTCCAATTGCTGACCATTCAAACTAACCCGAGCATCAACTTATTTTTTAAGTTCAACTTTTAAACTCAAAATCCCAATAACCCACCCCCCCCCCCCCAAATCCCATGTAAGTTGGGGAAAAAGTTGGTCTTTGGTAATCCAACGTAGGAGCAATAAAAATGGACTTGATCGAATGATGAGGAATGAGAATGAGAGGTTTGGAAGTCAGAAATGTTGAGAAAATTGGGACGAAAGAAAAATGAAGACCAAAGAATCTTCAAACCTTTCTGCCGCGTTAGTACTCTTCCTCTTAGTTTTTATGAGTAGCAACGGTTGCAATAAAATTTAAAACCCTATGTTAGTGTACCCTGGTTCATGTATATATGTTCTCTGTTCCCTTCGGTATATATTTAAAGATATATGTCATGTATTTATTGAATTAATATAAATATCGAATGCAAGTAATTTTTAATCGTTTCACAATGGCTAAAAATTACTTTCATGGGTGTAACGTATAATCAGAGTCAGAGTCAGAGTCAGAGTCAGGATTTAAAATTAATGGGTTCCGGATTTTATTCATTTTACAGCTTGTTTGGATGGTTGTTACCTATTGTATTGTGTCGTATTGTTAATTTAAATATGATGTTTGTTTTGATTGTTACTTAAATTTAATTATATTGTATCGTTAAATCCGTTGTTACGTAACGACGAAATGTGCCACTTTACGTAACGACCGATTTGGCGTGGTCGCGTCGTTACCTTGTCTTTTTCTCTCAATCTCACCCTTTATTATTATTAAATAATTTTATTTTATCATTTACCCTACCTTTTTATATACTGTATCATAATTTTTCTTTATAATATTATAAGTTTATTTTTCATATTGCTAGTGTGTGATATCATAAAATGACGACATATATCCAAACATTGTATTCATCAAACGATACAGTACAATACGATATATTATGAAAACGATATGTAACAACCATCCAAACAATGCATTACTGAGTTCTAAATTAATAATTTGTACATATTCAATAAATTTTTAAAGACAAATATAGAATTTGGACCGAATCTATTGAGTTCGGCCGAATCCAATTCGGAACTCTAGCTCCGCCCCTGCGCATAATGTTTTTCATCAAATATGTTCTATGTTAGGAAATCGTTTTCCAAATATTTATTGGATATAAAGGAATAGGTGATATATACACCTTCTCTTTTTGTTTGGAAATAGTGATACATACATGGTAACTGTAAAAGATGGATGATATGACATGAATATAGTTCTTATCTTTTTATCATTAAAGGTGGACACATGACATTGAGTAATTCTTGCAATGCTTTTAAAAAAAAACAATGCACGTCCATAAGTAATCCATAGTCACCCTATAATTTTTTGATAGATAAATATTCAAATTTTCACAATTCAGATCAACGGAACACTAAAACAGATAATTTAATCAAGGTATATTCTTGATTTTATATATATATATATATATATATATATATTTTATTTTATTTTTTCCTCTCTTATTTTTCGCATTGACCAAGTATATTCTTGATTATTGATTCTACTTTGAGCAAGATCTTCAAAGTTTTTTTTTTCATTTTTGTTTTGATGATGGTTGACCGTGAAGAGTGAGGAAGAAAACACTTTTGCTTTAGTGAAGTTGCAATTATTAGGCGGCAAGTTTAAACTTCTCAAATGTTTTGATTCTTCATATCGTGCACATTGAAGCTTCCTTTTAAAACTGAAATAGAGTAACAAACAACGGGCAGAAGTCTAACATCCAAGAAGTGCGAATGGACAAAAAATATGCAGGTTGTGTTTTGTTATGGATCCAATATCCACGACTAAATACAGAAATAACATGTTAGGATCGGAAATTCGGGTAGTGCGGAATTTAGCTAAATAACGATATAATGATAATAACAAATACAATGGAAGTTGATAACAACGGCAATTAAAGAAGATAAATAAGACACAAATTTAACGTGGTTCGGTCAAAATGACCTACGTCCACAAGCGGAGATGAGCAATTTCACTATACCAATAAGAGTACAAACTTAGAGTAAACACTCTAATTAATCTCAAAAACCCTAAGAGAATAACCTCACAAACACTGCAAAGAAAGGGTTCACACAAGTGCTTCCCAACACTTAACCCTCATACAAAACATTCTTAATAAAGGAAGAAAGGAAGAAACAAGAAATGAAGACTCAAGTCTTGTTGGTGTGTCTAAAATGAACTAATGGTCTTCCCTTTTATAGGCAAAAAAGTCTTGGCCTCTTAGGTGTAAAAGAAGAGATACAACTTGTGCAAATGATGTCCACCCCACAGTGCAATATTTTTGGGTCCCAAAGAATATTGCCAACAAAGTCTACACTTTGCAAAAATGCTTATTCTTATGTGAGATGGACTCCATTAGCCAAAATTTTGGCCATAATTACAAATCTCCACCTTGGTCTAATTTTGGCTGATATAGTAAATTTGCTCCACCTTCTCCGCAAAAGTCCCAATGGGCTTATATCAAAATTTAATACTACCAAAATTAGACAAGTTATCTGATACCAAAACTGTAGTAGGGCCTATAACAGTGGAGCCCAATAAAGTATACATAGAACCAGATCTGTGTGCTTTCATGATCACAAGAGCACCTTGAAAACTTTTTAGAACTCCACCTTCACCAGTGAATTTGCACCCAAGGGATTCTAAAGTGCCCAAAGAGATGAGATTTTTCTTCAACTCAGAACATATCTAACATCGGTGAGAGTTCTCACCACACCATCGTGCATTCTGATCCGAATTATACCTTTGCCAATAACGTTACAAGAAACATTGTTACCCAATTGGACAACTCCACTTGCAACTAAATCATATATAAAAAAAAAAATAAGTCCCTGCTAGGACACATATGATATGAACAACCGGAATCTAAAATTCACTCATTGTTTAATTTGAAACTAGTTTCAGTTGCTAAAAATATAGTTCCCTCAATCTCATCAGTTGCTACACTAACTTCGACGGTGTTAGTATTTTTGTGCTCATTTTTTCTTTCTTTATGTTTTTCTTTATTTTTCAGTTTATATCACTTAGAGATAATGTGACCTTTCTTATGACAATAGCGATACTCTAAATTATTGTATCTGGATATGGAGTCGTATTTGCCCCTAACAAACAAGCCAACTTCCGCTTGAGTTCCACTAGCTTCCCTAGTAATATCACTATCTATATGTTCTTTTGATTTTAAGATAGATTTAATATCTTTATAAGAGATATTATCTTTTGCATAAAGCATAATATCTCTTATATGCTTAAAAGATGGGGGTAGAGAACAAAGCAGTAACACGACTTGATACTCATCTTTAATTTCAGCATCTATATTACTTAAATCCATAAGAATGGAATCAAAGGTGTCAAGATGAGAGAGAATAGAGGTACCTTCACCCATACGAATTGTATAAAGTTTCTGCTTCAGGTAAAGTCTATTTTCCACCGTCCTCTTCATATTTAAGGTTTACAATTTTTTGCACATGCCTTTGGCTGTGATTTCTATAAAAACTTCACGTAAAACCTTATTTGAGAGATTTCAAATGATACCTGCTTTTGCCCTTTTGTCTATAACGGCAAACTCCTCATCTATTATTTTATCTGGCTTCTTCTTCTTTCCCTGCAATGCCAAATCTAAGCCATCCTGAATTAGGATAGCTTCCATCTTTAATTTTCACATTTCGAAGTTTGCACTTCGATCAAATTTTTCAACATAAGTCTTTGTTAAAGTCATATTGGCTACTGAAACAAACCCAATTAGATCCGGCTCTAATACCAATTTATTAGGATCGAAAATCCGGGTAGTGCGAAATTTAGCCAAACAATGGTATAATGACATTAACAAATACAATGGAAGTTGATAAAAATGATAATTAAAGAAGATAAAGAAGACACAAATTTAACGTGGTTCGGTCAAAGTGACATGCGTCCACAAGCGAAGAAGAGCAATTTCACTATACCAATAAGAGTACAAAAGAGAGTACAAACTTAGAGTAAACACTCAAATTAATCCCAAAAACTCTAAGAGAATAACCTCACAAAATCACTCCAAAGAAAGGGTTCACACAAGTGCTTCCCAACACTTAACTCTCATACAAAACACTCTTAATAAAGGAAGAAAGGAAAAAAATAAGAAATGAAGACTCAAGTCTTGTTGGTGTGTCTAAAATAAACTAATGACCTTCCCTTTTATAGGCAAAAAAGTCTTGGCCTCTTAGGTATAAAAGAAGAGATACAACTTGTGTAAATGATGTCCACCACACAATGCAATATTTTTGGTCCCAAAGAATATTGGCAACAAAGTCTACATTTTGCAAAGATGCTTATTCTTATAAGAGATGGACTCCATTAGCCAAACTATTGGCCATAATTACATAACAGATTGAAATATTGACACTGAAAAGTAATAATAACTAAGGATAGTAACAGAAAGAAAAGGGATGGGAGACAGAGCCATAGAGAGAAAGAGTTAAGGGGAATAGAGAGACCAGAGAAGGGAAGTTTCTACAAAATTCAGCCTAACACTAGAATGCAATGAACGTATTATTTATCTCCTGATTTCCTTGGTCTTTGTCACGTGCAACACACATGCTCTATTTCAGCCAGGGTCCCAAATGTAATTTGCCAAAAGCCCAAATGTGAAATCACGACTATTTTGATTCATAACAATACCCCCGTCCTGAATAATAACCTTGCCCTCAAGATTCGAGTCAGTAATTCCTTCTAACCACAATACAATCATATCATATAAACTAAGCCTTTCCTCTAGTGCATGTGTAGAATCGATGTTAGTATAACTGCCAGCAACAATGAACGTCCATAGAGCTAGATTTGTATATAAACTTTGACTTCCTTGATTACCATCTGAAGCAACCATAAGAATTCCAAGTCTTAAAGCTTGAAATGACCCTATAGAAATGGCATCATTGAAACAATCTGCTTGGGAAGCATCAGGACCCCAATATAATAAAACAATCCCATCTCTAAGTGCACCATTGAATGCAACCAACAAGTCTACATTATAGAAACCAGAACACCAACAAGTTTTGCACATCGCTATTCTGGCTAGTAGCCATATATAATCGGACACTTTCCTGCTTAAGGTTTTCAAAAGTGAATGTACCTCCAATGCCCAAGCCTTCATCTCAGAAATTTTCACCTTCAGTAATAGACCTTCAAGCCCAGCCACATAATCCACACCCTCAATATTAGATGCTATCACAGTGACAATTTTTATTATTTTATGCACAGTCTGTGGATAAGAGCATGGGAAAATCGGATACAGACATGTACGTTCCATGTCTCTCACAGTCTCAAAGTACGACATTGCAACCAAACCTCTACTCCTTTTAGTAATTTTGTCAAACGATGTATGCGAGTTCGATTTAGAGCTTAAAGGAACATTAGGAAGAGTTGTACAACTAAAATCAACCATAAAAGCATGCCTAGTGTCGAACCACTTCAAAAATTGTATGTCCAAGCCATAGTTCTCGACACTAAGACTTACTGTCTCTCCATTCCAATTCCCTTCAGCAATTCTAGAAAGCATGTCGAAAGCAACTCCTAATAGAAAATACTGGCGAACACTGTATGTATTTCTGAATCGAAATTTCAAAGGTGCAGTGCAAGAATTCCACACGGTGAATGTCACGAACTTATCACGCTTAATGTTGCTCGAGGCACCACATAATACATAATCTTTTGTAACTCTAAGGAACGTGGTAAGCAAACTAGAGCCAGTGTCAAATGGAAAGTCTAATTTGAATTGATCAGGTGGATATCGATGCAATGGTAAGACAAGATCAGCATGACCAAGGTCACCTAAGTGACTAAATATACCTATGTTTAGAAGTTGGTCGTAAGTGCAAGCAGAACGCATACAAGACATCATGTCACAAGCCCATTTCCTTACATTGGGTAGCAGCACCTGCTCGCCCGTGCGGTGTTTGCAGTTCACCTCGCTGCAAGCCAGCCTTTGTCCTTTTCCAGGTTTTCAAGCACGATCATGTGCCTGATGGTGGGATTCGCCCGTGAGGCTCGCCCCAACTTGTGCCGCCCGTAAGATGTCTAGGCCTTTGGCCCTAGACATGTCGTGGCGCTTCATCTTAGGATCACAATCCATGCGCGCCCTGGGGGATTGGCTTAGGACATGTCTTGTCCTTAGCCCAAGACTGAGCATCGCTCCCGCGTGCACAGCCCAATCCTCAAGCTTGACACTCGCCTAGTGCATCCGCAACTAGCTCGTGCCTCGCCCGAGTAAGGCAACCTTTAGCCCTTGGCCATTGTCATATGCGTCTTTCGTGCCATGCCCATACATTGCCCTTGCAACACGCTTCCATCCTGAATAGTGTAGTGTCACCCCACAACTGCACCTTTAGGCCAACGGACCCTTGCTTGCATAGTTGAACCCTAGCCATGCTCACAAGTCGATACATGGAGCCCCTAAGATAGGTGTGTCAAGTATCCAATCAGCACGGAGGTCTCCTTCCAACATTCGGCAGCCCGCGGGGCTGGCAGTCCCACATATCGAGCCTTCAGCGCCACTTTGATGCCCAACGCTATCCCGAAGGCGTTGCGCCGTCCATAGAGTTCCCAAACTCGTATGGATACCTTTGACACTCCTTTGAGTCATCTAGGCAGGCCCTTGAGGTTGCCCCCAAGGTAGCTCGTTCGATACGGCTTGGTGGCAGCATGTGTTGGGGAGGCAGGGTGGAGCTTTCATCACCTATACCCCCTTATATATGCTTAAAATTAAAAAACCCAAGTTGCCCGAGTAGACAGTTCTACGTCAGACAATCAGAAGAGCCTTTTCTCACCAGTTCTTAGCCGAAATCACAACTCCAAAGTGCGAGTTGTGACATCCTCCCACACTCATAATGTCATCGTCCCCGATGACACATCATGGCCTACGACATCCCGGAGTCTGCCCCCTTAGGTATGCCCATTTCAGCTCCATTTGTCCTGTGAGTTAGACTTCCTCGAAGTCCTGTCTCAAAAGGAGTCGTGCCCCCATGCACTTCTCCCCCAAGTATCTTCCAAGCGTGCCTCTGAACTTCACCTCCATTCGGTGTTCTCTTGGAAACTGCCTCCGCACTTGCACCCTCTGGTGTCTCACTTTGTAGTTGAGTCATACTAGTCAACTACACCATGACCCTCACGGCCTTCATGTCCGTCTGCAGCCTTTTCTTCAATGGTTAGCACCTCAATGTGCTTGCTGGTGCAGCTCCCGTAGCCTTAAAATTCCCTCTGGCATGGCTCCCGTAGCCTTTCGCTCCCGTAGCATTAAAACGCCCTCTTGGCATAGCTCCCGTAGCTTTTCGCTCCCGTAGCATTGAAATGCCCTCTTGGCATAGCTCCCATAGCTTTTTGCTCCTGTAACTTTTCCTTGCCCTCACTACCTTTGAAGATGTGTTTGCTTCCAGACTCACGACTTTGCCCATATGCCTCTTGCATAGGCGGGATCCTCCCACACTCAATGTGGAGGATACACCTTAGCTCTGTCATCCCACTTGGCATTCAGCCAGCTCTTGGGACGACCTTTGGTGAGTACTACATTCCCAATGTCATAGCATCGCCGCATTCCCGAACAAAGCTCTTTGTTTTCCAACTGTCACTTCCTCAGCAAGTAGCCAATGCTCCCGGTAGTACTTCAATACTCGCCCTATAGACATGTACCCTCTTGGTCCTGCTAGCACGGCTTCCCGATTCGGTTGTGCCTCGCACTTGGACTCTCAACGGTCCTCCGATCATTCGACATACTTCTTTCCAGAATGACACCTTCTAACTTGGAAATTCGCCAAATTCTGAAGCTTCGCTATACCCTCGAATCCGTCTCCTCACCTTGGCAATGCCCTCAGGCAGTCCAAAAGTCTAACCCGTAGAAAAGACACTCAACTAATGCGTCGCACGGATCCTTGGCAAGATCTCCGCTATGATCATGCCCAAAGTTTATAGTCCATGGCTCCCACTCTTTTGCCACATGGTTGCACGACCTGTCAAACATGGCCTTCTTTTGACCATCCAACTCATCGGTATATCACCTCATTCCGTAGTGACCTAGACTTTCGAAAGACAATGGAATCACCCATTTCTTTCTTTGACCATCAGTATCGGGTTCTCGATCTTTGGTGGCATATGAACATCAATCTCTGCTTTAACATGATCTCCGCACTGACATCCAAAATGTACTCGTCATATCCACCCTTTGCCTTGACCTTGTGCCATGGCATAGTATGGCCTTAATCAGCTATGATACCAAGTGTCACGGGCCCATTTCCTTATATTGGGTAGCGGCACATGCTCGCCCGTGCGGCGCATGTAGTTCCCCTCGCTGTAAACTAACCTTTGTCCTTTCCCAGATTTTCAAGCACGATCATGTGCATGTTGGTGGGACTCGCCCGTGAGGCTCTCCCCAACTTGTGCCGCCCGTAAGATATCTAAGCCCTTATCCCTAGACATGTCATGGCGCTTCATCTTAGGATCACAATCCATGCGCGCCCTGGGAATTGGCTTAGGACATGTTTTGTCCTTAGCCTAAGACTGAGCATCGCTCCCGCGTGCACAGCCCAATCCTCAAGCTTGACACTCGCCTAGTGCATCCACAACTAGCTCGTGCCTCGTCCGAGTAAGGCAACCTTTAGCCCTTGACCATTGTCACCCGCGTCTTTCGTGCCATGCCCATACATTGCCCTCGCGACACGCTTCCATCCCGAATAGTGCAGTGTCTCCCCATATCTGCACCTTTAGGCCAACGGACCCTTGCTTGCATGGTTGAACCCGAGCCATGCTCACAAGTCGACACATGATGCCTCTAAGATAGGTGCGTCAAGTATCCAATCTGCACGGAGGTCTCCTTCCAACATTCGGCAGCCCGCGGGGCTGGACGTCCCACACATCGAGCCTCCAGCGCCACTTTGATGCCCAACGCTAGCCAGAAGGCGTTGCGCCGTCCATAGAGTTCTCAAACTCGTACGGATACCTTTGACACTCTTTTGAGTCATCTAGGCAGGCCCTTGAGGTTGCCCCCAAGGTAGCTCGTTCGATACGGCTTGGTGGCAGCACGTATGGGGGAGGCAGGTCGGAGCTTTCATCACCTATACCCCCCTTATATATGCTTAAAATTAAAAAGTCCAAGTTGCCCGAGTAGACAGTTCTACGTCAGACAATTCTCACCAGTTCTTAGCCAAAATCACAACTCCAAAGTGCGAGTTGAGATACATCGTCTCTAAGTTTTGGGCTAGCCCAAGTCCATATCGACCAGCAATCATGATGAGGTTACCAGAAATAGAGAATACAGAACCAATATAGAGTGGAGACTTCTCTATGATTGCAGTAACAACATTTTCTTTATTATCTATGTCTTCATTTTCAACAACATTAGCATTATTGTTTGCCGCATTAATCGGAGCGACATGATACATCGAATCATTAGGGAAATGGGTCTTTGTTGTTAAAGTAAGCTCCTTTTGTGGCTCCTGCATAGCATTCGGCTCCTGAATAACATCTTTAGACCAATCAGATAATTCATCGAACACCTTGCATGCCCCATTGTTGCTGTTGTATTCAGATGGTTCAACCAAGTATTGCGGAAAACGGGGTTCAAATTCCTCTTTGTCCTCCTCCAAAACTGAATTGCAGGTCTCCTCAGGTGTTGTTAGTATCGATTCAGTAACTATAACAGTTTTAGTTCCCCTATTTGGCTTTTTCGCAAACACCTTGTGGGTAAGAAATTTAAAACAAAATATGAAAAACTTTCAGGTTGCTGTTCTCTGAAGGCGCATTCCAGTACTGAGGCAAGGGCAAGTTAGCCATGTTGCTCCATGACGGAATAGTCGCAGCCCGTGCCGGATAAGCATCCACTGTGGTAAACTGCCAGAGAAAGGCTAAATGCCTATCAGGTGCATCCCGATTTCGACCTCGAAAATGAATAAACAATTTGTCCACGAAATGGTCCCAACCTGCAAGTTGTTTGTTTAGAAATAACCAATGATACCATTTCAAAGCCTCGCCATCCAAATAAAATGAAGCCCATGACAGTTTATGCTCCGACCAAATCTTATAGAAGGTGAAATACTTCTCTACCTGAAGAACCCAATTCAGAGGATTCTCACCGCTAAAACGACCCATTACTGGGGCTTGAGATAGGTCCACCATGGTAGATGGAGTCAATGAAAGCACCAATGTTATGGATCCAATATCCCCAACTAAATATAGAAATAACAGATTGAAATATTTATTCTGATAACAAAGGAATTACATTGAAAGGTAATAATAACTAAGGATAGTAACAGAAAGAAAGGGGATGGGAAGACAGAGCCACAGAGAGAAATGGTTGAGGGGAAGAGAGAGACCAGAGAGGGAAAGTTTCTACAAAATCTAGCCTAACTCTAGAATGTAATGAACGTATTATTTAACTCCTGATTTCTTTGGTCTCTGGCACACGCAGCGCACGTGCTCTATTTTCAGTCAGGGTCCAATATGTAATTTGCCAAAAGCCCAAATGTGGAATCACGGCTATTTTGATTCCTAACATGTTTTCTTCCTTAAAAAGGACCAAGTAGATATTTAAATAAGGAAATCTCCATGTGAGGTCGTCTAAACTAGATGAGTAAACTTACTCTAATTGTAATATATAATGTCGTTAAGCACTATAATATGTCTCCTATTAAGGTCATAATTAAGCTGCTGGTTCATGCATGTATTAACACATACTACACCTTAACAAAAGCAGTTTGAAACCTACCAACTTTGTCAAATGTATCTCACTTGATTGAGATTGTATAATTCTTAATTTCTTTCCTGTCATAGTCACCCTGCACATTTTCCTACAATAAGACGCGAATATTGAAAATATATATATACATCCATATTTACATTTATTATACATGCACACAGTGGCGGAAGTAGGATCTCAAAAAAAAATAAGTTAAAAAAGATTGTAGCTAGTGGGAATTGAACATATAATAACCTTATAAAAGTTTTGAACCCCCTTGACCACTAAACTATACTTTTGGGTTGTGTCAAAGAGATTCAAAACTTAATATATAGAAGTAAAAAACAAATTTTATCTTATCTATACGATGTAATTTTCGACGAAGGGTGAACCCCCTTTCGCCCCCAAATCCGCCCCTTCATGCATACACTCACGTACACACAAATAAACACACATAATAGCATGTGCACATATACGTGAATATAGGCTTGAAATACTCACGCAAGACACCAATTTATTTCAAGTGTGTAACGATTTCGGACTGAAATTTATTCTTTTCAAAATTTCAGTCAATGTGTAATACAATGGTCATGAATTAAAGCAACGACCCAATATATTAGGTATTGACCAATCAAATATTTGAAATATTATTTGTGCAATTTTTTTTCTACTATCCTTAGAAATGTATGGTAGAGAGAGCATATTATTCGTTCTGGAAAACGATACATAAAACCAGAAGCTTTTTATTTTCCCTCTTTTTTCTCTGCTGGTTTGACTCGTAGTTCAAATTGGTTTGACTTAAACATTAGCATTGACTAACCTTAAGTAAGTTGTTAAACATTGTCCAGAACTTGCGGTAGTCCAAACTTACTATTTTAAATCTAAGATCTTTGACCCTTGGAGTAGGTAGTAAATGAGCTATACGTTTGTTTCTTTAATCCTTTTAATTTTTTTTTTTGACATTATAATAATACTAATTTAATTTAATTTAATAGTAACTGTCCACTAGCAAAAGAATGTGACAAGATAAAAACTATTTAAAAGGTTATCTATAAAATGCTCGATTGGACAAAAGTAGAAGTTAAAGATTATACAATGTTTATGAATATTAATTATGTACATTATTCTTATAGCTTGGGTGTTTTATCCTTCTTTAATTAATTTCGAGTCGTAAAATATATACCATTAACTTAAGAATATATATATATACACGTTAAATACGTACCTTTACACTAAGACTCAATAGGTAAATAGTTCTAATATAATTGAAAAGTATAGTATCTGCATCTCTACTCCAACTGCTTCACATTGTGCTGGAAAGATGAGAGAATCAGCTGACGTCATACACCAATGAGTTGCTGATTCGATGAGTTCCTTTCTTATCTCTCAATTAAATGACAGAAATGTTATAGTGGCACACATTGCATTTATGGACTATCAATTATGGAGTTGGACTTAGTTATGAACAAAAGTAATTTATGTACTCTTAGAAGACAATTTAATGGGACTATACACCCCCCACCCCCCACCCCCCCACCCCCACCCCTCCCTTACATTGGTTAGAGTTTGGTTTCCAAATATTCTATGAATCCAATCACTATATGTGTCTTACCATCAGTATATGATCAGAGAATAAGTCAAAATTTTAAAAGTAAAATTAAATTGTACTCCATACTGTATTAAGTATTCTTATCTTTGTTCTTTTGGTGGTCAAATAAAAAAAATATGATGTGTTCTTATTTGCATCAGTATATGGGACGCATTACTTGTTACATGATTAACTTTATTATCTCAAGGAAAAGTCTTATCTCGGTAAATTACTATATAGCAGAGCATTCACGAATTACAAAGTGTAAGAAGGTTGATTTTCCTATCAAAATCAGAGATGACTTTTTCTAGCTTATAGAATAGTTGCAACAACAACCATTCTTTAAAAATATGGAACACTATTAAAATGGCTATAACTTAGCATTGTGTTATTTTCCCAAGAAGAAAACTAAACTTGATACACTACCAGAAATTATAACAAGAGAATACGATTCATTTTCTTATGCCACTTAAAAAGCAAGAGGAAAACCAAGTTGCATGATATTGAGGTTAAGATTTGTACGTAGACACCATTTATAACTCTATCATGTTATATTTAGTAGGTGCAGGATTCAAATTCTGCTATAGGTCCTTCCTCTTTTTTCCTTGCCCTTTTCTCCATTCACGGGCCCACCCTTCCTTCAAAAAATTTCAAAAACAAACAAGCCGTTATTTTCCTAATTAGGTGTATGATGAGCAAAATTAGTTTCAAAGAAATGCATAAACAAAAATGAGGAAATGAAAAGGATAGTGGCTAGTTCAAGAGAATAAATCCACAAGTATTGAGTATGACCCGCTCTATTAATCGATTACGCGTCTTGGGGCTTTGATTGTGCTTTCTCCTGCTTTTTGAATTCTAATTTCTTGGCCGTGGAAGAAATGCTGATTTTGAAGGAACAAAATGTGGAGGCAATTTTGCAACTTGACCTGGTCTGTATCTTGCTACTTGACCTGGTCTCTATCGATCCAGACCATGGACGGGTTGAGATTCAATTGCCCCAGGCCTGCTTGGAGCCTGGACTATCAAGGCCCAATAATGGGGGATTTGCACAAATATGATTATTTCGTGCTATCATTTAATTTTTTATTCCATGAAAAGAAGTTTTGGGAAAATAACCCCACAACAGAATTTTGAAGCACGATGGTCATCATGATTCATAATTAGGGTACGATTTTTATTAATAACAAGTTATGATAATCGTCAGGCTTTCTAACCAAATTTCGGTGATCACCATAACATGATGTGTATGAACTATGAACATGGTAATCATCATGATTTTGTCACACATTCTTACGGATCACCAGATTTCTGGTCATCGTCAGAATTTTTGACCAAAATCCTCATGATCACTATAACACGTCGGGGAGAAATTTTCCAACATGTTATTTTTTTAAAATTAATCCAAATTAGCTTCAAATGATTTTAAATTTGATATACCACATTCTACCACCAATCGCAATAATTACCAATAGATAGATTCAATCTAAATCTTCAAAGTAAATAGACTCACACTATCTTCTTCAACATATATCTTTTCAAGCTCAATAGAACCCAACAATGGTGGTTTTAAATTTTCTCCAATCAAACAAATTTAAGTCATTATTTGAATGCTCAAAATTTGTATATTGGAATAAGAAGAAGAATAAGAAAAAGATGGATAAGGAGGAGGAAGAAGAAGAAAGAGCATGAGAAGAAGGAAAATCTTACGGCTAAGATTTTCTTATGGATCAAATAAACGGTGATCATAAAAATTTTCGTCTAGCGTAAAATTCGTGCAATAATATAGTGAAAAAGGAGAACGGAAAAAATGATTATAAATAAAACTTATTGCTTTGTTAGATTTTTAACATTCTTAGTTCTGATTTTCCTAATTATAGCATATTCTTATCTTATTACCAAGGATTGTGGTGAAATAAATAGAATTCCTCCACTCTTAATTAAATATCTCTGGTTCGAGTCTAGAGTATAAAAAAATTCTTGTAGGGAGCGATTCCCCTTTAATGGATCTTATGTGACGCAACTTCGAATTAGTTTGGCCCAAAGCGAGTATTGAGTAATGTGCATCACGTGGGAAACGAAAAAAGCATTGCATAGGGTAAAATTAGTTTATAATAAATAGTCGAATGATAGCACGACACGTGGAACGTAGACAAGCAAAAGACGAATTAAGTAACAACCAGTACGGGGGGACAACAACTGCAACTGACATCGGATAGACCCCGAAGGGAGTATGTTCAACGGGAGCAGATCAAATATTTATCATCGGATAGTATTCAATGAAGAATAATCTCTAACATCAAATGGGCAGCCGTTGCAGAGAATATTTGCATTCATGGCATGCCGTTACATATTCAGCAATGACTCATTTATTATCATTTAAGTAGGGTTTGATCCTAGGATCTTGTTTCCCTAGGTATAGCTATAAATAGCAGGCTCAACAGCCATTGTAAGACACGAAATTCTTGGCCAAACATATGTTGTATTCAATTTCCGCTTCCAATTAAACAACTTTATCTGCTCTTCTATATTGTTCTCATTTCTATCCTCTGAGATGTTGTTCTGGGATCCAGGCTTGTCATCTTATTCAATTTTAATCACTAAGTCTTACTTTTAATCTTATTTATTTATTATTTTTTGATCAAATTATTTCACTTGTCTATAAATCACGCAATAAATTTAATTATACCGTTTTACGGGTAAATAATTTGGCGCCCACCGTGGGGCTTAGACAGTTGCGTAATTGCTTTGATCCTTGCATTTGTTACTAACTCGTTTGATTTTTTCTTAGCAAGAAATAAAAAATGGTAGCTAATGATATCAACATCACATACAACATTGAAGGACACGCGAATTTGCCTCAACATGAAGATTCAACAGCGACACCCTCAACGAAAGGGACGAGGCAACCCCGGTTCGTGAAGGGCAATACCCCCGGCATGTACGGGAGCCAACTGCCGATGACGTAGAGGAGCAACACGTTGCAAAAACAGTGAAAATCCTGAGAGAGCAACAGAAAGCTATCATGGGCCATCTCTCAAGGTAGGATTGGATGATGACGGAGATGAAACAAGCGTTGTCAAGAGCTTCCAATAATGCAAATGGAAGGGGCCCAGTTCTTCCGGCCTGACGTTCTTGCAAATTAAACGGCTCAAAGAGTTTATAGCAATACCCCAAGGGGTGAGGTCAGTTAGGGTGAGGTCATTTTTGACGGTGCCGAGGGGGCCGATAGCAGATCTAGTAACAATAATGGGAATGACCCCATCAAAACCGAGATTATGAGATTTATGAAGAAAATGAATGAATGGATTGATCAAAATGCGAAGGAATTTCACATCTGAATGGATCAGATTCCGGGCGTACTACCAGTTTTGAAAGGCCAGATTTGAAAAAATACACTCAATTGCTGTTTAAACCAAGCACAGCACCGAAGTTGAATCCAAAGAGGTTCAAAATACCACATACCAAAATAAAATGGGACTTCGGATTCACAAAAGCACGTCACAACCTATACCACATCTATAAAAGGGAACGATTTGGCTCAAGATGAGATCGAATCAGTCTTATTGAAGAAGTTTGGTGAAAACCTCAGAAAGAGGGCCCTAACATGGTATTCACCCTTACCGGAGCATTCAATTGACCCTTTTGAATGCTTGCAGATTCATTCATAAAGGCTCATGCCGGGCAATGAATGTCCAAGCCAAGAAGGCAGACATATTTAGGATCACGCAAGGTGAGTCCAAATTGTTGTGGGAGTTCGTGATTAGGTTCTAGAAAAAGAGAATATTGTTACCGGCTATACTAGACGAGCGGGCAGCGGAGGCGTTCACAAAGGGTTTAAATCCAAGGAGTTCTGACGCCTCCCGAAAGCTGAAGGAAAGCCAGCTCGAATTCCAAGCGACTACATAGGTGGATATCCATAATCGTTATGAGTCGAAAATAAGGATAGAAGGCGATCAGCTCGGGTTCCCGACATCAACCAAGGGACAAAACCGAGATAAGAGCCAGGATAAGTTCAAAAGCAATTTCGATGCATATCGGTGATCTTCTAAAAGTCGTTCCCTTCCATACGAAAGAACCGAAAGACGCGGCAATAAAGGGTTCCGGTCCTCGGATAGGTTCCCTCTTGATAGAAGAACTGACCGTGGCCGAAAAAATAGGCCATTACAAGAAAAAGATGTATTGGGGCCCGAGATTCCACATATCCCAGGTTGTCAGATTACAATTTCAACATCAGCATAATTGAGTCGGTATCAGTAATGAGGAATATCAAAGAAACACGATTTTTGAAGCCAATCAGATCTGATCTCAGCTAGATGGATCCTAACTCATGGAGCGAATATCATGGGACTCACGGCTGACATCTGCGTGAAGAACAATTATGGTCATAGCCGGGAAAATTCGGAGCCCTCGAAGATAGTAGAAGTCTCCCCTCGATTGACTATCAACATGATTTTCAGAGGTAATAAAATTAATGGCGTAACCCTCTCGACGGCCAAGAAAATAAAGATATCAGTAACCTGTAACAAGAGACTCCGGGAAGTCACGGAAGATGATAACACCTTCACAGAGGAAGACGCCGATGGACTTCTTCTGCCGCATAATGACGCCCTGGTAATTTCTCTCAATGTCTTAGATTTTAAGATTAAACGTGTTTTGGTTGACCCATGACGCTCATTTAATGGAGAGTGCCAAAACAAGTTAAGTTAACTGGAAGAATCATTCTGGCATCGTTGGATTTAACTTGGCAAGTGTGATAACACGAGAAGAGATCCTGCTACCCACGAATGTCGAAGGGGTAACTAAGATCACCTTATTTGAAGTGGTAGACGGTGACATGGGTTACAACATAATCCTCGGAAGATCATGGATACATGAGATGAAGGTTTTGCCCTCAACGTATCATTAACTCTTGGAATTCTCGATCCCGGAAGGATTCAAGAAAATAAAAGGAGATCAACCGGTAACAAGAGAGATGAACACAATGTCTATTTCCAGCAACAAAGGGAAGGAGCCCAACAAATAGCAATTACAGGAACCGACGCCTTCTTCCTTACCAAATGAAGATGATAAAGACGAGGAGTCATCAGAATCTCACCAGGTGCCGAAATACTTTCAGGTACCGGAAGAGACAGATACAACCAAGTCCATTGCAGAAGAACTCGAACAAGTGAATTTATTCGAAGAATTCTTAGAAAGGAAATTTCACTTGGGAACCGGACTCAATCCCGAACTCAGGTCAGGATTTATTAATTTTCTTAAGGCTAATGTCGATTGTTTTGCATGGTCAGACTCGGATATGAGATGTATCCCATTAAAGGTGGTCGTGCACAAGCTAAGGCTGGATCCGAACTTCTCACAGATAAAGCAAAAGAAACGCCCAATAACCGAGGTAAAAACATGTTTGTTAAATAAGAGGTAACATGACTACTCGACATCGCTTCAATCTGGGAGGTAAAGTATCCATAATGGTTATCTAATATAGTTGTAGTTCTAAAGAAGAATAACAAGTTTAGAATATGCGTAGATTATAAGGACTTAAATAAGGCATGCCCTAAAGACTCATTCTTATTGCCAAATATTGATCAAATGATTGATGCAATAATCGGGCACGAGTTAATGAGTTTCTTTGATGATTACTCTGGGTACAATCAAATCAAGATGAACTCGAAGGATCAGTAAAAGACTTCGTTCATAACAAATTCTGGCAGATATTATTACAATGCCATGCCATTTGGGCTTTAAAATGCTGGAGCCACTTATCAGAGGCTCGTGAACAAGATGTTCGAGAAGCAAATAGGCAAAATAATGGAAGTGTATATCGATGACATGTTAGTTAAGTCTTTGAATGCAGGAGATCACTTGAAACACCTTCAAGAAACCTTCGGTATCTTGAGGAAACATAACATGAAACTCAACTCGAAAAAGTGTGCGTTCGGGGTTGGTTCCGAAAAGTTCTCGGGGTTCCTAGTCTCGCAAAGAGGGATCGAGGTAAATTCCAACAATATCAAAGCCATAAAGGACATTCCGGATCAATTAACAAATATAAATGAGGTACAAAGATTAACTGAAAGGTTAGTAGCTTTAAGCAGGTTCATGTCAAGATCCTCGAAAAAATGTCATCAGTTCTTATCACTTCTGAAAAAGAAGAACATTTTTGAATGGACTCCGAAATGCCAAGAGGCCTTAAAAGACTTGAAACAGTACCTATCAAGCCCCTTGCTACTGTCAAAATCAAAGGGGTAAGAGCCGTTTTAGTCCGAGAGGAAGAAGATACACAATTTCTTGTCTCTTATGTTAGTAAAATATTGTCAAGAGTGGAGACTCATTATCCACACCTCAAAAAACTAGCCTTAATTCTCGTAATCGCCTCTTGAAAGCTTAGACCATATTTTTAATGCCACCTGATAGCCGTTGTGACAACCTTTCCTTTGAGGAATGTTCTTCACAAGCCTGAGTTGTCAGGTCGTTTGGCTAAAAGGCCAGTCGAAATCAGCGAGTTTGACATTGAGTATAAGCCCAGGAATGCGATCAAGTCACAAGTTTTGAACCTACTTTGTGGCTGATTTCAGTCCTGGATTAATGCCCTTAGCTGCCAAAGAGGCAGTACTGGTGTCAGAAATGACATCAAGAGTTTGGACCTTGTTTAAGGATGGAGCTTCCAATATAAAAAGGTTCGGGCTCGGGGTGGTTCTAGTCACGCCTTTGGGAGAAACACTGAGGCAGACCATTAAGATTGTTCTATTTACTAACAATGAAACCGAGTATAAGGCTTTGGTTACAGGACTTGAACTGGCCTGGGGACTTGGCTCCAAGGTCATCGAGATCAAATGTGATTTCCAGCTGGTAGTAAATCAAGTGTATGAGATTTTTTGGTACAAAGGAGGAACACATGCAACAATATGAGAATATGCCATTAAGATTATTCCGTTAACTAATAATGAAGCCGAGTATGAGGCTTTGGTTGCAGGACTTGAACTGGCCCGGGGACTTGGCTTCGAAATCATCGAGATCAAATGTGATTGCTAGCTAGTAGTAAACCAAGTGTACGTGAGTTTTAATATAAAGGAGGAACACATGCAATAGTATGTGAACAAGGTCTAGGCATTGCTTTCACGATTCAGGGAATGGTCGATCATACATATTCCGAGAGAAGAGAACGTGGAAGCGGAAGCATTGGCTAATTTGGGGTCGTCTATGGAGATGAAAGGATCTAACTCCGATACTGTCATTCAACTTTTACATTCGGTATTGGATTTGGATGGTTATTATGAAGTCAATACAACCAACTTAGTATGAGACAAGAGGAACGAGTTCTTCAAATATCTTTGGCATGGCAAATTGTTCGAAGACCCGAAGGCGTCCCGGGCACTACGCACCAAAATGGCTCATTACTGCTTCATGGATAGGAAATTATACAGAAGATCTTACCATGGTCCATTGGCCCGATGTCTAGGATCCTAGGAGGCGGACTACGTGATAAGTAAAGTCCATGAAGGAATTTGCAGGAACCATTCCAGTGCATATTCGTTAGTACTAAAATTGTTTAGGGCAGGGTACTATTGGCCCACGATGGAGCAAGACGCAAAGACGTCCATTTAGAAATGTGACAAATGTCAGTGCTATGCACAATTGGTATACCAACCGACAGAACTGCTGCATTTGGTACTCTCCCCGCGTCCATTCATGAAATGAGAGATGGATATAATTAGTTCATTGCAACCGAGTCCCGGAAAGGTAAGATTCCTTTTAATTTTAACTGATTACTTTACTAAATGGGTTGAAGCAGGTCCTTACCAAATGATCGGTGAACGCAAAGTGGTCGACTTTCTATGGGACTACATAATCTGCTGATTCGAGATATCGAAGGAGATTGGTTGCGATAACGAACCACAGTTCATAGGCTCAAAGTCACAAAATTTATGGAAGATTTGAAAATCAAGAGAATTACATCCTCATTGTATCATCCAAGCACTAATGGGCAGGCAGAGTCAACCAATAAGACGATTACCCAAAACCTCAAAAAGAGGTTGTAAGCTGCTAAAGGAAAATGGTCCAAACAAATACCGGGTTTGTTATAGGCGTACCGCACGACAGAATGTTGAGCATGGGAGAAACACCTTTCTCTCTCGTATATGGCATAGAAGCTCTAATACCAGTAGAAGTAGGGGAGCCAAATTTACGATTTTCCCGAGAAAATAAAGAAACAAATAATGTGGCATTGCTGATAAAGCTGGATTTGCTCGATGAATGCAGGGACTTGGCGTACGTGACGATGGTAGCCCAAAAGAAAATGATGAAAAGGTATTATAATTTGAGGGCCAATCTCCGCTACTTTAAAATAGGAGACTTGGTTTTGATAAAGGTGACTTAGAACACTCGATAAATCAATACTGAGAAGCTATGTCCAACATGGGAAGGTCCCTACCGGGATTCAGCTGTCACCAGTAAAGGACCATACGAGCTGGAAAATAAAGATGGAGTCAAATTGCCCAGCAACTGGAATGCGACTCACATCAAAAGGCATTACTGCTGATGAATCATATCAATACTGGAAGTATGTGCTACACTCTTTTTCCCTTTACCCAATTTTTTTCCCAATTCAATTTTTCTGGCAATGTTTTTAATAAGGTAGCAACAAAAAACGTACTACGAGAAGAGCGTCATTGACAAGGTTAAGAACTTTGAATGACAAGGAATTGAAATAATAAACCACTATTGTTAAATAATCATTGGCTCGATGGCAAGTTCCTAATGGGAAATAAAACTTGCCATCGAACCAAAGACTATTTAACCGTTCACGAGTTGTTTCCACCAACGAAGCAAGAACTCCATTGTTCCAATTCGCATACTTCACATTCTAACACTGGGGTAGAGGGGAATAGTGTCAGATACAACAACAAGAATGCCACAAAAATTGAGGATTACGAGAATCAAGAATAATAATGTCTCATCGGGGCTGGGGACTGCATGGTCAGCCCCGTAGAAATAAGTTGTGCAAGTTGGCCACATGTATTTGCAATTTCTCTTTTTCCTTTAGCAAATGAATGCCTACGAACTTTTAAATATAGAAGGAATAAAAAAAAGTCCTTTTATTTTTATCCTGTTTCTTGTCCAAATGATGAGTTAATTTTATCATTTAAAAGTTAACAAAAAACTTCAAATGCTTGTGCCAGAATGAAAATGAGACGTTCTATTCAAAAGCACAGTAAACATAAGAGGGCCCTCTCTTATGAAACCTTTATAGTAAAGGGTTGATTCCGGAAGAAGTCATGCAAGGAATAAGAAGCTATCAGATGAAAGTATGCTCGAAGCTTTAAATAATTCAACGCAAAGAAAATGTATCTTGCACGACACTTGAAGCAAAGTTCTTCTTTATTTATCAAAAGTGCCAAAATCGATGAAAGGCTTGGCATAATTACAAAGTACAAAAAAATAAGAAGGGGGAAAACAACAAAAGGAAAGAATCTAAGCATTGTCATCGCCGGAGCCCGGGTAGAAAGAGGCATTTGCGAACCCCCGGTAGAAGAGGGTGGATCAGCTGCCAGTTCGGAGCCTGGACCTTCATCATCATTCTCTTCAATTTCATCCTCGGGTCCTTAATACTCGGAATCGGTGCTCGAAGAGTTAGTTGTAGCGGGTCGAGTAGGGAGATGTTTTCGAGCAGTTAGCTCCAGTTCTCGAGCCTTATCGATGCAATCATCAATATCAACAATGCCCGCTTTGGCCTGTTCCAAGATTTTGCTTCTCATGTGATACATAGCATACGTCTTCTCAAATATGAGAGAAGCCCCTGGGTACTGAAGCTTTGTCTTAAGTCTATCAACATCGGCCTGAAGACCGTCCCTCTCGGATCTCATGGCACCGAGGCTAGAATCAAGATCACGGGTTTTAGATAGATGAATCCAATTTTGCTCCATGATCTTCTTAAATCTCTCCTACATTCTGGCCCTCTTCTCCTCGGCAGCATTGACCTCCTCGGTTTTGGAGCTCAAGGTTGCCTTCAAGTTATTCACATGTTCCTCAGAGGAAGACTTACGCTCGGCAGCAGCAAGCACATCATCTTAGAGCTAATCCCACTTAGCCTTAGCCTTAGCCTCAGCCTCTTGGAATTGTGCATGTAATTGAGTGGATTCTTGGTTGTGGGACATAACTTCTTGTTCGCTTTGCTGCAACCGGGACTTAAGCTCACCCGCCTCAACAGCCTTTTCCTCCAGCATCGGGAGACGTGCAATAAGTTGGTCTCTTTCGGCCAACAATTGATCTTGTTCAGAGGCGAGACCTTGCTTATCGAGGATCAATCTCTGCTGACCCTCAAAAGTAAGAAAATTGGCTGTAAAAAGAATATCAAGGTTAGAAATCATGTTACAATAGATAAATAGAAAGCAAGTGATAAGAAAGAAAGTATGGTACCGCTGCCGCATTATGCATAGCATTATTCAACAAATACTCCCTCGAAATAGAGCATATTTTCTTCCTATCTTTCTCTGAAGCCAACGGCTTCAGGTAGTTTGTAAGCTCTACTGGCATGGATAGCAGATGGCACTCCTTCGAAACTAAAAGAGTAGCACATCTCCTCCCCCGGGGATCTGGGGAAGGGGGTGAGTAATTGTGCCCCAAATTTCAGTGGTCGGGAGAACGGGGAAGAGAAATACCCTCCTTTCGAACGTCTGTTGATGGTGGCCTGGAGAAGCAACAGTGGGTGCTGGTGGTGAAGGTACAACTGGTGTAGATGAGCGTGAAGTTGTTGGCGTTAAAGGTTGAGAAGAAATAGCAAAAGGAGCAACACTAATTAGTGGTTGCTCAGTGTTCGAAGGCAGAAGAGGCCTGGGGTCCGAGCTCCTTAGACCGGAGACAGTAACGGGACTTGGAAAGTAAGAATCAACATCCTCCACTATATCTATCTCGCCCCAAAGTGTTTGGGCATCATCTACGATAGAGTTTTGAAGCTCTCCCAGCTGATCATCCGGTCGAGCTGATGCAGTTATTCTTCTTCTTTGGAGGGGATCCACTTCAGCACTGGCTTCTCCATCTTCTACAATAACCACTGTGGTCGGATCAATTGTTGTGGTCTTTATTTTCTTATTCTTAGTCCAGCCGAGGAAGAACATCGCCTTTTTGGTTTCTTGTTCTCTGGCTGGGGACTCTAGAGGAAGCACTCTCACCGAAAGCAGATCCGCAGCACTACTTTGAGCAAGGACACTTTGTAGCCCCTCGCGACCTCCGCGGGGTCAGCCAAAACATCAACCTCAGGGCAAGTGACAGAGCCTTCTGGGAATCCTGAAAAAGCAAAACATGGAGTTAGCAAAATTACATATGTTCATACAAAGACAAAAGGAAAAAAGATTGAGTTTACCATAGTTATTGGCCTTCCACCCATATTTGGGACTCATTTCCTTCCACCGGCGGGATTATGGTGTTGTAATGTCCAGAATCTTCTGAACCCACTGGTTCATGCCTCGAACCCTTGGTGGTTCCCACTAGGTAGCTGAAACAAAAGAAACGAAGAGGCTAACAATAACGGAAACCAAGCTTTTCATGAAGAGAAGAAAATGAATCAAAAACTTACGAAAATGGTTCCACGACTCAGGAAAAGGTAGAGCTATGGCCAGGATGATGTCCCTAGTGGCGATGATGATAAATCGTTCCATCCACCAGCGATCATTGTCATCATCCACGCTAGTGAGAGGAGCGTGATTGCCACGCTTTCTGAAATTTATTACTCCCTCACGAAATATTTTTGAGGAGTAGAGATTCATCATGGGTGCCACGATTAGGGTTTTCCCAATCTTCGTGCACAACTAGCGTAGGAAAGCCACCATTCGTTGTATAGATAGGCCTACTTATTCCAAGAAGACCTGGTACTGGTGACAAAACTCTAAAATTATGGGGCCTAGCCCTTCACTCGTCCTCAAGAAAAATGGACCCAAGGTGAAGGGATACGTATAGACATACATAAAACCCTTCTTGGTGAAGGTAACCCCATATATCATATCCAGAGCGAGGATGCCAAGGTTTAGGCATATGCAGTCCTCCTTTACAGCAGGAATACTGGAAGGGCAAATAGAGGAGGGTTACCTACTAACGACTCAAATCCGTGGAGACGCGGATGGAATCTTCTCCTGGAAGTCATTGACGATACTCAGGTGTTTGGGTATGACGGTGTTTATAGTGGAAGGCTCAGAATCAACATTAGCTTCTTTGCCTTTGTTTCTCTTCGGGCCTCCACCGAAGAGAAGATTAGAGTTTCTAAAAGATGCAGTATAAGAAGCCATAGTAGTAAAAAGACAGTAAATATTTTAGAAAAAGCTATAGAAGATGAAAGTTTTATAAGCAGGAGGAGGTTGAATGCATAAAAGGTGATAAACTTATGGAAATTTTGGAAGTGAAAGAGGTAAAATGATGAGTAGAAATTAAGATATAATCGGCAAAAATCGTGGTCATGATTATCTCGAGAACCGGCAAAAATATTACTAAATCGTGGGACAACACGTGTTCGGGGTATTAAATGTGAGAAGACATGCGTCCTTTCAAGCGCCAGAGATTGTTCGCCAACTTTTCGGTGACATAAGGATATGTCACCGAAAAGCAGGGGGACTATCTGTATAGGGTAAAATTGGTTTATAATAAATGGTCGAATGATAGCATGACACATGGAACGTAGACAAGCAAAAGGCGAATCAAGTAACAATCAGTACCGAGGACAACATCTGCAGCTGACATCGGATAGACCCCGAATGGAGCATGTTCAACGGGAGCAGATCGCATATTTGTCATCGGATAGCATTCAATGAAGAATATTCTCTAACATTAAATGGGCAGCCGTTGCAGTGAATATTTGCATTCATGGCCTGTCATTACATATTCAGTAATGACTCCTTTATGATCATTTAACTAGGGCTTGATCCTAGGATCTTATTTCTCTAGGTATAGCTATAAATAGCAGCCTCGACAGTTATTGTAAGACACGAAAATCATGGCAAAACATATGATGTATTCCAATTCCGCTCTCAAATAAACAACTTTATCTGCTCTTTTATATTGTTCTCATTTCTGTCCTCGGAGATGCTGTTCTCGGATCCATGCTTGTCATCTTCTTCAATTTTAATCGTTAAGTCTTATTTTAATCTTAATTATTTACCATTTTAGGATCAAATCAGTTTGCTTGTCTATAAATCACGCAACAAATTCAATTATATCGTTTTACGGATAAACAAACATGTTCTCGTCTTATTTTGAAGATCAAATACTTATGCTTGATATTGATAACTACAAAAAATTAGCTTTTAAATAACCTGGTAATTTATGTTATCCATGTACATAGGTTAAACTTTATCTCTGTTGTAAAGCAACTTCACTACTATTATTTTAAAAATATAAATTCCTTTAATACCAACTATAATAGTTGTGAGATATATAACATTTTTATATAACTTTTAAATATTTTTAAATTTTATATGTTTAAAAAATTTAAGAAAGCTACCTTTGAATTGAATTTACTCATACATTCTCAATCGTGTGTGAAGCAAATAGAGGATGACATAACAAAAGAACCTTCTAGACGAATAAACAGAAATGCGTAATTTGCTTAGATTTGTAAAGAGTCAAATCAAAAACTAATATTACTAATAAGACCAAGGTTCAATAGAATCACTACCATTGGAATAATGAGGCAGGCAATTAAACCCCAAATAACTGAAAAAAATGTATAATTCTCAATTCAAATGGCTCAAAATAAGGCGACGTAAGATTCTACAGACCACTTCATCAGTAGGGCCCACTGGCTTTTGTGAACATCTTTTATTCAATTAAAAAATTAGACCTCGTGTCAGTAACCACATCCATAAACTCTCTCTAAAATATCTCTGCTTCCACTCTCTACTTGCCACGATGTTCTTTCACTCGGATTATTCTTCTGCTGTGGCACTGTCCACGTCAACCTCTTCTCCTCTTCTATCCACGTGGACAATAATTTCTCACCGTCGATCTTCTAAACTACCAATCTTAGCCGTTGGATAGTTACAAAAAAGAGCTTGTGGACACCGAAATTCGACTTGTGGACACTGAAATTCGAGAGGGTATAAATGTTTTTGAAAATAAATTTATTTTCTTATTAACTACTGCATTTTGTCATTTCCATTTTGAGCCTCTCAAGTTTCCACTACGATCGCTGATTCTAGAAAAAATAAAAAATAAAAGTTTCCACTCCGACCAGTTTCTCTACCGGAATCTTCATCGCCGGCCGGGATCAGACTCGTTATTTCGACTGAGCTACGTTTCAGGTGCGATACATTGTTTCTGATTTATACTGCTACAACTGCTTAAGTTTATTGAAAGTAAATATTTTTTATTCATAGGTGGTGTGAAAAACAGGAAATATTAATTCTTTAGAAAATAATAAGATTTGCGATTGTAAAGTTGCGTGACTCTCGAAATCGAACCATCTTGTTCAAGATATTCCTTTTAACAGAATCTCAGAATTGGAAAAAAGATTTGTAAATAGCTGCGGAATTCTCTGTTAATAAACTTTAGTTTGTTGATTCATTGAGCTGAAGCTTCTTTAGGAAACAAGTAGAAATAGAAGAAAATAGTTCAAGTTCTAAAGAATTTCCTTAACTGTTGTTTAGAGGTTGAGATTAAATTGATCTCTCATATATTTAATAATGCATGTATATTGGATTTTACAGGGAAATTGTTTGAGAAAAGCTCTATTCTTCATTGAGTAAAATTTTGATAGCACAACTTGGCATGGGAGTTGTGACTGTTTCTAGCTCTGCTTCTCGGAGTCCATTGGGATTGAGCACAAGTTTTTCTGCTCATTTATGTCCACTTAAAAGGCCTGTAGTTGTATCATTTAAAAAAGATAAAACGAAAAAAACAACTTTAGTTGCACCTAAGGAATCCATATCGTTGCCTATAGAAACATCTAAAGAGAATGAAAAGAGGTCAAGACGAGTATCTAAACGTACTGAGAGAGTGCATGCTGTTTCAATTGATATTGAAGCATCTCCAAGTACGTTAGAGTTGGACTATAGTGAAGCTGCTGCCAAACTTGAAAGTATCTACAAGCGCAGTCTGGAAACAGATAGTTCCGATACAGAAGCTAAGGATCATCAAATCGTGAAGAGAAGGCAAAGGACGAGGAAGAGAATTATAGAAGGCAATGAGGAAGCGAAGAAGGGAATTGCTGATAATGTGGTCAAGAATCGTCGAAAGAAGTCAAAGCGGCTGAATCTTGACCAGAGGATTGCTCTGCTAAAGAATAAAGAAGGTGAATTGGTTGCTTCATCCCAAAAAAGAGAACTTAAAGAGGACACCGAAGATGAAAAAATTGATAAGCTTGTCAGAGAATATTCAGGTGCTACTGACTTAGCGAGCTTAGACTGGAAGAAAATGAAGATCCCTCCAGTGCTTCCATCTTCTGAGCATGCGTGGCTCTTCAAGTTGATGCAACCTATGAAGGTACAAACATTTTCACTGTTAACGGAAAAAGATTAAATGCGAAAGGAAGTTTCTGGAGAACATTTGCTTATTCATGAGATTTTAGTATTGCTATTGTTGTACTTTATGATTGAGAATCAGTTGTTGTAATTTAGGCTATCCTTCAAGTGAAGGAGAACTTGCAAAATGATTTGGGGCGAGAACCAACTGACGCTGAAGTAGCTGAGGCAACAAATATCGATGCCTCCGAACTACGGAAAAATTTGGAAGTTGGTCGAGCTGCCAGAAATAAGCTGATTAAGGTACTTACTCTTCTTTACTTGTCAGACCTTCTTGATGTGCACCACAGAAGTTTAATTTATGCCTCAAGCAAAAGAACACTTGTTTCTGGTTTTATAAACTGAGTTAAATGAATCTGATGCAATCTGTTTTTTCATAATTCCTCGACATGAATTTGTTGTTACATTGAAAGTGGTCAATCTTGACGTGTACTGCTCACAAACAGTAATATGTGCAAGGTAGTATTACATGTTATAAAGCACAGTTAATTGTATTCTGTATTTTCTTTTGAGTATCTTATAACCTTTAAATTCTTCTTACTTGAGTCTATGCCCCTGAGAGGGGAAATGAAGATAATACTACTAGTGTAACTTGAACTACCCCACATTCTTGATATCATCTAACTTTCTTATGCATCCACACATTATGTGAGGTTTTAGTTTTATAAATAACTCACCTTTGCAGTCTTGTTTGGTTGCAGCACAATCTACGTCTTGTTTTGTTCGTGATAAACAAATATTTTCAAGATTTTGCTAATGGGCCAAAATTCCAAGACCTCTGTCAGGCAGGCGTCAAGGGACTAATTACAGCTATTGATCGATTTGAACCTAATAGGAAATTCAGACTGTCAACATATGGTCTTTTTTGGATAAGGCATGCCATAATACGTTCTATGACAACCTCAAGCTTCACCAAAGTCCCATTCGGGCTTGAATCTGTAAGTTCTCTTTCTTCTATCTGCCAGTGTTTTTCCGTTTCACTGTTCATCCATCAAAGAACCATTTTCTTTCTTCTGTCACTCTCTGGAAGCTAAATGATTTCTTGATTTGGTGAAAAGAAAAGCATATTATCTCTAGTTATGAGACATTTTCAGTTGGTGAAAGAAAATCATTTGTTGACCTCCAACTGTGCTTTAATGTAACTTGAAAATGTACAACCAATGTACTACTATATCTTTTTTAAGAGAATATAGCAAAATTTTGAGTCAACGAACTGTCTAAAGGAATGGGTGAAATGGAAAATACTTTAAATAGCTGTAAGTTCTTTTGTGATCCCGTTAGGAGTATTGCTCTCTTCTTTAAAGAAATATCTAATCTTTACTCATTTGGTTGTACTTGTCAAGTAGTCAGTGAAAAATAAAAATAATATCCTTTTTCTGATTCAGATCAGAGTAGAAATTCAGAAGGCCAAATTGCAGCTGCTATTTGAGCTTCAGAGGATGCCAACAGATGAAGAGATAATTGAAAGAGTTAGACTTTCCCCTGAGAGATACCATGAAGTGATGAAAGTATCAAAACCTGTCTTCTCTCTCCATGCAAGACACATGACGACCCAAGAAGAGTTTATTAATGGAATAACTGATGTAGATGGCGTAGATGGGGTTAAGAGGAAGCAACCAGCTCTACTCAGGCTTGCTCTTGATGATGTGGTAATGTTTTGTCCTCTTTGCCTTTATGTTTGGTGTTGAACCTGCTTCTCTGGTTAAGAGTTTTGCTTTTTGTTGAAATAATATCACCAATTTTTGGATATGGTAGTTTTCAAATTTCATAACCATTCAAAATGGTTATTGTCCAGAGCAATAAGTAGTGTATTTATAGGATAAGCCCAAATTTAAAGCATATAAAATAATAGAAATTGCAATTAAATTGTGTAATGATTTATCCCTACTTCAGAGTTGTCAGACGAAATTATTTGTGTTTTTTTCAAATGATAAAACTCATAAACGTCTTGATGAGTTTATTATAGAACTTAGGAAAAGACAAAGGGTGAGGAAGGAAAGGAAAATAGTTTCCTCGTAGTCTATAGTGTTCCTAGTTGAAGAAAAGTTCCTTAATTGGTAAGAGCTCCATTATGCTGAATATGGAAGAAGATCCATAAAGCTGTGGTGAAGCAATGGAGCGACTTCTAGAGGTTCAACATTCTGTAAATAGATGGGCTCAATTCTGTCGAACAATACTTGGATTCTAGTAGATTAACTTCTGAATCAAAGGTAATTGGGTGCAAATGGTATTATAAAGGAAATACAATTCTATTCATTACAATGTTTCTAGGCTAAGTTAGTAGTCAAAGAGCAAAAAAAACAAAAGCTCTAGATTGTTTTTTATATATATGCACCAGTGACTAGGATGACTTCAGTAGAATTTTCGTAGCTTTGGCATCCATTTATAAGTTTCATGTTGCACCAAGTGAGATGTTAAAATGACATTTTAAATCATGAACTCATTGAGGAAGTACATATGAAACAACCAGTTTTAGACTATGTTAAATGAAACTGTTAAAGGTAGGTACCAGTATGGAGGTGTGGAAGTATCTGGAATGGTACGTCAAGTTTTTTTTAAAAATAATTGTTAATGTATTTTGAAGAACTCACATCTTATCAGACCATTTAAACATAAGTATGTTTAGACAAATGAAGGATCCGTTTAAGTTAGTTTGTGTTGCCTTGAAATGAAAAGAAAGTTAATAAAATATGAAGTACGCGTAAGCAGTGGATAAACAGAGTTGATGTGGTAATCATGTCAAACAGATTTACGCACAATAATGCAGGTGTGCGTATTTACTCCAAAATTTGGAATATATGGATTAATTATTTGTCTATAGATGGATGATTCGTTAATCTTTGAATGAACTTAAAAGGTATTGTGAAACTAAGGTACAAGGAGTAATTATTTAGCAAAGTGCAAGGGTATATCTCGGCAAACTTTAAACATCAAGACCTTTCGAATAAGAGGTTAGGGGTAGTCCATTGTTGCTAATTGTAGAGTAAGAACTTCGTTTTATATTGAGAGAGTTATTGTCTTAATCCGTTAGAAAACTTGGTGTGAGGGCAGTTATCTTTCTTAAGGAAGTGAATTATCATAGCTTGAATTTTTTTTCCACATCCACCCTTTTCTGTATGCCGACCATCCACATAAGTTTCCAACAATACCTACTTAATCCTGAAGGGAACACTACAGTATTAGGCTTTAAATCCAATCCCAATCCTCTGACCCTTTCCAAACAGAATGGAAGATGCAACCCCCCCCCCCCCCCCCCACAACCACCACCACACACACAGAGATTTTTTTGATACAAGAGTTTCTGCTACCTCAACAAATTAAAAATAAGGAGAATTTTTAGAACATTTCTTCGTGTTTGAATCTGTTCTCTTTCCCATATGATGGTTCTCTGGACTGCAGTGACCTAACCATTTTCCTTGTGATTTAATCTATACTCTCACCCCTGCCCAAGAACAAATTTTTAAAGATAAAATGAGAAATACCATTGAAGGAAAAAAAAAGGAAAAGAGAGATATTGCTTATGTATCATGGTAATTATGATTTTGTTTTTCCTTGTTTAATAATTGATTATGCAATTCCAGTTGGATTGGTGTTGTTGAAATTTGATTAAATCAAGGGAAAATGGTCAAATATACCTCTATACTTTGATATATTGTTCACATATACCCCTTCGTTATACTATAGGGCCAAATATACCCCTTCCGCTATACTTTGGGTTCAAATATACCCCTCATTTAAACGGAGGGACACGTGTCATCGTCCTATTGGCCAATTCTAAATATCTCCTAATTAATTAAAAACACACATTACCCATTTTCGAAAATCAATTTTCTAAAGCAATTTTTTTTGTAAAAAATGGAAAAAAATGAATTTGTTTTACTAAAAATTGAAAAAAACGAAAACATTTTTTTTTTCAATTTTTACAAAAAACTTGCTTTAAAAAAAACTGAAAAATATTTTCTAAAGCAAATTTTTTGTAAAAAACTGAAAATTAGTAAAAAAAACAGCGTTTGATGGAAAAACAAAATTGCAAAAAACAGTGTTTTTACTAATTTTCTAAAGCAAACGCTGTTTTTTGCAAATTTGTTTTCCATCAAACGCTGTTTCTTTTACTAATTTTCAGTTTTCCAAAAAAATTGCTTTAGAAAATATTTTTCAGCTTTTTTTTAAAGCAATTTTTTTGTAAAAACTGGAAAAAAAAATATTTTTGTTTTTTTCAGTTTTTTGTAAAAACGTTTTCAGTTTTTTCAAGTTTTTACAAAAAAAAATTGCTTTAGAAAATTGATTTTCGGATATGGGTAATGAGTGTTTTTAATTAATTAGGAGATATTTAGAATTGGCCAATAGGACGATGACACGTGTCCCTCCGTTTAAATGAGGGGTATATTTGAACCCAAAATATAGCGGAAGGGGTATATTTGGCCCTATAATATAACAAAGGGTATATGTGAACAATATATCAAAGTAGAGGGGTATATTTGGCCATTTTCCCTTAAATCAATTGCATCACTTACGTAATATGCCCACAAGCAAATATATTGATGAAACTGGCATCTCTTTTTGATAGAGGCCTTCATTATGAGGTTATCTGTCTTTCAAAGAGAATCAGATGCTAATAACACTTCAAGGAAAAGTAATGGAAATTTCTGGCACCGAAAGGGCACTAGGAATAGATTTGCTGAAATATTACTTGTAAATCTTGAATCTTAAGATATACCTTGCTCTAAGTGAAAAGCATTTTAAGTTTATACGTTTCAGTTTGTTAAACTTGGAGGTTTTCAGAATTTCTGCACTATTGATTTTGGTTCTAACAATAAATCACGTTCCTCTTTTGCCAGCTTGATTCTCTTAAGCCCAAGGAGAGTCTAGTAATCAGACAAAGATATGGACTTGATGGCAAAGGTAATAGAACATTGGGAGAAATTGCGGGTAACCTAAATATTTCGAGAGAGATGGTACGGAAGCATGAAGTGAAGGCTCTCATGAAGCTCAAGCATCCAACTCGAGTAGATTATCTTCGCCGGTACATATTCTAAAGAAATCAACATCATTTGGTTATTGCGTTGGAGACAATTTACCCCTATTCCTGGATCAGCAATCTTGCCCATACTGTATAATAGCTGCATGTACACTAATCATTTGTACCATAGTAATAACTTTACATCCTTTTTCACTAGACTCAAAACCAAAATATTTTAGTACACACACCCTGTAAACAACATATTTATCTTTGTTTCTCCTTACAGTGAGTTTGAAACAACCGATCTGTATATTTGCGACATGAATGAAAATGTTTCTCTCAATCTTTGTGGTGATCTTCGATTGTCCTAATTTTCATGGTGGTGTCTGATTGTATTAACCCTTTTTTCTAGACAGTTATCAATTAGGATTGATTATGTCATCAGATATGCTTCCCTTGCCCGGCACACTAAGTTCTTAGTTCAGGTATTGGTAAAAAAGGTAACTTTCTGACTCTAACTTTACATTTTGCGTAACCAATTAGTTGACTAAAAGCAGAAGGGAAAGAGAAATAATGTACAAGTATCTGCTAGTGCTTGTTGCCTCTGTTGTCTCAGGGTAACTAGGGGTGAAATGATACAGGTATATCTGCAGTGATTCAGAATAGCACTGCTAAAAACTAGTGCAGGACCGTCATCCATAAAGCCAATAGTGAAAATGTGCAAGTCCACATTATGATTATAGAATTAAAAAATTTGGTCCAGTGCATCCTATCTAAATGATTGAGCAGTATAATAAACCATGACAAGATAAGGAAAACGGATGAAAGTTAGATTTTCAAATAGCTGCTGAATGCATTAGGTTGGGGATCTCTGCTATATGAAGGGATATTATTGCTCTATGATTGTCATATTTTAAGCAGTTGTTTATTGTATAATGTTGGGTGACATGTGCCATTGACTAGGGAATCGTAATGAAATTATACACATGTAAGTCGATCATCTTTGTTTTACACATCTGATTCTGCATCGGATAAGGGTACTGATGCCATGAATGCCTGGAATGATATCATTCTCAAAGCTAGACAATAACAGCACCGACTTTACGAAGTTAGAATCTAATTTTTGTGTTGGTTTTCTAATTCATTCGTGAATAATAAATGAACCCGTAAAAAGATATTCTAGTTGCTTCAAGCTTTTCCGTCAGCGGTTTATGTAGTGGTCGGCCTTATAAAGCTTGCTAAACCTCGCTTTCCTCTCCCCTTCACTTATTCAGTGGGAAATAGTCATTGACATGTTCTAGAGAAGAGACTTGACCGAGTCTTTGTCCATCGTTGTGCGATATCCAAAACTAAGCCAAATGGGAACATATACTTGGCTAGTTTTTGTGTTGGAAGACGTTATCTGAAGCATATAATTTTGTTTCTAATTGGCCTTATCTCAAAAGCATTTCCCTAACGCACTAGACTCTTAAACCCTACTATCCAAAGAGAAGTCCAGAATTAGTGAATTGGAAGTGGTGCAGTTTATTGTATACACACATTTTTTCGCTTTATTATCATATATAGTTCCCGCTAAAAGATGCCTCTCGTGTTAAGCCTAAATCTATTCCCACCCAATTAATTATCAATTAGCAAAAGAACAGACAAGTAAAAAGCACTAAATTCCATGTCATTTTACAAGTGAAGAATCAAACAGTCTTCTAGCATATTTCATGGTGATACAAAGTATGAAAGCAAGACAGCAATATGCCTAATACAATCAGAACTTCAAGTTGGTTCAAAGCAAGCTATTTCTATTTTGGATTAACCAGACCTAAACTAGAAAAACACCCCTACCTTTATGAAGCTCGCTTCACTAAAAAGGTGATTCTTGTCGAACCAAACTGAAAAACTAATAGGATTGAAATATTAGCCATTCTATTTATGAAGAAAGAGTATCTAACTTTGCAACAATCCGACTTGTCGTTTTACGAATTAACGCCCCGTTCAGCGACTTAAGGTCTCGATCGGCTTCGTAAGATGTATTATGACCCGCGTGTGTGGTCGAGTTTAGTTTTCGAAAGATTCGGAATTTAATTTAAAGAATAATTCTCATTTTGAAGCTTGAATGGAAAGAGTTGAACGGAGAGTTGACGTTTGAGCAAACGACCCCGGAATGAAATTTCGATGGTATTCCGTAAGGTGATTTTGTCCGAAAAATTATTTGAAAGTCCGTAGTGGAATTTGGCTTGAAATGACAAAAAATAAATTTTTGGGAATTTTGACCGGGGAGTTGACTTTTTGATATCGAGGTCGGAATCCAGTTCTTAAAATTTGTATAGGTCCGTTATGTCATTTATGACTTGTGTGCAAAATTTGAGGTCAATCGGACGTGATTTGATAGGTTTCGGCATTGAATGTAGAATTTGGAATTTCTTAATTTCATTAAACTTGAATTGGGGTATGATTCATGGTTCTAGCATTGTTTGATGTAATTTGAAGTTTCGACTAAGTTCGTATGATATTTTAGGACTTGTTGGTATGATTTGGCGGGTCCCGAGGGGCTTGGATGTATTTTTGGATCATTGGTTGAAAGACTAGTAAAGTTAAAAAATTTGGGAGTTTGACCATGGTCAATATCGGGTCAAGACGACCTCTTTTCAGTGTTTTGAGTGCGCGAGCAGGTCTGTAGCATGTTTTATGATTGAAATTCATATATGGTTTGTGTCTGGGAGGTTTCGGATGAGTTTCAGGGTAGTTTCAGATCATTTCGGAGAAGTTTGAGTTTGCTGGTTTCTGGTGAGGTACTGTTCATTCGCAATTACGAACCATTTACCACAATTACGAAAATATTATTCATTCGCAATTGCGAATCATTTATCGCAATTGCGAAAATACTGTTCACTCGCAATTGCGAACAATTAGTCGCAATTGCGAACACTGTTCATGGGAGGTACTGTTCATTCACAAATGCGAAGTTTTTGTTTGCAAATGCGAACCTGAGCAGAAACTTAAGGAATAAAAATCTGTCATTTCTTCATTTTTGATTGGAATTTTTGGAGCTCGATTTTTGGGCGATTTTGAGGATTTATTCACGACTTCGACTGGGGTAAGTATTCTATATCCTAAAGTGATTATATTTCATGAATTTGTGGTTATATTTATTGTTTAATTCGGATTTAAATGGAAGAAATCAAGATTTTTGAAAAATCTTCCAAAAACGAAAATTCAAGATTTGGAAGACGATTTATTGTTGGAATTTGATAAAATTGGTATGGTTGAACTCTTATCGGAATGGGTGTTTGCATTTCGTAAAAATTATGTCAAGTTTCGAGAGGCGGGCCCCGCATTGACTTTGATTGACTTTTTAGAATAAAATTTTAAGTCGACGTTTTATTATCCGAAATTATTTTCGATGAATTTTAATGAAGTTGTACAATTAATTTTGATAGATTTGAGCTGTCCGGAGGTCAATTCAAGCAAGAAGGCGATTTTGGAATATCGGCATAACTTCAAAAAGGTAAGTATCTTGCCTAACCTTGAGTGAAAAAATTGCCCCTTAGGCATCGAGTCTTATGTGCCTTTTGTGAAATGTAAAAAGCCGTATACGCGAGGTGACGAGTACGTACTCGGGCTTATATGTGCAAAATTTATTGGGTTAAAGTCTTAGGCATTATTATGTAGTAAATTAGATAATTTGTTGGCATTTATTAAATCCTCTATTTGCCATGCCTAAATCCTTGTTTGTCGAATTTATTTTTATATGACAATTTGATGTGATTGTCACTTGAATATTTATGTGAATTCTGTGAGTTTGTTGATTTGATATTTCCTGAAAATAATTATATTATGGATTTTTCATTTGCAAATAGTTAATTAAATAAGTTTAAACTGAGGCGTTAATATAATTATCAAGAATTTGGATTAATGAAGGCGTTGCTCTATACCAAGTATTTTCCATCTCTGTTGATCGTTTTGAGGTTTTATATAGGTTGTGTGGAGCCTTGGGCTATTTGTTGAGAAATTTATTAATTTTGCTACATCTTTGGAATTTGGTTGTGGTCAGTGGGCAAATTGTGATATGAATTGTTGTATTGTGTTGTCGTTTAAACACTCTTCTTGATGTTATTTATGCTTCCTACCTTACTTGATAATGATATACATGTTGGTAAGGAAGAGTGTAAAGCACGAAGGGTGATGCCATTCCATTTGAATTATATTATCATGTGAGAGAGAGAGTGTAAAGCACGAAGGGTGATATCGTACCATTTGAGAGTGTAAAGCACGGAGGGTGATGTCGTGCCATTGAGAGTGTAAAGCACGAAGGGTGATGCCGAGCTATTTCATTTATATTATCAGGTGAGGACGAGAGTAAAAGCACGAAGGGTGATGCCATGCCATTATTTTTATATTATCATAAGTTCATGGCACGAAGTGTGTTTCTGTGCAGGCGAGGACGAGGGACATACATTATATTGTGATATCTTTTTGTTGTGTATACATTCATGCCTTTATCTTAAGCTGTTATTGTGCACTTATATTTTCTGTGTGACTTGTAGTTGTGGTTGCTTCCTGTGTGCCTCCCACTTTATTTTTTTTTATTGTTATTGGCATTTTCCCCCACCTAGTTGGTACTGTTATATGTAAGCACGGTGAGAAAAAGATAAATGCACGAAGGGTGTTGCCGCGCCAATTGATTTGATATACATATATACATTGTGTGAGAATGAGACAAGTGCACGAAGGTATTGTCGTGCCATTTGATGTAATATATTGAATATATTTCTCATACCAGGAAAGTTAAATGAGGTGTCACATGGTGATTTTTATTTGAAAGAATTATATTCGAAAGATATTTATTTGAAAGAATTATATTCGAAAGATATTTATTTGAAAGAATTGTATATGAAAGAGATTTATTTGAAAGATATTTATTTGAAGGAAGTATATTTGAAAGAATTATATTTGAAGATATTTATTTGGAGGAATTATATTTGAAAGAGATTTATTTGAAAGATTTATATTTGAAAGATATTTATTTGAAGGTGTGATGACCCAAAAATGTCATCTTTAAATTTAATAATTAATTCTGTATTTTAAGACCTCGAAAAGTACTATTTATCATTCATCGACTTGCGTGCGCAGTCCGTAAAATTTTCTGAAAAGTTTTTATGTGAAAAATGGATTAAAATATGAATTAGAGCTTTAAAACTCAACTGAGTTGACTTTGGTCAATATTTTGAGCAAACGAACTCGGATCAGTATTTTGACAGTTTCGGTAGGTCCGTATCGTAAATTGGGACTTGAACGTATGTCCGGAATTAAATTCCGAGGTCCCTAGCCCGAGATATGGAATTTCGATGAAAAATTAAAAGTTTAAGTTCAAATAGTGACCGGATATCGAACTATGTGCAAACGACCCCAGAATAGAATTTTGATGATTCCAACAGCTCCGTATGGTGATTTTGGACTTAGGAGCGCGATCGAAATTTTATTTGGAAGTCCGTAGTGGAATTAGGCTTGAAATGCCGAAAGTTGAATTTTTGAGAAGTTTGACCGAGGGTTGACTTTTTGATATCAGGGTCAAAATCCGATTCTGAAAATTTGAGTACCTCCGTTATGTCATTTATGACTTGTGTGCAAAATTCGAGGTAAATCGGACGTGATTTGATAGGTTCCGGAGTCATTTGCAGAAATTAGAAATTTCAAAGTTCATTAGGCTTGAATCTATATGTGATTCGTGTTTATTGTTGTTGGATGTGATTTGAAAGCTCGACTAAGTTTGTATGATGTTTTAGGACTTGTTGTTATATTTGGTTGAGGTCCCGAGGGGCTCGAGCATGTTACTGATGGTATTTGGAGTATTTTCCTTCATTTTGGCACTGCTGGTAGCTGCTGATTTCTGGTATTTTATACCTTCTTCACGATCGCGAACATTGGGACGCGATCGCGTAGGCTTAGCTGAGGCAGTGTTAATTTTGTTCTTCACGATTGCGTGAAGTCAACCGCGATCGCTTAGGTCTGGCAAGCTGTGCATCGCAATCGTGTGGCATTGTTTGCGATCGCGTAAGGTTAATTGAGGGCTGCTAAGTTTTGTGCTTCGCGATCGCGTGAAGCGGGATGCGATCGCGTAGCTTTGAGATCTTTTGACTCGCGAACGCGTGAAGAGGACTGTGATCGCGTAGAGCTGGGAACTCTGTGCTTTGCGATCGCGTGAGGATATACGCGATCACGTAGAGTTAATTTGGGCAGTGGTAATTTGTGCTTCGCAATCGCGTGTGGATGTTCGCGATCGCGATGAGTAAAAGCCTGGGCAGAATGTTTAAGTTCTGAAAATGGGACTTCGCCCCATTTTCTATTTTTAACGAATTGGAGCTCGGATTGACGAGATTTTTGAGAGATTTTCAGAGAAAACGTTGGGGTAAGTGTTCTTAACTCAATCTTTGTTAGATTACCCGAATCTATCACTGTTTTTAACAATTAATTGGTGATTTAAGTTGGAAAAATTCGAAAACCCTCTTGGATAGATTTGAGGATTTAGGGTCGAACTATTATTGGAATTTAGTCATTTTGGTATGGTTAGGCTCGTGGTTGAAAGGGCGTTCATATTTCGTAACTTTCGTCGGATTCCGAGATGTGGGCCCTACAAGTCATATTTCGTAACTTTCGACCGGAATCGAAAAATCGAGGAAAAAGCATACTACTTGGTTAAATTGGAGCAAGTCGAGGTAAGTGACTTATCTAACCTTGTGTGGGGGAAATTTTCCCTAGAATTGATAATAATGTGATTATTAAAATGTGTTGAAAGTTGTGTACACGAGGTGACGAGTGTGTACACGGGCTAAATGTGAAAGATTATATTTTTAAATTGTGTATATCATTGTTGCGTATTTATTAAATTATTAAATCTTGTTATATTCTCCATCATTGATTTGATTTGTATACCTTAAATTTGCTTGACCTTTTCGTACTAATTATTTTACCTGTTTAATTGAAACCTAGTTTCTTTTATACTGTGCATTATTTGAAGGTTAATTTTTTTTAAATTAAATATTATTAATATGAAGTATTTGACATTTCTAAATTTGATATTGAAGCAACGTATTAAAAATTTTGAAATATTATTTTCTTGAATATTTTCGTAAGATTTTTGGTACTCATTGTGATTGAGCCGTGTGCTCTTTATTGCGAAAAAATATTATTGTTGGATTATTTTGGCATGAGCCGTGAACTCTTTATTATTGAAAAATATTGTTGTTGATTTATTTTGAAAAATTTAAATATTGGGCACTTGAGGTGCAAATTGTGATATATTGTGACATTAAAACGCATGCGGTGGTATAAGGTCTGGGCATTGAAACACATACGGTGAGATAAGGGTGGCTTGATATGCGTGGCTAGTAGGGGTGACTACTAGAAGTCATGCGGTGTGATAAGGGTGGCTAAAACGTGGGATGCTATTTTGGGAAAAATATTTTCTTTAAATAAATTGTGAAGGCTCTCGCGGTGATATAAGAAATGAGATATTGTGAATTTATTTATGAATTGGGACTACAAGGCGGTACCTTGGTAGTGCCCTTGTTGATAATAATTTATGGTCATAGTTGCCTTCGATTTATTGTTGTTATTTTCACAAAGTTGTAAGGAATTCTGTTTTGATTCCACGAGAAATTATTTGCAAATATTTGGTGTCATTAAATGTGACATACTATTTGATTCATTTCCATAGTCATTTTATCTTATTAAATTGTTTAAACATTTTTTCATGTCATTATCTAATCTTCAGTAGGGCTTGACCTGACCTCGTCACTACTCTACTGAGGTTAGGCTTGGCACTACTGGGTACCGCTGTGGTGTACTCATACTACGCTACGCTTTTGCACTTCTTTTTATGCAGATCCAGGTACATCTTACCAGTCTAGGCGTCAGTGAGTTACCTGCGCACGGAGACTTCGAGGTATATCTGCCAGCGTCCACAGACTCCGGAGTCCCCTTCTATCATTTTATGTTGCTTCCTTATTTTTCTTTAGATCTTGATACATAGAAACATTGAAAATAAATTTTTTTAGAAGCTTGTGACTTATTTCTACTGGGTTTTGGGAGTTGTAATTGTTTGAATTGTAGTTTATTTATTTCAGATATTTATGATAATTCTACATTGATAGGCTTACCTAGTCTTAGAAACTAGGTGCCATCACGACCTCCTACGGAAAAAATTTGGGGTCGTTACAGAAGGGAGTGTATTCGAAATATATTTATTGAAAAGTATTATATCCTGAAGATTATTATTTGAAAAGTATATAGGCGAAAGATTTATATTTGAAGAACTTGATTAATTGGTTGTACTTGTACTCATTATTTGTTGAGCAATATTAATGATGATCTTGTTACCTTGCTGTGTATATCACTGGTTGATTAGTGTTTCCATCATTGTTATTTATTTCCTATTATTTTTGTATACTATATTGCACAGGTTATTAGACTAGTGAGTGTCTTGACTGTACCTTGTCACTACTCCACTAAGGTTAATCTTAATACTTACTGGGTACCGACGGTGGTGTACTCATACTACACTTATGCACATCTTTGTGCAGAGCCGGGTATTGGAGATATCGGACTCGAACAAAATTAGAGCGTGATCGCAAGGATTCAAGGTAGAGCTGCTTGGTTGTCGCAGTCCCTTGGAGTCTTTTCATTTTATGGTACTGTTAATTATTATTCAAATAGTATTGAGTATTCGATCCTTGAGATCATTTCATGTATTCAGTTAGAGTTCGTGACTCAGTATTACCAGTCTTGGGAGATTGTTTGTAATTATTTCTGCTGTTGGGTTCGATTATCTATAAAAAAAAAAAATTGGCTTGAATTGTAATTATAATTGACTTACTTAGTCTTAGAGACTAAGTGCCATCACGATGCATGTGGTGGGATTTTGGGTCGTGACAAGTTGGTATCAGAGCTCTAGGTTCATAGGTTCTACGAGTCACGAACGAGTCTAGTAGAATCTTGCAGATCGGTATGGAGACGTCTGTACTTATCTTCAAGTGGCTACAGAACTGTTAGAAAATTTTCACTTCCTTCATTCCTGTCGTGCGGAATTTGTTGATTTTGGAATTTGGGCCTTTGTATCTCTATTCTCTCACAAATGGTGAGGACACGTGCTACCGGGTTAACTGAGCAAACACCCGCGCATACTGCTAGAGCCGCAAGAGGCCAGGGTCGAGGTAGAAGCCGAGGTAGAGGCCGAGGAAGGGAACATGTCGCAGCTAGAGCACCTGTCAGAGTAACAATTGAGGAGCCGCCAATAGCTCCGGTTGGGGGACAGGTACCGAAAGCACCTGTTGTTACTCCCGGACTTCAGGAGACTTTAGCACAATTCCTGAACATGTTTGGTACATTAACTTAAGCAGGGTTGATCTCTGTTGCATCAAATATTTCACAGATTGGGGGAGGAGCTCAGACTCCTACCGCCCGTACTCTAGAGCAGCATGTCTACATTGGTCAGGTTCTGGGTGTGGTGACGGTACAACCTGTTATTCCGGACCTGTTTGAGGTTAGGCCAAAGGCATTAGAAGAAGAACAAAAGGGGCTTGAGAGGTTTAAGAGATATAGTCAACCTACTTTAGTGGTATAGCTGTCGGGGATGCCCGGAGATTTCTAGAAAAGTGCCACCATATTCTCCGTACCATGGATATTGTAGAAGTAAGCGGAGTTTCCTTTACTACATTTCAACTGTCAGGAGCAGCATATCAATAATGGCAAGTTTATGAAGAGGATAGACCAGTCGATGCAACACCACCAACTTGGACTCAATTTTCAGAGATATTTTGAAAGAGTTTGTTCCCCAGGCTCTCCGGGATGTATGGTGCACAGAGTTTGAACGGTTGCGTCAGGGCACCATGACAGTGTCAGAATATGCTATCATGTTCAGTGAGTTAGCCTGTCATACACCTATCTTGGTTCCTACAGTTAGAGAGCGAGTTCGCAGATTCATTGAAGGGCTCGATTATGATTTTAAAATAATAATGGCTTGAGAATTGCAGACCCACATTCCATTTCAACAAGTAGTAGAGATTGCCAGGATGTTAGAACGTGTTGGAAGTAAAGAAAATGAGCCTAAAGAGACCAAAAGGTCTCGGAACTCTGGAGGATTCAGTGGATTTTACTCTTCAGCTATGGCCCATTATGGCAGAGGCTCGAGCAGTCGGCCAGCTCAGTCCGCACATCAGATTACTCGGGGTGCTCCAGTGAGTTCTTATAGTGCACCACCGACACGAGATTCTTATAGTGGTTATTTCAGTTATCCGGCACAGACTCAATACGAGCAGTCGCGACCTCAGAGGGGTTGTTATGAGTGTGGTAATACTAGGCATATTATGAGAGATTGTCCCAGACTTTGGAGGGGTGGATTTTATCAGAACACTCAGGCTATGGGCCCCAATGCAGTTACTACCCCACGTGCACAACTAGTTAGGTGTGAAGGACAGGCGGGTAGAGGATGCCTAAGAGGTGGAGGCCCGACCCGTTGATATATTTGCTATGGTGTGGCTGAGGCACTACACCAGATGGTGTCGTTACAGGTATGATTCCGATTTGTTATAAAAAGGGTATTCTTCCTTAATTTGATTTGGTTCTGAATATTGAGGCGAGTCCTCCTATTATGCTCCGCTTATGGGTGAGCTTCGTAATTTTGTAACCCACTTAAATATTTATCCCTGTTAGGAGACTTGACGATGTAAGCCCGTGTCTATCATTTTTATTGTGTATACTATTAAGGGCTATAAGTTCAAAAGTGACTTTTTATTACTCACTACAGTGGGTTTGATGTGATTTCGAAATAATTAATCTCAATTTTATAAGTTGTATGCCCTATTGGTATGGGGGGTTCATTATGTATTGTGAAAAGTCGTTTACGAAATTTATTGAAAAGAAGAAAGAAAGAAAATTGAAAATTTCAGTTGGCACAATGTGCAAAATACTTGTGATTCGCAGTTGAGGACGAGATCCTCGCATATTTATATGATGTGAAATATTTAAATTGGGCTACAAGCTGCGGTAGAAATTATATAAGGACGAGATCCTTGTTGTGAAAAATTTTTGAGTTTAAATTCTCCCTTTGTGAAATTAAATTTGTACTATAGCATTAATAGAGAGTCATGCCTGTTAGACTTATTTGATAATTTTTTTATGTGTTTCTGTGCATATTTATCCATAATTGTGAGGCAAATATTGAGTTTTAGCCTACGAGCTGAGTGCCCAGGCAGCGTTAAATGTGACTCATTAAGTCGGGTAAATAGTTATAAGGTCTTCATGCCTCGCGTATAGCTGTCAGTGTTGTAAAAATTTAAAACGAGATTTTGGTTAATATGAGATTAATTGAAGATGCTGGAATTAATTATGAATAACTATTATGACCAGAGATGTGGTTATGGGCATACATATGATGTATGTGTAGGCACGAATTGCTATAGCTGGTTGAGACTAATATCGTGTGTTGATATGAAAAATCAGGCCTTTAGAAAATGTTTGGAGTGTAAGAATTTGGTTTTAAAGTTTATAAGTATGTATAAAAGAAATAATCTCAATTGAGATGGTGTTGTCAGACCTATGTTAAATTGTGGGACGTAGAATCACCTGCGAGTATGTGTGTAAGAATACACTAAGTAATTTAATGTCCTCAGAGAGATTCTTGGCACGTTCGAGGACGAAAGTATGTTTAAGAGGTGGAGAATGTAACGACCCGACTTGTCGTTTTAAGAATTAATGTCCCGTTCAGCGACTTAAGGTCTCAATCAGCTTCGTAATATGTATTATGACCCGCGTATGTGGTCGAGTTAGGTTTTCGGAAGATTCAGAATTTAATTTAAAGAACAATTCTCATTTTGAAGCTTAAATGGAAAGAGTTGACCGGAGAGTTGACTTTTGAGCAAACGACCCCGGAATAAAATTTCGATGGTGTCAATATCTCAGTATGGTAATTTTGGACTTAGGAGCATATCCGAAAAATTATTTGAAAGTCCGTAGTGGAATTTGGCTTGAAATGGCGAAAATTAAATTTTTAAAAAGTTTGACCGGGGAGTTGACTTTTTGATATCGGGGTCGGAATCCAGTTCTGAAAATTTGTATAGGTCCATTATGTCATTTATGACTTATGTGCAAAATTTGAGGTCAATCGGACATGATTTGATAGGTTTCGGCATTGAATGTAGAAGTTGGAATTTCTTAGTTTCATTAAGCTTGAATTGGGGTATGATTCGTGGTTCTAGCATTGTTTGATGTAATTTGAAGTTTCGACTAAGTTTGTATGATATTTTAGGACTTGTTGGTATGCTTTGACGGGTCCCGAGGGGCTTGGGTGTATTTTTGGATCATTGGTTGAGAGACTAGTAAAGTTAAAAAAATTGGGAGTTTGACCATGGTCAATATCGGGTCAAGACGGCCTCTTTTCAATGTTTTGAGTGCGCGAGCAGGTCCGTAGCATGTTTATGATTGAAATTCATATATGGTTTGTGTCTGAGAGGTTTCGGATGAGTTTTAGGGTAGTTTCGGATCATTTCGAAGAAGTTTGAGTTTACTGATTTCTGGTGAGGTACTGTTCATTCGCAATTGCGAACCATTTATCACAATTGCGAAAACACTGTTCATTCGCAATTGCGAAAACACTGTTCATTCGCAATTGCAAAAATATTGTTCACTCGCAATTGCGAACAATTTGTCGCAATTTGCGAACACTGTTCATGGGAGGTACTGTTCATTCACAAATGCAAAATTTTTGTCCGCAAATGCGAACCTGGGCAGAAACTTATGGATTGAAAATCTGTCATTTCTTTATTTTCGATTGGGATTTTTGGAGCTCGGTTTTTGGGCGATTTTGAGGATTTTTTCACGACTTCGATTAGGGTAAGTGTTCTATATCCTAAAGTGATTATATTTCATGAATCTATGGTTATATTCATCGTTTAATTCGGATTTAAATGGAAGAAATCAATATTTTTGAAAAATCTTCCAAAAATAAAAATTCAAGATTTGGAGGACGATTTATTGTTGGAATTTGATAAAATTGGTATGGTTGAACTCGTATCGGAATGGGTGTTCACATTTCGTAAAAATTATGTCGGGTTCCGAGAGGCGGGTCCCACATTGACTTTGGTTAACTTTTTAGAATAAAATTTTAAGTTGATATTTTATTACCCGGAATTGTTTCTGATAAATTTTAATGAAGTCGTACAATTAATTTGGATAGAATTGAGCTGTCCAGAGGTCAATTCAAGTAAGAAGGCGATTTTGAAATATCGGCATAACTTCAAAAAGGTAAGTATCTTGCCTAACCTTGAGTGAAAAAATTATCCCTTAGGCATCGAGTCTTATGTGCCTTTTGTGAAATGTGAAAAGTCGCGTACGCGAGGTGACGAGTACGTACTCGTGCTTAAATGTACAAAATTTATTGGGTTAAAGTCTTAGGCATTATTGTGTAGTCAATTGGATAATTATTGGCATTGATTAAATCCTTTATTTGCCATGCCTAAATTCTTGTTTGTCGAATTTATTTTTATATGATAATTTGATGTGATTTTTACTTGAATATTTATGTGAATTCTGTGAGTTTGTTGATTTGATATTTTCTGAAAATAATTATATTATGGATTTTTCATTTGCAAATAGTTAATTAAATAAGTTTAAACTGAGGCGTTAATATAATTATTAAGAATTTAGATTAATAAAGGCGTTGCCCTATACCAAGTATTTTCCATCTCTGTTGATCTTTTTGAGATTTTTTATACGTTGTGTGGAGCCTTGGGCTATTTGTTGAGAAATTTATTAATTTTGCTACATCCTTGGAATTTAGTTGTGGTCAGTGGGCAAATTGTGATATGAATTGTTGTATTGTGCTGTCGTTTAAACACTCTCCTTGAGGTTATTTATGCCTCCTACCTTGCTTGTTAATGATATACACGTGCTTGGTAAGAAAGAGTGTAAAGCATGAAGGGTGATGCCGTGCCATTTGAATTATATTATCATGTGAGGGAGAGTGTAAAGCACGAAGGGTGATGCCATGCCATTTGAATTATATTATCATGTGAGGGAGAGTGTAAAGTACGTAGGGTGATGTCGTGCCATTTGAGAGTATAAAGCACGAAGAGTGATGCCGTGCCATTGAGAGTGTAAAGCATGAAGGGTGATGCCGTACCATTTCATTTGTATTATCAGGTGAGGATGAGAGTAAAAGCACGAAGGGTGATGTCGTGCCATTATTTTTATATTATCAGATGTTCATGGCACGAAGGGTTTTTCCGTGCAGGCGAGGACGAGGGACATACATTATATTGTGATATCTTTTTGTTGTGTATACATTCATGCCTTTATCTTGAGCTGTTATTGTGCACTTATATTTTCTGTGTGACTTGTAGTCGTGGTTGCTTCATGTGTGCCTCCCACTTTATTTCTTTTATTGTTATTGGCATCCTCTCTCCCCCCAACCTAGTTGGTACTGTTATATGTAAGCACAGTGAGAAAGAGATAAATGCACGAATGGTGTTGCCATGCCAATTGATTTGAGCTACATATATACATTAACCTTGACTGGAAGGATTAGGACTTGTTGGTCTATTTGCTACGTATTTTATGTGTGGGGACAACGTATATGTGAGATGACGAGTACCTATGCATTGTCATTGGGTTAAAACATACGGGTGAAAATTAATTTTTTGTATTATATTGTTTCGTTAATTTATGTTATCCATGCTTAGGTTAAATTATTACTTCCTTAATTATTTGTTTCGTATTTATTACTTATTTGAAGGATTTTGAAAATTGTGGAAGTTGAATTTTAATATCATGGCACCATATTTGAAGTTAAATTATTCTCCGGCATTATTTATTATTATTCGGATTCATATTATCACATGGTGAGGACGAGAGTAAAAGCACGAAGGGTAATGCCGTGCCATTTCATTCATATTATTACATGGTGAGGACGAGAGTAAAAACACAAAGGGTGATGTCGTGCCATTTCATTCATATTATTACATGGTGAGGACGAAAGCAAAAGCACGAAGGATGATGTCGTACCATTTTCATATCATTGATTTAATTGATTTCCGATTTTGGTGATTTACTTGGTTATTTCGTGATTTTATGCCTGCCGTACTCATTATATCTTCTATTTTTTTTATGTCCCTTCCCAGTTAGTATTTTATCAGTTTTCTAGTATTTTGCTGCTTTATATATAGTTGTACAGGTTTATTTATGTAGGTGTCTTGGCATAGTCTCGTCACTACCTCATCGAGGTTAGACTCGACACTTACGGAGTATATTCGATCGGCTGTACTTACACTACACTTTTGCACTTCTTGTGCAGAGACTGGTATTGGTCCCAATGGTGCTTGAGGTGCATCAGCTCGGATCATTTTTATATGGATACTCGAGGTAGATCTGTTGGCGTTCGCAGACCTTGAAGTCCCCTTCCATTTCCTACTTTTACTATTTATCTTTTTTGAACAGTTGTATTTATTTCAGACCATGTTTGTAGACTTCTAGTTGCTCGCGTACTCGTGACTCCGGATTTCTGAGAGTAGATATTATCACGTGATTTATATTAGCATTGTGTTGGACTTGGCATTATTGCTAGTTGAATATCATCATTTTGTTTTCAGCTGTTAAAATTTGTTAATTATTTGTTTCACGTCGACTTGCCTAGCAAGTAGATGTTAGGCGATATCACATCCCGAGGTTGGGATTCCGGGTTGTGATATAGATAATGTATCAACCTAGTATAAACGTGTATCATAATGTATACGATTTGGTTATCACCCTATACAATGCTATATATTATTATTTATACAAACTGCTACACCTCCTATTATTTTTGTATACTATATTGCATAGGTTATTAGACTAGTGAGTGTCTTGACTGTACCTCGTCACTACTCCACTGAGGTTAGTCTTGATACTTACTGAGTATCGACTGTGGTGTACTCATACTACACTTCTGCATATTTTTGTGCAGAGCGAGGTATTGGAGATATCGGACTCGGACAAAGTTAGAGTGTGATCGCCAGGATTCAAGGTAGAGCTGCTTGGTCATCGCAGTCACTTGGAGTCTTTCCATTTTATGGTACTGTTAATTATTAATCAAACAGTATTGAGTATTCGATCCTTGAGATCATTTCATGTGTTTAGTTAAAGTTCGTGACTCAGTATTAACAGTCTTGGGAGGTCGTTTGTAATTATTTCCGATGCTGGGTTCGATTATCTATAAAAAAAATTGGCTTGAATTGTAATTATAATTGGTTTACTTAGTCTTAGATACTAAGTGCAATCACGACGTCTGTGATGAGATTTTGGGTCGTGACAAACTTATATTGTACAAGCACATTGCTAGATGTTCTTACTATTCAGTTAAATCAATTAAGTGACAACCATGAGAATATTGTAGTATGCCTCAAATAGCCAACGAAGTGTACGTGAGTTAAAACTGCATGCAAGTAGAATATATTAACTAATATTCTTCTAGACATGGGATCATATCATTTCAAATCGTTCTCCAAGAAATAAACTACTTCGTCGCACATCTTAGGGGTTCATATGGTTTGAGATATAAGAAAAAATAATCATCCGCATTATTAATACAACTTTTCGATCAAATATAGAACTCAGCATTAAAGCTTTCACTGCTAATACAACATATATAAACCTCAGATAAACAATAATATCTTCATTGCGTTTATGTGGCACTATTTTCATATTAATTTGTTCCAAAAATAATGACCTCACTATGAATTTGATAATAATTTAACTTAAATTTTTCATTTTGTCATTACCAATAAGCTTTTTTTATAGCTACGCATATGTTATGGCAGGTTTAAGACAACTAGTTTTAAGACCACAAATTTCAAAAATTTTTTTTTTTTTAAACTTCCTATCTAGTCAAAGAGATTGACATAAATTAGAATTGAGTACATGCGTAAAGCAAAAATTTATATGTTGTCGAATAATAGTGGACATTTTATCAAGTTGAAACTAATTTTTTTAAAAAGAAAATAGAATTGTTTATCATATAATTCGATGTGGATGACACGTGCCAGTCTATAGCATATACAGAAAACAAAAAAGGGATGGGTAATTTTAAGGAGTTTTTAAGCTTTATGAAGGTGTAATGATATAAGAATATTTACATAATTAAGTCATATATATATATATATATATATATATATATATATATATATATATATATATATATATAAAAGTAATTACATTTTATTTGTAACCTATTAAAATGATATCTAATCTGCTATCACGGATTAATGTGTACGAATAATTGCAAAAAAAAAAATTATATCGGCGTAACTTAAATTCTAGCTTTATGTGGTAGAAAAGTGAGAAAGCTTTAACTTCTTATCAAGCTTGTCATAGGAGGCTCTAATCGACAAAAAAAAAAAAAAAAAAGGAGTAGTCTATTGTCTCTTGGAAATTTGGATTAATGCGTTGGGCGAACATTAATATTCAATAGGACGTACCAGAACCAAGACAGAATAAGATTCAAGCATAACCGTAGGAGCAGCTAATGCTCATTTGAGGATAATAGAATTTTAATGGATTTGCGGAATATTATAAGAGAATGAATGGGGAACATCTCAAAAGATAATGCTGATATCTACTATCATAATGATAAATGAATTGGTTTCTTTCCTAATCACTTTACTACATGTTTGACCTTCCAATAATTCTGCAATTATCTGGTAATTTGATTTACTCTTTTATTATTCCTCCTCAAATAGTAATAGTAGAGCAGTGTTTGTTTTGTATCCACCGACTTAAAATTCTGAAATTTTGCCTTTGGATCGTTCAAGAAAACGAAGAGATAAGTAATTTCTACTCTGGACACGTAAAATCTTTATTCAGATGATCATAATCCAATTAGCTTTAGTAAATAACCATCATATACACTACTAGAAAATGACTAAATTCCGACCGTCAAAACGGTCGGAAATCAGTCGGAAATCGAGCTTTTTCGACGGATTTTCGACTGAAAACGATTGGTCGGAAAACATATGGTCGCAAACAATTTGCGACCGAAACAGTCAAAAATTTCCGACCGAATTGGTCGCAAAATGGATAATCTGGGACACATTGAATTTTTAGGGAGTTGCGACTGATTTGGTCGATAATTTTCCGACCGAATCGGTTGCAAATTTGAATAATAAAATAATTAAGTTTTTCGACCGATTCGGTCGGAAAATTAAATAGGAAATAAATAAATTTTCCGACCGAAACGGTCGAAAAATTTAATTATTTATTTATTTTATTATTCAAATTTGCGACCGAATCGATCGCAAATCTGAATATTTTCAGGTAATAATTGCTACTACTACTTGTTTTCGAATCTGAAAATTTTCGGATAATATTCAGCATATATAGTCACATAAAGAACAAAAAGAGAAACCATAAAGAATAAAACCAAATCAAGAGTAATTTGAAGAAAAAAGTGCAATTGACTCAAATGGGAAACTCTTGGAGTAAAACGGTAGTACAAGATGTGAAATATCAGCATACGTTGCTCTAGTGTTTCTTTAAAATTTAACAATAGAGAAACAAAGTGCTATCCACAGGCCACAGGTGGATCTACATTAGGAATAATTCAAATATAGTTGCTACCTGAGGTTTAACTACAAGAAAAATATTTCAATTATGAACAAATATCTTTCATGTTAGAAGTAAAAGAAAATATGAAAATGAATATAAAACACGCCAAGCCATTTTTGTCATGTACAACCAACAACCTCAAGGATTCTAGAGCTTCCCCCGAACTGCAAAAAAAAAATGTTTGGAATTTAAGTGAAAAGAGGGGAAATAGAGAGAGAAATAGATAGATAGATAGAGAGAGAGAAGTGGACTGATCGGAGGGGGAGCCGGTGGAGCCGGTGAGAAAGAGAGAAGCGACGCTGGTAAGGTGGAGAAGACAACGATTGTGAAGAGGAGGGGAAAAGAGAAGAAAAGAAAGAGAGAAGAGAAAGAAAAAAGGGATGTTGGGCGGGGTTATAAAAAAGAATTCCGACCGAAACGGTCGGAACTTTATTTCAATTTTTTAAAATTTTAAAAATGCGACTGAATCGATCGCAAACTAGGTCAAACTAATTAGACCTCGTAAATGACACATTTTGCGACCGATTCAGTCGCAAACAAAAAAATAATTATTTTTTTATTTTGCGATTGAAACAGTCGAAACTTTATTTCAAAATTTTAAAATTTTGAAAGTGCGACCGATTCGGTCGCAAACTGGGTCAAACTACTCAAATCTCGTAAATGACATATTTTGCGACCGATTCGATCACAAAAAAAAAATTATTTTATTTTATGACCGAAATGGTCGGAAATCGCGAAAATATATTTTGTGGTATTTTACGCCAAAGTTTTCGACAAATACGGTCAGAATGTTTGCCATAATATTATTTTAAAAAATTAATTTTTTTCTTCACAAGTTGCGATCGAATCAGTCGGAATAAATAGACGTTTTTTAGTAGTTATATCAATTAACTAGTTGAAGTCTGCCTTTTCGCCAATCTTAATCCTTTACTAACGTGGGAAAAAAAATTTCAACATGGCACACTGCATATGGAGCGAGTATAGGAATTTGAAAGAAAAATTCAACATGACCAACGGATATGGTGGGATGGATGTGATTCCTCCACCCTTAACCAAAGTACTGCGGTTAGAGTTTTGAAAATGGTAAAAAAATTATAGAGAGCGCTTCCCATTTAATCTGCCCTATAAAATGAAAATTTTGATCAGTTTCGTCAATGAGTTAGAAATATGATATGGTTATAACCAAAAAAACAAAAATTGAGCGCCAAGAAATTGAGACACAGTTGTGTGTTAGGATTTTGCCCTAAATTTTTAATCTATTAGGACTTTCTTTTTTGAAGGAAGGGGAAAAATCCTATAAAGAAGTAAATTCCCTTCGTATGCCATATCATTTTCTTGGAGGAAAAGTCTTGGATATCAATAAATTGAGGATCTCTGCTTTCACAACAACGATAACAACATCGTAGTCTTTTAGAGAGTTTTGATTAGGGGAGATTATTCTCTCAAAAATTTTATTATCTTTTTATATTATGATAAATCATATGTAGGTCGATTGACCAAATCATTATAAATTAGTATGCGTAGTTTAATCACTATTAATAAAACGGCCCATTTCTGACCGAAATATTCCGACCGAAAAAAGTAATTGGATATTTCCGATAGAATCGGTCGGAAATGGCATAAAAAATATTTTTCAATTTTTATTAATGTTTACGGCGAATATTCCGTCTACATCCGTCGCAAATTTTGGCGAAAAATATCGCAAAGGCATTTGCGACCGATTCGGTCGGAAAAATTAAAAATAAAATAAAATTAAAAAAAAAAAAGATTGCGACCGATTCGGTCGCAAAAATTTATTTTGACTTCGTTGACCTCATTTGCGACTAAATTAGTCGAAATATTTTTATTTTTTAAAATTTTCAACCGAATCAATTAGAAATAGTTTTTAAAACCCCCAACCCCTTTCTTTTTTCTTTATCTCTTTTCTTCTTTCTCTCTTTTCTTTTTCTCCTCGTTGGAAACCCCCTCCCCTAGGCATCAAGATGCTCCGGCGACACCTCTCTCGATCCCCTCGAGCGGTTAGTTTTTCCATCTCCTTCGATTTTTTCTTCTTTGTTTCCATTTTTTGCTAAGCCTCATAGAGAAAAACACATTGTTTGCTGAAATTGGTGTTTGTAATTTTCGTTTTTTCACAGTATCTTTGTTATCAAAACTCGAAAAGTCACAAAGAATGTATAGTGGAACAAGTTTGGGATGATTTACTAAGAAAGAAGAGAGTAAATTAGTATGCACTTTTTGATTTTTTTTGTGCAACTAATTGTTATTCTTATTATGCTTTTATTATACTTTTCATATTAATTTGGTAGTTGAATCTAGGTTTTAGATTATTGTCGAAGAATTTGATTGAATCTATGTTTGAGATTATTGGTTGTTTTATTTGGTAGATGGTATAGTTAAAAATACAGCAGAATTCTGCTAAATATTTTTCAGATATGGAGCGGATTTGCGACTGAATCAGTCACAAAAATTTTCCAGATTTGCGACCGATTCGGTCGCAAATTATGATTTTTTGATTTTTTTAAAATTTATTTATTCTCAAATTTTACGATTGAATCGATTGAAAATTTAAATTATGTATTTATTTTATTATTTAAATTTGCGACCGAATCGGTCGAAAATTTACCGACCAATTCAGTCGCAAATCTCTTATATTTAAGCGCGCCCTTATTTTTCAATTTGCGACCAAATTGGTCGGAAATTTCTAGCCGATTTGGTCGCAAATTATTTGCCATCATGTGTTTTTCGACCGACCTTTTTCAGTCGGTAATTCATCGGAAAAGCTTGATATCCGACCGATTTGACGGTCGAAAATTTGCCATTTTCTAGTAGTGTTTAGTATATATTTCTTTATCGTCTTATTTATGTCTCCAAGGTTTGTGCTTTGTTAGCTTTTGCATGCACTATGTTATTTCGAATCCAATAGTGGTATTAGAGCCAACAATTGAATGAGGTTGAAGACAGATTCAAGGCGGGTTCAGACCAAAATGTAACCAATTTGACATTTTTATCCCCAAAAAAAAACTGTTCGGAGTACTGCATGTGGAGAATAAATTTTCAACTATAATTTCAATATTATTGTTGCTGCATTTTTATAGAAATAAAGCCTCATTTTTAATCCATGTTTGGGCCACTTATAACCAATACCAATTTTAAGTCATGCCCACTTGTAACGCATGAGCTTCAATGCCAGTTTTAACTCATGCTTATTTTAGCGCATGTGCTCTTTTTAACCAATTCTTGGGCTTCTTTCAACCAATATCAAGATATTTCGACCTACACTTATTTTTAATCATGGCAAACAACAGTGATGAAGATTATGTGATTATGTCAAGAAAATCCAGGCCCAGAGGAGAATTGCTATGATTTTGCCTTGAATTTCTCATCTATTTGAACTCTCTTTCTTGAAGGAAGGGGAAAAATATCCTAAAATGAATAAATTTCCTTCATATGTCTTATCCTTTTCTTGAAGGAAAAGTCTTGGATATCTATATATTGAAGATCTCTGCTTCCCACAATAATAATAATAACAACATCCACAATGCACTCTTTTAGAGAGTTTTGTTTAGGGGAGACTATTCTCTCAAAAAATTATTGTCTTTTTATATTAGTGATAAATCATATGTGGATCATTGACCAAATCATTATAAATTATTACGCCTAGTTTAGTATAAATTTTTTTATCGTCTTATTTATGTGTTCAAGATTCACTTTATTAGCTATGTTATTTCAATCCCATTATTAATCATTTAATTGTATCTGACGTGAAAGTGAAACCACCTGAAGATTAGCGTTTTGCATCAAAATTAAGTGGATAGTGGAAGTCCAGTAACATCTTCCACCAATATATAGAACCAACATATCTAGTATAGTAAAATAGAATTTCTTCAAACTTATGCTTTTCCTTTTGTATGCATCTCGTTCCCTCTCTCTATCCTATTATATACCCATAAATTAAAGCGTTTTCAAATGGAGCATTTACATTGAACAAATTATTCCATATAAAATACACAAGCTAACCAATTTTCCTACCACAAATTTTTCTTTTTTCTTTTATTTTGATATTGATTGATCAGCTTCCACCCACAAATTTGGATAGATGTAGACAGCATTACCTCTCTTTCTTAAGCAAAACCCATAGTATTTATATAGAGGAACACTAATTAAGCAGTTGAGGACACCAACCTTAAATACTTGCATAGATTATATTATATTTATCATCCTTCATATATATTTTGCTCTCCAAACTATCTCTTTTGGGCTCCAAAGAAATGGGTGATATGTTGCGTTTGGCAGTAGGAGTAATGGGTAAACCACACTTTCATTTAACTCCACTTTTCTTTTCGATATCTTGGAATAATTTGGATATATAGTAATTACTCATAACTAGTATTACATGATATATAAACGTGCATGGTTTTATTTGTCCCAGGGAATGCCGCCTCCATGTTGCTCTATGCTGCACCAATGTAATTATTTATTAAACCTCTAATTATATTTTAGATCATATACATAATATCGTTTATTATGTATTTAGTCACATTTGTTTTCCTTGTGTTTGGCAGACTTACTTTCTCTAGAGTTATAAAGAAGAAGAATACTGAAGGATTTTCATGCGTACCTTACGTACTGGCGTTGTTCAACTGTTGTCTCTACACTTGGTATGGGTTACCAGTAGTAAGTTATCGATGGGAAAATTTCCCAGTGGTTACTATTAATGGAATAGGGATTCTTTTGGAGATCTCATTCATTCTCATATATTTCTGGTTTTCTTCTGCTAAAGGAAAGGCAAGTTATAATATCTCATCTCAAGTTTCTGTATATTGGCACGTCTTTTTTAAATAAAAAAATTATTATATAGCATAGTGCATTATTAATTAATTAGGTTTTTTCTTAAAAGCAGAAGGAGGTAGCTAAAATGGTGGTGCCTATCATTCTAATATGCGTGGCAACAGGGATTATATCGTCGTTTGTGTTTCATGATCATCGCCGTCGCAAGGTTTTTGTAGGAAGCATTGGATTGGTAGCGTCAGTGGCTATGTATGCTTCCCCTTTAGTTGTTGTGGTAAGTCATTTTTTCACTGACTTGTAATTTCTCGGCATTGACGGTGGATAATTATTATACACTATCAAGTTAACTTATAACAACAAATAACATTTTCATAACAAATCTAATAAGGTGACCTTAAGAATAGCTCGTAATAACATGTTATAGCCAATTAAATTAAGCTAATATTTCTTTACATTGTCAGTATATATATAATTTAACTTCGTTTTCCATTTACTTTTTTTTTTGGTTATAAGAGAGCAATTTATATGATCACATGCACCGAAAATAATTTACGGCAGTGAAGGGAACTTAAGTCATGTACTGTCTAGTTATTAATATCCCTCTTAGAGATATTAAACTATTAGTATTATCTTAGCAATATCAACCAAAATGTTAAAGCACTTATTAGCTTACATAATAGAAATAATTAGTTATACTATATCTAATATCTTATATTTTCATTGTTACAACGGAAACTTTAGTACAACGGGATCCTACTTAATGATGACATTACTCCTTTGGTAACTACACTCGATTCATAAAAAAAAGTATTTTAAACAATATCCATGTCAATTATCTTAAATAATGTCAAACCACACTCGACTAGCTAGACCCCTCTTTATTTATTTTTTTAACTTTAATTTTTGTCTAATTTACTTATATTGATAGATTATTACAATTTACTCATGTACGTGTACTTAATTATGGGTTGATGGTGGATGCAGAGACAAGTGATAAAGACAAAGAGCGTGGAGTTTATGCCATTTTACTTGTCATTTTTCTCTTTTCTTGCTAGCTGCCTTTGGATGGCCTATGGACTCTTGAGCCATGATCTCTTTCTTGCGGTTTGTATATTCTACCTTGAATCTTTTTCTTTTTATTTTTTCATAAATTCAAAGCTATATATAGATGAATATCAACTTCAACCTTCCCATTTCACTATTCTGAAAAAGTCCTCTTCTTTTTTACTCCTTCAGTCTCCAAATCTGGTAGGAACACCCCTGTGTATCCTGCAGCTTATACTGTATTGCAAGTATCGGAAGAATCCGATAAAGGAAAAACCACAAAAATGGCCAGATTTGGAATATAACGAGGAGAAAATCAAGCAAGAATTCCCGTTGGATGAGATAAAAGAATCGAAGCTAATTGTCACTGAGAATCTCAATACCAAGATTTGAAGCGCGAGCTTTTCGTAGTTTACTTAAGGTATACTATACATATTCTCTCATTGTGTGTTGCCATCTATTTTAAGTTATTATATATGACTTTGTTTCGTTCTTGTTATATATTGCTAAGTAATACTCCAGGAGTTTTTGTTACTATTTCATTTTTGGACAAGCAGGTAAAAACTTACTCGATCAAGGAGTTGCTCACCAACGAGGACCAAGAAATATTTGCATTGATTTGTCTGTTGTGTAACTCTTAATTCTCTTGAGGAATAGGACGAATTTATTTTGTTCCTCAAGCTTCTCTTTTCTTTCATTGTTCGTTTTTCATCTTTTTCACTTTTGCTATGAGCTATATAGTTGACCAAGCAATCATGTATTTTACTCTGCTTTATAAAACATAGATTATTCTACAAGATATTATACAAATTATGACCCCTTAAAAGAAATCTGTTTCAAGCCCCTTTCAAACAGGCAGTTGTCAGGCGTTGCAACAGGAACCATAAAGTTAAGTACAAAATCTTAAATTATTTCTTGACTCATCAGTCACGATTAAGGAAAGGACTAATTAATATTTGAAAGATAATCAAATACTACATCCACGATATCCACTACTACTTTTTTTGGTTGGAAAGAAAGAAGGAAAAGAAAAGGGTAATAGTAATTTTCGTTGATATGGGAATCGACTGGGAATGACTAGGACAGAAAGGAAAGAAGAGGTTTCATTAGAGGACAGTTGAGCGGAATTTCAAAAACCATAGAGTTCTTGGTTATGACCTTATTCTTTTTTTTCCCTCTCCCTAAGGCCTAAACTTCATCCATACTTCAAACTTCCAATTCCTCTCCTTTCCTTGTAGTCCCTAATTGTTTTTGGGCGAATGACACAAATAGTGATTCGCTGGCGAATGACACAAATAGTGATTCGCTACGCTTGCCTGCGCCTCAAGTGCTAGATTGCAGATCTTAAGACAGAAGTAATTTGCTCCATGATCGAGAACGAGACTTCCAACAGCCTTGGAAAGTGCTGGAGATCATGAAAAGCATTTCCACTCAAGGAGTTTACCTTAGTTACTGGGGGGTTTCGGGGAGGTCGTTCAAATCACGTCGAATGCGGGAGCTTTCGGAAAAGGGTAGCCTTGTGTGTAAGCACAGCAATGAACCGCGGTATCAAAAAATTAATAGTAGCAAGAAAGTATCCTATTTGTGTCATTTGCCCAAAAACAATTAGGGACTAAAAGGAAAGGAGAGGAATTTTAAAGCACGTTGAGCAAGATTTTTCTTAAGCGGCAGAATTTAAAAACATGATGGGCAGGATCTTCCTTAACTGTTATGCTGAATTCTGGTGATCATCAGAATTACTTAGTGCTTCAAAGTTCTGGCGCTTAAGGAAAATTCTGTCCAATATGTTTTTAAATACTGACACGTGGCTATTCTCCCAAAATTAACAGGGTCCAAATATAAACAATGGTTTAAAAGAAGTCCATCCAGTGTCTTTTCCCAAGTGTTTTTCATAATCGTCCACAGTTTAACACTTGGTGGATAATGGACTAGTCACTCTACGTTTCTCCACTTAAATACCAGACTCAGTCCCTAAATTTTGTCTCTCGAATTGGTCATTTTCTCTAGATTAATTCAAAAGACCAGCAGATTTATTGGAAACCACAGGTAAAATATGAGTTCCCCAAAAATGCATCAGAATTACCACACAAAAAAAAGTAACAGAAAAACATCAGATTATGCCAGGAAAGTGAATGCAGCTGCAAAAACTAATAGTCGCACTGTTTCTTAGAAAACCCTTGTAAAATATGAAATTTATTCCAAAACAGCATCAGAATTACCAAAAGAGATCAGAAAAGCATCAGAATTTTGCTGGGAAAGTGGACACAGCTCCAGAAGCTAATATTCCTACTATTTCTAAGGAATATGAAATGTATACCACTTTGTAATCAATAATGTCAGAGGATAATGAAAGAATATATACTGAGTACCCGTCAAAATGTTGAAGACTTATGAACAAGAACGACAGTATCTCACAACAAATCAACACCTACCGAACCTGTGCCTTTGAGACATTATGATTTTCGACATGCATTAATCTGGGCAGATGAAGGCCTCATATACAGAGATTAGCCGTATGAATCTTGGACTAATTTTGATCTCAGGCACCCTCCTAGGATGAAGGATCATTCATGTGCCAAAGCCAACCAACACCCATTTGTCTGTCATGAAATTCAATATTGCTATATAGAAAGTGAGGCAAGATTTAGACAATTTTTTTAAAAAAAAACTGGGGGAAAACAGAGTAAAAGCATAGAGAAGTCAAAATGATGAAGCAGCAAGAACACAAATTGAAGAAGTTTACATGATGCTATGGATTCATCGATGCTAATTGCATTTTTTGGACAAAAAACTAATAACATCAATCAAATACCACGGGTGTTCTGCAATATCAATATAATCAGGAAGATTAACTAAGATAGTAACTAGCTTTCCCCATATAATCTTGAAGAAGTGCAATCAAAATTAATTTCAGAATTCACATTTGCTGTTAGATTTTCCAAAGTCGAGTAAATTATATCACAAAAATGATGTGTTCTATCATCTACATAAAAAAATTGAACCTTGTTGTTTAGTTCAATCCAACTATATCCAGGATCCTTCTTATACTGCAGATTTCTCATTGCTTTCCTCGCTCTCATCTTCTCCAACCACCTGCCAAATCCTGCATACATATTGGACATGATAACACAGCCGGACGTAGACTTGGGATCCAATGAGAACAGTTTCTCAGCCACCCTCTCGCCAATTTCCACGTCCATCCAGAACCAACAAGCATTAAGCAGTGCAACAAAGATAATGCTATCTGGTTCAATATGCATTCCGTTAACAAGCTTCTCAGCTTCATGTAGATGGCCTGATCTACCAAGAAGATCTACCAAGCACGTGTAGTGTTCCAGGGTGGGTGTTATACCATATTGTTCTTGCATAACGTGGAAAAGTCTTGTGCCCTCCCCCACCAAACCTACACGAGTACAAGCCAATAAGACACCCACAAAAGTTGCTGCATTTGGATCAATTCCTTCGTCTAACATTTGGTGAAAACGTTTAAGCGCCTCAGAGCCAAGCCCATGATGTGCATACCCATTAATCAGAGCTGTCCATGCTGCGACATTAGGAAAAGCAATGCTGTGAAACGATGCTTGAGCATCACCAAGGCTCCCACATTTGGAATACATGTCAACAAGAGCTGTTCCAACATAGTTTTTGGATCCGAATGGAGTTTTAATCAAATCTGCGTGAATCAATTTACCTTGCTGAAGTGATCCAAGGCAGGAGCAAGCGTGAAACAGGACAGCAAATGTTGACCTAGTTTGGCTAATTGCTAACCTTCTCATGGTCGTATACAACTTTAACGCACTCTCATGTTGATCATTTTGGGTATATCCTGAAATCATAGAATTCCAAGTAACAGAATTTTCCTGTACTTTGACTTCTTCAAAAAGCTCTGCAGCTTTGCCGATTCCACCATTCCTTGAGTACACAGTAATCATGGTATTGAAGGAAATTAAAGTTCTTTCCGGCATCTCCAAAAACAACTGTTTTGACTCCTCCACTAGGCCAGACATGGCATATCCTTTGATCATCAAACTGTATGAAGCAGGATCCCCCTTGATCAATCCATTAAACAGTGATCTAGCTTCCCCAATCCTGCCTGCCTTGATTAGCCCTCCAATCAGCAAGTTTGAATCATTTAAGGAAGGATTAACTAGTGCACTATAAACCAACATAGCATCATCAAGAACCTCACAGTTACAATAAAAATCAACCAATGCACCAGAAACTGAATTATCCCACTCAAACCCAAGCTTCACTACCAACCCATGAAGTGCTCTACCCTCATATAAAGATCCCAATCTACCGGAAGCCCTCAAAACACAGTCCAACGTGAATTCATTCGGGACCACGTTATCATCCTCTCTCATTGACCTAAACAACTCTAAAGCCTTGTGACATCCACCTTCGACCTTTGAGTATCCAGAAATCAAAGTGGTCCAAGCAACAACATCACGGGTCGGCATTTTCCTAAATATCTCCAAAGCATCAGTTAGCAGGTTACATTGAACATATCCCGCAAGCATCAAGCTCCATAACAACTCATTCACCTGATGCAACACATCAAATAACATCCTCGCATCTTCAATTTCACAACAAGTGGAGTAAAGATACAACAAAGCACTACCCACAAAACGAAAACTTTGATATCCAGATTTCAAGACTAGCCCATGGACTTGCTTACCACGACTGAGCGACTGTGATCGAGCACAAACACTTAGCACTGAGGAAAACGTAGACTCATTTAGCTCCATATAGCTGCCGTGCATCAAAGAAACTAAGTTTAACGCTTCGGTGAACTTACCCCATTTGGAATAACCAGCAATCGTGGTATTCCATGAGACAACGGTTCTGTCAGGCATTTCGTCGAACAGCTTTCGAGCTTGTTCAATTGAACCCTCTTTTATTAGCCCTGTTATGGCTTTGTTAGTGGAGACAACGACGTCGGACTTCGACGGACGAGCATTATTTCTGTAGTAGCATATGTTCGAAAAAAATCTCAGACTCCATTTCCAGCGGTGATGCTTCCAGGGACCCGTAAATAATGGCCTTATAATCATTTCTTTATTTTTACTATCCCGTCAAAGCAAACGGATCAGGCGACTGTAAAAATAAATTTCAAGATGGTCGCAATCTACGAGTTCTGGTCCGACTGATACAGTTTCTCCTCCGTAAAAACTCATGCAGACACATGACTTTGGTCTTTTTGGGGAGTCAATAAATAAGGTTAATGCTCAACTTATAACTAACATAGTTGTAGTAGTTCAATCATCAATTTATTTTTTCTAACCATAAAATAACACAAGTTTATTTTGACAAATAGCCATTTTAACTGTTGATTAAAAACCAGCCATTATTTTAAAATTAATCAGAATTAAATCACTCTTTAATAAGTAAATAATATTTGAACAATAATATCCCTCCACGTATCGTTGGCGCACAACGATTTTTTTATAAAAGCGTCTCCTCTTCTTCTTTTCTCCTTCTCAAACTCCAAGATATAAGAGTTTCATGTGTCTAGCTAGGACGGCAGTGTTTTGAAGTTTAAACTTCTATAAGTGAACTTTAGGATACTTCAATTTGCAATTCAAAATTTCAAGAAAATGTCATGTCATCATAATGATATTATGCATATTTTACGATATTTTATTATCGGCTTACCCGTATTTCATTATAAACTTGAGGCATAATAGTGAACTTCAAGATACTGTCCTATAGACATAATGATATTAGGCATATTTTATGATATTTTAATATCAAATTGCTGTTATTTATACGTCTTTTATTGTATTTTTGAGTGTTAATATGGCCTACTAAGCATGTTTACCCGAAAAACGGATAGAGTTAAATTTATACGGAATTCTAAGGATATGTGATATAACTTGATACAAATCGTAAAGGTGAATAGAAATATCGAATACTGACTGTAAAGAGTAAAAAATAAGCAAAGTTGAAAAGAGGATGATTTAAGGATTGAGCAAGATGAGTCAATCTATGAAGCTCAAAAAGGATAATTCTTCAGTATGAGAGTATATAATATCTGAATTACAGTGTAAGCAAAACTTGATGCTTTACAGAGATAATAACCAATCCCTTTATAGTGGAGGGATCATACTTTAGATACAATTAAAAATACATAGTGGGAGACCCATGATAAATCAGTTTTTCTATAATTCCTGCCAAGATTCTCTTTCCTAGTGTAGTTGTAACGGCTCTTGTCTATGAGCTCGATATTGTCTCGAGCTCGATATCAACTCGAGCTCTCGATCTTGACTCGAGTTCGATTCTGATTCGGAGCCGTGTATTGATTTGGGGATCCTCGTCTCTTTTGAGGCGGGTTAATAAAACTACAGCACCGGGCCACCAAAATTATGTTCTCAAGCATAGATGAGGACAAAGATCGAGGTTGGATGGGAATGTTTGTTCGAGTGAAGACGTCGGACCTAATACAGTCCAAGAAGATGTCATTTCGCGAAGAATGGAACATCAAGCGTAAGTGTGACTCTGTTGTCATTTCCCATTATTTTGCCATTTTGTTTCCTTTCTTACTGATATCCCCTTTTGTGGTGCAGCGGTTCCTTGGATGTACGGTGCGGTTCCCGACCTTAAGGACTGGTTACGAGCCCTGGCTTCGACTTCTACTTATGCCGAGTGCTCATGGCGCGATTTGTCAAAGGGCCGATGGGAGCCCAACAATCATGGTAACCTCCTTTATCGCATCATCGATAGTTCAACTTGTTTTCTATACACTCAAATCAATTTTCTTGTGTGTAAATCTGGGCAAAGATGCGGTTTTGAGACCCCTGTCTGGCGAGGAGGAAACTTCGGCCCCGGTTTCTAAATAGGCAAAGGACAATAAGAGAAAAAGGGTCTCTACTTCCGAAAATCCAAAACCGAAGGCTCGTAAGTCGAGGAAGAATATTATCCTTTTAACCTTAGAATCAGTTCGTCGTCTAAGGGATGAAGATGAGGAAGAAGAAAAAGATGATGGGTCCGTACTGGTGGCCCGAGTGAAGAAAACCGTCGATGCCTCACGGGCATCTGGATCGATGGTGGTTTACAAGGCTCCGCCTCGAACTGAGGGTATATCGGAGAAAGATTCGGAAAAAGTCCTCGAGCCGTTGGAGATCGAGGATATCTCCCATCGAAGTCAACGGATGGTGGATATGTCTAAAGGGGCTGTCTCTGAATCTCTTTGAACCGAAGAGAACGCCCCAAGCGACTCACTTGGGGCAGTAGTAATCGAAGACTCGCCCACTTTCCTTATTTTTTCCGAAGGGGCAATTCGGGAAGCCCAAGCTTTGGGGGCCCTCGAGGTATATGGATCTCATGAGGGAGAGGAACCTTTTTGTGATTTGTTTACCGATGTCGAGGACATTGCCGGCACTAGTGATGCATCGGATCTTTTCCTCGGAGTGAAGCAGGCTTTGAATCGGGTAAGCCTTAACTTACTTCATTGGTATTGCCTTTATGCTTGTTTTTCTTTTCTAACTTCGTTTCTTATTTCTTTGTAGGCCGCAGCAGTTCATCGAGAAGCATGTTCTCGATCTCGAATCGAGCTGCGTCGATACAAAGCCGACCTTCAACGGGTTACGGAGGAGAGGAATGCCCTTAAACTCATCTTAGGGCAAAGGGGAGAGGAAATCAAAGACCTTCGAGCTGAGTTGGCCAAGGCTCGCCAAGAACAGACCGATCTGTCCGAGCAGGTAATGATATTATTAAAATCCTATGGGCTCGATACCGGAATGATGGCTAATTTTTCGGTCTCACGGCTGCAGCAAAAACTTGAGATGATCGGGAACTCTGTGAGGAGGTCGATGTGATAAAGGCGGAGTCCTTGAAGTGGAAAGAAAGTATGGACCGCTTTGCTGCAGAAAAAGAGGCTGCTCGAGCCCAATTATCATCGGCTGAAAACCAACTTCAAAGTATGAAGGAGAAAAGCTTGGTTCAGGCAAGAAGAATAGAGGAGCTCGAGGCTAGGTTGGCCTCCGAACTAGCCAAGGATGAATCTGACGCCGAAGAGGCAAAGGCCGATGCGGATGCATTCGTGGCCGTCTATCGGGCCGATGCTGAAGTTGCTCAACTTCAAGCAAGAGAGGCAGCCGAGACTACCAACACTCGAGCACATTAGGTTGCTGAACTTGCTAAGTGCCGATCTCTGAGGGAGACCCTCGAGGAGATTCATGATCGAGGTTTCGATCTCACTGAAGAGAAAAAAAGGGCTAAAGAGCTCGAAGTCGATGCTGAAGTCTTGGCTTCCAATGATGATGATGGCGATGACGAGAGAAAGAGTGGGTCCGAGAGCGGGGAGGAGCCCGATGGAGAAGAGACTGCCCCCATAGATAACCAAGAAACTTAGCCCTTAGTTTTCATTTTGGTTTTTTGTGTAGGGTCTTGTTCGGACATTATAAATATATATATATATATAAAGATCTTTTCTTTTCCTGACTTTCCTCTATTTTATTCTCTGCCTCGTGAAGATTTTGTTTCATTCATGCCTTATTGAAGATTTTTCATAAGGCTTTAGGCAATTTGATCATATTTGGACCTTGTAGCCTTTACAACTAAGTGAATGCTTGCTCGAACTTGAAATAAGGTAGACCGTAGCCTTCATTAATCGAGTGAATGATTCGACCTCGAAGTAATGTAGCCCATAGGGTTAATGGTCGAGTGAGTATTTTCTCAAACTCAAAACGAGAGTAGCTTGTAGGCTTAGTAGTCGAGTGAGTGTTTGCTCAAACTCGAAGTAAGAGTAGCCTGTAGGCTTAGTAGTCGAGTGAGTGATTTCTCGAACTCGAAGTAATGTAGCCCGTAGGCTTAATGGTTGAGTGAGTGATTTCTCGAACTCAAAATAAGAGTAGCTTGTAGGCTTAGTAGTCAAGTGAGTGTTTGCTCGAACTCGAAGTAAGAGTAGCCCGTAGGCTTAGTAGTCGAGTGAATGATTGCTCGAACTCGAAATAAGAGTAGCCCATAGGTTTAGTAGTCGAGTGAGTGTTTGCTTGAACTCGAAGTAAGAGTAGCCCGTAGGCTTAGTAGTCGAGTGAGTGATTGCTCAAACTCGAAGAAATGTAGCCCGTAGGCTTAATGGTTGAGTGAGTGATTTCTTGAACTCAAAATAAGAGTAGCATGTAGGCTTAGTAGTCGAGTGAGTGTTTGCTCGAACGCGAAGTAAGAGTAGCCCGTAGGCTTAGTAGTCAAGTGAGTGATTACTCGAACTCGAAATAAGTATAGCCCATAGGCTTAGTAGTCGAGTGAGTGTTTGTTCGAACTCGAAGTAAGAGTAGCCCGTAGGCTTAGTAGTCGAGTGAGTGCTTGCTCGAACTCGAAATAAGAGTAGCATGTAGGCTTAGTAGTCAAGTGAGTGCTTGCTCGAACTCAAAATAAGAGTAGCCCGTAGGCTTAGTAGTCGAGTGAGTGATTGCTCGAACTCGAAATAAGAGTAGCCTGTAGGCTTAGTAGTCGAGTGAGTGTTTGCTCAAACTCGAAGTAAGAGTAGCCCGTAGGCTTAGTAGTAGAGTGAGTGCTTGCTCGAACTTGAAATAAGAGTAGCCCGTAGGCTTAGTAGTCGAATGAGTGCTTGCTCGAACTCGAAATAAGAGTATTTCGTAGGCTTAGTAGTTGAGTGAGTGATTACTCGAACTCGAAATAGGAGTAGCTCGTAGTATTAGTAGTCAAGTGAGTGTTTGCTCGAACTCGAAGTAAGAGTAGCCCGTAGTCTTAGTAGTCAAGTAAGTGATTGCTCGAACTCGAAATAGGGTAGCCCTTGGGCTTCGTAGATAGCCCCCGAGTGAGAATGGTTGCTTGAACTTGAGTCGGTGTAGCCCTTTGGGCTTTATAGTCAAGTGAGTGTTGTTAGAACTCGTTGATTTTTCGGTTGGCAGTCCCCGATTCATGGGGTAATGGTCGGCCCTTAAGCTTGTTTGCATAATAGATCTCGAAATAGAGGAATTTTTCTAAGACATCGGTAAAGAAGAAATTTTTCTTTGTAAGTCATTATACATGTGTTCATGTTTTGTGTCAGGGCTCCTGCCAACTACATGGGCATGGCTCGTTTGACCATTTGGCCCTTACAATTTTTCCTGTCGAGACCCTGTTGCCATAAAATAACGTAGTAACTTCCTTTGCACCATACTTGATAATCATCATTGATATGTTCAATGACAATGGTATTCCCCCCAGTATTCGAGGTTGATTGTAAGGAGGCCTCGGATACTGTTGAATTGTTTATAGTTAGCACGATTAATGGTTGCCTCATTAAGAAACCTTGCTGAAAAATCCATTCGGGACAAAACCGGTCTAAGGGGAAAAGAGTGCAACGCGTGCTTTCAAACCTAAGGCTTCGTGTTGAATAATCCATCTTTATTCCTGATCGAATTCATTAATCCTCGTCTTTGGTCGAACGCCTGCAAGGGTTAGTTTCGAAATATATAATTGAACAGGGGGGAGGGGGTCGTACCTTAGCAGTAGTATCATTTTAGCCGTTTATCACACTGACTTGTAGGATTTCCATTATACGGCTGGTATCGGTCTTTGATCGACCTCTGTTCTCGGTTTACAACCCTTTTAATAATGGACCCAGAACCCAACTGGTTGTCTTTGACTCTTATTTTAGATTGATATCGATTATGCACATAGGCCCAAGTAATAGCTGGGTATTCGATCAGGTTATGCTTTAGCCGCTGTGAAGCCATCGAGCTTTGTTCGTTTAGACCTTGAGTGAAAGCTTGAACAGCCCAATCGTCTGTGATTGGTGGTAGATCCATTCGTTCCATTTGAAAATGAGATACAAATTCTCCTAGCATCTCGTTATTCTTTTGTCTTACCTTGAATAACTTCGACTTCCTGGTCTCGATCTTTATGGCCCCAGCATGTACTTTTATGAAAGAATCTGCAATCAAAGAAAAAGAATCGATAGAGTTAGACGGTAAATTATGGTACTATATCATTGCTCCATTTGTCAGGGTTTCACCAAATTTTTTCAATAATACAGATTCGATCTCATCGTCCTCTAGGTCGTTCCCTTTGATGGCGCATGTGTAAGAGGTTACATGTTCGTTGGGATCGGTCGTTCCATTATATTTAGGAATCTCGGGCATGCAAAATTTCTTTGGGATCGGTTTAGGAGCCGCGCTCGGGGGGAAAGGCTTTTGTATAAATGTTTTAGAATCTAAGCCCTTCAATATCGGTGGTGCCCCGGGGATATGATCAACCCTAGAGTTATATGTTTCTACCTTTTTTGTCGTTTGCCTCGATCCTTCTTTCTCCCGACTCTATTCGTTTGATCAATTCTTCAAACATCTTAGCAATTTCGGGACTAGTCCCCAACTCTTGCTCATTTGACCTTACTATAGCTGGTTCCGTTCTGTGGGTGACTTCTCGAGGTGGATCGGGCTCCGGCCTGCTCGGTACCTGAGTTTGACTCTGTAGTTAAGCTATCGCTACCTGTTGAGTTTGCAACATTTCGAAAATCATACGCAAGCTGATCCCGTTTTCCTCAACGTTATGGGTTTCTCGAGCTGCAGATCGAGTACCACCATGAAAGCTATTTTCAGGTTCAGAACGTTGGTTTGTCTCAATGGCCATATGTGAATTGACGTCTAATGGTACTTTGGATCGAGCCCCAACGACGTCGATAAGCGGCCTTTCGGTCCTGGGCGTCAATTTGTTATTCTCACCTTCAAATTCAGCTTCGTTGTCGATAGGTAAGGCCATTTAATTGAGAACTCGTCGTTGTTTATCCGAAATCAAAGATACTTCCAAAAACAAGCACAAAACGCTGTGTTTTTGCAGATTTGTATCAAATAATCACTATTATCCTTAGCCCCACGGTAGGCGCCAAACTGTTTACCCGAAAAACGGATAGAGTTAGAATTTATACGTATTTCTAAGGATATGTGATATAACTTGATACAAATCGTAAAGGTAAATAGAAATATCGAATATTGACTGTAAAGATAAAAAATAAGCAAAGTTGAAAAGAGGATGATTTAAGGATTGAGCAAGATGAGTCAATTTATGAAGCTCATAAAGGATAATTCTTCAGTATGAGAGTATATAATATCTGAGTTACAGTGTAAGCAAAACTTGATGCTTTACAGAGATAATAACCAACTCTTTTATAGTGAAGGGATCCTACTTTAGATACAATTAAAAATACATAGTGGGAGACCCATGATAAATCAGTTTTTCCATAATTCCTGCTAAAATTCTCTTTCCTAGTGCGGTTGTAACGGCTCTTGTCTATGAGCTCGATATTGTCTCAAGCTCGATATCGACTCGAGCTCTAGAGCTCGATTCTGATTCGGAGCCTTGTATTGATTTGGGGACAGTGTTGGTCGGTCTCTGCCTCGTAAGCTCGGTAATCTTCATCATAGTTCGATTCAGATTCGAGCTCGATAATGATATTGAGCTCGAAATTGATCGGTCCCTAGGGCTCGAAGCTTGATAACCTGACTTCGAACCCCAACCTGATCTTCGATCCAATGCATTACCATTTCGCCGAGTTCGTACGCAAGACTAACCAGTTTTTACCGTATACAAAGCCAAAACTAGGAAGTATTGAATTATTATATGATCATAAAAAGGATAGTCGTTAGATAATGAATAAGTGCGAATAAAAATTTATTTAAGTCATACACCTAAATATGTCCATACAACAACATCAATATTATTTGAACCTAATACTTTCGATACGAAATATTAGTTTATGTGTAAACATTCACTAAAATAGCAATAGATAGTTGATATGAACCCATAATTTTAATAATATGTAGTAATAGATTCTAAAAATTATAAAGTTGAACCCATCAAATTTAAATCTTGATTCGTCTCTACCTAAATATCTATATATAATAAAAGGAGAGGCAAAAGCACAATATTAAAATAAGTGGCATAACCACAAAAAGCCAAGTGTCATTGTTAAGACAACATAAACTACCTTTCTAACTAAAAAATAAACTACCTTTCTAACAAAACAAAGTTGGAATTTTAAAATTATTTTAAAATAAAAAACAAAATTGAAAAAATAAATTGCCAATTCAAATTGGGGAGTAGTTTCAAGTTGGAGTTTTAAAATTATTTTAAAATAAAAAAACCAAAATAAAGAAATAAAAAACTTTCAATTCAAATTTGGGAGTAGTTTCTTTCTAATATGATAGTCTATATCTATATCTATATCAATATCTATCTATATCTATATATAATAAAAGGAGAGGCAAAAGCACAATATTAAGACAAGTGGCATAACCATAAAAAGCCAAGTGGCATTGTTAAGACAAAATAAACTACCTTTCTAACAAAAAATAAACTACCTTTCTAACAAAACAAAGTTGGAGTTTTAAAATTATTTTAAAATAAAAAACGAGATTGAAAAAAAAAATCCAATTCAAATTGGGAAGTAGTTTCAAGCTGGAGTTTTAAAATTATTTTAAAATTAAAAAACTAAAATAAAGAAATAAAAAACTTTCAATTCAAATTTGGGAATAGTTTCTTCCTAATATGATAGTCTATATTTGTATCAATATCTATATATATATATATATATATATATATGATGATGCCATGTGGCATAACCATTGATAAGATTTTTAAATTTGAATGTGAATGAATTTTAAATTAAAATTAAGTTCCAACTTCTTAACCTCTTATATGGCCCTTCAGTTACACATAAATCATTGTTAGATCTTTTTCTATGGGATACTTCCCTTTCACTATGCCTTCTTTCAAGACTTATTTTTGGCAAATAATATGAGAGGAAGATGAGATGTATAGTTGAAAAATAAACTCTTCGGAAAAAAATTATGATGGAGTTGACGATGTTGCTTGCTTTGTTAGAGAAGATCTTTATTTTCATTTAGGGTTAAGAAAAAAAAAAGGGAATTACGGGTTCAAACAATAGGTACATTGAAGTAGCAAAGAAATAGATAGAAAATCATCGGAGATGGTTGTGTGAAGAAATTTATATATAATAAAAGAAGAGGCAAAACACATTATTAAGACAAGTGGCATAACCACAAAAAGCCAAGTGGCATTGTGAAGATAAAATAAACTACCTTTTTAACTAAAACACCTTTTTAAATTTTGAATTAATTGGTTACTCTATTTGAATTAATAAATATAGATATCTTATAATTAGCTATATTAAAAAATAAAATCTATATATAATAAAAGAAGAGGAAAAAGTACATTATTAAGACAAGTGGAATAACCACAAAAAACCAAGTGGCATTGTGAAGACAAAATAAACTACCTTTTTAACTAAAAAACCTTTTAAAATTTTGAATTAATTGGTTACTCTATTTGAATTAATAAATATAGATATCTTATAATTAGCTATATTAAAAACGAAAATATTTTTTTAAAAAAAACTATCCATTCAAATTGGGGAGTAGTTTCAAGTTGGAGTTTTAAAATTATTTTAAAATAAAAAACAAAAATAAAGAAATAAAAAATTACCAATTCATATTGGAGTGTGGTTTCAATTTGGAGTTTTAAAATTATTCTAAAATGAAAAAACGAAAATAAAGAAATAAAATATTGCCAATTTAAATTGGGGAGTAGTTTCTTTCTAATATATATATATATATATATATATATATATATATATATATATATATATATATATATATATATATATATATATATATATATATATATATATAAAGAGAAGTAAATAATTATATGATGCCAAGTGGTATAATCATAAGACGCCAAGTACGGATTTATAGGACAAAGCTCCAACAAAATTGGTATTTTAAAATTATTTTAAATAAAAAATGAAATTTAAAAAAATAAAAAATTGCCAATTCAAATTTAGGATTAGTTTCAAATTGGAGTTTTAAGATAAAATAAACTACCTTTCTAACTAAAAAATCTTTTTAATTTTAAATTTTGAATTAATGGGTTACTCTATTTGAATTAATAAATATAGATATCTTATAATTAGCTATAATAAAAAATAAAAATAAACTACCCATTCAAATTGGGGTGTAGTTTCAATGTTGGAGTTTTAAAAATATTTCAAAATTTATATATAATAAAAGAAGAGGCAAAACACATTATTAAGACAAGTGGCATAACCACAAAAAGCCAAGTGGCATTGTGAAGATAAAATAAACTACCTTTTTAACTAAAACACCTTTTTAAATTTTGAATTAATTGGTTACTCTATTTGAATTAATAAATATAGATATCTTATAATTAGCTATATTAAAAAATAAAATCTATATATAATAAAAGAAGAGGAAAAAGTACATTATTAAGACAAGTGGAATAACCACAAAAAACCAAGTGGCATTGTAAAGACAAAATAAACTACCTTTTTAACTAAAAAACCTTTTAAAATTTTGAATTAATTGGTTACTCTATTTGAATTAATAAATATAGATATCTTATAATTAGCTATATTAAAAACGAAAATATTTTTTTAAAACAAACTATCCATTCAAATTGGGGAGTAGTTTCAAGTTGGAGTTTTAAAATTATTTTAAAATAAAAAACAAAAATAAAGAAATAAAAAATTACCAATTCATATTGGAGTGTGGTTTCAATTTGGAGTTTTAAAATTATTCTAAAATGAAAAAACGAAAATAAAGAAATAAAATATTGCCAATTTAAATTGGCGAGTAGTTTCTTTCTAATATATATATATATATATATATATATATATAAAGAGAAGTAAATAATTATATGATGCCAAGTGGTATAATCATAAGACGCCAAGTACGGATTTATAGGACAAAGCTCCAACAAAATTGGTATTTTAAAATTATTTTAAATAAAAAATGAAATTTAAAAAAATAAAAAATTGCCAATTCAAATTTAGGATTAGTTTCAAATTGGAGTTTTAAGATAAAATAAACTACTTTTCTAACTAAAAAATCTTTTTAATTTTAAATTTTGAATTAATGGGTTACTCTATTTGAATTAATAAATATAGATATCTTATAATTAGCTATAATAAAAAATAAAAATAAACTACCCATTCAAATTGTGGTGTAGTTTCAATGTTGGAGTTTTAAAAATATTTCAAAATAAAAAAACAAATAAAAAAATAAAATTAGCTATAATAAAAAATGAAAATATATAAATAAAAGAAATACCTATTCATATTGGGAGTAGTTTCAAGTTGTAGTTTTAAAATTATTAAAATTATTAAAAAAATAAATAAATAAATAAATAAAATATTCAATTCAAATGAAAAATATAAAAAGTCAAGTGGCATTGTTAAGACAAAATATTTTTCAAGTAGCATTCAATTTGGAGAGTAGTTTCAAGTTGGAGCTTTAAAGTTATTTTAAAATTAAAAAAAAAAAAAAATTAAATTAATTACAATAAAAAAACAAAAATATTAATAAAAAAACTACTGATTCAAGTGGGGGAATAGTTTCAAGTTGGAGTTTAAAAATTATTTTAAAATAAAAAATGAAAATAAAAAAATAAAAAATTGCTAATTCAAATTGGGGGGTGATTTCAATTTGGAGTTTTAAAATTATTTTAAAATTTAAAAACTGAAAGAAAGAAATAAAAAATTGTTAATTTAAATTAGGAAGTAGTTTCTTTCTAATATAGTAGTTTTTATATATACAAAAAGAGAAGTAAATAATTATATGAAGCCAAGCGGTATAACCATAAGACGCCAAGTATAGATATTTAGGAAAAAGCTCCAACAAATTTGGTGTTTTAAAATTATTTTAAATAAAAAATGATATTAAAAAAGATAAAAATATTGCTAATTCAAATTTGGGAGTAGTTTCAAGTTGGAGTTTTAAGACAAAATAAACTGCCTTTCTAACTAAAAAAGCTTACAAATTTTAAATTTTAAATTAATTGGTTACTCTATTTGAATTAATAAATATAGATATCTTATAGTCATTAGCTATAAAAAATGAAAAAAAATTACCCATTCAAATTGGGGAGTAGTCTCAAGTTGGAGTTTTAAAAATATATTAAAATAAAAAATAAATGAAAAAATAAAATAGCTATAATAAAAAATGGAAATATATAAATAAAAGAAATACCCATTCAAATTGGGGAGTAGTTTCACGTTGGAGTTTTAAAATTATTTTAAAATAAAAAATAAAAATAAAAAAATAAAATAACTTTCAATTCAAATGAAAAATATAAAAAGTCAAGTGGCATTGTTAAGACAAAATATATTTCATGTGGCATTCAAACGGGGGAGTAATTTCAAGTTAGAGTTTTAAATTTATTTTAAAATTAAAAAATAAAAAATAAGAAAAAATTAAATTAGCTAAGGTAAAAAAACTAAAATATTTATAAAAAAACAAAAAAAAACTACTTATTCAAGTTGAGGAGTAGTTTTGGTTATTCCAAGTATCAAATTAATAAAAAGTAGTTTTGCTAATTCAATAATAAAAATAAAAAGGATCAAATAATTTATTTGATTACTACATAATGTGTATCCTTTAATTTTGTATAAATTATGTTATATTTGTGCATACTATATTAAATAATAAAATATAACTAATATTTATAAGATTAATATTGTGTCAAATAAGCATACATGGGTTACTCTATCAACACGTGTCATCCAATTGTTTCCGTTGACTGTTTCATGCAAGTGCATGCAGAAAGACACGTAACCCCCTGACCAGAATAGAGGCCACACTCCCCGCTTCCTACATCTCCATCTCCCCTTCTTGTCAATTACTTACTAGCTTTCTTTTCTTAACTGTAGAGAGAGAGCATCGTTTCGTCTTCGATCTTGTTCAACAATAATGGTGAAATTAGCATCAGCACGCGAGATCCGAATGTACGGGCCAAGATTGACCCGAAATAGATTCGAGTACATCAACGCGGGTCTATACATGTTCTCTACGATTTTGCTTGTAGGTGGGTTTGCGGCTCAGTTTTCCAAAGAACCTTTGTCCGGTTTGGTTCTGTTGCTAATAGCGTTGGCAGTGATCATTGTAGTGAATGTACATGATCTTATGGCTCATCTTGCTGCTATTGACTATAGATTTCTGTTGCTCGGATTTGACCCGCAGCTTGCCCTCGTTGAGTTTGCTGTGCCCGTTGTTCAGTCCTTGGGAACTCTTCTTTACTTCTTAGGAATTCTTTTTCTCTTCACTAAGGTAATTCCTTACTTTATTTTCTTTCTGCTTAACTTTAATTTGTGTCTTTCAAATATGGATTTAAACTGTATACACTCACATTGTAAAAATTCTATTTACTATCAGTGTAATTTGACACGTGATAATTAACCATTTTTATCACATTGGTTTACCTATAATTATCTAATAAGTAACTTAATCGTGTACTACTATTTTTTTATATTGTTAGTGCATAAAGCGTAAACTCTTAAATTACATAGTGATTATGCATTAAAGGGCACTAAAATTGGACAGTTTGATCCTCATTCTCCAAATCGCATCACATAAAATGGGACGGAGATAGTACCATTTTTTTTAAATCTAATTATCTGTCCCTTCTTTATCTAAATTAATTGTGTAAATAACTTTTATATCGTTAATGCATAGAGCTTAGAAGTCTTAAAATACATAGTAATGCATCGCGGGCTAATTTTAAAATTTTGGATATGTATGTAGTTTCAGTACTGTACTGTTTCTGAACTCTTTATTATGTTTTGGATATATTATGTTTTATAAAATGAATGTAGGCAGAAAAGGGGTATGACAATTTCAAAGTGGAGAAGCAAGCTGTGAATCTGCTTATTGCTGGCCCTGCTCTATGGCTGCTTGGTTCAATTCACAACTCGTGTCAGATTTATGAAAGAGCAGATGGACATGTTCAAATCTTGCAACAAAGCGTCAACATTCCTTTCTTGTTGGGCAGTTTACTGTTTCTGGTAGGAGCACTCCTCAATTGGAAAGAGCAATCAGGGCATGTCCACCATGGCTTGAAATTGTTAGTAAGTAATCCAACATCTTACAAATTATCGATATGGAAAATATTTTTATGGATGTACCGTTTAACTTGCTCATAGTCTCATACTACCTATAAGATCGTACCACCTATGTGATTTTAAGGTTCGTTTGGTACGAGGGAAAATGGATAATTAATTTAGATGAGTTTATCCCAGGTATAATTAATTTCGGGATTAGTTATTCCGGGATTGTAGTTTATTTTTATCCCTATGGGAGGGTGGGATAATTAATCCTGTGATAATTAATACATCATAAATTCATCTCTTTTTTATTTTTTTATTTTTTTGTTTTGTCCACTTTTCTTTCTTTCACATACAACAACAGGTTTGCTACTATCAGGATAATTAATTGAGATGAGTTTATCCCAGGTATAACTAATCTCGAGATTAGTTATCCCGGGATTATAGTGTTATTTTTATCCCTATGGGGGAGAGTGGGATAATTAATATTGGGATAACTTGTTTCCCAACCAAACGACCCCTTGCAGTATAAACTTGCAGAAAGAAAGAGGACATTCATCGTCCAAATACATATAAGCTAGGGTTGAGTCCCGCATCTCCCTGAACTATAACTGCAAGTTTTCCTGCAGAAAGCTCTCCATGCCTACTCTTGAGAAGAACACTATATTTCTTTAGTTAGTTCTCCTGATTGTAAAGACAATCATTTACAGTTGCTCATTTGGAGAGGATGATCTCTATCTTTAATTTCAGTTGAGAAAGTGGAGGAACTGGTTTAATTAAGAATAAGGAAGAATTTAATTAGAATAGGATGTGCATAGCGAGAAACTCCCTGACCCTGTCAACCAAGCATCAAAAAGAAAGGAAGGAGAAGAAAACTTCATTTTTGGAACCTTTCTAGAAGTCATTTAACCTGGAATGTTATTTATATAGCAATAGTCCGATTGGCGAAATATAGTGCGTATTGAATGTCATTTATACAGATGTTTCATTTAGCCAAAAATCCAACTAGGGTGTAAGGCATTCTTATTGGTCGATTTCCTTTTTAACTCTGTTTATCTCCCGACTATTTGTAGGCTTACTTACACATAGTAACACTGTTTGAATGCTTATGAGTATTAGAATCTGTTGCACTGCCTTTTGCATAGTTTGATCAAGTAAATGAGTAATTCTGAAATGATGCAGAGTGAAGACTGGGTGTGGTTGGGAATATTTGGGAGCCTATTGCTTCTCATTGGGGGACTAATGAACGTGGTAAAAGTGTTCAAGATGCAACAAATGAGTGGATTGAGGCTAGAGAAGTTACGAGGCGGAGCACAGGACCGATTAATGCAAGAAAGAGAGGGGCAAATGCCACTAATTATAGAAGAGCAAAGGAGAAGGAGAAACTCACCCGAGGAGGGAACAACATCAACTACTGTTATTGCCCCAACTCCCTATAAGGATGTTCTTGTTGGTCAGGTTTGAGTTAATAGTTCGAGGAAATTCTATGCATTACTCCCATCTCATATAAACTTCGCCAACGGCTCTTGGACAGTCACATACAACATGAGGATTTACAGAAGATTTACAAGTTTTGCTTGGTCTTGGACCATTAATTTCTCCTAAATATGCTGGTTTTACATGTGCTTATTCACAAAAGTTCGAGAGATCGTACATTACTATATTATAATCACTTGGATTTGGTGTTGAATAAAACGATATCTTATTTGTACTAGTGTATGGGTTACGGAACTAGGGGTGTACCAATGAAATCGACAAATCGTACCAACTCGATAATCCGAGTCAAACCGAGAAAAAAAATTCGATTATGGTTTGGTTTGATTTGGTTTCGTGTTTGGAAAAAAAAATCCGACCATATTTGGTTTGGTTTGGTTTTAACTAAAAAAAAAGTCAAATCGATACCAAACCAACCCGACATTATATGTATAGAAGTTTTAAATATATTTAATATATAAAAATATTTATGGTAGTGTAGTTTATAAATATTTTTTAAGTTTTTTTATAGTTTTATCTTTTAACGTATTATTTCAAGTTTGGGCTTATAACTTTTGGATGCTCCAATAAGTTTTATACTCCATAAAATGTTAGTAACTCAAATAAATCCTAAACCAAAATTAAATCAATACCAATGCTAATAAAAGATATTCAATTCAATTGTACTATGAATGAAAATAGTGTTGGATATCTATTTTTTAATTTTTTTATGGTTTAGATAAAATGTATAATTAATTTTTTTTTAGTGGTTAGTCATGTAAATAATGTAGTACTTATTAGTCATAATTTTAAATTATGTTTGTTTTAATTATGGCTTATTAATAATATTTATTTTATGCGACTTTATTTTCTTTATTGTTGAATTGTAGTACAATAATGCCATAACTTATCTCATATTTATGTTATTTTATTGAAAAACACATTATATAGTTATGTCTTATTAGGATTAAAGAAATATATGGAGCACAAATTTTACGTTTTGTGCTATGAAGACTTTATGAAAACAAAAACAGAAAAAAATCGAAAACCCGAAAAATCCGAGAAAAATCGAGATTAAAAAATCCGATTTTTTTTGTTTGGTTTGTTATTTAGATTTAATAACTCGATACAATTGATTTGGTTTGGTAATTAGAAAATCCGAACCAACCCGACCCATGTACACCCCTAACGGGAACATTGTACAAAGTGTATTTGTTGTGAAAATAGTATGGGCTAGTCAGTTTTTGGACTGGTAATCAAAAATAGCCAGCGTTTGCAAAGTCATTGAAAAATAGCTATTATTCTATGCGAAAATAAAATCTGGACAAAAATACTTTAGCTAAAACACAGAAAGTTTCAGCATAATATGGAGCTTTTGCGTATAAACTTTCAGCATATTATATTGGAATTTCAGCACATCATGCTGGAATTTTATATGTAAAAAAATCGAATTTTAGCAAGGTGTTTTTGTTTAGGAGCCTGTTTGGCTTAGCTGATTCAAAGTGGTTGATAAGTATCAGTGCTGAAAAGTACTTTTAAATGTTGAAACTGATTTAATAATAAACAGTTATATATTTGGATTAGTGTTGAAACTGATAATAAACAGTTAAAATATTTGGTAAATATGTGCTGATAAGTATTATTTTTTTTGTGATGTAATGACTTAAATGTCCCTCAAACTGCTTACACTAATAAATATATAATTATACAAGATTTCAAATTCTAAATTGATTGAAGTATAAATTAACTAATGAATTTACTCTTAGTTCAAAATTGATTAGATTAAATTAATATTTAGTAAGTATATATTATTTTAGCAACAGTGAGCTAAAGTACTATAAGAAGATCACTATTACATGGTCATTTTTCATTACCAACACAAATCAATTAAAATAGATAATTTAAATCATATTTCACAACAGAATTTTAAATGATGCAAAACAGCCACTTTTTCTAAAAGATGAAGAAAGTCGATTGACAGAAAATAGAATTTTTCTAACTCATATTAATTTGAGTGATTTAAGTTGACGGTAAAGAGCTTTTTGTTGTTCATAATGGTGGATAATGTTTCTGGGAAAGTAGCCCGAGAAAAGATGACGGAGTGAAGCGATGAATAGAGATAAGAGTTTTATTAAAATAAATGCATTTTAGAATTATATAATAATAATATGGATAAAATAATAAAAGTTTTGGTCAAACTCAAAGTGTTTATAAGTTGAAAAGTCAGGTTGACCAATTGACTTTGACTTATAAGCATTTTTGGTGTTTATCAAACGCGTAGATAAGTCAAAATACTTATAACCTAGTTTGACCAACTTATAAAGTTAGCCAAAACCCCTCTAGATTTCATCTTTACATAAAAAATAATGACTAAATTTTAATTACTTTTGAAATTGTAGCTATTTTTCAATTATCAATTATAAATCAGGCTATTTCTGATTTTATGTGTATTTGTTTGGCGCGACATTTTTTTTTTCAAATCTGACCTTGAATATCATTTGGAGTTGTCACTAACGATGCAAAATAGTTCCTTTTCGGAAACATCACTAGGGAAATAAATATAAGGTTTCTTGCTTTTGGAGTGTTCAACCATTGTAGGTCGTAAACCTAGAGCTGAGTAAATCAATCTCCAGAAGTATCATGATCCAGGAAAAACTCAGAGTAGCTACGTCTTTCTTCTTTTTTTCTTCCTCTTTAACCCTCATCTTTATTAATTTCCCTGCAAAGTTACATTGGGAATGACATTTCTCTGAAAGCAGCAGAGAGTTAGTAAAGTATGATGTTAAAATAGGACATCTTATTTTCAAAAAATTAATATACAATTCCCCAGTTTACATGCAAAATTTTACCCAATACAGGGTATTTTCAATTTTAAAGTGGCTGAAAGAGAAAAACGGAAAAAAGAAATCCTGAATTCCGACCGAGGCGTACAATACTCTACTGAAGCTACCTGTTCTGTCTGCTGCCAGGAAATGAAAGTCCTATAAATATGTTACAACAGTGAGGAAAAAGAAATTCTATGATCTGTAGATGAAATAATCAGACTAGTGTGTCGTATAAACTGTACACTATCTCCCTACACCAGCTGAGATGATCACCCATGGAAGAGAAAGCGACACCTAAACCAATGCAAGTGCTTCTTCGTCTTGTGGCTGCTGCTGTTGTTCAGAGAGCCGTTCTTCGGATAAAGGGAGAAGAATTCGCCTTATTTCTTCTGAACTCAATGTTTCACACTCCAGAAGTGCATTGGCCAGAGCATGCAGAGCCTTTTCATGCTGCAACAAGAAAACAGACAGATTTTTGAGCAATATTTCCAATCTATGCTGCGTGGTTAAAATATTTCAAGTGAAACAAATTCACAATCAGACAACACAATGTAATGAGGACGCATCTTTTTAGTCACTACTGAGGATTTGTGGGGCGAAGAGGGACTGCTTAAACTTTCTCATTGCTTTTGCTCATCAAATAAACATGGTACAACACCAGCCATTACGGATTCAAATCATATAGCTACAACGCTTCAATGGCAAAATAATCTCCTAAAGACCAAATACTTGATTCGACCAACACATCTATAAGGAATTTTTTTTTTTTTGAGTAAGGTAACATTTAACACATCTATAAAGATATTTTGTCATGAATCATAAAAGTAATGTCTGATACTTGCCATACCTTGTGTTGGATTAGGTACCAACTTAAAATCTGAAAGTTGCAAGGAATTAGCAGTCTACAGCTAACTCTGAAGATCTATAGCAACCCGTATTTGTATAATTTTTCCTTTTACAATTTCTTTAAAATATGTCCTTCACTTGCTGTATCAATTATCACTTTAAGACGTACCAAGATGTTTCACATACTTCTACATTGATAATATTCTACGCAACTTTCAACAGTTGAGTCTGGGTCACATTTTCTTTCTTTGGTTTTCTTTTTTATAGTTATGAATTGTTGATGTTCCTTCTCAAAAAAAAAATTACGAACTGTTAATGTTAAATAAATTTGAGTTCTTGAAACTTTTGTTGTATAGAGTATGTTAACTCTAGAAGTATGTCAATCATTAAGGGGCATCTCAAAATGGAAAAAAAATTATTCTCATAAGTATCCACCCAACATTGGTACAAATCCCGTACCTGCCGGTGTCATGTCGGCAAAGGATCCGAGCAACATAGGGTGAGATACATGTTCCGTTACTTCTATTTATCTAAATACTTAAGTGTTTTCATGTATCATGTATGTTGAAAATAGTTCCATGTAATTGGGGATTGATTTTTCAACCTTTTGCCCTCATTAGCTTTAGGCAAAACAACCTTGTATGGAAATTGTTCTTCAAGAGTAGTGAGTCATTCATTACCTATGTAGTACTTCATAATGCACCTTCTCCATAGGAAATTGACAGTCTTAAGAGACCAAAACACTGTCAACCCATTGAAAAGACTAAGATTGTCTGCACACTATCATACACTGAAGTATTTAAACCTATGCATCTACTTGGACTTCTAAAGATACTATCAACTACTGAGCAAGAAGAAGGTTGTAAAAGGATGGAAGGTAGTATAGCTCTATGATCATTAAGATATGTAAGACAAACCTTCTTTAGGAGGGCCTTTACACGATCATAAGCTTCTCTTAGAAGTTTAACCACCTGTGCATCAAAAGAACAAACTTATAAGAGCTTGTCAACCCAAATAAATTTGAGCCCGTTTGGATTGGCTTAAAAAAGTGGCTTTTCAGCGGAAAAAGCTTTTAAACCAAAAAAGTAATAAGTTGGGGTTGCCAAGCTTCTTGCTTTTGGCTTGTTTTAAGCAGTTTTTAACTTATTTTAAGCATTTTTTGACTTTGCCCAATGCTGAAAAAAGCTAAAAAGAGCTTAAAAGCTGATTTGACTAGTTTAAAAGTTAATCCAAACACACTCAAAAACATAAAAGATTACACATTATAGTGAACTAGAAATTTTTCACCAGGCCACTTGTTACAAAAGGTGAGAAAATAAAAGGTTAAAAAAATAGTCGGGCTAAGCACATACCTCCGCATCAATACGTGATTGCATTTCAGCACTTGGCCGCTCTTTGATGTGAACAGGTCCAATTGCATCACTCATCCCACAGGACGATACCTACAGAAGAATGTGATACTGTCATACCCTTGTACTAGAAAGCTCATTCTAACGGATGAGTAATAACGTCACTCACAGCTTAATATACATAACACAGACAAAGAAAATGAAGAAACAACAATATCAGACTGACACTTTTGACTCTTCCTATGAAGCAGATCTGGAGAGAAACCTTCTTAAGGCAGCTTTGGCCTGTGGGAAGCTACTTTTGCAGCAAATCATGTGGGGGAGAACCTAAGCTGTTTCTCACTTATGCCTAGAGATTGTCAAATACTGCCAGCATAGATATTGAGAGTATGTTTGCTATCTGTTTTCTGGCTATGCCTGGGTTAGAAAACTGCTAATTTCCACTTACATTGACAAATAGCAGTAGATGGAGGAAAAGGAACTAAAGGTGATCCTATTTTCTCTATTTCTATTTTCTAGGCACTTTGGGTTGTGAAAAGTTTGAGGGCAACCCAAGGAAGCAAAAGTGACTTCAGAACATTGAAGCTTCAGATCGGCAGACTCAATTTTCTGTCCCCAGCATAGCCTCGAAATGCACAGATTTAATTGATCTTTATGCTATTTTAGTGCACAGATTTAGTTGATCTTTCTGATAATTTTGCATGGAACAATATTTTTTTCCACACCTTATTATCGTTTAGGTAATTTCCTTAGGAAACCTGCAATACAATGGTCACTCCTCTTTGATGTTCACATAAATATTAATTTTCTTTCTGCAGTTACTGGCGAGAAATCAAAAACGGAATAAGCACTGCCCTGTACAATTTCACTTTTCCGAAGCAGAAACTTAAGTCTCATAATGTTGATGAGAACACAAAACTTCTTCGGTTAACAAATTCTGGCATATCAATGCAGCTAAAAGGCAAATGAGCACTTAAAACTGAATATCATGCAGTCAGTAAAAACAACATATTTTGATCTGCATGCATACATTGAAATGTATAGACGCGTAAATAATTGCTTATAAGTAAAAAGAAACTAGGAAACAACTTCTTCTCATAGCTAATATTTGTAATATATGAGGCTCAATATATTTTTAAACCGTTTGTAGTCTTGAAGGTGTCTGAAAAATAATTCTTGTTTAGCAAGCTAGAGAAACATAAAGGTAAGAGAGAAGAAGTATTCTTATTACAAGTATCGGCCATTTCTTTCACTATAAATATATGTTAATAAGTAGCGAAACTGTACCATGTATTGAGCAAGTTCTGTAGCTGTGTGAAGGTCACTAGTAGCCCCAGTAGTTACATTGTCTTGACCAAAGATAAGCTCCTCTGCTACTCTTCCTCCCATACAAACATCAAGCCGTGCTAACAACTGTTTTTTGCTGATTGATGTCTCATCATTTGAAGGAAGCTGAGTAACCATTCCCAGAGCAGACCCACGTGGCATGATTGTAGCTTTATGGATTGGATGTGCACCTTCAGTATTCAAGGCAACAATAGCATGGCCACTCTCATGATATGCAGTTAACTGAAAAAGAAGATATTTACCACAATGGTTAGCATGTCTAGATATCGTAATATTGCCACCATAAAACATAAACAGGGAGAAAACAAGTTGTTGGCCCATTAAGGCAACATTCTGACAGTCCTTTCATTAACAACACGAGGTTGACCTAGATTATGCATGGTATATATAAAATACACAACTTGATGTTTTGAGGCCAAATAAGTTCTTGTATTCTAAAGAATTTTGCCAGTTCGTAAACATGTAAAATCAAACAATGACATAGATTACAAAACATCAATGCCTGATGTTAAATCAAATAAAACTTGCAAGAGCAGGTTACAGGATCCAAACATGAGCATACTTTTCATAACAGAGCAGAATACCTTCTTTGAGTCTTCTGACAGGAACATGGTTTTGCGTTCTGTTCCCATTATTATTCTATCTTTTGCAAACTCCAACTGTGATGCATTTAGCTTCTCAGCACCTTCAACAGCAGCCTTAATGGCAGCAATATTCACAAGGTTTGCCAAATCTGTTTCAAACAGAAATGATTAAATAATATATCCAAATCAACAGTGTTCCTAGAAAGGTGTTAGAATGTAAATTCAGTATTAAGTGTAGTGTTAAAAGAGTTATGTCATTAGTTAGATATCGTCCCACAAGGAACAAAATCATATGAGTCTTGGATTTGACACCTATATATAGGTGTTTCTTGTATGCTATTATCAGGAAAAAGATGTATCAATAACACCACTATTCCATTTATAAATAACAGTAAAATGATGTATCTAGGAAAAATCTCAGACATTAGTCAAATGTAAAATATTAAAAGAAGTTCACAGAGAATGTTATCCCAAGGAAGAGACAACGCACAAAACAATGGACACAATAATACAAGATCTTGGCTCAAAATGTAATCTAGTTCAGTAATTTAAATAGTTACTCCCTCTATTACTTTATGTGACACACTTTCCTTTTTAGTCTGTTCCAAAAAGAATAATTAACTTTACACTTCCCGTTTTACCCTTAATGAACAACTTTTATAACCACACAAATATTGTGGCATGTTTAAGTTTACAAGTTTCAAAAGTTTTATAACTACACAAATGTTGTGGCATGTTTTAAACCACAAGTTTAATAAGTCTTCATTTCTTTCTTAAACGTCAGGACCATTCGAACTACGTCACATAAGTTGGAATGGAGTACAAGTTAGGACTCTTATTCATGTAATTGGCCCCTGAACTTGCATAATATTTGCTTTTGTGGATCGCGCATATTCATTAACTTTCCTTTCACTCCTCCAGAGTTATCTTGAAGAGTAAACCATGTCCAGCCGATTAGATAAATGATACAGCCATCTTCACAATCCAATCTTCTTTTACCAAATATCTAAAAGATCATAGATAGAATCCACGTAACGAGGATCCTCCATTTCAAGCTTGAGAAGGTAGTATACCGTCTCATTAGACACCAATTTTAGGATAAAAACGATTCACATTAAGAGGGAAACTTAAGCAAAAGAAAATGAACACAAAGTAAAATGAGCAGTGCACATGCCTGCTCCATTGAATCCTGGTGTTCCACGAGCAATCGCTTTCACATCAACATCATCACCGACTGGTTTGTCTTGCAAATAAAGCTCTAAGATCTCTTGACGGCCCCGCACATCTGGATTTGGAACTACAATCTAGAAAAGGTTTGTTTTGATGTTAACAGGCTGATGATGGACCATTGTTATATAAGAAAAGAGCAAATAAGCTATTCCTCAAATTCATCGTTTACAATGTGTCTTCCAAAAGCAGAAGGATCAAAAAGTCGTTCAACAAAATTCTGACTTAGTCTGACATCTCAGAATAATGAAATGTATAAACTCAAAATTTAGTATATACTGTACAATTTCACGACCAAAATGCTCCCTTGAAATTTGCTTTTACTCCAATTTCCAAAATGCAATTCATGGAGTTGTTAATGGACACCCAAACTTAAGGCATAGCTTTAGTGTGACGAAGCTGTATGACACCACCCCATGGCACAAATACCGGCGTAAAGTTAGTAAATTTGAAAAAAATCAGTAAGATAGTGTGACACAACTTTCTCAGGTAAATAAATTCATGATAAAGTAACCGGTGTACTTTGTTAGCAGACAAGTGTTAAAGAAGAAAAGATACTCCATTTTGTGCCTTCAAAATACCCTTGTTAATCAGAGTAGAGAAAATTACTGAAGAGCACAAAATTATGCCTTGAAATAAACATCGTGTGGAAGTAGAAAGCAATCAAACAGGTTGGAAAAGCTCCAAAAGACTTACATGCCTATCAAATCTACCGGGTCTTGTCAAGGCGGGATCAAGTATATCCGGCAAGTTTGTCGCAGCCATCAATATTATGCCCTGCACAAGTCAAATATACACTCCAGTCTCAAGTTCAGAGTGAGGGATCATGTTCTAGATATTTTGACTTCAAGGCGTTTACCTCATTTTGCTCAAAACCATCCATCTCAACAAGTAACTGATGCAGTGTCTTCTTAGTATGACCTTCCCACTGCTTTCGAGTTGATCCAACAGCATCAATTTCATCAATAAATATGATGCATGGAGCCTTAAAATAAGAGAAGACACAAAATTAGATAGCAGTTCCAAGAAACTGATTGAGCTTCTTCAGAAAGGGAAACGAACATCAAATTCTTTCCTGTTCCAAGTAAGTACAAGGACAAGGAAAGGACAAAGCAGATAATCTCACATGATAGATACAGTAACATGAAGCTGAAAGGGGACTTACGATTAGGTTTTCACAGTTTTAACAAAAATGGGAGTTTTATTTATTTTAGCATTTCAGGCAGAAATAACACGTTTTGACGACAAATTAATTTCAAAGCAGATGCTAGGGCATCATGCCCCTTGTCAAGTTTTACTAGTTCCAATCTCATACCAAATCCCATCAATCGAATCACTTTTTCGAGAAATACAAGACATCCAAGTCTACAAGTAAAGAGATTGATAAGAAAAAGAAAAATCGTGAACGGAGATTGAAAGTCACTTTCCTAGTACAGCAAGGTCTAATATTAATCAATGGAAATTCTAACAACTGTTTTGTTTGGAGTTACCCCAAAACCTCTTCTCCTCAGTTGAATCCCTTGTTCACTCCAAACTCTTGGTTTAAGAAAGATGAAAACTCCTTTTACCATTGATGAAAGCGCATTCTTATGGACAGCCCAAATAGAAAGTATGCTAAATGATTACAGACATGAAAGCATGAAAGTGGCTGCAGTTTCACAAAGCCATCGAGGAAGCTTTGATAACCAATTATGAGAGATCTCCACCCACTTCTTTTATTACTATGTAACTCAAACCAAAATTTATTTGAGAGATCAGTAGGCACGAATACGTTATATATAATACATGCAAGATGAGTCTCTATGCACTCAGAAAACATATTGCGTCACAGCCAGACCACTTAAGCTCAAGTGAGATCTTTTCAAGCATAGCTCAGCATTGACTGAAGATCTTCAGCCCAGAGTCTACCTAGTACATTTCACATGATTTTGCATCTGATATTTAAAAGTGATCTTCTCTAGAAACCACAATAAGTAAGCTGTATTTAATCGCTCAAACCTTCTTCTTAGCAGCTTGAAACAAAGATCTAACACGTCGAGCACCAACTCCCACAAACCTGAAAGAAGATAAAATTTCCAGCCAAGTTAATTAGGTCATCAGGTAACCAAACGTAAGATCTTGAAAAGACAGGATAATTTGCCCAAATCCAGAAGACAAAAAATCAAGCATATAAAAATCACATGTGCACAAAAACAGACAGTATCCTTTTATAGGGACAGAAGGATGGACTTTCACAGTAAAATCATGCTACAAGTGACTATCCCATAAAAACAGTCATCAAGTTCCCTGGCCATGGAAGAATCATATGGTAAGTTAAAGACTCCTATGACGCTTCTTGCTTCAGTTGGCTGGTAGCACCAGAATCATGCTTGACACAGCATAATTTACCGCAAAGAAACCAAGGAGCTGCTAGAATGCTGGAGCAGGAGCAGCTTTGACAAGGAAACTTTTTTTTTGGGAGGAGAAGTACCTCACAAGGAAGCTAAAGCTGCCTAGAACACCATTTTTGCATGCTTTTGGTAGGACGCTTTGGAGGAAAAGGAATCACAGGATTTTTTAGGGCAATACTGACACTATCTTCAGATTAAAATACAAATTTACTCTCTAGATAGCCATCTGACACAAAATGGTTGACATCCATGAAGTAGATACTTTACTCGACTTCCTCAGCTTCATTTGTATTTAGATTTGGAAAGAGTTTTTGCTAACTGTAATTTTGTACGTACACCAGTACCATCTTAGATCTGGAATAAATCAATAAAATCCTACTTGTCACATGTGCACGAAAAGAAGATCTACCCTACTATAGCTATTGAGACCTCCATTGACCAAATTCAGACACTGTGTCATGCATACGCTTGTGCAGATATTACCAATCCTCTTTTCACATTTAGGAGTTAACATGACAAAGTGCGATATCAATGAGAATTATCATCCAGTTTCTTAGATGACGGGAGCAAAATACTGAAGATTTGTTCATATAATCGACAAAAACTGACAAAAGTAATTTTATAAGCACCAAGTGACTTGCTATCCATGAGAAGAAACTAAGCTCATTCTAGAAAGTAATGGGAGATTACAAATCTTAATCTTATCAACATATTGGTTATACAAACATGACGAAGACATGAGGGTAGAGAAAGTAGTAGACATACATTTCTTCAAATTCAGAGCCTGCCTTATAAAAGAAAGGCACCCCTGCTTCTCCAGCGATAGCCTTCAAATCAAGAAAATTAAGCACGATTAGCATAAGTACACATGCTTATGTTGACATACAAGAAGAATGCAGAATATAAAGAATTTTGCTCAAGGAAGTAATCACGATAATCTTTTTTTTTTTTGTTGATAAAGTAATAATTTTATTAATGCACGATAATAGAAGAGAAATCTTTAAATAAATTTAAAAAAGGACCAATCCAAACACTTGAGAAATTATTCGAGAACGGAAGGAATAACTATGTTTTTGTAATTACAAGGAATAACAAGTCTTAAATTACCTTACTTTAGCAACAACAAAAAAAGAAGGGATAACAGATCTTACATCACCAACAAATAGGAAGAGGAAAGAGGGAAGGCAAGACCTAATCAGAAGACTCACAACTAACAAGAAGAAATTTCATCTGAATTTGATTATAGTTGGAAGTGTGCAGTGCATCTGGAAATATAACAAAGAACACTGGTAGGCGACACATGGAAAAACCAATGTGGACAACTACTTCAGTGTAAAATGTGATCAACAGCTTACCTTGGCGAGGAGGGTTTTTCCTGTTCCAGGTGCTCCAGTCAAAAGAATTCCCTAAAACAAGATAATAATACCTTCAGAAAAAGGATAGGGGATGGTTCACATAAAAGGAAGCAAAATTGAATAACAAGCCAGAATAAATAAGCAGAATAAGCACAAACCTTCGGCAACTTTCCCCCAAGCCGAGTGAACTTAGCAGGATTTTTGAGGTACTCAACAACCTCCTCAAGCTCTTGCTTAGCATCATCACAACCTTTGACATCCTTAAACGTTTTGACATTCTGCGTCCAAAAGAAAAATGGATAAACAAAAACTGATGCAAGTATCCAAGATACATAAATAAGAGAATTCATACTTTTCCCAATCCCTATTGGGCAATTCCCAGAAGGAAAAACTGAATCTCTAGTATTAACTAGCACTATAGCATAAGCGTGGTAGTTCAAGTCCACCCAACATCTTTCTCAATCACTACCATGTTAATCTACAGCTCAGCTAAGTAAATATTCCAACACGGACTATTTGTTTATCGAAAACATACAAACCAGTGAGCCTCAAGAATAAGAAGCAGCACTTATACATGATTGAGCCTTAATACACAAAAAGAGAATGATGTATGACTCTTAAAAGTTGTTACTAGTTAACGAGAGAGCGGACACTCAATGAGTTATTCCTGAACAGCTGGAAGATCAAGAGAAAACCAAACAACCAAGACCAATGAGGCATCAACATTTATGTTAATAAAATATAAAATTGAAAAAGAGGAGCACAGATGTCCCGGTGAGGAGGTGTGAGATGTTGACATTGGAAGGCTTACGGAGAGGTAGAGGTAGGCCGAAGAAGAAGTGGGGAGAGGTGATTAGGCAAGACATGACGCAGCTTCAGCTGACCGAGGACATGACCCTTGATAAGAAGGTGTGGGGGTCGAGAATTAGGGTAGTAGGATAGGTGGTAGATTGTTCATACCAATAGGATTAGTACGCACTCTCGCATTCTGTTGGTAGTAGGTTTCTATGAATACCCGTCGTTTTCTTTCATTTTGATCATCTTATTATCGTGTTGTTTCTATGCTAATTTTACATGGCTTTTTGGTGTTTTCCCTCATTGTCTATCTTTTTAATTAATGTGGTGCTTATGTTTTTCTGAGCTAAGGGTCTATTGGAAACAGCCTATCCACCTTCACAAGGTAGGGGTAAGGTCTGCGTACACACAAACCCTCCCAGACCCCACGATGTGGGATAATACTGGGTGTTGTTGTTGTTGATATGAAAGTAAGTTATGTAGGAATAGCCTGGGATAAAATAGATACTTGAAGCTGTTCCGTTTTCCAGATTACTCTTTATTGATCATAGTGGAGATTTGATAGCGCAAGAACATAGAAAATTACAAATGAGACGCCTCAATCCTCCAAATTTTCAAACTCCTAAATTTCTGAACGAAATTCCCAGGGACAAGAGTTCTTTTTTCTAACGACAAGACGAGGAAGCCAAACAAACTAGACATTTCACACTATGACAGGAATTTTTTTTTTTTTTTTGATGAATTTCACACTATGACAGGAATTAAGGAGCAAAATAAATGAAACTTAGCTTCCAATCCCTTTAATTAGCATAGTACATCAGAAGATTGGTGCAGAAGACATAACCTTCATGTAACATCTCCAGAAAAAAAACATACCTTCTCAGGCATTATTTCTTTATTCAACTCTTTCGGGGCATAGGATGAGCTTGAACCAACACCTGAAGCTCCTATCCCACCTAGGCCACCAATGTATTTCTGAAGTGCAGTAGCACCCATTATCCTGAAAAAATGAATGTGCTCTTTTCTTAGCAAAAATAAAGAAGACTAAACATCTACCAACCGAAGACAGGAGAAGTTACCTAAAGCAAGGAAAGTGAGTGAAAACTAAGATAAGGTCAGGGACAATCAGCTAATATGCTAACGAGCAAGACAGGAATCACATAAAAAACAAGCAGTGTACCCCCTTCCCCTCTCACCCTACACACACAAAAACAAACAAACTCCCAGAAAATCTAGAAAAAAGGGCAAGAGTATATCTAGAGACATTACTAGGCCTCACTTGTACATGAGGAATAGTAAATTCAAGAAGATTAGCTTACCAGACCAAGCCAATGGCAATAGTGAATATGATAGTTGAGAGAAACTCTTGCGCAAAACGTGATGATCTGTTTGAAACTTTAGGATCAACCTATATGTGAATAACGAAATTTTGGGTTAAACAACCACATGCATGCAATAGAATGACCCAACAAATGGATAAAGTAATTATAAGCAAAATCAGCGGAAGCACGAAGAGCCGTAAACAAAATTCATATTTAACTGTTAGTGATGACTCATAGGTTTAGATATGATGCTTCAGATGAACATTAGACTCCTTGTGTCAACAAAAACTGCAGGGCTCATCGTATCTTACCATCACAACATGCAATGGCTGCTTCTCGGAAATGCCAGGATTGAGAAACGGCTCATCCATGTTCCCTGACGCCCGCTGCTTCAACTCTTGCAACTACATTTTGATTCCATTAATCATCAAAAAGTAACACCAAATCAAGAGACAAGAACATTATAAATTACAGGAGTGACCAGAATATCTAGAGTTCAAAATGATTTCCTTCACTCCAAAAAACAGAAGCACTTAGGTGTCATTGTGGAGATAGAATGAACTGAGACTGACTGGGATAATCAGGAATCCAGAACATTCACTACTTAGTGCCAAACACTAAAATGATATATTACCACACAGGTGGCATTTGCCAATAGACACAAAAAACTTCAAAGGTATTATGATCAAACAATTACCAGTGAAGGAAGACTAGAAGGCTTTCCGGATTGCTCATCAGGTAGATATTCGGAAATAACATTTGTCGTCACAAGAGCTCGTAAATATTCTGCAACTCCTCTACTGTCTACAGCATGTGCTCTCTGCTCAAAGCGCCGAATGACAGACTCAGGGCTAAGGTTGAAACGATAAAGAGAACAGTGAATATTCTCTAAAAATAAGGCAACTTATACACTATCAAACCTAAAAAATGAAACAAAAATAACCCGAACTGATCAGGTGAAATACTCAAGTACTATTATTCACAGGAACTCACAAGCTCCATTCTTGTTTTAATAGGCACCTCATATATGATTCTCTTAGTTCGTTATGAAAATAGGAAAGAATTGTAATTAGACACACCAATAAAAAGCATCCACGAGGATAATGACCAATTAAACATCTTTCTAAATATTTATCTTGAAAGACGGGCAAATATTGCTAAAACATAGTATTATTATCAGTAATGAGCATCACAATATTCCTTTTTTTTTTTAAAAGAATCTTTACTAGTATCCTACCTCTTGTACATTATGTAACTAAGATAAAAGACTAAATATTATTTGAGAATTAAGATAGAGTGTAAAGCTATACCTGTGCTTGTTGAGTTCAACCAGCAAAGCACTCTGCATAGCTGCGTCCTTAGGATTAGCATCAGCATCAGCAATCAGTCTGTCGAGACGCTTCTCTTGCTGCCAAAAGGGCCACCAACTAAACCAATCAGAAAGCAAAATCTTCTCAAACCCATTCTTGACCTTAGCAAATAAACCCATCAAGAAAACCACTATAGGCAACTTCCTCTTCATTTCCTCATTCTCCTCCACCAATACCTCAGATTCCTCAACATTACCCGCTTCTTGAATTGAACTACTGCTCTCACCAAAGGAGGAGGGTTCATTGAATTCTCGGGGTTCAATTTCAGTGTCATTATTATTGGATAAGGCAAAATCAGAATTGACATTGTCAGGAGTCAATGTACAGTGAAGCAGTAAATTGTGGCGGCAAAAACGAGGCTTTAAAGAAGTAAACGCAGTTGTTGTGGATAAACGAAGGGAGTAAAAGGGTTTGGAAGAAGAAAATTGGAAAAGAGGAGAAGGTAAAGGCTTGAAGATAAGAGAAGCTTGAAGAGTAGTCATGGCTTTCTTTTTTTCTGTTTTCTTCGATTAGATGTTTATTAGGGTTTAAAGGAAGGAAAAAAAAAAGATACTTTGCCTTGAACTCAATTCAAAGATTCTTTACTGCAAAAAAGAGTTTTTTTAGTTTCTTGAAGGAGTAACGCACTTCTCTTCTCCCTTTTGCTCTCACTATAGGAATTAGAGAGTAGTTGAAGGGATTGAGAGAGAGCCACAGGATTGGGTTGCTTCTTGTTATGTTATACAACAAGGGAGCAAACAAGAAAAACCTTATCTCAATCAAATTGGCGCTCTTCTTCTTGTGGCCTTTATTATTTCACTCTTATTTTTTGAAAGAAAAAAAATACTACTAGCTTACATTGAGATTTTGAGGATGTCAACGGAGCCGAACCGGTTCCCAAACTCCCAGGGGCCAGGGCTTAACATAAACAGCCGGTTTGGTCATTTTCATACCCCAATTTTTTTCAGCCAAATATGAATTTACTGTGTAAGTACCAATTAAGATTTAGCTCAGCATGGACCAAAGTTCATTACTTTTTAAGTGGCCTATCTTTCAGGATTGAAACTTCTTTCGTTGGTTTCACATTCACTTCTCTTGGGAAGTTTATGCGTTGCTTTTTAGCTGTTGCAAAATTTGAAGACCTGAGTTTGAAAACTTTCAAAAGAAATGAAAACAACATCAAACAAACATGTTATGCAAAACTAAAAGAAAATTTCAAAAAACGAGTTTCCTCAAGTTTGAAACAAACGCCATAAGGTTGCATTTGTTGGCACTCATGGTCCTTTGTTTTACGCTGTCTTCAACTTAACAAGAATTGGAAAGAGAGTAGACGAGCTAATAAGTTTCACACAAGACAAGCATGAAATCAAAGCCTTTGCTCCATAATATAATTCATAGCGATGAAAGGTGACCAAGAATATTGTACAATGTAGTGCCTAAAAGCAGCAACGGGACCATTCAGTGACCCAAAAGAAAAGAGCTAAAGACAGACAAAAAGAACCAAGATATGCAGTTAGGACCAAAAGACTTGTCACATTTTGGTTAACATCTCTCTGCAACAAAATTAAGGAACCCTGGTATGAAAAGCCTTTTCACGTTAGTGCTACTGTTGATGATAAGGAGGCATTGCAGTAGAATAAGGTATGCCATTCTGTCCATGCATTGGCATCACCCCGGAGCCCATCTGAGGAGGCACACTAGCAGGTGGCATGTAAGGGTGACTATGCATCTGCATTGGCATTCCTGGATTTGCTGTGGCGGCAGCAGAGTTCCAGCCTGCAGAATGCTGAGGCGGAGCGACACCTGGAGCTGGAGCATAATGGGCAGGGCCACCGTATGGATGAACACCTGGACCTCCTATCTGAGGCTGCTGCCCAAAGATTGAAGGTTGAGAATTCAACATAGGGGTATTTGGGATTGTGTAATCTCTGCTGCGATCATTATTAACCTGAAATCAGTAAAGATATCCATTCAATTTAGACAATGACTTGTGCCCTCACTGGGAAAAGGAAAAGAAAGAAAAGGCTAAGGAGGCATGGGAGTATAAGCAATGAGCAAAAAAGAGATGGCTGACACTAAATCACAGAGTCCCCCTTACAGATTAATATCTCAAGCTTATAAAGCTTTCTCCACAAAGTTGCTTTTACCTTTATACTAAGATCAGTGTGTCGAGAGTAAGTGACATGAAGCTTGCAATATCCACCTTCATATATGGAATGTCCTTCTAAAGCTCCCTTCGCAACAACAGCTGTGCGTACATCTGTAGAATCATCAAATCTATTGCTTAGTTCAACTCACAAGCATCTTAGTATAGAATAATCAACTCAGATCCATTACTTCTGAGTTTGTACAAGCACCAATTCACAAGAGGAAACCTTGTTCTTCAGAGTATACGAAATTGAAAATAATTTTTTGACCAATCTAAAATATTTCCTTATCAAAAAAGAAAACATTTTTTTGACTAATATACCCACTATTTTCTTTTACACGAGACGCTTGAGAGGAAAACCAAAGTTGAAAAAAAGGACAGCTGGAAGTATATGACCCAATAAATATTCACTAGAAAGAAGTAGCCTCCTTGACTATAGAATGCCATGCATAAATCACAACATAATATAATGTCAAGAAGCTGAGAACAGTGTTTGGTCACTATGCCAAATGCTTTTAGAACATTGGAGCAAGAAAGTTCTGACTTGCGATTTGCAAGGGTAAGAACAATTACTGGCAAATTAACTGCACTTCATCTTACCAGGATATTGTATCAGAGCCTGAACCCCTCCATTCTTATCAAACATAGCAATCTTAAGTACAGGACCGAAAGCTGAGAAAACCTGAGGACATATGAAGGAAAATGAGGAAGCAATAAAACAACTCAGAAGACAGATCACAAGAGAATGTACAAAAGCTTTTTAGCAACTGAAGAGGGATGTTACCGTGTGTAGGACATCCAAGGTAACTGCATACTGCATGTTCTCAATGGAAGCAAGAAGAACATTACTCTCAGGTTCCAGTTTCTTCCCATCCAAACCCAAACTGAACTGTGACACGGATGGAAGAAATTTCAAAGAAAGGACAAACAGCATCTCAAGACAAGCTTGCCACCTAGGAACATATCTCAAACCACAGAAACTAGAAAAAGATTTGCACACCATGTAAAGACATACATACACACCAATCAATAAACTACGCCTCAATCCCATATTAGAGTAGGATATACATTCACACTTATCCAATTAATTCCTGCTGTATGAAAGGGCAGTATCATAAAGTAATCCCGGAGAAAGCACAACACCAGCAACAAGGAAACTGGAAGACAAAAATTTACCAATCCTAGCAAATCCTCTATGTGCAACTGATGCCTGCATACACATACACACACACGCACAGAGAGAGAGAGAGAGAGAGAGAGAGAGAGCTGTGACTGATGCATTACCTGACCACTTGCATCTATGGCTGAGGGAGCAATGGGAAGGTGAGGATTGGTGTAGTCCCTAAATCAGAAACATATACACGATATAAGATTGAAAGAGGAGGAGGAAATAATAAACCCAAACAAATTAAGTCATATACACGATACAATAAAGTATGATGAAGACTGCGCAAAAGCAATCTGTATGACCAGCTTTCAATAATTAAAACAAGTCATCAATTATGAATGTGTATGTTTGTATAGAAGATTGGGTGACTTTCAGTAGGTTCTCTACTTTTTGGTGCACTGTTTGTATACAGGAGTTTTCCTTCCCAGCATCTTTATCCCGAAAATAGTGCATGTGCGTGAGGGGAGGAGGATGGATATCATTTCTACCTGCTACGATGGCTCTGAAACTTCACGCTCAGATCCGTATGAGCAGAATATGTGATTTTAAGCGTACATGGTCCAAGTTCTGGAATCAAGTAACTAATGCATGAGAGAAGAAAAAAATCAGTCAACTGCCCCTCATGAACAAGAAGTGACTAATAAATATTTCTCCAGAACAGCAATTGAGTATAGTAAGAAAATTTAGAGCATATATTTTTCCCTTCACAAGATCATAGAAATTAGAATTCCATTAATAGCTCCGAGCATAGGTACATTTAAGCAGCCAGCCGACCCTCTGAATTTTAGCCAACTAAATTAAACGGGAAGACCAAACAATCATCTTTTCTGACAAGCATTTTTACAAGGATCAGCCCTCTTTCTCAGAAAGTCCTAGTTATGAATGCATTCTGTAGCAGGATTTAAAAAACAGAGTTTGATAAGCTCATTAGCCCCATTAACTAGAACTTAAATGAACACAAGAAGAAGGTGCCTGAAATGCCAATATAAAATATATGGAACGGGCTAAGGAGCATGTGTGTACCCCTTTAGTAAATTCTTAAAAAGCTCCTCAAAGATGTCCAGCCCCAATGTATATGCACCACATCTACAAAAATGATCCATAACCCAGCCAAAAATATAATCCAACATCACCTGGGAATGCTTCTTCCATCCAGGGCATCCTTTGCTGAAGTAGCGGTTTCTGCATCAGAAAATTGCACCAGAGCCTGAGGAGGGTTCAAGGAGGTGAGGGACTTGTCAGTTAATTAGGAGGTCAACAAACATATTGAGACTAATCAAGCTTGGTCGAATCCATCTTTCTGAAGCATAAATACCTGGAACCCGGCAGTCTTCTCAAATGTTGTAATCTTGTGCACAAATCCAAAAGCTGAAAACACCTGAAAGAATATGATAAGTTCAGAAATAGATCTATTCAATGCTAAAAAATTATAAATTTGGAGAAATCCTACATGCTAATGTGCACTTCCAGTCATGCTCTTCTCAAGTATTAGAAACAAATCCTATAAACAACATTTCTGTTTTTAATGATTATCAGTTATACCATCACAGAATAATACTGCAAATATTTTCTAATCAAGGAGTATTTCACAACAGTTGACCTAAAGAGGTTCTAAAAATGCAAAGGATATCGATAGGAGGAAGTACAAAAGAAGACCATCCCTCCTGTCATTTACTGCAAGGATACAAACAAAGGCACAAAACTACCTGAACTTGAACATGTGATGCAAACAAAACTACCTGAACATGAGAGACAGTTCACTGAAGTCACCAAATATAGGTCAACCACTCATGTATTCAGAAAATTCCACAAGAAAAAAAATTAACTTTCGCATCTGTGAATAAAGCCTAGGGCTCATTTCTTCATTACAAGGGCAACCTTGTCAAACAAAGCTCATAATCAAGAAGTTCTCAGCATCAGTAAGTCGCCTCAAGCTTGTAAAATCTTGGCCCAAAGCTGAGCAAGCTCCATTCCTTGAAGCAGTCTTTAAGAAAACCAAACTTTCCATCTATTAACATCCTAATAACACTAAAACTAGAGGGAAGGAGATTATTTCTTAAGCTAGTATCGAAGTTAAAAGGTTTTAGAAAATTTAAGACAAGCAAGTCATGGAGAGGGTAAGTTTAGAAAACAAAATATCTGAGTCGTATATAGATGGTTATCTGGCTTTGTGTTGAGCCTAATTGAGTTGGATCCTAAACTTTCAAGTTAATTAATCAAAAAGACATTATTACTCTAAGAAAAGCAAGCAAATTCTGCATCCATTGCAAGTTTCCAGATGCACATGCAACAAGTTTGCCTTGGACAACGAAAAACTGCAACTCCATTATGCATATGCTAAGGAGGGATGAAGATTTTGAGGAATAAGAATCATCTGACACTCCAAGAAAGTCAGGAAAGTTAGATGAGGAGAAGAAGGGAAGGAAGAGCTTGAGTTAAGCAAAAGAGAAAGGAGACAAACACACATTCGCTCTTTCTCCCGAAGCAATAAGCTGCCACTGAAGATATATCCTGGACACTGGCCTGCTGATCCATTCAATTTCATGTCAAAGAGTGCTCAATAAAGCATGAAATAGCCCAACCTAATTACCAAAACTACAGAAAAACCTTTCTATGAAGAAGATTTCCTTTCCACCAAGGTACATGGGAAGTAATGTAATCCTTACCAAATGTAAAACATCAATACTGACAAGGCGGGCATCATTCCCCTCAATTGTAACCAACAACACATTTCCAGCTACATCTGCTGTAGTTTTGTTGTTCACTATCTCTTGCCTGTTAGAATATTGTAGGTAGACGGTTTTCCCTCGTACCTGAGCCGGTTCTGAGGAAGAGGCGTAGTACGATATCATTGCAATAGCTTGATTTAATTCTGCCTACACATATTAACACTTCAGAAACAAGAAAATCAAGTTTTGAAGGACGTGCAGTTTGACAAGAAAACAGAAATGTAATGAAAGAGCATGGTGAACTAGCTGCTTACGAACTCTCTCTCTTTTTTTATGAGGAAAGGTGAGTAATTTTATATTTTGAGAAAGTAGAATTAATATAAGCAAACTTGACCAAGCACTAAGATGGTGCAGATCAGCCCAAAATTTGACCAGATACTTACTAACTCTATAAATGCCTGATTCCGGTTCGCTCCAACATTACACTTGGTATTAACGACTTTACCAAATGGCTTCCCCAATTCGATCAGCTCCTCCTCTGTGCACTCCCATGGTAAGTTTCTCAAATGAAGGACCTTTGATGGTGGCTGTGTGTATCGAAACTGGGGTTGGCTAGACCCAGATGCCATCCTAACTATAAAGACAAGCTTCAAACAGAATAACAAAATTAAAATGGTATTCGCTCAATAATAACACTCCTCGAGCTGTCAAAGCTAAGAGCCTGATTGGATTATGAGCAGTATATAAACTATATAAAATTTGATGCTAAATGTGCCAGCGCAATAATCAAATGTTACCTTGTGTAATTTTCTTATCAAAAAATATATGTAATCTTGTGTAATATAATGCGCTTAAATAGAAAGCAATTCTGCAGGAATATAATTAGAATAAGTACAACCATTGCCACAAATTATCTTTCTTATTCATACTAGGAATGCCTCTTATGTTAAGCTTTCAAATGAAGGTATATACTGTGTAACTATAACCTGCTCAACCCGGTTTTTTATATCAGGGTCAACCCATTATATTTTTCCTTATCGCACGCAAAGTTAACGCGAAACACCAATAAAGAAAGAGAAAATTAGGTAGAACGCTGGCATTTAATGCATTTAAGCAAAATTCTCTGCTAGAACATGACTTGTGTTCTCGCTAAACTAAACATCAACTCTTCAAACTTCAGTCATTCAATTACATTGGCGAATCCATGTTATACTGGTGTCATCACATTACATCAGTCCTTCCCCTTCCCCTCTCCACCAAAAATAAATACTTAAGTGAAGAACCCAGAAAACATCACCCTAAGAAAATGAAGCGAATCACAAGCTTCCACCAACAGGAAAACAATTAATTTATCCACAGATAATAAGCAACATATCTAATTTATGCAGCTAAAAAGACATCAACTTTATGGTCAACCAACTACAAACCCGGATAGGACAGTGAATCGAACGTAATCGTCAGCTGGATTTAGTACCAGATTAACCGGGACATGATAAAATAGGAGGAAAAAACATACAATATCGTACAATCCCTCTACTCAAACTCATCGAATATATAAAAACAAAAAGGGAAAAAAGGAGCTAATTGATTGAAATCATTGTCGCCGTCAAAAAATGTTCAAACGCAAACGTTTAAATTAGAATGAAGAAGAGAGATTAGGGCACAAAACGAGGGGAAAACATAATCATGTGATATTGAATTAGAAACCCTAAAACAACGTTTTGATTTGAATGAACAAAAAACATAGATTTAGAGCAGCCATACCTATGTTATCTGAGATTAGGGTTTCACAGACGGAAACGGAAGAGCGCACAGCTTTGAGTCGTGACAACGCAGAGTATACTTGATTAATTGATATGAATATTGTTAATTTTTTATATTATGAACGGTAGATGGCTTATATATAGCTCTTGAATGACCGGTGCAAAGCATATACGAAAATTAAACTCGATTAATGAAAGTTCAAAGACTCGGAATAGTATGAAAATGTTTCTTTCAAGAATTGGATAACAATATTTGTTTTTATGACCTATTACGATTTTAGAAATCAAATAATTTTTACATCAAATTATCTTCAGGCCATTGTTACTCTTCTAATGTAGATTAGAAACAAATTAAATTTTGTATTGAAATCAATGTAACTATGAACTATGTTTTTTATCGAAATACTCGCCTTGACTCAACTATAAGATTTAACAATTGGATACATATGAAATTTCTAATCACCATGGACGCGAACGGTTATCAAATGGGTGAAACCTTTCAATGACTTGTTTCTCTCATGTTTTGTAGTAATTGTATATGGTGAAATATGATATGACATGTGGTCGCCTAAAGAAAGTACACGCGGAATCCAAGACAGAGATGGACGAAAATTGAGCGCAGTTATTTCACTTGTCACCGGAAAGGATAACGTTCATAAAAGTATATTAAATGCTCTGCGCCCGGTAACATTTAATAGGGAATATTCTGCAGCATTAAGAGCGACGGTCTGTTACAAAGAATTTGGTATTTATGTTCACCGTTATGTATTTACCAATGAACCTCATAATTGACATTTAAGGAGGACATGATCCTACGACTTATTTCCCTAGAGATAGCTATAAATAGTGAGCTCAGTTATCATTGTAAGAGACATGAATTTTCTGGCAAAACTTATATTATATTCTATACGAAATTTAATACAATCTTATTTTCTTGCTTTTTGATCTCATCATTGTTGTGCCCGAAAACTTTGTTCCTGTAACCGTCATCTCTGTTGTTTCGTCTATATTTCAAGGTTAAATATTGTACATTTCTTCAATTATTGTATTATTTCATGATCAAATTAATTCATTTGTCTAAAAATCAAGTATAAATTCAACTATACCGTTTTACGGGTAAACAGTTTGGCCCCCATCGTTAGGCCTACACAGTCGTGCAATTAAATTGATCCTTGCCTTTTTTACTAACGTGTTTTGATTACTTTGTCTTATAAAAAAATCACGAAAATGGCAAATAATATTGTTAACGACACACACAACCCTAAAATTCGAGGGGATCAGCCTAATTTTGAGGATTCAATCATTGACACCCGCAGTGAGGGAAATGACGCCACGTCGGTGCATGACAGGCAGTACCCTCGACAGGTTCGGGAGACAACTCCTGATGATGCTGATGAGGAGCATGTAGCAGATGTGGTGAGGGTCATGTAAGAGCAACAATGCAATCATTTTAGGCCATCTCACGCAGCAGGATCAGGTTATGACGGAACTGAAGCTGGCGTTATTAGGTGATTCGAATAATGCAAACATATGAGATATAATTCCTCTTGTTGTTCCCGCAGACGAAACAACGCAGAGAGTCGACAACAACAATCTCAGGGGTGAAGTTGGCTCTGACATGACTGGGGTGGAGCAGATCCGGTCTCAACAACAATAACGATTCGTTCAAGGATGAACTTTTGCGGTTTATGAGGGAAGTAAACACCCGCATTGATCAAATCCCGGGCGCGCCACTAGTATTGAAAGGCCCAAACTCGAAGAAGTATATTCAATTACCGTACAAGCCGAGTGCGACACCAGAACTAATCCCGAAGCGATTCAAAATGCCTGAAATTCCAAAGTATGATGGAACTTCAGACCCACATGAGCATATTACTACATGTACAATGGCGGTGAAAGAAAATGATTTAGCTCCTCACGAAATTGGATCTGTGTTGCTAAAGAAATTCGGAGAAACTCTCACGAGGGGAGCTCTAACGTGGTATTCATTATTACCCGAGCATTCGATAGATTCCTTCGAGATGCTCGCAGATTCTTTCATTAAGGTCATGCCGTGGCCAGAAAAGTGCAAGCCCGGAAGGCCGACATATTCAAGATCGCACAGGGAGAATCTGAATTATTACGAGAGTTTGTTACTCAATTCCAGAAAGAAAGAATGATGCTCCCGACCGTCCCAGATGAATGGGTAGCTGAAGCATTCACCAAAGGATTGATTCCAAAATGTTTAGACGCTTCCCGAAAGCTGAATGAGAGCCTGCTTGAGTTTCAAGCAACAACTTGGGCAAATGTACACAACCGATAAAAGTCAAAGATAAGGATCGAATATGACTAGGTCGATTTTTCATCATCGGCCAGAGGACGGGAGAAAAGCAAAACAAAATCAAAGGATGAATACGACGCAGATAGATGGACTTCGAGGGGCCGATTTTTGCCCTACGAGCGGACCGAAAGTCGTGGCAGAAACTTTTGGGCACCAAACAAATTCATCAATGACAGAGGGACCGATCGTGGTCGAAATAATAGATCGCTTCAGGATAAGGAGATGTCGGGATCTCGGTTTCCTTCTTACCCCAAGTTATCGGAATACAACTTCAACGTTAGTATAGTGGATTTGGTGTCAGCCATGAGAAACATTAAGGATGTACGATTCCCGAGACCTATAAGATCTGATTCCAGTCAGAGAGATCCCAACCTATGGTGCGAGTACCATAGGACGAAAGGTCACTGGATAGGGGACTGCCGACGTATCTTAGAGGAGGTGGCAACATTATTAAAGAACGACCACCTTAGAGAATTCTTGAGTGACCGAGCTAAGAACAATTATGGTCGTAACAGAGACAACGCGAAACTTTCGAAAGTAGGAAAATAACCCTTATGCCAAACGATCAATATGTTCTTCGGGGGTGATGAGATTAATGGGGTCACCTTTTTGGCAGCAAAGAAGATTAAAATATCGATAACTCATAGCAAAAGACTCTGGGAAGACGATATTACTTTCACGGAGGAAGACGCAGACGGGTTGTTGTTACCACACAACGACGCATTGGTAATCTCTTTAAATGTGTTAGATTTCAAGATTAAACGTATTCTAGTGAATCCAGGAAGTTCGGCTAATATGATATGATGGAGAGTATTGGAACAAGCTAAACTCGCCAGAAGCATTATTCCGGCAACAAAGCTTCTTGCTGGATTCAACCTTGCGAGCGTGACGACCCGGAGAGAGATATTGCTGCTCACGAACGCTGAAGGGGTAATGAAAACAATTCTCTTCTAAGAAATAGATGGTGATATGGGATACAACATCATCCTGGGGAGGCCATGGTTACACGAGATGAAAGCTATACCTTCAACATATCACCAATTACTGAAGTTTCCAATGCCCAAAGGAATCAAGCAGATAAGAGGTGATCAACCGACAGCAAGGGAGATGAATGCAATCTCAGTTTCCCTGTAGCAAGGGGAAGGAGCGCACGACATACTAATTACAGGAACTTGCGCCTTTTCCCGAGTTAGAAGGAGGTAGCCGAGGAGCAAAGTCGTCAAAACAATATCAGGTACCGAGATATTTCCAAGTTTCGGAAGAGACGAACGCAACAAAATCCACAGCGGAGGAATTGGAGCAAGTGGTATTGTTCAAAGAATTCCTAGAAAGAAAATTTCATTTGGGGACAGGACTGCACCCCGAGCTCAGGTCTGGTTTTATTGAATTTCTTAAACTTAACGTTGATTGTTTTGCATGGTCGCACGAGGATATGACAGGTATCCCGACGGAAATAGCCGTACACAAGTTGAGTTTGGATCCCAACATACCACCGGTACGACAGAAGAAACGTCTTATTGTCGAGGTCAGGAATAAATTCATCAAAGAAAAGGTAACACGCTTGCTTAAAATCGGTTCGGTCAGAGAGGTAAGATATCCAGACTGGCTATCCGTATTACGAGATTAGGCCGATAAGAGAATGATAATTATTAATTAGTAATAAAATATGGCAAAGTCATTGAGCCTATTCTATTACAAAAGTTCCACACATGGAATGTCGTCGGCATTCTTCTCCTATTTGCTACAATTGCTTTAGTGCGACCAACAAGGAAAGGGAAGGGCGTGACAAAAGGGAAATAGATTAGTTGTTCCTAAGAAGAACAATAAATTTCGCATGTGCGTAGACTATAAAGATCTTAACAAATCGTGCCCGAAAGACTCGTTCTCACTGCCAAATATCGATCAAATGATTGATGCCACGACCGGGCACGAGTTGATGAGTTTCCTTGATCCTTATTCCGGGTACAACCAAATTAAGATGAACCCAGAAGATCAGGAAAAAAATCATTTATAACAAATTTCGGTACATATTGTTACAATGTAATGGCCTTCGGGTTAAAAAAACGTCGGAGCCACTTATCAACGGCTCGTAAATAAGATGTTTAAAATGCAATTAGGAAAGACCATGGAAGTTTACATAGATGATATGCTCGTTAAGTCTTTGAATGCAGGTGACCACCTTAAGTATTTACAAGAAACATTCGACATCCCGAGGAAGCATAACATGAAACTAAACCCCGAGAAGTGCGCTTTCGGGGTCAGTTTTGGTAAGTTCCTAAGGTTTTTGGTCTCACGAAGGGGAATTGAGGTAAACCCTGACAAAATCAAGGTCGTAGACGATATCCCGGATTAATTGTCAAGCGTAAAGGAAGTCCAAAGACTCACATGAAGGTTATCAGCTTTGAGCATGTTCATTTCCCGGTTATCAGCTTTGAGCATGTTTAATGCCACCCGATAGTTGTGGTGACTACTTTCCCTTTGTGGAATATCCTCCACAAACCCGAGCTCTCGGGTATATTGGCCAAATAAGCTGTCGAAATGAGTGAATTCGACATAGAATATAAACTAAGGACTGCAATTAAGTTACAACTCTTGGCTGACTTCGTGGCCAATTTTAGTATGGGAATACTACCTGTGGCAACTAAGGAGGTAGTAATGGTGTCGGAATTGACATCGGGGGTTTGGACCTTATTTACGGACGGAGTTTTGAATGTAAAAGGGTTCGGGATCAGAATAGTCTTAATTACTCCTTCAGGGGAAACCTTAAGGCAGACCATCAGAACAATTCTTTTAACTAACAGTGAAGTAGAGTATGAAGCTTTGATTGCAAGGCTCAAATTGGCCCGGGGACTTGATTCCGAGGTTATCGAAATCAAATGTGCCTCACAGCTGGTGGTAAATCAGGTCTATGGAATCTTTGATACTAAAGAAGAACGTATGCAACAATACGTGATAAAGGTCCAGGCTCTTTTGGCACGATTAAGGGAATGGTCAGTTACTCATATCCCGAGGGAGGATAATGCAGAAGCGAATGCATTAGCAAACTTAGGATCATCGACAGAAATAAAGGGATCAGAGTTCGGAACGGTGGTACAACTAATGAGCTCAGTCCTGGATACAAATGGGTACTATGATGTGAATTCAGCTAGTCTGGTCTGGGACTAGAGAAATGAAATAATCAACTACCTCGAGAACGGAAAGTTGCCCGACGACCCCAAAGCATCACAGGCGTTACGCGCTAAAGCTGCAAGTTATAGCTTCAGGAAAGACCAATTGTATAGAAAATCTTTCCAAGGCCTGGTGGCCCGGTGTTTAGGAGCGTCAGAAGCTGACTATGTCATGAGAGAAATCCACGAAGGGATATGCGGCAACCACTCAGGCGCAGGGTCTTTGGTGCTGAAATTGGTACGGGCATGATATTATTGGCCTCGCATGGAACAAGACGCCAAAGATTTCGTACGAAAATTTGATAGATACTAAAGTTACGCATCACTAGTACATCAACCAGTAGAACCCTTACATTCGGTTCTGTCCCCATGGTCGTTCATGAAATGGGGGATGGACATCGTCGGACCGCTACCACCGGCTCCCGGAAAGGTAATGTTTCTTTTAATTTTGACTGATTATTTTTCTAAATGGGTGGAAGCAGGTTCTTATCAGAAGATCGGAGAACGCAAAGTGGTCGATTTCCTATGGGAAAATATAATTTGCAGGCTTAGGATACCAAAAGAGATAGCATGCGACAATGGGCCACAGTTTATCGGTGCAAAAGTTACAAAATTCCTTAAAGACTTGAAAATAAAGAGGATCACATCTTCTACTTATCATCCGAGCGCAAATGGTCAAGCGGAGTCAACAAACAAAGTGATTATTCAAAACCTCAAGAAAAGGTTGGAAGCAGCAAAAGGCAAATGGCACAAAGAATTTCCCGGAGTTCTATGGGCCTACCGAACCACGGCCAAATCGAGCACATGAGAAACTCCTTTTTCTCGTATTTACGGTGTTGAAGCCCTAATCCCGGTAGAAATGGGTGAACCAACTTTGAGATATTCTCAGAAAAATGGAGAATCGAATGACAAAGCAATGCTAAACAACTTGGAACTGCTCAAGGAACGCAGAGACTTAGCGCATGTAAGGATGGCAGCTCAAAAGCAGAGAATGAAGCAATATTATAATCAAAGAGCCAACTTCTGTTATTTCAAAGTAGGAGACTTGATTCTAATGAAAGTAACCCAAAGTACTAGAGAGATCAACGCGAGAAAGCTAGGTACAATGTGGGAAGGTCTCTACCAGATTTCAGCTATTATTGGGAAAGGTTCATACGAGTTGGAGAACCAGAATAGAGACAAGTTTCCCAACAACTGGAACGTGGAACATCTCAAAAGATATTATTGTTGATGAACATTATTCAATAGGAAATATGTGCTGCACTCTTTTTTCCTTCGTTCAATTTTTGTCCTAATTGGGTTTCTTCGGTAAGGTTTTTTTAATGAGGCAGCGACAGAAAGCATACTATGAAGACAACAACAACAAGACCTTTAATAACAAGTCAAACAAACAAGCTTCCACTTTGGGATGATTATCTAATCTTTGGTTCGATAGCAAATTCCCATCGGAAAGTTAAGTTTGCTACCGAACAAGGGTTACCCTACCGTTCGCGAGCACAAATCACTAGAGGACTGTTAGGTATTCTTTTGCCCGATAGCATGGATTCCTAAGGGGAAGTAAGGTATGTTGCCGAGTGAAGGATTACATAGCAATTCATTGGTGGAACCTTCGAAGATACAAGACTTCCAGTGTTCTAATCCGCACTCTCCGCATTCGAACACTGGGGGAATGATATGAAGATACAACAACAATGACTGCCACATCAACCAGAAAACAAAAATCCGGAAATAAAATGCATCATCGGAATGGGGGACTGTGCAGCCAGCCCCGTAGAAACTAGTTGTACAAGATAGCCATAAGTAATGGCAATTTCTTTTTTGCATAGCAAGATTCTTATGTATTTTTTGAAATAGAAGGAATAAAATGAAATCCTTTTGCTTTTATCTTGTTTCTTGTCCGAACGATGAGCTAACTTTGTCATTTGAAAGTTAAACAAGTACTTTAAATATTAGTACTGTAATGAACATGAGATGTCATCTTCAAGAGCACCGTAAACATAATAGGGCCCTCTTTTATAAAAACCCTCACGTTAAAGGGTTGGTTCCGGAAGAATCAATGCCCGGAATCTAAAATTCCACCGGGAAAAAATTCACCCGAATTCGTATAAGAAAAGGACGCAAAAAGCAAACTTGGCAAATATTCACAGAAACCCTCACGTGAAAGGGAAACTTGCGCAAATATTCATAGAAACCCTCACGTAAAAGGGATAATACTCGGAACCAAAATGCTTTGAAGAAAAGGCATCCGAGACTACACATAGTAAAGCGCCAATAGAACATCAAGCGTAGAATGCTTGACCAAGTGCAAAAGTTAAAGATTTGCATGGATATTCAAATGAAAGTATGACCCAAATGATACTTGAGCAAAAATATATCTTTAGTTACAAGAACGGGCCAAAACGATAAAAGTACAAAATGGGATAAGAAAGATAAAGCTAAACTGCAGCGCCTCCGAAACCATGAGGAAGATAAGTATCCGCATCCCCAGGAAAAGTAGGTGTTTTCACCAATTGTTCAACATTTTCCCTAGTTTGGTCTTCGACATCATCGTCTTCCGATCCCTTTTTAGTTTTCGAAAACTCGGAACCGAAATCAGAAGAACCTGGAGCATCAGACTGCGCTGGGAGTCCATTTTTTGCAGCCAACTCAAGCACTAGGGCATTGTTCAACAAGCACTTCCCGAGAGTGCCTGAATCTTTTCTCAGTCTTTTTCTGAAGCCAAAGGCTTCAGATAGTTAGCAAGCTCCACATGCTAGGATAGCAAGTTGCATCCAATAGAGACCGAAAGAGTAACGTTCCTCCTCCTTTGTGGATCTTTAGAATGGACAACATAATTTTGCCCCAAATTCCCATGAACTGGGGACTGTGGAAGAGGAACACCTTCTTCATGGTCAGGTGCGGCCGATGGAGGTAATGTAGCAACTGCTGGTGGAAGAGTGGATGAAGATGGAAGTGATGTAGCAGTTGCTGGTGTTAGTGAAGGTGGAGATAAAGCTGATGGAGTTGAAGAAAGAGAAACATTTGCATCAAATATAGTGCCGGTTGTTGGATGCTCGTAAACCAAAGACGGCAAGGACCCGGTACTTTACCCCGCAACACCGGTTATAACAATTGGGGCCCGAAAATGGGAGTCGACATATTCTACTAAATCAGATTCTCCCCATAGTGTCGAGACATCGTCTTCAGTTAGTGTAACTATCTCAACAGGTCGAGCATCCTATTGAGATGACGAGGATCGTCGCCTTATATGTAAAGAAGCTCCCTCATCGACATATTATTCATCATCATCAATCATCACGGTGTCTATGACCGGCTCGAAAGGAGGACCAGTTGTCATCGCCACTGGAGATGACTCGGGGGCATCAGTTTTTGCCCTCTTATTCTTTTCCCCAACCGCGGAGGAATGTCTTCTCTTCGGTTGCTTATCCTCCGACCGGGGACTCCGTAAAGAAGAGTTTGCGCCCGAAGCAGGCTCGGAGATACCTGTTCGAGTAAGTGCTTCCTGAAGCAGCCTCACTACATCAGCATGATCAGCCAAAACATCAACCTCGGGGACAACAACAGAGCCCACAGGTAGACCTAATTTCATGAACAAGTCAAAAGGGTTCAATCAAGTTCTTCGTAATGAAAGCAATGTAAATTAAAATTACCATGATTTTTGGCCTTTCACCCGTATTTAAGGGCCAGTTCTTTCCATAAACGAGTTTTGGGCATCGTGACATCCAAAATTGTTTGAACCCACTGGTCTAAACATGCTACCACCGGTGGGATCCATCGAGTTACGAGTGCAGTTCCAAGTAGTCAGAAAGGATAAAGTTGTTGTCGGAATAATGTCGTTGGTGGCAATTGCAACAAACCGTTCCATCCACCCACGGTCGTTGTCATCATCCATGCTAGACAGCAAAGCATGGTGGCCACCCTTGCAAAGGTTTATCATTCCCCCGCGGAAGATTTTGGGGGAATAAAATTTCATCATATGAGCTAAGGTTATGTCACGACCCAATATCAATCGTCGTGATGTCGCCTATCGTGGAACTAGGCCAGTCTCAACTCAATAACCCAACACCAACAACAATAAGTTTGAAAACGTTAACGGAAGCATTTAATATTTAAGAAAAACTATTTAAAATATATAAAAATCCCAAAGTGATACAATCCAACCCAAAACTAGGGTGTCACTGAGTACATGAGCGTCTAGATCAGAAATACAGTCTACTATAGTGTCTAGAGATATAAACTGAAAGTAAGACAAAGATAAAGAAGGAGAGTCAAGGCCCGCGAACAATGTGCATCTACCCTGATAGTCTCCAAAACTATAGAATCCTCAATCGCCTGGATCTACACACGAGATGCAGGGAGTAATGTGAGTACACCAACTCAGTAAGTAACAAGTTCAAACTTTGGACTAAAAGGTAGTGACAAACTCAACCTCAATAGGTATAACAAAAATAAATGTGCAGAAACGTAGGCATGCTTTCAAGTCAAATATACAACTCAAACAGTAAAGGAAATACATATCTGAACATAGTAAGGTATACAACTCAGCTATCTCTACATGCCAATGCACAGACTGTATGAAATACACTATGTGCTCCACTCTCAAGTATTCAACCACTCAGTACTGTATATGGCCATCCGGCCCAGGAAAATCCATCCCGGAACATATACAACAGTGACTATAAGTCAATAGTACCGAGGAAAAAGGGCAATCCAACCCTGTGGAGAAATCCATCTCCAAGTATCAAGTACTTCGAACAAATCCATGTCCAAGGAAATCCATCCCTCAATAATATCAGCCGCGCTCACTGGGGGTGTGTTATAGTGTGGCGTGCAGCCCGATCCCATAACTGTCACTCATAACCAGGCACTCGGCCTCGCTCAGTCATCAACCTCTCCAATCCCACCACAGGCCCACAATGTCACAAAAACAACTCGGAACAATGATATGATGAATCAATAAATAATTGAGACCGAGATATGATATAAAAAAAATGTATGATCATGACTGAGTATGGAATAGCAAATGAAACTAGTGAGATGACAGCAAGAAATGACCGTTAAGGGTCCAACCAATACCGGCACAAAGCCTAAACATGATATCTAGCACGATCTATAGCTCAACTACTTTATCACCTGATGAAAACATGGATATCAACAGGATAGAGTCACTAAACGGTGCCATGGAATCACCCAGGTCACAATTCTCACGGTGCACGTCCGTCAATTGTCATGTGTGTCACCTCAATACCAATCACATAGCATATAATTTGGGGTCTCGAACCCTCAGAACCAAGTTTGAAAATATTACTTATCTCAAACCAAGAAAAATCCTACTCCGGAATTCCCTTGCTTCTCAATTCGGCCTTCGAACGTCCCGAATCTAGTCACAAGTAATACAATACGATCAATATAGGCTAAAGGAATTAATTCCACAAAAAAATACCAAATTATAGCCAAAATCCGAAATCGACTCAAACCCGGCCACCGGGCCCAGGTCTAAAAATCCGACAAAAGTCACAAAACCCGAAAGCCCATTCACCCACGAGTCTAACCATATAAAATTCATCAAAATCTGACATCATTTGGTCCCTAAAATCCCCAAATTATACTTTCTAAAATCTCAAGCCCTAACCCCTTATTTAACTTCAAAAATCCTACTAATTAGGTGGGAAAACAACGGGAAAACACCATAGCTAGGAGTATTAGAGCTCAACCAACTTATTTCTGTGAAAAATCTTGAATCCCCTTCAAAATAATCACTCCAAACGCTCTAAGGTCCGACTTGAAAATGGTGAAAATGAACAAAAAATCGCGAAATCTCCTATTTATGCAATCTACCCAGCGAAACCGCACTTGCGGTCCCTTTTTCCGCTTCTGCGATGCCGCACCTGCGTAATTTTCATCGTAAGTGCGGAACTCACTTAAGATCCTAGGTTCTGCATCTGCGGCCAAATCTCGCACTTGCGGAAGCGCACATGCGCATCTCCTTTCGCTTCTGCGAAGCCAGCCAAATTCCCCCCCCTTCCACATCTGCGCCCCAGGTATCGCACCTGCGGGCTTGCAGATGCGACATCCTTCTCGCACCTGCGGTTTCAGTCCACCTTAGCCTTGCCAGCACCTGCGACTTCCCCAAGCGCTTCTGCGCCCTCGCACATGCGGCTACCTCTTCGCAGGTGCGGTAAAACACCACCACCAGCAGCAGTTCAGCTGCATTTCCAAATTCCCAAACCTCCTGTTAACCACCCGAAACCACCCCGAGGCCCTCGGGACCTCGACCAAACATACCGACGCATCCCATAACATTATACGAACTTAGTCGAACATTCAAATCACCTTCAACAACACCAAAAACTCGAATAACACACATGATTCAAGCCTAATGAACTCAGAAATTTTCGAATTCCACAAACGACGCCGAAACCTACCAAACCACGTCCGAATAATCTCAAAATTTTCACATAAGTTATAAATGACACCACGAACCTACTCCAACTTTCAGAAATCCAATCCGACCCCGATATCAAAATTTTCACTGCCGGGCAAAATCGGTAAAATTTTAGCTTTCGCCAATTCAAGCCTAATTCTACCACGGAACTCTAAATCACATTCCAGATGCGTTCCTAAGTCCGAAATCTCCTAACGGAGCTAACAAAACCATCAAAATTCAAATCCGAGATTATTAACATATAAGTCAACATCCGGTTGACCTTTCCAACTTAAGCTTCTAATAAAGAGATTAAGTGTCTCAACTCACTCCGAAACCACTCCGGACCCGAACCAACTAACCTGATCTATCATAATATAGCTGAAGAACACAAAAAGAAGTAGAAATGAGGGAAACGAGGCTATAACTCTCGAAATGACCGGCTATGTCATTACATCCTCCCTCTCTTAAACAAATGTTCGTCCTCGAACGGGTCTAGAAACATACCTGGAGTCTCAAATAGGTATGGATATCTTCTCCGCATCTCCCGCTCGGTCTCCCAGGTGGCCTCCTCCACAGGCTGGCCTCTTCACTGCACCTTCACTGAAGTTATATCCTTTGACCTCAACTTCCGAACATGACGATCCAAAAATGGCCACCGGCTTCACATTATAAGTCATACCACCATCCAACTGAACCGTGCTGAAATCCAAAACATGGGATGGATCTCCGATATACTTCCGGAGCATAAAATCGTGAAACACTGGATGCACACTCGATAAGCTGGGTGGCAAGTCTAGCTTTTAAGCCACTCCTACTCTGTGAAGCACCTCAAAAGTCTCAATGAACCATACGCTCAACTTGACCCTCTTCCCAAACCTCATAACACCCTTCATGGGTGATACCTTCAGCAACACCTTCTCCCCAACTATGAAAGACACATCACAGACCTTTCTGTCCACATAGCTCTTCTGCCTAGACTACGCTACGCGAAGCCGCTCCTGAATCGATTTCACCTTGTCTAATGCATCCTGGACCAAGTATGTACCCAATAACCTAGCCTCACCCGACTCGAACCATCCTATTAGAGATCTACACCTCCTCTCATATAAAGCTTTGTACGGAGTCATCTGAATTCTCGACTGATAACTGTTGTTATATGAAAACTCCGCGAGCAACAGAAACTGGTCCCATGAACCCCCAAAGTCAATGACATAAGCGCGTAACATGTCATCCAATATCTGGATAGTGTGCTTGGACTGTCTGTCCGTCTGAGGGTGAAAGGTTGTGCGTAACACAACCTGAGTACCCAACTCTCGCTGCACTGCCCTCCAAAACTACGATGTAAACTGAGTGCCCTTAACTGAAATGATAGAAAGTGGTACAACATGCAGGAGAACAATCTCTCGGATGTAAATCTCAGCCAACTGCTCTGAAGAGTAAGTAGTGCCAATTGGAATGAAGTGTGCGAACTTGGTCATATGATCCACAATAACCCAAATAACATCGAACTTGCTCGAATTCTATGGGAGCCCAACTACGAAGTCCATGGTGATCCGCTCCCACTTTCACCCTGGGGTCTCTAACCTCTGAAGCAAGCCACACAGTATCTGATGTTCATACTTAACCTGCTGACAGTTGAGACACCAAGTCAAAACCCCAACTATATGGGCCTCCTCAAGAATACCGAAAGTTATGGGCCTCCTCAAGAATCAACTCCCGGAACCCATCTACATTAGGCACACATATCCGTCCTTGTATCCTTAACACGTTATCATCTCCAATAGTCATATCCCTAGCATCACCTCGTTGAACCATGTCCTGAAGAACGAGTAGGTGGGGGTCATCATACCGACGCTCCCTGATACTGTCATAAAGAGAAGCCCTGGAGACCACACAAGCCAACACCCGACTCAGCTCCGAAATATCCAATCTAACAAACTGGCCAGCTAAGGCCTGAACATCCAATACCAAAGGTCTCTCTGCTGCTGGAAGATATGCTAAACTCCCCAAATTCTCCGCATGGCGACTCAAAGCGTCGGCCACCACATTGGCCTTCCCCGAATGGTATAAAATAGTGATATCATAGTCCTTGAGAAGCTCCAACCATCTCCGCTAACGCAAATTAAGATCCTTCTTCTTAAATAGATGCTGCAAACTTCGGTGATCAATATAGATCTCACAATGAACTCCATACAAATAATGACGCCAAATCTTCAAGGCATGAACAATGGCTGCTAACTCAAGATCATGGACATGATAGTTCTTCTCATGGGTCTTCAATTGGCACGATGCATAGGCAATCACCCTACTCTCCTACATCAGAACACATCCAATACCTATCCTCCAAGCATCACAATACACGGTGTAAGAACCTGAAGCTGACATCAGAATTAGAACTGGAGTTGTGGTCAAAGCAGTCTTGAGCTTCTCGAAGCTCTCCTCACACTCATCCGACCACCTGAATGGAGCACCATTTTGGGTCAATTTGGTCAAGGGCGATGCAATAGATGAAAATACATCCACAAAGCGACGGTAATAGCCCGCCAAACCAAGGAAACTCCTAATCTCTGTGGTTGAGGACGGTCTGGGCCAACTCTGCACCGCCTTTATCTTCTTCGGATCCACCTGAATACCCTCACCGGACACCACGTGTCCCAAGAATGCTACTGAACCGAGCCAAAATTCACACTTGGAGAACTTTTCATAAAGTTTCTCCTCCCTCGATCTCTACAATACAATCCTCAAATGCTTAGTATGCTCCTCCTGGCTACGAGAATACACCAGGATGTCATCAATGAATACAATAATGAATGAGTCCAAATAGGGCTAGAATACACTGTTCATCAAATGCATGAACGTTGTTGGGGCATTGGTCAGCCCAAAAGACATCGCTAAGAACTCATAATGGCCATTTCGGGTCCTGAAACTGTCTTAAGAATATCCGAATCCCGAATCTTCAGCCGGTGATACCCATACCTTAAATCAATCTTGGAGAACACCCTCTCCCCCTAAAGCTGGTCAAATAGATCATTAATACGTGGCAAATGATACTTGTTTTTGACCGTGACCTTGCTCAACTGCCTATAGTCAATGCACATCCTCATAGAACAATCTTTCTTCTTTACAAATAGAACATGTGCACCCCAAGGTGACACGCTAGGACGAATAAACCCCTTATAAAGGAGTTCCTGAAGTTGTCTCTTCAACTTCTTTAACTCCGCCAGTGCCATACGATACAGTGGAATAGAAATAGGCTGAGTGCCTGGCACCAAATCAATACCGAAGTCAATATCCCTGTCAGGCGGCATGCCCGATAGGTCTGCAGGAAACACATCCGGAAAATCACGCACCACGGGAACAGAATCAATAGCAAGGACCTCTACACTAACATCCCTTACAAAAGCCAAATAAGATAAGCAACCCTTCCCAACCATCTGCTGAGCCTTCAAGTATGAAATCACTTTACTGGGAACATAGCCTAAAGAACCGCTCTACTCAACTCTCGGCAATCCTGGCATCGTGAACGTCACAGTCTTAGCGTGACAATATAGAATAGCATGACATGGAGACAACCAATCCATACCCAATATCACATCAAAATCGACCATACAGAGCAGCAAAAGATCCACTCTGGTCTCCAGATCCCCAATGGTCACCACACATGACCGATATACGCGGTCCACAATAATAGTATCACCCACAAGAGTAGATATATGAACAGATGAAACTAAAGACTCATGGGGCATATCCAAAAAATGAGCGAAATACGAGAAAATATATGAATAAGTAGAACCAGGGTCAAATAATACAGAGGCATCTCTGTGACAAACTGAGACAATACATGTAATTGCAGCATCTGAAGAAATGGCATATGGTCTGGCTGGGAGGGCATAGAAACGGGCCTGGCCACCCGCTGATCTGCCTCCCCCTTTCGGGCGACCCCTAGCTGACTGAGCTTCACCCCTAACTGGTTGAGCGGGTGGTGGAGGAATTGGTGTTGAAGTCAAAGACTGACTCCTCTGCTGAGATGAACCTCCCATCAGGCGGGGATGATACATCTTAATATGACCCAAATCCCTACACTCAAAGCAACCTCTACCGACCACTGGGACTGAAGGGAGCCCCGAGCATTAGAATAACCGCTAGAAGGTCCTAACATAGATGAACCCTAAGCTGATGGTGCATGCGACGAACTCTGAGCTGGTAGCGCACCGAATGATGACTGGCCCTGCTGATAACCATGGGGCCCATGACCAGATGATGCACCTCGGTGTACTGGGGCGAGCCGTTTGAGCATGCCTGAAATGACAACCTCTATCGTGCTGGAACTGACCCCCAGAAAGAGTACCACTAAATCCACCATGTCCACGAGACCTCTTGGACTCTCTCTCAACCCTCTCCTGACTGTGAACCATCTCAATCTGACGAGCAATGTCGATAACCTCATCAAAAGTAGAATCAGACCCTCTTTCTCCAGTCATAAGCATCACATCTGATAAGTGAGGCCATCTATAAACCTCCTGATCCTCTCCTTGTCTGTGGGAACCAACCAGATAGCATGACGGGACAACTCCGAGAATCGCATATCATACTGCATCACAGACATATCACCCTGACGAAGCTTCTCAAACTGTCTGCTCAGCTCCTCTCTGCGGGACTGAGGCACGAACTTCTCCAGAAAGATAACAGAGAACTACTGCTAGGTAAGGGGCATTGCGCTGACCGGCCTACGCCTCTCGTAAGCCTCCCACTAACTGAATGTAGCCCCAGAGAACTGAAAGGTAGTGAACGAGATCCCACTGGTCTGCAGAATACATGTTGTATGGAGTATCCTCTGACACTTGTCCAAGAAACCATGTGCATCATTTCCCTCTGCACCACTGAAAGATGGAGGTTGGAGTCTCTCAAACCTCTCCAATATACGTTGCTCATCCTTAGGCATAGTAGGATAGAACACCCGACCCAAGAAGAAGCTGTTGCAGCCGAAATAGAGACCGCCTGAGCAAGACTAGAACACGCGGTCAGAATCTGAGCTAAGGCCTCCTGAAGGCCTGGAATCACAATAGGCACAAAGAGGTGCCTGAGCTAGTGCATCAACAACTGGAATCTGGTCCTAATATGGGGCAACTGGTGGATTATCAGGTATTGCCCCAGCTGCTATGCGGGTTGCACCTCTGCCCCTACCGCAGCCTTTACCGAGCCCTCGGCCTCTTGCGGCCCTGACTGGTGGTACTGATGGCTGTACATCCTGCCCGGTAGTACGAGTCCTTACCATATGTAAGAGAATGAAAAAACAGATGTTTAGTTACCAAAATCAACAGATTCGCACGATAAGAATTCAAGAATGTGGAAATTTTCCTAAAGGTTCTGCAGCCTCTCGAAGATAAGTACAGACATCTCTGTACCGATCCGTAAGACTCTACTAAAACTCGTAAGACCTATGTAACCTAGGCTTTGATACCAATATGTCACGATCCAAAATCAACCGTCGTGATGGCGGCTATCATGGAACTAGGCCAGCCTCAACTCAACAACCCAACACCAACAACAATAAATTTTAAAACGTTAACGAAAGTATTTAACATTTAAGAAAAACTGTTTAAAACATATGAAAATCCCAAAGTGATACAATCCAGCCCAAAACCACGGTGTCACTGAGTAAATGAGCGTCTAGATCAGAAATACAGTCTACTACAGAGTCAAGGTCCGCGAACGTTGTGCAGCTACCTTGATAGTCTCTAGAACTCTAGAATCCTCAATCAACAACCGCCGCTACGACTGGTATCGCCTGGATCCGCACACGAGATGCAGGGAGTAACGTGAGTACACTAACACCGTAAGTAACAAGTCCAAACTTTGGACTGAAAGGTAGTGACGAACTCAACCTCAACAGGTATAACCGAAATAAATGTGAAGAAACCTAAGCATGCTTTCAAGTCAAATATACAGCTCAAACAGTAAAGGATATACATATCTGAATAGAGTAAGGTATACAACCTAACTATCTCTACATGCCAATGCACAAACTATATGAAATGCACTATGTGCTCTACTCTCAAGTATTTAACTACTCGGTACTGTATATGGCCATCCGGCCCAGGGAAATCCATCCCGGAACATATACAACACTGACTATAAGTCACCAGTACCGAAAAAAATGGGCAATCCAACCCTGTGGAGAAATCCATCTCCAAGTATCAAGTACTTCGGACAAATCCATGTCCAGGGAAATCCATCCCTCAATAATATCACCCGTGCTCACTAGGTGTGTGTTACAGACTCGAGAGGGGTTCCTACAACCCAAGCACTATCATAATCATCAATATAACCACTACGGCGTGCAGTCCGATCCCATAACTATCACTCATAACCAGGCACTCGGCCTCACTCACTCATCAACCTCTCTAGTCTCACCACATGCCCACAATGTCACAAAAACAACTTGGAACAATGATATGATGAATCAATAAATAATTAAGACCGAGATATGATATTAAAAAAAATGCATGATCATGACTGAGTATGGAATAGCAAATGAAACTAGTGAGATGACAGTAATAAACGACTGTTAAGGGTCCAACCAATACCGGCACAAAGACTAAACATGATATCTAGCACGATCTATAGCTCAACTACTTTATCACCTGATGAAAACATGGATATCAACAGGATAGAGTCACTAAACGGTGCCATGGAAACACCCAGGTCATAATTCTCACAGTGCACGCCCGTCAATGCATGTGCGTCACTTCAATACCAATCACATAACATATAATTTGGGGTCTCGAACCCTCAGAACCAAGTTTGAAAATGTTAATTACCTCAAACCAAGAAAAGTCCTACTCCGGAATGCCCTTGCCTCTCAATTCGGCCTCCGAACGTCCAGAATCTATCCACAAGTAATACAATACGATCAATATAGGCTAAAGTAATCAATTCTACAAGAAAATACCAAATTATAGCCAAAATCCGAAATCGACTCAAACCCGGCCCCCGGGCCCACGTCTCAAAATCTGACAAAAGTCACAAAACCCGAAAGCCCATTCACCCACGAGTCTAACCATATGAATTTCATCAAAATATGACATCATTTGGTCCCTAAAATCCCCAAATGTCACTGTATAAAATCCCAAGCCCTAACCCCTTATTTCACTTCAAAAATCCTACTAATTAGGTGGGAAAACAACGGGAAAACACCATAGCTAGGAGTATTAGACCTTAAGCAACTTACCTTTGTGAAAACCCTTGAATCCCCTTCAAAAAATCACTCTAAACGCTCCAAGGTCCGACTTAAAAATGGTGGAAATGAACAAAAATTCGCGAAATCTCCTATTTATGCAATCTGCCCAGCGAAAACTCACATGCGGTCCTTTTTCCACTTATGCGACGCCGCACCTACATAATTTTCATCGCAGATGCGGAACTCACTTAAGATCCTAGGTTCCGTATATGCGCCCAAATCTCGCACCTGCGGAAGCGCACTTGCGCATCCCCCTCCACTTCTGCGAAGCCAGCCAAGTTGCCCTCTTCCGCATCTGCGCCTCAGGTCTCGCACCTGCGGGCTCGAAGATGCGACAACCTTTTTGCACTTGCGGTTCCAGTCCACCTTAGCCTTGCCCGCACCTGCTACTTCCCCAAGCGCTTCTGCGCCCTTGCACCTGCGGCTCCCTCTCCGCAGGTACGGCAAAACACCAGCAGCAGTAGTTCAGCTTTGTTTCCAAATTCCCAAACCTCTCGTTAACCACCCAGAACCACCCCGAGGCCCTCGGGACCTCGACCAAAAATACCAACGCGTCCCATAACATCATACGAACTTAATAGAACCTTCAAATCACCTTCAACAACACCAAAAATACGAATAACACACGAATTCAAGCCTAATGAACTCAAAAAATTCCGAATTCCACAAACGACGCCAAAACATACCAAATCACGTCTGAATGACCTCAAATTTTGCACACAAGTGAGAAATGATATCACGAACCTACCCTAACTTCCGAAAATCCAGTCCGACCCTGATATCAAAATTTTCATTGCCGACCAAAATTGCCAAAATTCTAACTTTCTCCAATTCAAGCCTAATTCTACCACGGACCTCCAAATCACATTCCGGACGCGTTGTTAAGTCCGAAATAACCTAACGGAGCTAACGAAACCATCAAAATTCAAATTTCAGATCATTTACAAATAAGTCAACATCCAGATGACTTTTCCAACTTAAGTTTCTAATAAAGAGACTAAGTGTTTCAACTCCGAAACCACACCGGACCCGAATCAACTAACCCGATCTATTATAATATAGACACAAAAAGAAATAGAAATAGGGGAATTGAGGCTATAACTCTCGAAACGACCGGCCGGATCGTTACATGTTAGCTCCTCTCCAGTTTCCTAGCACAAACGTCGAAGACAGGCGACCGTCCTCCACATTGAAGGACTTACCTGTGCCAAACACACCTGGTAACGAAGGCAAAACTCCACAATCACGGAATCAAGGTACCCGCTCAAAGAAAACGCACCCAAAGTAAAGGGATGCGTAGAAAAATATGTAAAACCTTCCTTGGGAATGGTCACTCGCTCCGATAGATTATGAGCAATAATATCTAACTCATGACAACGACAATCCTCCTTCACAATAGAAATACTGGAAGGACGAATGGAAGAAGGATACCTACTAATAACTCATGTATGAGGGTTAGCAGTAGGAAATTTCTCTTCAAAATCCTTTGAAGTACTAAGTCTTCTTGGGATGATGGAACCCACCGTTGGAGGAACAAAGTCCTCGATTTTGTTCTTTGTAGAACTAACTCGCTTAGAGGAAGAATCCATTGAAAAATAAGATGGAAAAGGTTTTGTGTTTGAAGAAAACTAGAGGAAGAATAGAAAGTAAAGATGCAAATCAGGAGTTTGAGAAATTATGAAACGAACAAGAAAAGAATGTGGCGTATAAGCAAAATTTTATCGGTTAAATTTATGGCCATGATTATCTCGATAATTGGCAAAAGACGTGCTGAATCATGGGATGACGCATGTTCGGGGCATTAAATATGGAGAGACGCGCGTCTAATCAACTGTGAGGGTCCTTCAGAGAGAGTTATAGTAATTCCCGCCAAAAAGGTATTTCTACCAACTTCCCGGTAATATAAAGTTATGTCACCGAAAAGTAGGGGGACTATATGTATAGGGTGAAATATGATATGATACGTGGTCGCCTAAAGGGAGGACACGTGGTCGCCTAAAGGGAGGACACGTGGAACCCAAGACAGGAATGGCCGAAAATCGAACGCAATCATTCCACTTGTCACCGGAAAGGATAACGTTCATAAAGGTGTATTAAATGCTCTGCGCCAGGTAATATTTAATAGGAAATATTCTGCAGCATTAAGAGCGACGGTCCATTACAGAGAATTTGGTATTTATGTTCACCGTTACGTATTCATCAATGATCCTCATAATTGACATTTAAGGAGGACATGATCCTATGACTTCCTTCCATAGAGATAACTATAAATAGTGAGCTCAGTTATCATTGTAAGGGATACGAATTTTCTGACAAAACTTATACTATATTCTATACGAAGCTTAATACAATCTTATTTTTTTGCTTTTTGATCTCATCATTGTTGTGCCCGGAAACCTTCATCTCTGTTATTTCATCTATATTTCAAGGCTAAGTATTGTACATTTATTCAATTATTGTATTATTTCAGGATCAAATTAATTTACTTGTCTAGAAACCACGTATAAATTCAACTGTATTATTTTACGGATAAACAGTTATATCATATAGGTAATCTAAAAGAGTGTATTATCGTAAAGATTCGAGTATGTAATCCATTACTGATAAAATTTTAATTTTTAACGCTCGTGTACTATGCAATAAACATGTCAAAGTTGTTTGTTACAAAATTAAGAGGAGGAATACCACCCACAAAATTATTATTATTCGTCGCGTAAATAATTCCTTAATTATAATTTCTCAAATAGCATGTGAAAGAAATGACCCTTTTGGTTTTGTTTAAATTTTATAGAGAACCAAAATATCAAGGAAAAAACTTGCAACTAAAAAGGAATAAAATTCATTAAATGAACTAGTAAACTTTTTAGTTGAATCTAGTGTATTATTCGTATAGAGTGAACTTTTATACAAAGTGCCTTCGTTGATGAAATAATCTTTTGTATTTAATTGTCTTAAACTTTTAAAGTATTTTTTTTCTTACAAGATTCATGCAGAACTATTGAATATAACATATAATGTTTATGCGTTAAGTAATTTACTTTACAAAATCTCTAAAATATTACTTTCTTCAATCGACATGGAAAACACACCAACCTTTTACTTTTATGTGATAATACATATTTCAATCTTCTAAATACCAAAAAATGGCTTAGAGAATATCTTATTATTTTGTATGAAATCTATTCTATTCCTCTAGCCCTATTACTTGTCACTTTTGTTATTTCAAAATATTTTTCATTTTAGAAAATCAAGAACTTAATTATTTTTCTATTTTTACCATTATTACTCTAATAAATATTCTAAAAGAAGTAAAAAATTTACCAATTTTACTCATATAAATAACTTTAAAAAGTTAGTATATATTTCGTCCTATCATCGTTCAGCTACACCAGAGAAGTACAAAGTGATGATTCCAAGAATAATTCTTTGGAATCATAAGATGTCACAATCATTATGAATAAGACAATAATCACTTCATCGTCTTCCAGAAAACACGTAATGGACTGGATCTTCCCCTTAAATTCTAAGCTTTTCTTGCTCCCTTAAATTAAGCTGCTAAAATCAACACTAAAACTTTAGCTTTATGGATTTGTTCCCACGTGCTACTTAAATTTGTATCTTGAACTTCATTCAAATTCCAAGTAGTTTAAGGTTAGTTTTCTATTCTTCATTTTCTATTGAATTTACTGTTTCCAGTTTTTCTTGGATACCAAACTTGCTGATTTATTGCTGTATGTATTTGCTTTGTTGGATACAGACATAATGGTTGGTCATGATTTTAGTCAGATATTTTTCGTTAGTGTCCGGACAAAGTCCCAAATTAAAAGTTCGACAAAAGAAATCAGTACTATGTTTGAGGATAGTCTTAATAGATTGAGGCATTTTTGGTAAACCTACGTAATTTTGTCTCAGCAGTATCATCCCATGTTAAGAGTGTTTTTGAGATAATTGAGATCAATCAATCTAACTATACATCAATTCCAAACTAGTTGTAGTCGACTATATGAATCGCCTGCAATCATTCTGCGCTACTTAAGCACGTGCGTAGGTGGGAGCATCGACGATTATTTATAGTTAAGACTATTTTTGAACTAAGTTATCAACATTCTCCTTCTTTATCCTTGTTTGGAACTGGCCATGCTTGCAAAAGTTAATTTTTAGGGAAGTTCTTAGGATCAGGGGAGCAAATGGTAAAGTTGCTGCCATGTGACCTATAGGTCACGAGTTCGAGCCGTGGAATAGCCTCTTGCAGAAATGCAGGGCAAGACTGCATACAATAGATCCTTGTGGTCCGGCCCTTCCCCTGACTCGGCGCATAGCGGGAGCTTAGCGCACCGGGCTGTCCTTCTTAGCATATGTTATTTTCTTTTTTGGGGTTCAAGCAGGGAGTTGAACTTGGTTTCATGATTATATGCAAGGCATAAATGATTCAATTGGCTAGTTATACACCTAGTGTTGCTATACTTGTTTTAATCATGTTATTAAATTTCGAAAGATATCTTATCTTCAATACTGGATACGTCATTTTCCCTTGATTTTCTATTCTAATTAATACTGTTTCATTGGTTTCAGATTTTGCGCTGGACGCAATGGGAACTTTAGTAGCTTTTCTTTCAATTATGTTGACTCTGGTTAGCCGTCAAGGGGTAACATGTCATGGGGAGCATCCTCTTTCAAAGATCGCCATTCATAAGACCGTTCTTTCCCTTGACATTCATGCTTCTATTAAAGCCACTCCTTCAGTTCTTGGGGTTAATGTAAGCTCTCATAGCTTTTCTTACAGTTGAATTTCCTGAGGTCTTCAATAAACAATGGCATAGTTGGTCTAGATTTGCAAATGAGAATATACTGTAATTCTTTCCCCTTCATTGTTAAATTTTCCCTTCAAATTGCAGGGCGAAAACAAAAAATGGGTTGTTCTAGAGTACAACATTTCAAATCCCTCGGCCGGTGATTGGATTGGGGTATTTTCTCCAGGCAATTTCAGGTAAAATTTCATGCAGTTATCAATTTTTAATCAAACTATTGCATGGTCTCGATAAAAGACATATTTGGCAATACAAAGTGAATTTGATATTAAAAAGTTGAACTGCATCATTTTACTTACCAGTATGATTTCCTACTTATCCACAGCTTTCATATTTTCCTCGTACTCTTTGTTTCTATTTTATGACTAGAAGTTCATACATCAAATCTTGTTCCTAACTGAACAGCTACCTAAACATTTGAGTTAAAAACTAAAATCCTTGTCCCCTTGAGAATATTAGTAGTGAAGTTTTGGTAATATCGTGTGAATATGGTGGCTTTAATCTGTCATTTGACGCATAACCATGACTTTTTCTTTTGGTTAGTGCATCTAGCTGCTTCCCTGATAATCCAAGAACATTTCCACCATTCTTGTGTACAGCACCTATAAAGGTTGGTGTTCTTACTCGGTTTCAGTAGATTTGGATCCAAAAATTTCTCTTCGATGAAAGGATAAAGATTAACCATGGTTGTCCCATACTTGCATTTTTTCCTGCAGTATAAATATGCCAATTACTCGAGCCGTCGCTACAAAGACACAGGGAAAGGATCACTGAAGCTTCAATTGATTAACCAGAGATCAGACTTTTCTTTTGCCTTGTTTTCTGGTGGACTCTTCAGTGTATATTCATAGCTTTCTTACCCTTGTCAATTCTGTCCAGAGTTTGCATTTTTGCTCTGAATGCAACTTTATGTATATATTTTTCCATCACTACTATGTACTTTTCTTCAAGAATATCTAACTTGCATGTTAAATTATCTCATCACTTACAAATTATTACCTGGACCAAACTTTCTCTTATAGCTTGATTTTGTTCCTTTTGTAGACAACTTAAATAATTTCCTGATCCACTTTATCTTTGAATTCAATTTTGCAAAGCTTTTGAGCTTTCAAAACTTCAGAACCTAAATAGAGTAGTTTCTGTCTTTGTTTTGTGGCTATGTTCATTGTATTGATCTCTACAACTGTATAGAATCGTCTCTTTCATCTGTCTCTTTCTGTGTGTGGATTTCCTTCTATTCCTCTTTCACTTTCCTGTTTTTGCAGTGTTTTTATATAACATATAACTTCGTAATGATCTCATTTTACTTAATTTATCTCCTTATCCAACAGCCAAAGCTGGTTGCAGTATCAAACATAGTTGCCTTTGCAAATCCAAATGCACCAGTATACCCGCGCTTAGCACAAGGAAAGACATGGGGTGAAGTAAGTGCTTCTTTCCCTGCAAACAGAGGTCAAAATAAGCTTTCGGCCGCTTAATATTTATTTTTAATTTCTGTAGGCAGGATCCTTTTTGCAGTATCAGTGCCTTGTTAATTGTATCAGAAATTAGCTTTTGTGGACTAGGTTGTAGTCAACTATCTTTATTCCATATGTGTCTCACAAATAAATTGAGGAAACAACCTTCTTTGGACTTTCAGATGACTGTGACGTGGACAAGTGGATATGGAATCAACGAAGCAGAACCTTTCGTGGAATGGGGTCGAAAGGGAGGACAAAAGGGGCGTACTCCAGCAGGAACATTGACATTTGATCGCAGCAGCATGTGTGGTGCGTTGAACTCTCTTACATTTGAGGATGTTTTTGGGTATAGAATAAAAATGGGGTAATCACGGCTAACACGCTTACTGGAGTTAATTGGATAGAGCCAACTGATTAGTTATTAGAGAACTAGCATGAAGAATAATCATAGGTAAAACATAGGTATGACTTAGTTCATATAATTTTGACATATTCAAATTTCTCGCGCAGTAGATCACTTTCTATGCTTGTCATACAGAAACTAATCTTGAACCATGTATTACCCCGAGAATCAACATATCCTACAAAGCATGTTATTTAATTGTGTCAAATGTTAAGGTGGATCGTCAGTGGTATTTCTCAAATATGATGCCACTTGCAGGAGCACCAGCACGAACTGTTGGATGGCGTGATCCTGGATTCATCCACACTAGTTTACTAAAAGAACTTTGGCCGAACTCGCTGTATGTTTTCTATCCATGCCTGCGACAACTGCGTATAAATACATGTTTTCATTCTTCCATAAATGAGCGAACATTGAAAACTGTTCTTGGGCAGGTGTACTTCTATCTTCCATTATGGGAGCTTTGGATTTTACTTAATATTCCAAAACTCCATGTCAAAATGTTATACTTCTAAAACGAAAATTGTCTTCATTGTATTTATAGATGAGTTGGAGCTAGTACTTTTTATAGAACTGTGAGTGTTATGTTTTGTTGTTTTAGTACGTGAAATTCAGGATCACACTGCATCTTTGTCTTTGCAGGTATACCTACAAGATTGGTCATCGATTCTTCAATGACACATATATTTGGAGTCAGACATATCAATTTAAATCATCTCCTTATCCCGGTCAAAATTCTCTACAACGTGTTGTCATTTTCGGGGACATGGGAAAGGTAACATCTTCAGATTTAGTTACATTGCTATAACCTTTAATTTTGATCCTTTCACATAGATTTGCATTCCTTTTGTGCTGCTACATGTTATTTTATTGAGTACTAATTTTGAAGCTTTTGTTATCTTTCCATTTGGATTGTCAAGTTCACGGGGAAGAGAGGCCAGAAAAAAGCTTTTCTCAATAGCAAAGTAGCATAAGAATGCAAAATTTTCAAATTATTTTGAGGATAAGCACCTTTCTGACGAAGGTGAGAGAATGAGGAAAAAGAAAAATGACAATATTCGCAATAGTCTGGCACTTCTAGGTAAGTGCTCAATTATGGTGCAAATCCCATATCCGATTCATCATCCAACTGGATTTTCGGACTCAAGACGGATAGATCAACTAGTTAGGACTGTTAGTTGTCATAGTTGTGAGTTATGATGTCACTACTTAAATACACAGGTGTCTAAAAGCATAGAGAATTGTGATCATTTCGTGTCTTTATGTTCAACTAGTTCAGTTGGTAGCCTTGCCTCAAGTTTTAAAAGTAATTCTACTCATCCCAGTGGTTTTCTAGTATCTTGTCGTAGTTACTGCTTGTTGCTATTGGTAGTGATATTGCTTTCTTCCATCTATTTTTCTGGTTCTTACATTGTTGTTATCATTTTTCTGGCTATTCGATTGTTTTCTATTCATCCTCTCGAGCGGAGAGTCTTTCGGAAACAACCTCTACCTTCCCAGGGTAGGGTAGGATCTGCGTATACACTACCCTCCCCAGACCCCACTTATGATATTTCATTGGGATTTTTGTTGTTGTTGTCTACTCATCCCTGTAACTTTTAGATTATTACCAGAAACTCTATAGTAAATTGTAGATGTCAATTTGGTAGTTCTTTCTTTCTTGGATAAAATTGGAAACCAGACAAGTAAAACAGTTTATTCAAATTACTTTTTTCCTTGTTCAAGGACCAAATTCAACTTTCGTGGTATTTTTCATTTTGTGTTTGCTTTCCTTCACAAAATCATAGTTTCAAACAACTGGTTAAGCATTCTGAAAATTAACTATTCTAATCAGGCTGATCTTGTAATGATCTGCTTTTTCTTTATTACGTACTACAGGATGAAGCTGATGGCTCCAATGAATATAATCAATTTCAACCTGGCGCTCTTAACACTACCAATCAGCTAATTAATGTTTTAAAGAACATTGATATAGTGTTCCACATTGGTGATATCTGTTATGCCAACGGCTACATTTCACAGTGGGATCAGTTTACTTCGCAAATTGAGCCAATCGCTTCAACTATACCTTATATGCTTGCTAGGTACACTGCATTTCTAATTAGGAGAACCTTGTTGAACGTTTAACTAGTGGGATTCTACTGGGTTGTTGTTGTTGTTGAACGTTTAAGAATTTTCTGCTGGCTTTGTGGTAATTCTTTACTTCATTCTGCAGTGGCAACCATGAGCGCGACTGGCCTGATACGGGCTCATTTTATGGCAATATGGATTCAGGTGGAGAATGTGGAGTTTTAGTTCAGAATATGTTTTACGTTCCCACAGAGAACAGGGATAAGTTCTGGTATGGTGATTTTACCTATCTGATTATTTCGTTTCTGTAGGGGTTTTTTCCGACTCTTGGGATATATCATCATTGCTCAACTATGAAACTCACGGTATCTCTGTGACCGCCCCAATCTTTTCTCTTCATGGAATATATTCTTTTGAAAAATTCCATTTGATCATTATCCGTGAATTAGGAAGCTCTCCTGCAATGATTGTTAGCTTTGAAACAGTGTCTTTGCAGAACTGAATCTACCTTGAAAAAAAAAGTTGATGAACCAAAGAAAAGGGAAAATAAAATAGGAGTCGAAAGTAGGACAAAATCCTGAATCTAGCCCATCCACTACTTATATACTTGTTCGAACCGTCCTCTCAGATACAGTCAAACTTCTCTATAACAATACTTCAATATAACGGTCAAGTTTTCATTGGAATCAATTTTTCATGTTATGTTATCATAGATGTTTTCTATAACAACACTTCACTATTAACATAAAAAAAATGTCAGAACAAACGAGGTTGTTATACAGAGTTTGACCAACCTCTGTACTAGTTTCAGTATTCTTGTTTTCTTCTCTCAGGTATTCTACAGACTATGGTATGTTCCGGTTCTGCATAGCTGATACAGAACACGATTGGAGGGAGGGAACCGAGCAATATAACTTCATTGAACATTGTCTAGCATCTGTAGACAGACAAAAACAACCATGGCTAATCTTCCTTGCTCATCGGGTACTGGGATATTCTTCAGATTCTTCTTACGCTAATGAGGGATCTTTTGCAGAACCTATGGGTAGGGAAAGCCTTCAAAAACTCTGGCAGAAGTATAAAGTTGATATAGCCATTTTTGGCCATGTTCATAACTACGAGCGGACTTGTCCCGTCTACCAGGTAATTTTTGAACTTCCCGATTTGATCTTCTTTCATTTATTGTAAAAGGAGGCGCAAATCTTAGTATGTTATTTTGCCTATCATCCGACATTTAGTTAAAGCAGACTGCAAATATATAGGATGTTTCCACCCATCATATTTACATTTATTTCTTACTAATTAAAATGGTTCCACATTCTTTTATTTGACTGATGCAAAGACAACACTTGCTTGTTTACTGCAGAATATTTGTACAAACAATGAGAAGCACTTTTATAAGGGTGCCTTGAATGGAACTATACACGTAGCTGCTGGAGGAGCTGGAGCAAGCCTTTCAGATTTTACCCCCATCCAAACTACATGGAGTATCTTCAGGGATTATGACCATGGATTTGTGAAGTTGACAGCATTTGATCATTCAAATCTGTTGTTTGAGTATAAAAAAAGCAGAGATGGTAAAGTTTACGACTCGTTCAGGATATCTCGAGACTATAGACACATACTGGCCTGCGCATTCGACGGCTGCCCAAGCATGACCCTTGCATCTTGATCAGTTCATATAAATGCAGCATTCAGTTAATTTAATGTACATATTTGTATCCTCAATTCTACAATATATAAAAAAATAAAAACAGTCAAGACTTTTATTTTTTGCAGGTATGTGATATGCGCAACCATATAGCTTATGGGGTTCAAGATAATACAGCTATGCACTTTCCCTGATCAAGAAAAGAAGAGTAGGAGTAGGCATTCAACCTGATAATTACTCCATGGTATAGGTAACTAGTGTAAGTGACAACTAATCAACAGGGGAATAGGCAGGACACATCAGAGTATCACATTGCCCCCCTGTGACTCAAGAAATTTATGGACAATTTCCGCAAATAAATTTCCAATTGATTTACCAACAGTTAACTAAGACTGCATATTCACATAAATACATAAGCAAATGCACGAGAGCATACATGACCATTGACCGCAAGGTTGCCCAAGTCATTTGTACCCAGTAAAAGGTCACAGGCTCAATAAACATAGGCATTGAAAGTGCTCAACGCAGTCACATGGCAATCATTCTCAGTTTACATTAAAGCACGGTTAGAAGTCATCTTCAATTGTCCTCTTATGGCTCCAGCCATTATGCAACAGTTAAAGGTCTTCTCGTCAATGATGAATAATAACAAAATAAACGAGAGTGTTTGCAGATCTAGAGCCTTTCTCTATAACTAGTCTGTACAACATTAGCTCATGGATTGTACACCACCATTATTTACTGCAACTAGAGGCCACAAATGCAACTTAAAAGACTCTGACTAGCAACTCAACAGACACTGGAACAACGCTAAACTAAGACAAGTGACATACCACAACCACTATCAGAATTCTAAGAATTAAAACAAACTAGTCTTTTCATCCATTTACGGGGTGTCTAGAGATCCTTGTAAAACCTGTGGTTCTGAGACACTACAAACAAGTAATATGACTGAATGCTAAACATACACCGCAAAAAAAGAATAAATAAAAAAGAGAGCACCAACAGCACGGGAAGCTGGGAAGAGAGCAGCAACATCCAGTCCGCCTCCAAAGCCTTAGAGAACTAATAGCCTTGAGGAAGCTTCATCCCTAGTGTAATAACCTTCAGAACATCCTGAACCATTAGACCTGCTCAATGGGCTCTGTCCTGTCCTGCACAGCAAGTCGCTCTGAAACATCAGCAAGTGATTTTAGGTTGCATTTGATTAATGCTTCAACAAAGTAACACGTCTCATCTTTGGTGTTTCCTTCGGGTACGTCCACCACAAATGATTCAATCACCAGTGTCCCAGGTCTTCCATCAATCACCTCCGGGTGGACAGATATGATTGATGAGTAATTCTGGAAAAAAGATCAAGTTGAAAAAAAAGAAAAGAAATGAGGGATAAACACAATGCATTATTTTAATTGAATGTAGTGAAGAAGTAACTATAGGTCAGAAGTAACTAAAGATCATGTTTGACATGCTAAAATAAAGCAGATCATTCATCTAGTGGTTTCTTCAAAAGAATCCAAATACATATTACATTTTACCTTTACAAGACATGACATCACAATCATACAGCAACGAATTTTCAATTTTCCGCCTTCCGATTATAAAGGAAATGAATGGAAGTCCGTAACCCAATCCAAGTCACAAGTTCAGACACCCACGTTGGGCTACATAATGTATCATCCTCCCTTTATTATCAATAAGATAGCAATTTAAAATGAATCTATCTCGGCCTTCTGATGGACATTCTGACAAAGCTTATCATACTTTTAAAAGGTACATGCTCGGCTCTCTGTTAAGAATAACCTTAAGAGCTAATTAACTATCACTTTGCGGTGTATTTATCATTCAGTTTCATAGCACTATCATCAATCGAAGGTGTTGCTCTAGCTCAGAAAATTTTCACCACAAACAACCTGATTATTTCTACAATGTTTGTCATACTCTGGTGCATATAACACAAACCTTATTGTTTGTGCCAAATCAGAAAACCCATAGAGTTGGCTCTAAGAAAGGATTGGCATCAGAAAGATACACACTTATCTATTCCTCAAATCCCATAGAGTTGGCTCTAAGAAAGGATTGGCATCAGAAAGATACACACTTATCTATTCCTCAAATGCCTATAAGCTCATCTATTTTCTTCAGTTCTCAATGCACAAGTCAAAGGTGGCATTAAACGTATAATGTGACATGGTAGAATAAGAGAAAGTACCTTTACTATGATTCCAACAGCAATAAAGCTTAATAGCGAAAATTAATCTTTTAGATGAGAAACATGCTTATTTTTACTTTTTTGCCTCGAGTAACACAACTGCAAATCTCAATTTTTTGTTGACAAGTTGTGTAGGCTATTTTAGAGGAAGAGGAATAGTAGATATGCAATGCCACTACCACACAAATATCAATATCAGATGATTTGAGCTTCTCTTTATATACATATTAAATAAGCACTTTGGTACTCTAACTAGTTTGAAGGCAATTCTCCACCATAGAAATGATCATCCACTGAGAAAGAAACCTATGCTCAAGTGTACTCAATAACAATGAAATCTCTAAGTTGTTAAAAGTCAGAAAAAATAATGGGAAAAAAGGAAAAAACAAAAGAAGTGAGAATTGTTTAATACCCTAAGTCTGTGATCCCCGCCAATAATCCTGACAATTAAGATGTGCTCTTCATCATCAAGAAGCTCCAATCTCTCAGTACTCGTTGTTGCAGGGAGGCCTGACTTGACATCGACTTCCCTAAGACTACCAATCTCAAGATTTCCTTGCACAATGCACCTGCTGACAAAGGGCTTGTACTTTTGTGGCTGATCAAACCTCCTAACCAATGACCAAACCTGATCAAAAGAGGAAGACCCAGCTACCATTAGGACTGACTGAACACAAGCTACGAAATGTAAGTTACAAGAGAAAATAATTTGCCATTCTTGCAATTATAAGAGTTGATCCAGAACTTCAGTCAAAGTAAAAGCTATGCTAATCAAACTTCGAGAATAAGCAGATGAGTCATTCACCCCTTTTTGCATAATCAATGAACATATCAATCGCTCATGCATTTAGCCTTTTCTCTTTGTTAACTATAAGCACTTGCATTTGGTAGTTCTTCATGGGATTGTTTTGGTTCACGAACTAGTTATGCAAGAATTAAAATACAGGGTTTGCTATGAGAAATGATAATACATGAATTTCTCTGTCATGGAAGACAATATCTTACATGGAAGATTTGCAGAGATTGTGATGCCAAAATCAAGAATTAGCTAATCTTGGTAATACTAATACATGTACTCTTATTCCACGATCAAATGAAAAATAGATTCTTGATTATTAGTTGTATATATAGTTTTATACCACGATCATTTTTCTTATACAACTAACCAAACTAGTCCTAAGAGTCACTTTCAAAACCAGATAAACCAAACAGCTAAACGACTGGAACTCAAAAGAACATACAATCTTAGCTTGACCTAAAACAGGAAACAATTCAATTTCCCCCGTTTCATCTCCTATACAAATTTGACCAAGACATAAAACTAATTCATGGTCAGGTTGTCTAAATCAAAGCTTAGTGTACATGAAAGTTGACCTAATTCGGAACCATACAATGAACACAAATATAACGATGAATACAAACTAAAAAACCAGTCAAGACATCACAAAATTAAACCTAATTCGGAACCCATACAATCATCGCAAATATAACGAATTTATTGCTTTAGCTTCAAGATATTTCATAAGATAATCAATCTCGAGAAAAACACTCAGCTGAAAGTTAAAGCAACGGATCCGCGAAAAAAATAAAATGCAAAAGAGAGAGAAAAGGACGAACGAGATGAACAGGCGCTCGAATGTGCTTGACCAGAAAGGAACTGCATTGATTCTCCGCTAGGTCATGATGATGATGCTTCCTTATATACTCTTTCTCTAAACCGCTGAATCCGTTCGGGCTCATCGTCGCTTAGTTTCTCTCCACCGTTAACATCAAATAGTTAACGCCGTCTATTTCACTCCGCCGATGACCGGAGCAGGAATTTTCCGAGATTCTGATGGCTGGTTAACAGCTTCACGCGTATTGAATGAACTCGCAAGTTGACGAGTCAGACTCGGTGCGTTTGGGAAGTCGCCACCGCCATTACAAATAGAGCAGCTCCATTATCGATTTTAGTATTTAATTATCTCCCCTCTGAATATTTTATCATTTTCGGCGTCTTTGTTGCTTTTCCTTTTTCTTTTGCCCTTCATATTGTCCGTATTTGCCTGCTGAGCCACTGTTTTTGTCCGTTTCTGAAGTTGAAACTTTTGAAATCCCCAAACTACCCCTAAGTGGGCTGTTTATTTACGGTAGGTTTCTCAGTTTCAGCTCCCTCTGCTATTGAACCAATATCACGGTAAAAAAAATCTATAACAGCAAAATAACTGTTTTTGTCTTAATTGTTTGAAACACGATTTTCCTTTCTTTTTTTCTTTTCCCCTCCTTTTTCTAACTTTTTGCTTCAGGTTCTTTTCTATTAAATATTATTTCGGGTTATTTGTTGAATTAGTCTTCCCAAAATGAAGGCTAATTTTAAACAATTTTTTGCAATTTAAAATCAATACTATAATTATCGTATAACAACCAAACATGAGGTAATAAAAGATGATTAATCAAAGACGAAATAATATAAGGGGTATGTTTTGTTATTTATATGTTTCAGTTATTGTGATCAATACATTATAATCTCAATATAATTTACTTGTAAATCAAATATAAAATGCAATGGCGACACGGTCCTTTACGTATAATAGCCGGACATGGAAAACTACTCTTTCACTAAACTTTAGCAAAATGAAAGTCTTGAATCAGCCATGCTACTTTTTTTTTAATTTTAGCTATCTCAAAATTTTCCTCAGTTTTCCAAAAGATTGATATCCTCGACACCCTCTTCCAAATTCCATTAAACAAGAATAGAACAGGTTATACTTTATAAAAAAGGTTTTTTTAAAAGCTAAGTTTAAGTCTTATATGAGGAAAAAGATTAAAATTTTAAAATGTTGTTCATTTTTAAATACATTTCTAAATCGTTTGAGGAATACACTTTTTATCTATGGTTTGAAGTTTTTTTCCAAATGATTGTACATTTAGCTTGTAGATATTTTGGCAAAGAACACTATGCTCAAGCCTGAAAGTTTAAACTTAGTAGGCGTTTGGACATAAAAATTATAATTTTTGAAGAAAAATAATATTTGGAGTTAAGTTGAAAAATGATATTTGAAATTTGAAATTATGTTTGGCCATGCATTTCACTTGAAAAAACTCGTAGTTTTGTGAGTGGGTAAAAAAAATTTTCTGAAAATTTTGAAATCACTTTTTGATTTTTGAAAAACTCATTTTCGATTTTTTTTCAAAAACTTGCAAATTTCACGGATAAACACATTTTTGAATTTTTTTTTTATTTATGGACAAACGGGACCTAGACACTGTAGAAATTTTAGATATTTTAGATGTAAACGTTTGGCATCGTTACCGTTGTCGGATTGTTTATGTAAAAACTATAAAAGTAACTTCCAATTTTTTTTTTAAAAAAACTAGAAAAATACATTTGAGGAATATTGATTTTTCACGAGCATCGCTCAAAAAATGTGATAAGATGAATAAAATTACTTCAACTTAATCAGAGGTTTCGGGTTAGAAATTTCGGAATAAAAAATCTTAGCAGAAAAAACTTCCTCTTTAATGGTCCTTCGGACTAAAAACCGAAAAAACAAATTGTTAATGATCCACGCGCTAATTGTGCATGTCAGGACATCCTTTTACTTTTTTGAAGAATGAATTGGCAGCCGCCACCAACGGTGCTGCGGCAGTCACATGTCTCTTCTTCTTAATAAGTTTCGTCAATATCTATCATTCTATTGGTCTCTTTTGTTTTCCCTCTTTTGACTCCAACATTGCGGCTTCACCTAAGAAACTTTTGTAAAAAAACTTGTTTAAAATTTTTCAGAAAGCTATTAATATTATTTATTTTTTTCAACAAAGAAGGTCGTGATGCACTTTTCGGTTGAATTTTTTTTCCTCATGCAGAAAACTCACAATTGCTAGAAAATTAAATTTCTATCGATAGTTTTTTTATATTGATAATGTATATAACTTAAATTTATGATATATGATAACTGTAATTTATCTAGATGAACTCAGTTTAAATAATTGATTGATTTATTTAAACAACTTTAGTAGTTATTTAAATAACCAATTGAGTTGTTTAAACAACGGATCGAGTTGCTTAAATAACTGACTCTTGTTTAAGCAACTTCAATAGTTACTTAAGCAAGTGGGTGGGTTAGATGAGCCATGTAAGTAGGGTGAGTAATTATAGGCGTGTGTATTGATTATTAGTTATTACCAATTAAATGTTTAGTAAATTTGTATATTAAATGTAATTAAGTGATACCCTCTCTAATATGAGTAAATAAATTTATAATATAGTACAATTAGGTAAAAATTCTTATTTTGGGAGGGTTAGGTCCGTGAATATAGAATTAAGGGAAAGGAAGAAAAAAATAGAAGTTTTGGTGATATTTGAACTATATATATACCCAATATTACAACCATTACCCAAAACTGCTCTAAAGGAATTTCAAATGCTGAACAACTCGAAAAGACAGACTGCAGCCAGACAAGAAAAAATTTGTTCAATTTAAGCTGAGAATTCAGGAAGAAAGTCAAGCCGCAGAAATAATTGTAGTAGGAGTAGTAATTTTGTGGAGGAACTTACTTTCGTTTTGCATTGATTAGCTTAGAAACTTTGAAGTTGTCTTTATCCTCAATCCCCATGATAAAGTTGCTATTCCAAGCAATGACCAATAAGATATCCCAATTTAATACTAACTTTCAACAAATCTAGCAGATGATTGGCTATTAAAAAGTGGAGTGAGAGAACAAGTGAAACCAATGATAATTTCGAGTCAAGTCTAGTAGTATATCATTGGCTGTTAAAAAGTAGAGTGCGAGTACAAGTAAGAAGTGAAGTGGTCTCTTGCTTCTTTTGACTTTATTTGAAAGTTGAAACCAAGATGAAATTTGCGTCCTGAAATTTGAAAAACTTCAATCATCTTTATGATATGACTATAATAGAGACACCTCTTGGAAAAAATAGCGTTTGGGTCATGTACACTTATAAGGAGTGTTAGCTAATTAATCCGCTAATTCTAAATTTTGATGCAGTCTATATAAACACAATTATGACGGTTGGAAAACTCACTTGTTCATAAAAGAAGAGTTCTTTCTATGCATCCAAACTTAGGAATAATTAAACTGTAAAAATAGGTAGACATACCGCAAGTCTCTTTACTCGTTTTATTAAAAAGACCTATTAGATTTGGGTTTTGGATAAGAAGGGTAATCTTTTTAATGTTTCAACCCTCTTATGTGTTCATCAACTTTTAAAAAATTTGGAAACAACAAAGACGTATTTTCGATTTTTCGCTTCTTGTAACAGGCTTAACAGTACGAATTTCATTTCATTAAAGAACGGTTCGATATGCAATTCAGATAAGTATTACTACTATATTACAAAGAGACAATTGGCTGTGTTAGACAAGAGAGGACCTAGAAAATTTTCAGAAAAGGCTATTCGAGAATATTATACCAAGATGAATGGAACAAGTAACCAAACATTATTGAATAAACAAAAATTAATGATTAGATGTTATGTGTGTTGTTGTTTTCATATGAATTGAAAATCGACAATGCTTAGAAATATATAACCTTGATCATATGGACCCTAAACGAACGCGATTCTCGCATCAATCCATTGCTTTCCACTACGCCATTAGTTGATAGCGCACCATCTTTGATTATGCTTTTTTACTTTTGTTTATTATTAGCTATTTAATGATCAATTTGTTAAATTTATATATGTACTTTTATTCTCTTCATACACTATCAATTCGGTAACTTAGGGATTTCTTGGGAAAGACTTGCTAACGGCAGTCTAACTTTTTTAGATTACTAACTAATACTTCACATAATTAACGGCTTACCTACCGTTAGTTTCAAAGTGACTTGACTAAATAACAATGAAAACTCTAATATCTAAATCTTATGAGATCTGTCAATTGATTGCAAAAGAAAGGATAAATTATGGTTAGGGTGGAGCTAGCAATTCAGGGGCGGCCTAAGGGTAAGGCAAATGAAGCCATTGCCTTAGGCCCACAAAATATTAAGGGTCTCAATTTTAAGTACCACTATTCCCTCCGTTTTGATTTATGTCAACATGTTTGACTGGATACAAAGTTTAAGAAAAAATAAGACGTTTGGAATTTATGGTCCTAAACAAGTCAAAAAGGGGTTCAGAGAATTTGTGTGGTTATAAAAGTTTCTCATTAAAGGTAGAATTATAAGTTTAAGGTAAATTATTTCCAAATTTAAAAAGGGATTATTCTTTTTGGAACGGACCAAAAAAGAAATAAGTTCACATAAATTGGAATAAAGGGAGTGTGTCACATGTATTTTATGTAATTATTATTAATAAAATATTTTAAAAGGTTTATTTAAATTTATACAATTTAGTGATAAATAACGATAAATTTCTCTCTCATTTAATTAAGTGATGTATTTAACTTCGTTATCAAATCTAATTTTTTTTTTCCTAAAAGAAAACTCATGTTTTGGCTATTTCTTTTCACCATATTTTATTGATCCATCAGTTAGCAAGGAATTTTTTTTGTTCATCCTTTTAAGAGAAATTCTCAGATGCATTCGAAAGTTGACAGATTGTCGACGTGCCCCTTTACCTTCTTCCACTTAATTAATGACATATTTTTATTTACATCAGAGTTCCAAACGGTGACGTGCACCTAATTCATACATCACCCGTTGTACGCTTACCACTAGGCCAAAGTCCTAGGAGTTTGCTTTGTATCTCATTATTATATGAATTTACAAAAGAAATTTAAGGGCCTTTTAGTATGTTTTGGTTTTAGGTTGCAAAAAGTGTTGAGCCGCCCTTGCATGCGGGTTTGGGTTCAACCAAACTCAGTACTTTTAATTTAAACCTTGTATTTGTTTTAATAAATTCATTAAATTAATATGTACAATTATTAATTTTGAAACTAATAATTTTATCGGACTACAATCCAACCCATTAACTTCAAATAGGTTATATACTTGGAGTGACAAAGCGAATTTGCGAGCATCATTCAGCTTATAATGCATTACTATTATTTATTGCCATAACATGACATAATTAATAAGCATGGGTTAGACCTCCATTCGTTAACAAAAGCTACATCATTTGTGCGATACCATTTTAGTAGGAAACTTTCCTTCATATATACAAGCTTTCTTTATACTTTATGGCACCTGTTTGCTTTCTTTTAGCAAATTGGCAAAGGACCAATTACATGTTTTGCTTCTTCTAAGTTTTTTTTTTCTTCTTCTTTCTTTGTGCCTTTTTATTTGTAATTTTCTTGTCTTGTTTGATCATCTTAAGTGTCATAATATCAACACTCAAGCACCTAAAATATCTAATTATTGTCCAAGTCTTTGCATTTATCAGGATTGGCTATTGCCAACTGTTTAGACCTCACTTATAGATTAATTAATACTTTTATCACTTTCTTTGATAACACTATCATAAAGTTCGTGACAATTCATACTTCCATAAAGAATATTGTAAGATAAAAGACGATTGTAATAAATAAAAATAGTGGGACTGAAGCTGCACACTTACCTCCCAACATGTTCACAGGCTTTAATTTATTGATGTATATAAATAATTTTGGACCATCTATATTTTTATATTTTCTCCACTACTTTTTGTCGACTCATAGTTGCTGCTCAGTGCCGACAGATGCAAGTTTTTGTTGTTTTCTTAATTGCATTTAGGTTTAACTATATACAGAGTAAGTTTATAGATCAAAGAAATAACAAAAGATAACTATGTATTTCTAGGAGTAAGACATGGGATAAAAATTATTCATGATATATCCGACCGACTAGTAATTAATATTTACAGTTAGAACACTAATTTTTCAAAAGTATTTAAGATATGCCCAAAAGTTGATGATTATTTTATTGTATCTAAATCCGATGCAACATTTTTTTTTCTAGTCGGACATAGAAAACAATAAAAATATATGGAAATTTTTTCCATTAAACTTTCTTCTCAGCTTACAATTGATTCAGTTTCTCCCATGTCTCCTTGGTTGGCGGATCCAAAATTTGAATTTTCTGGGTTCAGAGTCACAATTCTATCACATCTCATCTAATTTAATGAATATAAAATTTATTTTTTTATATATATTTAATAATTTTTTGAGCAAAAATATAAAATATGAACGAAAGTAATAAATTCAAACTAACCTTTTAAAGCCGGAGGGTCCCGAGTCTTTGAAATTTATTCCCCAAAAGCATTCTTTTGAGGATGGATAAACCTTTTGTAAGATTCTTCTATTTCCATTTCTTTGAAACTCACAATTGTTTCGTACACAAAGTTGGAAAACATGTAGGAATCCGAGCACTAAAGAATCGGATAGCACAATTTTCCCTTCAGAAATAATGTACGAGTAAAGCTTGGATTCTCATACCTTAAAAAACGTAAACCAAACATACTTTTAGTAAAAGTAAAGTATATAGTCCCTTCTTAAAAGACGTAATCCCTAACTTTCCTTGATAAAGAAAGAAGAACATATTGCAAAGTACTGCTTGAACCCTTAAGACGGAATGGGGACTTTTACTAAGACAAAGTCAAAATGTAAAATAAAAAAAACTAAATTACGAAGAAGTCGAGGAGATTGAACATAATACACACATAATTTTTTGCTACCTATTTACCTAGTGTAATTTTCGAGCAAAAGACAGTCATCTAGAAGCATAATCCAAACAAGTTCAAATTAAAGGACCATTAATTACTAATTAGTACTATCTACTAACCCCAGAATTTCTTTTTATTTCGTTTAGGAATATACATGCAGCCATGCATTGTATTTTCGAGCTGGAAATCACCACAAAGAGAAGAAAGAGAAGTCAATGAATAGTACTAAGTAGAGTAGCATTTAGCATCTTTCACCATAATTTTGACCATCTTAATAATCAACGTCTACTGTGTATTTCACTCAGATCATCTTCAGATGGGAAAAATTCTACTTCTAATTAATACCTCACCCCCCCCCCCCCCTCCTTTTTTTTTTTCCTCTCACAACATTTAGTTACTTTTAATTTAATTAATACCCCCGGCGTGAAGCCTCCGGGCACAATAGTAACAAGAACAGAAAATAAGAAGATAAAATTGATTAGAGCTTTGAGTAGATTGCAGTATTTGGATTGCTAGAAAATTCATCCCCTTACAATGATAACAAAGCTCACTATTTATTGCTACCTCTAGGAAAGGAGGTCCTAGGATCATGCCCTTTTTTAATGTCAATTATGAGGGTCATTGATAAAGAAGTAACGGTAAGCATAAATGTCAAATTCCTTGTAACGGGCAACGTACTTAATGTTGTGAAATATTATCCATTAAATGCTAACGGGGGAAGAGTATTTATTGCATCCTTATGAGCGTTATTCTTTCCGGTGACAAACGGGACCGTTGCCTTCGGTTTTGGTTATCCCCCGTCTTAGGTTCCACGTGTCCCTCTTTTGGGCGGCCACGTAGCATAGCATATTTTACTCTATACAGATAGTCCTCCTGCTTTCCGGTGACATAACTTTGTGTCGCCAGGAAGATGGTAGAAACACTCTTTTGGCAGAAATTACTATGATCCCATCTAAAGGCTTCTCACAGTTGATTAGACGCACGTCTCTCCGCATTTAATGCCCCGAACACGCGTCATCCCACGATTCAGCACAACTTTTGTCGATTATTGAGGTAATTATGGTCATGAATTTAGCCGCCAAAACTTTTACTTATACACATCAACCTTCTCCCCTTATACTCCATAATCTTCCAAGTTTTCTAAAACCTTTATTGCTATTAATAAACCTTTCTTTAACTCCATTCAAACAAACAAGCTTTTCTTTCATCCAAATGGCTTCTTCTTCAAAGAATGTTAGCTCTTCAAAGAGCAAGAACAAAGCCGAGGATGTTGCTCCTCCAACGGTGGATTTCATCATTCCTTAAAGTCTTGTTACAACAAAAGACTTCGAAGAGAATTTCCCTTCGGCTCTCGCTCGTATATGGGTTGTTGGCAAATATCCTTTTTCCATCCGTTCTTCCAGTATTCCAATTATGAAAGAAGACTGTCACTGCCATGATTTGGATATTGTTGCTCCTGATCTATTAGAGCGAGTGACCCTTCTCAAGGAGAGTTTTGCATATTTTTACATGTATCCATTTAATTTGGGTGCGTTCTCTTTGAGTGGAGAGCTTGACTCTATTATTGCGGAGTTCTGCCTCCGCTATCAGGTATGTTTGGCACAAGTAAGTCCTTTTGTGTGGATGACGATTACCTGTCTTCGGCGCTTGTGCCAATAGACGGGAGAGGAGCTATCTTTAGCTCATGTGATGAATCTTTATTCGCCCAAAGTCTTCTGCGGGAAAATGAAGAATTTCAGCAAACGTGGCCACCATGCTCTATTATCTAGCATGGATGATGACAACGACCGTGGACGGATGGAACGGTTTATTGCTGTTGCCACCAACGACATCATTCCGGCAACGACTTCATCCTTTCCGAAAGCATGGAACCGCACTCGTAAACTCCTTGTTTAATATTTAGGTATTCTTCTATACTTGTATTGATCCTCTATCTTTCGCCTGTTTCAGCAACTCGATGGGTCCCACCGACGATTGAAAGCTTGGACCAGTGGGACCAGAAGATCTTAGATGCCACTACGCTCGAAACCCGCACGTAAAAAGAACTGGCCCTTAAATACGGGTGGAAGGCCAAAAAACATGGTAACTCAGACTCACCTTGTTTCAGTTTTTTATGTGCAAAAATTGATTGACCTCTTCTATCTGTTCTCTGAAATCAGGTCTACCCGCGGGCTTTGTTGTTGTCCCCGAGGAGGACGTTTTGGCTGATCCTGCTTACGCGGCGAGGTTACTTCAGGAGGCGCTTACTCGAACAGGTGTCTCCGAGCGTGCTTCGGGCATAGGTGTTTCTTTACGAAGACTCTGGCCAGAGGACAAACAAACAAAAAGAAGACGCTCCTCCGCAACCGGGGAAAAGAATAAGAGGGCGAAGACTGTTGGCCCCGAGTCGTCTCCGGTAGTTGTGGTGACTAGCCCTCCTCCCGGCCCGGTCATAGATATTGTGATGATCGACGATGATGAAGAAGCTAGTGATGGGAAAGCTTCTCTATATAGAAGGCGACGATCCTCATCAACTCAATAGAATGATCAACCTATCGAGTTAGTTACACCATCCGAGGATGATATCTCGGCGCTCTAGGGAAAGTGATATGGTGGAAAATGCCAACTCTCGCTTCCGTGTCCTAGTCGCCGCGCCTAGTATTTTGGGGCTGAGTACCGGGTCCCTTCCGTCCTCCGCTGATGAGCAACCAACAAGCAGCACTGTGTTTGCTGCAGCCGTTTCTCACTCTTCAACTCCATCAGCTTCATTTCCATCTTCACCAACACCAGCAACTGCTACATCATTTCCACCTCTATCCACTCTTCCACCAGCAACTGCTACATCATCTCCACTGGTCGCACATGATCACGAAAAATGTGTTCCTTTTCCCCGATCCCCAGTTCATGGGAATTTGAAGCAAAAGTATGCTGCCCCTTCTGAAGATCCACAAATAAGAAGGAATGTTACTCTTTCGGTCTCTACCGGATGCAACTTGCTATCCCAGCCGGCAAAGTTTGCTAATTATCTGAAGCCTTTGGCTTTAGAGAAAGATTGGGAAAAGATTCAGGCACTCTCAGAAGAGTGTTTGTTGAACAACGCCATGCACAATGCCGCAACGGTATATTCCTTTCTTCATTTGTTATTTATTCTATTTTTGCCTGAACATATCCTGAGTTTTGATGTTCTTGCTTTGTAGGCCAACTTTCTTGCTTTCGGGGGCCTTTAGATGTTGATTCATGAGAAGAAAGAAATTACCTCCGCCCGGGATCAACTTTTGGCAGAGCGGGAGCAAAGTGTCGCTCGCCTCTCAGAACTGGAAGCCAAAGCCACTAAGGTGATTGTATTAGAGGCTCGTTTGCAACAAAGCGAGCAAGAACTGGAGACCCTTAGCCAAGAGATTGCCCCATTAAGGGTTTAATTTGAAGAGACTAAGGCCAAATGGATTGAAGTTCATAACGTCGTTCTTGCTGCATTCGATCATGAGGCTGCCTCCGCTGAAAGATTGACTAACTTAGAGGCTGCCTTGAACTCCAAAACTGAAGAACTTGCTGTTGCAGGGACAAAACATACCCAGCTGAAGGAGAAGTATAGGAAAGCCATCGAGCATAATAGGCTCTTTGTTTCAACTGTCTTCGACCTTGATGTTAGCCTCAGATCCGTTAGATCCACCCGGGAAAGCCTTTCTGCCGAGGTAACCCAACTCAAAGAAGAACTTAAGTGCCTAAAGGCTTTCCTTGTTGTTGAGAAAACTTACGCCATGTACAACATGAGGAGAGAAACCTTGGAAGAGGCCAAAGCTTATATCATTGACTTTGATGCTGAAATTGCTAAGGCGCGTGAGCTTGAATTGGCTGCTAAAAATTGTCTCCCGGCAGAGCCTAATGCTTTCGATTCTTCCAGTTCATGTTCCGAAACTTCGGGAACTGAAGAGGAAGCGGAAGACGAAGATGTTGAAGGCCGAACTCGCGAAGGCCAAAATGTTGAGCCATCGGTGAATCTATCCACTTCCCCTGGGGGCGCAGACACTTCTCTTCCTTCGGATTCCGGAGATGGTGCAATTTAGCTTTTCTGTTCTTTTTCCAATTCTTGTATCTATGCCATTTTGGCATTTTATTGTAAATGAGAACATATTTTTGCTCAAGTATTATTTGAGTCTTTCCGTCGTTTGAACATTTATGCAGGTTTTAATCTTTGTATTATCTTCTTTTTGCTTAAGAGTTTTGTACAAGTTTTACTGTTTGTGTCTTATTATGTGAGGCCTTGGGTGTATTTTTCCCGAAAGCAATATGATTTCAGGCACGAGTTCTTCTAAAATCAACCCTTTAACGTGAGGGTTTTTTTTATAAGAGAGGGCCCTTTTATGTTAACGGTGCTTTTGAAGAAAATGTCTCATGTTCATTACGATACTAGCATTTGAAGTACTTGTTTAACTTTCAAATGACAAAGTTAATTCATCGTTCATACAAGAAACAAGATAAAAACAAAAAGGACTTCATTTTATTCTTTCTATTTTCAAAAAGTACAAAAGCATTTTTTATGTTGAAAAAAGAAATTGCCATTACTTGTGGCTAACTTGTATAACTTGTTTCTACGAGGCTGGTCGCAGAGTCCCCGGTCCCCGATGATACAACTATATTTCTGATTTTCGCTTCTCGGTCAACGTGGCAGTCATTGTTGCTGTATTCTCATATCGTTCCCCCTAGTGTTCAAATGCGAAGAATACGAATTGGAATACTGGAAGCCTTGAACCTTCGAGGATCCTACTAATGAATTTTTAGATAATCCTTAACTCGGTAACACACTTTACTTCCCCTTAGGAATTCATGCTATCGAGCGAAGGATTATCGAACAACCCTCTAGTGGTTTATACTTGTGAACGGTCGGGTAACCTTTGCTCGATAGCAAACATAGCTTCCCGGTGGGAATTTTGCTATAGAGCAAAAAATTATCTAACCGTCCCAGAGTAGATCTTTGCTTGTGTGCCTTGCTGTTAAAGGTCTTATTGCTGTCATTGGAGATTTCTTCATAGTATGCTTTTTGTTGCTGCCTCGTTAAAACACTTACCACAAAAACCCAACTAGGACAAAAACTGGACGAAGGCAAAAAGAGTGCAGCACATACTTTCAGTTTAGGTGATGTTCATTAGCAATAATATCTTTTGAGGTGTGCCACATTCCAGTTGCTGGGCAACTTTTTTCCATCTTGGTTTTCTAATTCATATGAACCTTTCCCGGTGACAGCTGAAAACGAGTAGGGGCCTTCCCATGTTGGACCTAGTGTCACGCACCAACCTCGGGGAGCGCGACCGGCGCTCAACCGAGTGAACCCGGTCGAGCAAGCATGTTAGATACTTTCTACCCAACTCACCCCTGATCAAGAGAAGATATGATTTCATTAATTAGACAGTAGGAAGATCATATATACAATACTAAATCGTCTCACTGGTTAAGTCATTTTTAAGTTTCAAGATAAACACATTCTTATGATTCGAGTGGAACAAGAAATCAAAACACAACATAATCTGTTTGACTTTTCTAGCACCCATGTACAACCCATATAGTGTCTACGGAGCCTCTAAAAGATATAAAAGAGTGTTATTATAGTGCCGGCAATAAGGCCCCGGCTATACCTCCTAACATGATAACAAAATGGATAAAAGATACATAAGGCGTACTGTTATCGCTGATCAACATTACCTACTATGGAACCACTTGCATCTATTTAAAGATGCAGCGCCCCCAGCAAAAGGGACGTGTTACACCCCATGTTTTCGTACGTGAAAGTACGCCATAAGTAAATTGATGAAAGCTCGAAAATGAGATATTACATCCCGCATTTTCATACGTTAAAGTTTCATCGTAAGTTAATCGACATAAGTTCAAGGACAAGATTATTTTTGAGGTTGTAAGTATTATTATATTTCAAAAAAAGTTATAAGTAAAGTCGTGAAGGTAAGGGGATAAACGAATCGAAGAAAATGAGTTTCGTCGAAGTTTGACATTTTGAAGAAAAAAAACGGTCTAAGCTGTAATACCCCGTATTTATGGACTAGTGCTATACCACATGACCATGATAGTAAGGTATATGAAGTATATTAGTATTTAAGTGAAATAAGAGTTAGAAATTGATTGTTTGGAATTAGTATAAGTGGATAAGTGTAAAAATAAATGTGTTGTCCACGTGGGACCATGGCAACTAAAGAAAGAGGTGACTAATTTTTATTAAAGTGTGTCATTTATCGGCAATCATGATTTTCAAAGTGATGGAAAATGGGGTGGACCCCACATATATATATATATATATATATATATATATATATATATATATATAATCTTGGATAGTTCTATTTTTGGATATGTTTTAAATTATACACTTGATGTGAGAAAATTTATAAATGAGATTTTCTTTGTTATAAAGATAAAAATTATTTTCTCACAAGAAAAGAAGGTTATGTTTTTACCGTTTTAAGAATTAAGCGTACAGAAATTTATACTCTTTATATGAGATTAGGAAAATTAGAAGTTGATAAAATACATGTATTTTTACATGGATATTTTAATAAAATATTAATGTATGTATTAGTTTTATATGGTACCATAATTTATTAATATTTAATTATTTGAATAATGGTACTTTAGGACCAGGACAAGGTTTCTATCTTTGTTTTGACATTATTTCACGTGATGGTGTCTACTCAATTAGATATTTATATATTATTATATTAATAAAATTGTTAGAGGATGTCAATCAACGCTAGAATCAAAGTCCCTTTCTTTAATTTAATGAAGGACTTGCCTTTATATGCTTATAACCCGTATAACTATCATTGTTTTTAATTGATATCTCTTCTTGAGATTTAATAGCTAAGGCTTTTAAAAAGGAAATGTTGCTGCCTTATACAAGATGATCCATAGGCAATAACGTTTCCTTCTTCATCTCTGTATCAACGTACATTAATTTACTTCACGTTCTCCTCCTCCTTCCAAGATCAAATATTCTTATCTTCCTCCGTCGATTTCATGGTTATAACATCGATATACTATAAATCTTATCAATCCGAATATTACTTTGTAATGAAGTAAGGTATCGAGAAGCTTTAAAGAGGCGATCTTGGTTTGATCCGTTGTCTATGATCTTCTACGATCTCATACGCGCAATTAAGGTATTTTAAGTCTATCCCTTCTTTCTTTTTGTCATGATCCAAATGATACAAACGAAACGAGCAAAATACGCAACTCTCATAAATGACTCTATTAATAAAAATACCAGTGGTGTCTATATTTTTAATTCCACATGTGAATTATTATTATATCCTCTGTTCATGGGTCTCAGAAAAATACGTATTTGATAAAGTTTGTCCGAAAGGCATATTGATTTTATAATAGTCGAAAAATCTTATTAATGTATTTCTTATTCATTTCATGCATTTATACATGTACATTGACCCATGACCAGAAGGCGTTATATACGCGTATATTATATGTATATGGGATATGGGAAAAGGTTACGGCGTTATATACGCACCACCACTTGTTCAGCTGGTATACGTTGATGATTTGCCCACAGTGGCCGAGATGATATGATGGGATGCCCTCAGAGGCTTGATGATGTTATGTACGCATATACCTATGCATGGTATGACATTTATACGCATATGCACGACATTATAAATATGAAATGATTCACAGGGTTATTCAGACTTACATGTCTTTTACTCCATGTTTCTCTCGTGTCTATTATTTTTTGATTTTCATTCCTTACATACTCGGTACATTATTTGTACTCACGTCCTTTTTGCTTGGGGACGCTGCGTTTCATACACGCAGGTCCTGATAGACAGGTTGCGAGTCCTCCAAGTAGGCTATCAGCTCAGCGGAAGGTATTATTACGCTCCATATGCTTCAGAGTTGCTTATTTGGTCAGTATGATTTGAACATGTATTAATTAGTATAGCGGGGCCCTGTCCCGACCTTTATGGTATTCATCTACTTTTAGAGGCTTGTAAACATATGTCATGTACGTGAAAGATTGTACGGCCTTATCGGCCTATGTTCAATGTACGAGTGATCATTTTGGTCTTATAGGCCTGTATGTCATATGTATAAGTTCGTATTACATGTTGGGTCGTCCAATGTTGAGTGTTTCTTCATGTTTTATTCTACTTATCTCACGACAGCCTCTCCGGCTCATTTATCTATGATAGTATGATACGAAAGATACTTGACGTTGGTACTCGATTGAGTAAGGTATTGGGTGCCCGTCGCAACCCATCGGTTTGGGTCGTAACAAAAGTGGTATCAGAGCAGTTCTGTCCTAGGGAGTCTACAAGCCGTGTCTAGTAGATTCTTGTTTATGGTTGTGTTATGCACCACACCTATAAGTAGGAGGCTACAAGGCATTTAGGACTGTTACTCTTTCTTCTTACTCTAGATTGTGTGGTAGAGCTCAGTCGTAGAAATTCAAATTTCCAAATTCTATTATATTCATAATACAACGATACCTACATCCAGAAAGACAATTGGTAAGAGATTGAATGTAGCTGTGGAAGAGTTGAGTCAGAGGAACTCGATTTTGCATCATGCTTATGATGAGTAAATGTGAGGTCTTCTGCAGAACATGTGTGTACTAAGACGTGTAAGCTTCTTGATAAGGAGACTTAAGGTAAGAATATCTATCCACCCATATGGTGAAAAGTAATAAGAGATTCAGAAGGTAGATACAAGTTTCAAAAAGTAAAAAAAAAAAAAAAAAAAAAAAAAAATGAAGAAGGGTACGAGGCACCCCAGTTAATGAAGATTATTAGTATTTACCATTCAAGGAGATATATATAACCATTTTGCGTTACCTTCAACAGTAACAGAGGTATGTATAATGGCCACACCCATCTCAGTTATGCCCTATGGGAACTAACAGATATGGTTTAAGAGAAGGATGTGATATCAGGATCTAGCTGGGGTTAGAGTAACCCAAAATGATGGATGGATTGTTTGCGTTAGTTAACATTTTCGAAGGATATTGCAAATGTGCTAATAGATCTCCTTGTAAGACACCCAAATGGTGCACTCTAAAATAGTACAACTAGATATGAGTACTACAAAAAGAGGCGCTGGAAGCCTGGAAGGGATAAATATTATCTTAGTATGGCTCCCATCCCTAGTAGAGAGAGAATGTTAGGCAACCCGAAGAGCTAGTGGATGAAGCAATGGGAGCTAAAAGCAAAAGAATGTCTTGTTGAAGTTTTTAGAATAAAGTGATAGACAGAAATATTAGCATCAATAAAAAGAGAGTTAATGAAGCATTATGAGTAAGATGTGATACATAGATTAAAATGGTACATCAAAAAACAAAATGATAGTATTACAGAGTCTATAGTCAAGTGAAGGAAAAGATGAGAGGTGACAGGCCTTGAGACAACAAAAGAGTATAGGATATAAAGTCGTATCCTCATTTCGAGAAATAAGTTCGTGACTCTAATGTGATTACCAGAAGGAAAAGTTAGACCCCAGAGTAATACAAATCAGTATGGGTTAATGAACAAGGTAAAATAAACATGAATTAAGGATTGAGTGATTTGATAATAGTCGGTATCATGAGAATTTCAGATTTGCGTTCCAGCGATAATAGAATGGACGACAGAAGAATAACCTTTAAAGGTCATTCAGGAAGACGCTTCCCTAAAGCAAGCAATGTGAGCAAAGTTAAGCTTAAGGGACTATGCGTGACAGTTACATTAAGTGCCACCCTTGTGAGTAAGGAATTTTGTTATCCTTGGTATAAAAGGATTACCGCAAGGTGAGTAAGGGTTATCGATGATGTGAAAAGACGCCAAAGATGGAGGTAAAATATCTATAGGTAGATCGTCGTGACACTAAATCTTAGTACTCCCCTAAAGGGGGAAAATATGGAGGGATGTGACATTAAGTCGGAATTAAGTGGTTCTAGTAACTATGAAATGGCAAAGGAAGAATGCGATAAAAATAAGAAATGGATGAGATTGTACTTATTCAAATCCTACATATATGCTACGATTCCAGAACATTATGCAAACACGATATCAAGGAAAGGAAGTAAGGGCTCCTGCCCGAGATGTTATTGATAGATGAGGAGCCAGTGCGAGATGTAAGTTAAGACAAAGGAAATAACTCGAGAAAGATTATGCAGAAAATTGATATGAGAATGGGCCAACGAGTAGTTAGTAGTTGATTCAGGAAGAGCCTAGTTATGGCTAGACAAGAGGATACAAATAAATCAACAGATTATGCAAGATAAACATAGTGAACCCCAACATAAGAATTCAGTCTCGCAGATATGATATCGTGATACTTTAGAAATATTCAGATAGGAGTTGGGTAGTTAAAGGTGTCGTATAAGTGTTACAAAAATAAAAGAGAGTGCCACCGGGAAACAGTTAGAAATTTCAGTTCAAAAGCAACCCTACGAGCACAAGGGCGCGAAGGTAAGTAACTAGGGATAATTATAGGCAAAGAAGGACATCAAAAATTCCGTCAAGTATACGATGTAATAAGTTCGCAGCTTTACAAGAGTCAGAAGGTCTTCTCTAAGTACTACAATGAAAGACTAGCTGAGGAAATAAGGAAGAAGGCTTCAACCTAAGCACAATGACCTAAAGAAGAAATGGTCTTGTAACAACAGTCTCACAACAACAATGTATGCACTCCATAAGAAAGTGGTAGCTATCGTGGATAATGAACGGGAAGAAGAAAACAAAATCAAAAGGTTATATTCAAGATCATATGGGTTGTATAGAATTCCAATATGTGTGGGCACTAAGATAAGCCAAGTATTCATGCAACAAGTGGCAAAACGACCAGGAAAAGTGATTGCTTACATTTAAAGAAAGTTGAGAAGGAACGAAAGGAATTATTCGATCAATGATCTAGAGTTAGTTACATTATGAATGCACTCAAGATTTAGGAATATTATCCATGCACCATATATGTTGACAATCATACAGTCGTAGAAGACTTCGGTATAAGTTATAAGAAAGAATTAAGTCCGGGTCATAGATAAAGGATTGAATTGTTAGAAGGTTGTATCATGGATATTTCATAGCGCCCATGAAAGGCTAAAGTAATAACTAATACCATGAGCTGCAGCTTAGAAGATAGCTAAAGCTTACATACAGGCTGATCAGAGGGAATAGGAAACTAAAAGAGTTACATCAACTAAGTAAATTAGGAGTCTGATTATTGGACCTAGAAAATGATAGAAATTGTGATTGAGATCATTGCAGAATCACTCTTAATATCATAGGTACAAGAGAGATAGTACAACAGTTATATTATATAACGGCTCTACGATAGAGCTAGTTAGAAGAATACCAGCCTCATAAGAAGTCAGTATGAAGCTCATGTCGGATTGTGTATGCATTAGAAGTGCAAGTATTATAATAGAGCCTTCAAGTTGTGGGTGGGAATCATACCTATGTGGAAGGGGTTATGAAAGAGATAGAAGATGTGATGCAAGATTTTAAGGTAAGTAAGGTAAAGATGAACAACGTACGAGATACTTAGGTGCAGAATATTATGAATAGTCCATACTTCAGGTAGAAGGCTAGAAGCATTGGGATTCAGTATCCAGGAATGATAGCGTCGTCGTCAGTGGCATATCTTCCAGCCTATGGTCTCTAGGTACCGAGAAGTCTAGTTAAGAGAATAAAGAAGAGTTAGAGACGATGTAATGTCTCGCTTAATGTTCTAGAATAACATAAGGAAATCCATGGTGCAAGCAAGTTGAAGAAGGTTGCAAGTAGTATAAATGTATATGTGTAGGTCGCAAGCTAAAGTATAGTAGAGTGACGAGGTTTTATGAAGACATGAGTAAGGATAAAAAAGGGAGGTGAGAAGGTGGCGAGAGTGGATAAGTCCTAAATATTAAACTCATGAAAACAAAAGAGATAATGGTTTCTCTAAGTTATAGAAAACTCAGTATAGCCTGAATGAACTCAAAAGAGTCTAAGACTAGTAGTATTTAGAAGAGATGGAACGCTTCCCTGGTAATAGAATGAGGGTGTAATTATGATAGACAAAGGATGCCGTTTGGGCCTTCGATTGAGTAATGATTTGAAGAAAAAAATAACAAAGGGGATTTTATGGACGTCACAAGACTAGAATACCCCCCATAAGATGAATCACGTTGGGATGCTATGAAATACGGTTATTAAAGTATAGTATCGCCCCAGGTGGATCAGTCTAATCATTTCAGATGTTCCCCGATGAGACGTGAGCCCTAGCGGTAGTATTACATAAGAGGTCAAGTTATAGATCAATATTGAGGTAAAACAACAATGAATGGATAAAAGTTACAAAGTATGAGATGAGATTAGGCTGTCATTCTTAAGATGAACAGTAATGAGGAAGCAAAATACCGAGTGAAGACCTTCAGTATACCTTTAGATGCCTAGAGGGACACCTTGTTAAGTTCTGTATATGTTCCCAAAGTGAGGCCCAAGGATTGGCTAAAAGCTGGAGGGAAGAGTCATATAGGCACACATACAAGGACAAAGTCGTACAGACTTCATGATAGAAGGTAGCAATAGTTACGAGATTGGAAGAATTCCGGCCATAAGTCTTGGTGTGAGAAAGAGGCCTAAAGGGGGGGGAATGCCCTGGCCTTTAGATTTATTCCCAGAACAGTTGCCTAGATGGCAAGGAGAGTACTAAAGTATTTGCAAGAGCTATAGGTTATGATATTAATAAGTGCATAAGGCAACATTCAAGGATGAATGTTCCAAAGGGGGAAATGATGTTACACCCCATATTTTCGTACGTGAAAGTACGCCATAAGTAAATTGATGAAAGCTCGAAAATGAGATGTTACATCCCGCATTTTCATACGTTAAAGTTTCGTAGTAAGTTAATCGACATAAGTTCAAGGACAAGATTATTTTTGAGGTTGTAAGTATTATTATATTTCAAAAAAAGGTATAAGTAAAGTCGTGAAGGTAAGGGGGTAAACGAATCGAAGAAAATGAGTTTCGTCGAAGTTTGACATTTTGGAAAAAAAATACGGTCCAAACTGTAATACCCCGTATTTATGGACTAGTGCTATACCACATGACCATAATAGTAAGGTATATGAAGTATATTAGTATTTAAGTGAAATAAGAGTTAGAAATTGATTGTTTGGAATTAGTATAAGTGGATAAGTGTAAAAATAAATGTGTTGTCCACGTGGGACCATGGCAACTAAAGAAAGAGGTGACTAATTTTTATTAAAGTGTGTCATTTATCGGCAATCATGATTTTCAAAGTGATGGAAAATGGGGTGGACCCCACATATATATATATATATATATATATATATATATATATATATATATATATATATATATATATATATATATATATATATATATATATAAATTTATATCAAATATAATCTTGGATAGTTCTATTTTTGGATATGCTTTAAATTATACACTCGATATGAGAAAATTTATAAATGAGATTTTCTTTGTTATAAAGATAAAAATTATTTTCTCACAAGAAAAGAAGGTTATGTTTTTACAGTTTTAAGAATTAAGCGTTCGAAAATTTGTACTCTTTATATGAGATTAGGAAAATTAGAAGTTGATAAAATATATATATTTTTATATGGATATTTTAATAAAATATTAGTGTATGTATTACTTTTATATGGTACCATAATTTATTAATATTTTAATATTTGAATAATGGTGCTTTAGGATGAGGACAAGGTTTCTAACTTTGTTTTGACATTATTTCACGTGATGGTGTCTACTCAATTAGAAATTTAAATATTATTATATTAATAAAATTGTTAGAGGATGTCAATCAACGCTAGAATCAAAGTCCCTTTTCTTTAATTTAATGAAGGACTTGCCTTTATATGCTTATAACCCGTATGACTATTATTTTTTTTTATTGATATCTCTTCTTGAGATTTAATAGCTAAGGCTTTTAAAAAGGAAATGTTGCTGCCTTATACAAGATGATCCATAGGCAATAACGTTCCCTTCTTCATCTCTGTATCAACATACATCAATTTACTTCACGTTCTCGTCCTCCTTCTAAGATCAAATATTCTAATCTTCCTCCGTCGATTTCATGGTTATAACATCGATATACTATAAATCTTATCAATCCGAATATTACTTTGTAATGAAGTAAGGTATCGAAAAGCTTTAAAGAGGCGATCTTGGTTTGATCCGTTGTCTACGATCTTCTACGATCTCATACACGCAATTAAGGTATGTTAAGTCTAACCCTTCTTTCTTTTTGTCATAATCCAAATGATACAAACGAAACGAGCAAAATACGCAACTCTCGTAAATGACTCTATTCATAAAAATACTAGGGGTGTCTATATTTTTGATTCCACATCTAAATTATTATTATATCCTCTGTTCATGGGTCTCAGAAAAATACGTATTTGATAAAGTTTGTCCGAAAGGCATATTGATTTTATAATAATCAAAAAATCTTATTAATGTATTTCTTATGCATTTCATGCATTTATACATGTACATTAACCCATGACCAGAAGGCGTTATATACGCGTATATTATATGTATATGGGATATGGGAAAAGGTTACGGCGTTATATACGCACCACCACTTGTTTAGCTGGTATACATTGATGATTTGCCCACAGTGGCTGAGATGATATGATGGGATGACCTTAGAGGCTTGATGATGTTATGTACGCATATACCTATGCATGGTATGATATTTATACGCATATGCATGACATTATAAATATGAAATGATTCACAGGGTTATTCAGACTTACACGTCTTTTACTCCATGTTTCTCTCGTGTTTATTATTTACTCATTTTTTCCTTACATATTCGGTATATTATTTGTACTGACGTCCCTTTTGCTTGGGGACGCTGCGTTTCATGCCCGCAGGTCCTGATAGCCAGGTTGCGAGTCCTCCAAGTAGGCTATCAGCTCAGCGGAAGGTATTATTACACTCCATATGCTCCGGAGTTGCTTATTTGGTCAGTATGATTTGAACATGTATTAATTAGTATGATGGGCCCCTGTCCCGACCTTTATGGTATTCATCTACTCTTAGAGGCTTGTAGACATATGTCATGTACGTGAAAGATTGTACAGCCTTATCGGCCTATGTTCAATGTATGAGTGATCATTTTGGTCTTATAGGCCCATATGTCATATGTATAAGTTCGTATTACATGTTGGGTCGTCTAATGTTGAGTGTTTCCTCATGTTTTATTCTACTTATCTCACGACAGCCTCTCCGGTTCATTTATCTATGATAGTATGATACGAAAGATACTTGACGTTGGTACTCGGTTGAGTAAGGTATCATGTGTCCGTCGCAGCCCATCGGTTTGGGTTGTGACATGACGTTAGTACTGTCGAATAGTACTAGTATCTAAAATTAAACACCATCTCAATAGAATGAATAATAATACAAGGGGAACAATCAAGAATTCAATAAGAGCTTCAAATAATACTAAACATCAAGTTAAGGATCATATACGTTTTCAAGACAATTTCCATGTTATTAGGTTGGGTGATCATTAGTGCCGATATACCATAATTCACAATACCACCGTATTATTACACGGAGTCCGATCACGACCCGATCGGCTAGGTCGTCTCATTTGAGACATCAACCATAACCATAATTTCAATTATTATTTCCAACACAATCACTACCTTGCGTGCGGCATGGCGTCCGATTACGATATGATCGACTAGGCCGTCTTACCCGAGACATTACCTTTTCAATCAATCATCTCACTTCATACTTCTTTCACATCTTTTCAATTCATTGGCACTAGTGGACTCAATTATAAAGCCATTCTTGGCACTTGACCGTATTTTATATTCCCAGTTCCCCTTTCCACATTCAAACATCATTATCATTATCAACAACAATAAGACTTCCTATTCAAGACATTAAATTCATATATGAGCAATTTGGGGATCTTAGGCACATAGAGGCTTTTTATACAATTTGGCATAACAACCTTTATTCGATCTTGACATGAAGTCTTAACATTTCTAACACATATTCCATATTTCGAACACATCCTCAAATGGGAAGATGACATGATGAAGCATTTAGAATAAATCTTGAACATACATCATTCAACACAAACACATTAGGAATAGCCAATTCTATAATGATCAATTTGGGACTTATAACAATTACATGAACACCGTGGGATTCGATTCTAAGAAGAAGAGGGTTTAGCCAACATACCTCAATTGAGCTTCCTTTAAACTCTAAAACGTTCTGAAATTCTTAGCACTTCGATCTATTTTAGAAATATAACAAGTTGGACCAAAATTAGGAAGATGATCATGATTCTAGTTCATTTGAGCACATTATCAAACACTAGGTGTGCATTAATATTTTAAGGTCCTTTTAGGAAAGATTATATCAATCCTCAACCCATTCTCTATCATTTGTTTTTAGCTCACAACCTTCCCACATTAATTTAATTAATATTTCCCCCTTAATCTTAAGATTGTTTACCCGTAAAACGGTACAGTTAAATTTATACGTGGTTTCTAGACAAGTGAATTAATTCGATCCTGAAATAACAAGATAATTGAAGAAATATATAATACTTAACCTTGATGGGAAGACGAAATGACAGATTTAAAGACTCTAGTAGTAAAGCCTCCGGGCACAATAGTTACAAGAACAGAAAATAAGAAGATAAAATTTATTAGAGCTTTGAGTAGATTGTAGTATTGGATTGCTAGAAAATTCGTCTCCTTATAATGATAACATAGCTCACTATTTATAACTACTTCTAGGAAAGGAGGTCCTAGGATCCTACCCTTCTTTAATGACAATTATGAGGGTCATTGAGGGTCATTGATGAAGATATAACGTTGAACATAAATGTCAAATTCCTCTAACGGACAACGTACTTAATGACGTAAAATATTCTCCATTAAATGCTACCGGGCGAAGAGTATTTTTATTGCATCCTTATGAGCGTTATTCTTTCCGGTGACAGACGAGACTGTTGCCTTCGGTTTTGGTTATCCCCGTCTTAGGTTCCACGTGTTCCTCTTTTGGCGGCCACGTAACATAACATATTTTACCTTATACAAAGATTCTTCCATGCATTTCCACTTCTTTGACACTCTATTATTACGTACAGAAAAATACGATGAAATGTAAGAATCAAAGCAAAAAATAAAAAAAATAGAACAACATATATAGTTTTCCCGTTTGAAACATCACCAAATCATTGTTTAATTCTAAGACCTTTAAAAAAAAAAGCAATACATATATACTTATAGAAAAGTAAAGTGTAGCCCCGTCATAAAATTAAAAGACATCTCCCTAACCTTCCTTAGTCCTTGATAATGAAAGAAGAACATATTGCAACGTACTTCTTGGACCTTTAAGAAAGAACTAAATTTCTTTTGATCGAGGACTGAGCATATGCATGAAAGTGGAAATATAACCAAAGATTCCAATGATGAAAAGACAGTCATCTAGAAGAGTAATCCAAGCAAATTCAAAGAAGCATTAATTAGTACATACACTATATGTTTTAATTTATGTATCTTAGTTTGACGGAATACGAAGTTTAAAAAAATATTAGAAAACGTTTAAATTTTACTGTCTTAAACTAAGGTGTGTGTAATGCGCTAAAATACCTTTAAATCTTGTGGTATTGAATATATTATATGGATAATTGGAGTTAAAAATTTATTAAATATAAAAAAAATATTCTTTTTTAAATAAACTAAAAAAGAAAATAAGAAACATAGAATCTCTTTTAAGAACGACATGTAGTAGTGACAAAATGGTTAAAAGAAAACAGTTAAATACCATATTATCCACTAAAAATGGGTTGGATAATGAACTTTTTAAAAACAGGTCAAATATGGATAAGAACCATATTATCCATTTATAAATGGATAACCAATGAGTTTAACTTTTATATTTGTAAAGCCTCAAATTGGAGGTTTCTCGAGTTTGAGAGACTAAAAATTCTCCCAAAATTAATCATATTAAAGAAGTCATGGATAATATGGTTACCTATATTATTCGCCGGTTAACTATTTTTTATCCGTGTTAAATATAAATCGGATGGAGTAATTTATCCATTTTTTCATTACCTGTTTTCGACCCGTCCCACATTTGTCACCCCTAACCACATGCATGCATGCGTTCTATTTTCTAGCTGGAAACCGCACTCACAAGAAGAAGAAAACAGAGAAGTCAATGGATACTCACTTATCTAAGATATATATATATATATATACTCTAGCTTGTAGCATCTTTTAATAATCATATCATATCTTCACATCACCAATTTCCATGGGAAAAATTCTGCGCTTCTAATTACTACTCTTCCCCTTTTCTTCTCTCGACTTTTAGCGGATTCCCTTTGAGAGCTAGTACTAGTATAAAGAAGTTATATATGTTAATTCCCTTTCTTATTTTACTTTAGTTGAACTTTGAACGTGCAAAATCAGCTGGAATTGGCCTTTAATTTATAGTCAAACTTTCACAACGTTCTGATCCAGAAAATGTATAGGATAGGGAGACATACTTTAAGTTCATACACAACTCATTCATTGAACAATAATAAATGATGTCGTGCTATAATTTCATATATTTTGACGTTATTTACCCTACATGCTTGTTGTTTAAATGCTAATTTGTTCGACAATTGCGCTTAATAGAGTTTATTTCACGTGTAGGAATGCTTGGACATGAATTGGAGAAAAGTTGCACAAAATAGTACCTCAAAGCTACAAAATGGAACAATAAAAGAAGACGTGCAAGGCAATGAAAAGTCACGGCCATCGATAGTGCAAGGTATTGTCCAGGGCACTGTCATTGGCGCCCCAGACAATGCCTCGCGCAGAAACATTGGCGCCATAGACAGTGCCTCGCGCCGACGATACTATCCGAGTCAATTTTATTTCCTCCTTAGTTTTGGACATGGACACGTTAATCCTACCTTATAAATACCTCTTAAAGTTATTTTTTTAGAGAGGGTGGACGTTTTTAGAGAGGGGATTCGACCCAAGGAGGCTAGAACACACTAGGAGCAAGGAGGAGAATTCTTCTACGAGTTTTTCACTTCCATCTTCCTATTTTCATTATTAGTTATGAATTCTAATATTGTAGTTTTGCATACTATTATGAATAGCTAATTTGTTATCTAGGATTTTGATGGAACCTTTTGTAAGACAAATTCTCGTTATGTTTTTATATAATTGAACTGTTAGATTTCTCTACTTGTTCAACTACGTTTTTACTACTGTTGATTGAATGGCCATCAATTGACTGTGCCAATTTAGTGTGTATTGCTTGAAAGAGGGTACATATTTAGGTCGTTGTCGAACAATATCACTCCTAACATATGTAAGAGATCAATACAGAGGGTTTAAAGACAGGATTAGAGATAACGAAACCTTGGTGCGATCGTAGTGCCAACTAGCGTAGTTCGAGAGAATATGTCTAGTAAATTGTGGTAGTTGCTCGAGAGAGAATTACGACACCCGAAGTACTCACGATCGGTAGAGAATACTGAGGCGAAATTATAGAAGACGTAGCGGGAAGGATTCCGACAATTGTGGAAGTCATAACTCTAGACCTCCTTAATCTTTTCTCCAACCCGTAGTATCTTTAGTTATTAATCTACTACTTTAATTTGTTAGTTAATTAGATATAAGAGTTTTAATATTTATAATTTAGGAATTTTTCGAGCTTGTCTTCTTAGTAATAGTTAACAGTTGTAGCTAAATCTTAATTCTCTGTGGGATTCGACTTTGGACTCTTAGACTGGATTATATTTGCAGCGTCCGCTTATTATTTTTAGGACTAGAGTTGGGCATTATGAATAAACTTGGCTTTATCCTGTTCAATAAAGGCTCTTGCTGCAACTAGTACACTAGTGATCCACCAGCGCGTTGAGTGATTCTATTAAGAGGTTTTTGACCTTTTGTGCAATAATTTAATCACAAAGTGCAGGGAAATAAAAGTCTTGGTTTGCTAGTGGCTACTTTGTGGTTGGAAATTTTGGCGGATCAGTTGCGGTCATGTGCTTTATATGATCTGTTATATTTATCCAATTCGTGTTCTATATCTCATACTTATCCGATTCATTTAATTTCCTTCAGTTTTTAGCATGCTGAGCCTATATTCTTTTAGTTGCACCACCTATACAATTCAAACTGTTGAGTCAATTCCAACTTCTCATAATTTTGATCATAAAATAAACATATCTATGAGAAGGTGTAGACATTGTACAATTGCTTCAACGAACCTTTCTCGGAAGCAATTGTACAATGTCTCTATAGCTAATTATGTTCTGACAAAGGTATCATATGTATCAACTGATACAAGAGTGTGAAAATTCATCTAAAAGGTATCATATTATACAAAAATCTGGTGTTTGGTCTAGGTGCTTCTGTGATTGTTCTTGACCTACCTAAAAAATGGTCCATATATACTTGGGGCTTCTTAACCGGTCTTTCACTCGGAGAGATTATTTCTGCTTTACTAAATTTTTGTATTAACTCTTCTATGTCTTTAGTTATTGACTTTTTTTCTTTAATAATTTTATCTAATTTTTGACTTATTTCTAAAAGTAATATATCGGGTACTTTACATGCCCTATCGTTCACATGACTTTAATAAAATATTCTTCTTTATTTGTCCTCTTCCTGAATTATTGATCTTATCTTCTAACACACATCATTTCTTCAGCCTATTCTTTTTTCCAAATCTCCACATTTTTGTCTTTTCTTTTCTACTATTCTTAGCTTTATTTCTTGTTATTCTTTTTTCATGTGTCCAAATTTTGGGTGTATAATATATTGAACTGACCCATTTTAAAGCAATTATGAGTCAATGGGGCTACACATCATGGTTTCTGTGATTCTAAAGGTTATTAATTTTTGTACGTGATCAATACAAGCTAAGGTGGGAAAGCAATTAGAGTATTACTACTATTAGCTACGCGGGGCTAGGACTTTACTGTGGTCAGCTCTATAGCCAATATATTCGAGCCATATATGTTTGTCCAATACATTTAATTTGAAAGCTGAAATCACATCAAATTTTATCTCATGATTGGGTAATTAGATAGAAATTTGACCAAGAGCGGTTTGCGTGTGGTTCTAAAGGTTTTCCATTTTCCATACATGAAATTAGCTACACAGTAATTTGGGGGTTGGGACTTGTGGCGGTGTGCGGTCATTGGTCCACACTCTATTCCACTAGATGTTTATCCCATACATTTCTTTTACCAAGTAATTAGCATTTACTAGAGAGGACAAATGAAATGAGCCACATAGAAAATAATTTACATGGAAAATTCAAGATTCATAAGAGAAGATGAAGAGCTGAAGAGGCAGCAATAGCGACAAATGCTGCTTTACGTTGAAATATAAAATTATGTCTCGGTCCCAATAAGTTAAAGATCGATTATATAAATTATTATTGTAAAAATATTATTTTATTTAGCTTGTCTTAATCTAATAATATATAAAAATTACAAAGGAAAATAACTACACAAAAAATTGGTTTTATATACCCAATTGTACTGCTCGCCGAATACTATCGACTTAGCTTTTGTTCTCCTCTACTCGAACGGCTTGATACTACAGTGAAAAGGACGTTTTCTTTAGCTCAGAATTGTTTTTTTTTTTTACAATAATAATTGAAAATTGGATCCTAAAGTTGAAGTGTGAATATTTTGTTATTTTTCTGGCACGATAGATGAATAAAATACAAATGCATGGCTGAATAATTATTATTCATTTATCCATCTTTTGTCTTAAAGGTAAGCCTGGCAACAACTTATACTAGCCAAGCTACTCGATTAATTCACAGATCCGCCTAATGTTCCAATATTTTCTACTAAGTTTTGGAGCAATGATAAAGTTGTCTTCGTGTGATCTATAGGTCATGAGTTCGAGCCGTGAAAGCAACCATTAATGCTTGCATTAGGTTAGGCTGTCTACATTACATCCATTGGAGTGAGGCCTTTCCTCGAACCATGCGTGAAAATACTTTGTGTATCGGACTGGCCTTTTAGTCCTAAAGGCCTGTCTGGCGAATAGACTACTACGCTCAATAAACATAAAATGGTGGGCCTTCAAATAGAAATTACATTGGGCCATTTGAGTCTATTGAGAAGCAGTTCTTCCTTTTACCTAAATAAAAAGAGTGGGCTTGATATTACCGAGTGGCACAATTCTGAGTAGGTGTCGATTAAATTGTTTAAATTATTTAAAAAAATTCACAATTAACATAGTTTAATCTATAATAATAGGTTAGTTATCGATTTTATCCGGTTATCAGATAATGATTCTCATAAAAATATTATAAAGATGACCTGATTGTTTGTTCAATAATATCAACAGGAAAAACATAATCAACACGAAAGGATATCTCTGGGATTTTGGTGCATGTTACCATGACTAAGTAACAAATGTTTACCCCGTAAGCAACAAACTAATGCAGTTGGAACGAAAACTTGACATAAAACCAAATATAAAGTTGAAAAGTTCAAATGTTTTTTTTTTTTCATTAATAAGCTGCAGTTGCGCAATGATACAAAAAACTTCACCCAACTGCAGTTTCATCCTTAAAGCCTGTCTATATATATATATATTACTAGTACTGTAAACCTAATGGGAGTAAAACCAGACGACTATAAAAAACGCCTTGTATTAGGGAACGACGATCCCTTACCTAGCTCCCATTCCTTCATTCTTTCCCATCTATGCCGATATATATACATTGATTATAAACTTATGCCAGCAAAATCTACACTGAGGAAAGATCCCCTCTTCTCGCCAGCCGAATCAGAAAAGATAAAACTTCTGATGGATCTCGCAGCGAGTAAGATGCCAATGTGTCCCTTGGATTACTAGACACTATAATAGGATACCCTTGTCCTCTACACTTTAGTACCTGCACAATGCAGTTCAAGAACGAACTCGCATCACTACATTATTATGTTGTACAAACACAACATCTAAAGCAGAAATTTGGATTTTAAAAAAATGAAAACATTGTGTATACATACAACTATAGTAAGATCACAATTAGAGAGAGAATCATATATACCTTAAAAGCATCTTCGTCAGTTCTGTCATCCCCTATGTAAATTGGGAGAACATCACTTGAATTTGCAAATCCTAGAGTTTCAAGCAAGTAAACCAGAGCATCCCCTTTATTCCACTTAATTGATGGCCGTATTTCTATGACTTTCTTACCCCTTGTAAGATGAAAACAGGGGTACTTCGCAACTACTGCTTGTACTTTCTTTTCCAGCAACCCGAAATCCTGAAAATTAAGTTAAGATTTGAAATACTTGATCTGCACATGATTTGACAATTTCTGGAAATAAAAGATCGATAGTGTATATCTAATTGGACTTGTACCTCTTGTAAGACATGCCGGTAATGTACCGAGATGCAGAACCTGTTGTCCTCAACCAGAGCTCCATTTATCTCCGAAGTTGTTTCCTCCAATTCGTTCAACATCTGCCATATACAAAAACATTTTGTTGAATAAAAAGTAAGATGCAGCTGGAAATATGTGTACTCCAAGTTATTGCAAAATCAACAACATGATGCTTTATAACAAGACTGTTTAGGACGCGTTAAATTACAAATTAATAGCTTCATACACAAGTTGAAGTGTTAGCCAACCTTTTCAATTGAAGGCAGAAAGTCCTGAGCAGGCTGGAAGACAGTGAGTTCATTCCCCTACAATTTATTGCCGACATAGATAAGTATATATAAGTATAACTATAAGGAATCAACCGTTCTGGGCCAAAATATGTTTAAGGAAAGAGGAAAAACCTTTTTATCAAGGGCCTTGCTTTGATACTTTCCATCATAGGAACTGGCCTGAATTGCAGGTCCCATTATGTCCATTCCATGGCTGCCCGCATAGAATACCTCATCTAACTTCACAAATCCATAAACCTAAGCATACAACATCAAACAAAATAAATAAGATATTAACTATTTTTTCATCAAATCAACTGACTCAAGATCAAGAAGGTACTATAGTTTTTACCTTCTGTCGACTTCTTCCACTTATTATAGCCGTCGGATAAAGCCTTGCAACTTCACGTACAGCTGAACGCATCTGCATGCAATACATGCTATTAGAAGGTCGAGAAATAGATCAAAGGAGGAATGCAACACGGTTAATTAATTACCAGATCAGACATGAAGGCACTGTCAGGATCATTCACAATTGGAGATAGAGTACCATCATAATCTAAAAACACGACGATACGTTTCCCCTTTGCTGCACCTATCATTTCTTGGAAGGAGCTCAATGCTGAAGGGTGCTCTTTCTGAAACAAAAGCTTATATGTGAGACTCTATCTAAAGTTAGGGTCAATAACAATGAAGAAAAATTAGTAACAATGGAATAGTTTGTTTATTTTGCTTTCCTATCTTCGTGAATCAATGTCATGACCAAAAACAGTGTCATACCAGCTTAAAGCAATTCTATGTCCCTGCTTGTAACTAATTCTATCACATCTATAATGCAAATTCTACCACTAGCAAGACTAAATTTTGTTTATTATTCTATCATACCTCCATAATCACGTATCAGCAAAATATTTAAGTGAGCATAAAAAGTGAGCTACTCACCAACCAGGACATGTATTTGACATCAGCACAAAGGGACAAATCAGACTTTGAATCTTTCGGTTCTCCTGCATTGGGCTCCGTCTTGTTAGGCTTAGTAGCTTTTGAAATGGGCTCAATTCTTGGAGTTTTAGCCAGCTCATTCTGGAAGCCCATCGCCTGGTATAGCCACCTTTTCAAATTTTCTCTCATCTTGCCGTATAAAAGTACCCAAAGGAAATTGCTTTATAAGCTTAGGGGAGTTTTGAAAAGCTGACACAAAAGTTGTATAATCAATGGGCTTGCAAGGACCCCAAGTAATAGACACAAAAGTTGAATTGTTGGCTTCAAACCAGAAAAGGAAAACTATTGTCAGCCTTTTAATTGGAAAAACAAAAAGCATTTTTCTCATTAAAAATAGCAAGTACAGATTAATAAATACGAAAAGAAATTTACATATCAAATTGTCTTCGAATATGCGCAGATTTTTATCAGATGATAATAAAGTGAATTTTATTTTGCGTCTTCATTAACGCAACACTTCATTATTATGATCCACATTTTTCCTTGCGTGTGGAGGTATTTTTCTGGCTTTTTCCTCGACACCATCTTCAAGAAGTTTAAATGAAACTTACTAACGACAACTGTGCCTTTTTATAACCCGACAAACAATAGAATTGCGTTTATGTTTGTTTTTAAATAATATCAGCTAGTATTTGCAAAGAATAAATTAACGGCTGATTCTGTACGAGTCCCTGGGTAAAAAAGGATGAAGAATAAGGAAATGGTGGGTCGAAATTTATCTGGAAAAACAACGCGAAAGAACGACGAAAGCCCAAATCATTTATTTTTGAACAGTAGATAAAGAAAAGCATTAAGTCAAAATGGAAAACTCCTCGACGAAGGAATATTAGGACCATGAATCCCGCAAAATAATCAATATAAACTAGAGTTGCAATCCCATATAATTAGGAACAAGGCAAAGATCACAAGAACCTAAGAATACTTTATTTTTTATCACATATTTAACATGGAAGATGTTAGGTGCAAGTAAATGGTTAATATAAAATAATAGAAGTAAATAGCAAAGAAGTTGAGATTGTATAAAATAAAAATAAAGTCCTTGTCAAAGCTTATCAGTGTGACAAATAATTTGAAACATAGGATATTAGGTAGGCAAAAATCATTAATACATGTGTAAGTAAATGATTAGCACAGATTCCTCAGGAGTTAACAAATGTCGTTTATTAAAGAAAGGTCGCTATAACAACAAATTTGATTTGAATAGAAGTGACATAAAATAAAAACAAGAACAAGACAAAGGAAACTAAAAAGAGATGGCATTAATCATTAATCATTAATCATTAATCAAATATTAAAGTCAGGTTCGGTGACTCAACGCTACATGGCAACATTAGAAAAGTTTTTTAGAGCTGAGGTCTTAATCAAACTGAGTCAGCAAACACCGACAAAAAATTAATGGAGTTCTCGAATAGTATAAGAATAAGACTATCATGCGTTAATACCGTTGGCTTTGCTCTAACTACCAACTTCTACGCTTTCTATGGTTGCCAACTGTTTCGGAAACTAAAATTTTAATCCAGCCATAGAGCCACCACCCAATCCTGCTTTTCAATTCCATGTGTCTAAAAACTACAACGAGAATATGGAAAAAATATGTACAGACAGATAGCTCCTTAACACACCTCTATTAAATTTCCTCACATGATGAATTGAAGCATTCCAATGACAAAGACGCAAACCTCCAAAAGAGACTAGGGAGTAAATGAGTGTGTGAAGAAGCGTATTCAGGATTTGAAAGTGAACGAGGCACCACTGTTGAATTAAAATTTGAGCAAATGATGGAGTGAATTGAACCGAGATAGTGCACTAAAAGTCAAGTTGTGCCCCCAAACAGACCAATGCAGCTGCCTAAGATTTGAGTCTTAGTTTGCCAAATCAAAATATATACATATAAAAATACATTTTTTCGAAATTATTGGGTCCGGTAACCCTCTACTCTAAGGGTAGGTCCGCCTTGTGTGAGGCAGAGAGCGCGATAAAAATAAAAAATATTTTTTGAGATAAACATAAAACAAGTTGGTTTGACGAAATGATAAGCTGGTGAATATTTGGGCATCAAATTAGAAATAAGTTTGTACTTACATCATTTAAAAGGAAGCAGGGTACGTAATTTTTAATCTAAAAAGATAGTTAAAGATAACCCTGCACATTATACAAAGTATAAATTGACGACTGAGACCAACATTGGAAATAGTTTTCAGCGAATGCAAGCGAGATTTCATTCTAAAGTTTAATTCTATAATCATTAATTGCTACTAAGACAAAATTATCCCTCGACAGAAAATCTAGTGTTTAAGTTTGTCAATTTTCAACCCTGCATTAATATCTAAGCCTCTGCAAGAAATAACATAAACAATTCAATCAAAATTATGACATAGCGCGTCAACCCCCTAAAAAGAACTACTCCGGAGTTTATTTTACTATTTGTAGTAATACAGAGGAATCCTAAAAATAAATCATCTTTACCCCAGTTTATTTCTGACCTCTTCAATCTCATCCTATCTATTGAGTTCTAGGACCCAACAGAATGTACTCCCCGGCCACTATCTTTGCTTCTCTTTTTCTACTTTTGGTGTAGAAGGAGCCACCACCACTTTACCTTCATAATTCATGCGACCCACAAAATTACCAACTAAACATTCTCGTGCATGTACAATCACATGAAACTGGACACAAAAACCAGTAGATCCTTGCCACGTAAAAAAACTAAGAAGTGTAGAAAATGAAGGGCATCTGCACTTTATTTAATTATTAGTAAAAGAAGGTGGAGTAAAGAACGAGGTGGTGATTTGACTTGTGAAAGCATGTGTGTGTGAACAAGAAACTGAAACTGAAGGCAAGAGTCTTAGGACCATTTTTCAACTACATAAAGAGGTTCAAAACGACAAAGATTATTTACGTGTCACCAACAGGGAGGAAAAGAACATCCGGAAGGTCGGGCACTTCAGGATTTATAAACTCGACACATTAGGATACCCTTTTGGACAAGGCTTAAGAAACTGACTAATTAAAACTATAGGAGTATTTTTTTTTTATGGATGTTACAAAAAGGGACACACATGGGACGACGACTACGACTTCGACGACTCTTAAGAAGTCCAGAGAAACTACCTAGAAGTAGAACATAATCTAGAATAATGATAAGTATATATTCAACTAATATATTGGACAAAGTCCAAAGTGCTATTAATATTTTAGGTAAAAAATGAGTGAGTAATCAACATAGTAATTGAAGGAAACATAAAAGAAATTAGGTGTTGGGATGTATCACTTAATTTATCAAATATTTAACGACTTTCTTGCCAAGAAACACGGTGTTATGTTAATAAAATTTGTGATCCAAATACTTTATATAGAGAAGAGTATCAGAACTACAATGAGTAAATCCAATCCTAGCTGGTCAATTCCTATTTCTCCAAGTTTTCTTATTTAGCACCAGCACTGACAATCTCACACGCAAAATACTATTAAAACTAGTATGAGTTCAGATCTAATATGAGTTAAATTTTATTGAGATTTTGATATAAATTTATGTTTTATATCGAAAAGACTAGACTGCAATCGCCCTGTGTTGTAGTCCCCATAGCAGAGCAAGAAACCCCCAAAAGAGTTAAATTTTCACATCCACCCTCTCGCATAAAAAATGTCCAAAATCTATCTTGTTAATTAAATCCAATGCATCCTAGCTACCAATATTAGTAATCTCCTAACAACTGTTATACAGCTACTGCGATTATAGTGGAAGGTTTATTCATGAAAAGCTACATCCAGCAAAAAAGGATATCCAAAGGGTCGGCAACTGGGGCCCGAATTCTTAATCTCTACCCGCCGCCGACTAAAAAAGCCCGGGGCTTAACTGAAAGTGCAGTCCAGTCGTTGCTTTTCATAAAATACGTGTTATCAAAATCTAGGCTATTTAGCAAAAATGGAAAGATCTAAAACTAGATTTGTACTTAAGTGGGCCTCCTGGGTCAAAAAATGGATCCTAGCCCAGTTAATTTAGTGGGCCCTATAAAATACACGTGTACAGTGCACATACCACACGTAACTGCCGGTAAAGTAACCGAAAAAGTCTTGAAGTAGCGAGTCTTAACACTACTCTTAGCGCGTGATATCAACGCCAACATTCGGGAGGTTCAATCGAGCGACTACAATTCACGCGCTTAAGGTAGTGGGAACTCAATTTGGTCCTCCGGTAAAAAAGAAAACGAACACCAACCGCTTTTTCGTTTGTTCGTGCCCTCATAAATACCACTTTTAGTCACTCAAATAAGCCGTAAATCACTAGAAAAAAACCACTCCTACTTCATATCAAACAAAAATAAAATGAAAAAACAAACAAAACCAAAAAAAATAAAATAAAAAACAAAATCAATGACCTCAACGCTGGCACCTGAGAATGCCACCGCCATTGACGACGACAGCAATATCAGAAATTTTATAAGACGATGATCATAAATTTTGTACACCGATGATATAACATCACAATTATAACAACTTAGAGAAATTAAAAAAAAATTGCATGAATTTAATAAAATTCAAAGGAAGTGATCAGGCCAGAGATTCATTCAATGACGGGAATGAGAGAGATGTGTAAATCTGTAAACATAAGAAAATTAAAACGAGTTTAAAAGAAAATTAAATGAGAGAAAGAAGAACAAAAAGAGGACTTACATGCAAAAAAATGGAGAAACTGCTGGAGAATTGGAGCAGCTGTTGCTTTTGAGCAAGAAACTAAAATTGGAAGAGAGAGAGAGAGAGAGAGAGAGAGAGAGAGAGAGAGAGAGGGAGAAAAGGGAAGGAATTAAGCATAGGATGGGAGAGTTTATATAGATGGTGGAAGCGTTTGAAGGGTTTTGTTTGGTGGGGTAGGGGGTAATTTTACTAAAATGACACCGGGTATTATTTATTACCCCTATCAATGTCAATAGTGTTAATTTAATAATCTAGATTATACGGTATCGCAAAATTAATGGTCTTGCCCTTTAATAATACTATAATGTTTAGGAAAAGAAATTATTATACCAAGATTAAGAAAATTTTGGAATTGTTAATTAGTTTAGATTATTAAGTACTAATCTTGGTGTAATTAATAAGAGGTTGAAGACAGGAATATAGGACAAGTACATTAGTGGTATTTTACATTTGTTTATTAACATTTGAACTTGACTAAAAAAAAAGGAGGAAAGTGGGAAAAGGTGTATACCGGTTTATATTAACTGGTACAACTGCACACTGCCCTTCTATCTATGTCTCTCTTACGCATGCTTCATGTTTTGAATCTCTGCCTTTTCCTCTTTTATTTTTTTTTAAAAAAATACAAAAAGTGTAATAGGAGTAACTATTTTTAGTGTCTAACAGAAAAATTGGTCTTATTTATTCAGATTACAATTTTTTTTAGTTGATTTGATACACGTACAATAATAAATACATAATCTTGTATGGATCAAGAGGTCACAATTCAAACAGTAGTACTATTAGTTTGAATCAGACTCATCGTAGATATTTGATTCTTCATTTAATTAATCTTGCTATATATTTCATGACATTGTAGATATCTCTTAATACCATTCTCATACATAGGTCATGATTGTATCAATTTTTATTGTTAACTTCTTACTATAATACATTCAAGATTTTTGGGGTGGATTTGCACAAAAGTTTCTAGCGTGTAAAAGCGTGATCTTAGAATATAGCAATGGCCTATTGTAACATGAGCATCTATGCTCCATATGTGGGCCAACCACGCATCTCACACGCTAATATTGTATTTACTAGATCCATAAATATGTAATTAACTCGTCTAACTTGTCCAAATTAGGTATTACTTTAAGGGTTAAATAAAATATGTGACCTAATTATCTATTCAGAAACATTAGGTCAATTTGGACTATATTACTAACCAAAATAAACCATAAGACAATTTTATCAAAGAAAATAAAGATAAAAAATGATTTTAAATATTGGATATTAAATTACTTTATCAAATAGTAAATCATTTTTAAGCAACTCAATTATATATCTATACTATATTAAAAGCACAAAGTTCCTTAGTAAAAAATATCGTCTTTTTACCCTTTAAAAATAAATTTCACGTTGGACAAGATTGTAATTAAGCTACTTTCTTAATATTTAAAAATTTAAAATCTACTAAATTTTTTTAATTAAATTATTCCGTATTTGAACTATGTATGTCCTATAATGCAGGGTTTAAAAAAACATTATGCGAATTATAAGGAATCAACATGTAAAAAACATTCCAACAAAGTAAACTAATATAATTACATAACTTCTTTAAATTGTTTTGGACTTTCAAAAACTTTTTAGTTCCCAACAACAAATGATACAACTTTGAAGTCAAGTATGAATAAATATGCTATTTCGACTTTTCATTTGTAGACTTTAACTAGCATTTAATGATAGTATAAATAAATATAGATAAATAGATAATACACTTTCATATAATTAATATTTGAACTCCTTTATATTTTCTCTTCATTGTTTTTTTCTAATTATTAAGAAACTACACACAATGAACAAATAATTAAGTATTTCCTCTTTTATATTTCCCCCGTTCCAATTTAAGTGAACTTGTTTGACTGAGCACGGAGTTCAAGAAAAAATGAAGATTTTTGCAATTTGTGGTCCTAAACAAGTCAAAATAGAGTATTTGTGTGGTTATAAAAGTTTCTCATTAAGGGTAGAATTGTAAGTTTAAGCAAAATTATTTCCAAATTTAGAAAGGGGTCATTCTTTTTGGAACGGACCAAAAAGAAAATATGTTCAAATAAACTGGAATTGAGGGAGTATATATTATTAACTTAGTTTATTGTAAAATATTAACTCTAACAATTATCATCTTTATACTATACACTATCGTTATCAATTTTTTTTCTTGATTTAGGCCAATCTTCATTCCAAATCTCTAAAGAGTTAAACATTTAATTTTTAAATATGTACTATAACTTGATAAGACTTTAAAGAATCTTGATAAAAGTATTTATGCCTAAGTGTTTGTTTTTAGTATTTGGTCACAAAATTAACAATAAAATTCATAAAGAATCCGAGGATTTATGTGGAGAACAATTTTTCCTATATTGAGTTAGCTAAAATAGATTAACATTCATCATTTTCAAGAACATACAATTTTTATAAAAAAAATTTATAACCGAAAAAACATTGCTTAAATAATATTGGTAGATAAATAGAGTGACCACTGTTTACCCGAAAAATCGGATAACGTTAAATTTAGATATGGTTATAAGGGTATGCGAATTCCTTTGATATAAAATGACAATACAGGTATTTTTGCTATAAAATGGGAATGATGGACGGGAAGACTGAAATGAGTTAGAAAAACAAGCACAATGAAATCTTAATGTATCTTGGAGGACCTGTCTCTATTGCAGTCTATCCCCTTTTTATAGTAGAAGATCACTGCTTTATCTATAACAATATAATAAAATAATACATATAGTGGAGTACCCATGATGGTTTGTCTCTTCCTTGATTCTCGTCAAGATTCTTTCCCTCGGTATGGTTGTAACGGCTCTTGTCTGCGAGCTTGACACTGGCTCGAGCTCGGTGTTAGATCGAACCCCCAGACTTGGTTCGAGCTCGGTTTTGCCTTGGGGCATCGATATTCGGGGCCTGTATCGATCGGTGTTGCCCCGTAGTCCGATTCGGACACGGGCTCGATAATGATATCGAATTTTATCGTTTATAGCTCGAAGCTCGACGTCCCTACTTCGGAATTCGTCCGAGCTTGTCATGTGGATACCCTTCGATTAAAACGTCATTGTCTCGACCGGTCTTTATGACTGAGAATCGGTTTTGACCGCATACAGATAGTCCCCTCATTTTTCTGAAAGGATGTGGCGAGGAACGATACGATTTTCCTGCGGCTCGATCAAATTTATGCTGACGTCTCTATCGAACCCGATCTTGACGTATGTGATAGCTTTCCCATCGACTCGGTTTTACCAAAGCATTTAATGTGTGTCAGATGGTGGTCGGCCACCGCTGATACCAAATCGTCATGCCTTAGTCTATAAATAGTCTTTCCATACAACCTTTACCACTTTTGCGCCTTCTCTTCTTCCAAACTTTCTTATTTATCCTCTCTATTTCGCTGCTATGGGGCCGCCCATACTAGAATTTTGGTGCTGTCTTTTTATTCACCTTCCTTTGCACTCTTTCCTTTTATATCAATGGCGAAAACTTCCAAAAACCGTACCTCAGAAGAAGAAAGCTTCTTCCTCACGGCCGTCTGATGATAAGGCGCCGGTGGAGCCGTCAGTTGATGACTATGTTCCTGGCTCGTGCACTTTGAAGACCGATTTTAAGGTGGAGAATCCTTCCTCCGTTCCGAGTCGATGTGAACACGTATCGATGTATACGTGCTCTATAACGGAGGATCACCTCGAGGCCATCCGAAAAGACTGCAACTGGGGTTCCGAGGTCGTGTTGCAAATTTCATCTTCCGATGAGAGTGTTACCACTTACGTGGAGGGTTTTTAAGTGTTTATACTTATCCCTTCACACTGGGACCCGTCGACCCGGTGATTATTGATTTCTGCAAAAGGTATCAAGTCACCCTTGGCCAAATTCATCCCTCTCTATAGCGTATAGTGATCTTTTTGCGTTTCTTCTCTATCAAAGCCGGGGGTTGGATTTTTCTCTGAATCACCTCATACGACTGTATCAGCCTCAGATCTTTCGAGGACTAATCAGACTCCATCGTCGGGCATCGAAGGCTTTGATGTCGAGCATCGATGAAGATAAGGATCGGGGTTGGATGGGTCGTTATATTCGAGTGAGGACCCGTGATCTCATTCCGGAGGAGAAGATGCCATTCCCTGAAGAATGGAATTTTGACCGTAAGTGATTTTTATTCACTTTTCATGTCCTTTTTCGATTTTTTCTGATGTCCTTCCCTGATGTTGAGCTGCCCCTTGGATGCCACAAGCGGTGCCTGACCTCGAGGACTGGGTTCGGAAGTTAGCCTCGACCTCCTCTTACGCCGAGCGCGCTTGGCGTGATTTGGCAAAAGGCATATAGGAGGCCAAGAACCATGGTGAGGTTTACTTCTTGTTTCCTTCAAAGTATTCTTTGTGTTTTATTCGTTACCGATTTCCTTTTGTGCAGGCGTAACCAGGGATGCCTCTTTGAGGCCTTCGAGCGGTGAAGAAGGAAACAAGTCCCAAGTCCCTAAACAGGGGGAAGATAAGAAGCGAAGAGCTTCCTCTTGGTCAGAGGACCCCAAGCCCAAAACTCGAAGGGTGAGGAGAAAAGTAATTGCCCTTTCGATTGACTCGGTCCAACGACTGAGAGAAGAAGAAGAAAATAGCTCCTCGGCTTTGGTAGTCCGATCTACGGAGGCCATCGAGGTTGCAAGCGCTCCCGAGCCGATGGTGGCTGTGACTGCCGGCGTTGTTTCCGAAGACCTGAGTCTCGACCGGAGTACTCCGAGTGATTTGCTCGGGGATATGACAATGGGTCATTTGCCTTCTCTTCCATCTTTTTCTGAGGAGGCGTTGAAGGAAGCTCGAGAGTTGAAGGCTCCCGATATCGGCGAAGGCTCTGGTACAGGGGATCCTTTTAGAGATTGTTTTACTGGAGTCGACGATGGTTCCGATATTGGTGACGCTTCTTTTTTATTAGAGGAGGCTCAGCGTTTCATTACTCGGGTAATGATTCTTCCATACTTGGTTTCTTTGTTCTTTTCCATACTTGACTCGTGTTTCTTACTGTGCAGGTCATTAGCAGGTTTCGAGTCGATCTTAGCCAGTGTGAGGCCGGGCTCCGGAAGGTCTCAGGTGAGAGAGATGCCCTGCGGCTTCTTTGCACCCAAAAGGACGAGGCTATAAAGGACCTCCAAGCGGATTTGGCTAAGGTCCGTGAAGAAGGGGTCGAGCTCGATAAGCAGGTGAGCCTCGTTCTGTCAAAGTATGGGTCTGACTCAACCATGGAAGTTAACCCTTCGTTGTCTCAGTTGCAGCAAAAGATCAAAAAAATCGGGTTACTTCGAGAAGAAGTCGATCAAATCCGAGCTGAATGCAATCGGTGGAAGGAGACCCTAGACCGCCTGGCAGCGGAAAAAGAAACCATCTTAACAAAATTATTATCGGTCGACGTTCAACTTCGAAGTGCCAAGCAAAAGGGGTCGGTTCAAGCTAAGAAGATCGTGGAGCTTGAAACACAACTTGCTGAGGCTAAGGCGGAGGTTGAGTCGTCGAAAGTCTTGGCGGATAAGTCCATTGCTGTATATCGGGCTGATGCTGAGGCTGCTCAGATGGAGGACCGGGAAGCGGCGAAGACCGCCGATACTCGAACTCATTGGGTTGCCGAACTTGCCAATTGTAGGTCTCGGAGGGAGACCCTCGAGGAGATACACGCTCGAGGTTTCAACCTTACCGAAGATGTAAAAAAGGCAAAAGAGCTCGAAGCAGAAGCTAAAGCCTTGGCTTCTGATGATGATGATGATGATGGTAGCAAAAGTGGATCCGAGGACGGGGAAGAGCTCGACCAGGAAGCTTAATTTCTAATTCTTCATGTTTGCAATTTAATCACGTAGGCAATTTTTGTTTATATATGTATAACGAGGTCGACTCTTTTTTGTTTTGTGAAGACTTTTGATCGAATGTTGACCTTTTAGTCTCTCTGATCGATTAGATTTGTAGCCCCTGGGTTTGCTTGTTGAGTCGATGATTCAAACTTTGAAGGAACATAATCCGTAGGTGTAATGTACTGGTTGAGTTAATGTAAACTCAGAGTAAAAGTAGCTTATTAGCCGTTGAGTGAATGTTTTGAACTTGAAATATTGTAGCCCGTAGGCGTAATGGTCGAGTGAGTGCTTGTTCGAACTCGAAATAACAGTAGCCCGTAGGCTTAATAGTCGAGCGAATGTTTCGAACTCGAGATAATGTGGCCCGTAGGCGCAATGGTCGAGTGCATGTTTGCTCAAACTCAAAATAAGGGAGGCCCATAGGCTTAATAGTCGAATAAAGAACTCGAGATAATGTGGCCCGTAGGCTTAATGGTTGATTGAGTGCTTGCTCGAACTCGAAATAACAGTAGCCCGTAGGCTCAATAGTCGAGTGAATGTTTCGAACTCGGAATGTCGTAGCCCGTAGGCGTAATGGTCGAGTGAATGTTTCGAACTCGAGATAATGTGGCCCGTAGGCGCAATGGTCGAGTGAGTGTTTGCTCGAACTCGAAATAACAGTAGCCCGTAGGCTTAATAGTCGAGTGAATGTTTCAAACTCGAGATAATGTGGCCCGTAGGCGTAATGGTCGAGTGAATGTTTGCTCGAACTCAAAATAAAGATAGCCCGTAGGCTTAGTCGAGTGAATGATTCGAACTCGAAGTAATGTAAGTAGCCCGTAGGATTAATATTCGAGTGATTATTTCGAACTCGGAATGAAAGTAGCCCGTAGGCTTAATTTTGGTTGCACAATAAATCTCAAGTCATTTCACATGTGTTTATGTTTGGGCCAGTCTATATGAGCATGGTTCATTTTGAGCATTTGGCTCTTACAATTTTTCCTGTTGGAACCCTATTGTTGTGAGATGACTTTCTTGCATCTGAACTCGATGTATTTGAGGGCCTTGATGCCCCCCCGGTATTCGAGGTCAGTTGGAAAGAGGCCTCGAATATTGTCAAAAGTGTAGCACGATCGATGGTTGCCTCATTAAAAACTTTGCCAAAAAACCTATTTGGGAGAAAACCGGTCTAAGGGAAAAAGAGTGCAACACGTGCTTTTAAGCGATAGATCTTCTTCAGCTCTTGTTCGGACTTCTGCATGGGTCAGTTAGATGAATATGAAAAGGTCGTACCTTAGCAGTAGTACTGTTTTAGATGTGATACATTCCAGCTGCTTGATAGCTGTTTGCCGTTTATGATGCCGAGCCTGTATGATCCTTTTCCAACGTTCTCAAGCACCTGCTATGGTCCTTCCCAATTTGGTCCTAATTTTCCTTCCTTTGGATTCCGAGTATTGATGGTGACTTTTCTTAACACTAAGTCCCTGGGCTTGAAATGGCGAAGTTTAGTTCTTCGATTATAATACCTTTCGATTCGTTGCTTTTGGGCGGCCAATCGGATGAGGGCAGCTTCTCGTCCTTCGTCCGATAATTCAAGGCTGGTGTTCATAGCCTCGTTATTTGATTTTTCTATCATGAATCGAAATCTGGGACTAGGTTCACCGACTTTGACTGGTATTAATGCTTCAGAACCATATACTAAGGAGAATGTGGTCGCCCCCGTACTGGATTTTGACGTTGTTCGGTATGCCCAAAGGACTTCGGGCAGGATTTCTCTCCATTTTCCCTTCATGTCGTTCAATCTCTTCTTCAGGTTTTGAAGAATAGTCTTGTTCGTTGATTCGGCCTGACCGTTCCCACTGGGGTGGTATGGTGTTGATAATATCCTCCTTATTTTGTGATCTTCGAAGAATTTTGTGATTTTGCTGCCAACGAATTGCTTCCCATTGTCGCACACTATTTTGGCGGGTATCCCGAATCGGCATATGATATGATCCCAAATAAAGTCTATAACTTCTTTCTCTCTTATTTTCTCGAACGCCTGCACTTCAACCCATTTAGAAAAATAGTCAGTCATAAATAAAATAAATTTGGCTTTACCTGGGGTCAATGGCAGAGGGCCGACGATGTCCATTCCCCATTTCATGAATGGCCATGGGGATGGGACCGAGTGAAGTTGCTCTCTGGGTTGATGGATCATTGGCGCAAACCTTTGGCATTTGTCACATTTACGAACAAATTCTTTCGCATCCTTGCCCATATCGATCCAATAATACCCCGCTCTGATCACTTTTCGAACTAATGTGTCGGCACCGGAGTGATTGACACAAGTGCCCTCGTGTACTTCCCGGAGGATGTAATTGGCATCTCCCGAACCCACGCATACCGCCATCGGTCCATAGAATGTTCTTCGATATAGTGTTCCGTCCGTAGCCAACGTGAATCGAGCCGCTTTAGTCCGTAGGGCCTCGGAATCTTTAGGGTCTGAAGGGAGCTTTCCGTTTCTTAAGTATTCAATATACTTGTTTCTCCAATCCCAGGTTAAGCTAGTAGAATTTATTTTGGCATGCCCATCTTCGATTACCGATCTTGAAAGTTGAACGACAGTCCCCGAGCTCAAATCATCTACCTCGACCGACGATCCCAAATTTGCAAGAGCATCGGCCTTATTATTCCGTTCTCGTGGAACATGCCGTAGGGTCCATTGTTTGAAATGGTGTAAAGTGATAAGCAGTTTGTCCAAATACCTTTGCATCCTACCTTCTCGGACTGCGAAGGTTTTATTTACTTGACTCACCACCATCAAAGAGTCACAATGCGCCTCAATGACTTCTGCTCCCAAGTTTCTAGCTAGTTCGAGACCTGCAATCATGGCTTCATACTCGGCCTCGTTGTTAGTTAATCTGATAGTTTTAATAGCTTGCCTAATAATGTTACCCGTGGGTGGTTTCAAAACTATGCCTAACCCGGACCCCTTCATATTCGAAGCACCGTCCGTAAAAAGGATCCATACCCCAGACGATATACCCGATTTCAAAAGGAGTTCCTTTTCGACTTCGGGTATGAGGGTTGGCGTGAAGTCGGCCAACATTTGAGACTTGATGGTCGTAGGGGGTTGATATTCGATATCGTACCCACTGAGTTCGATGTCCCATTTGGCCAATCGGCCTGATAGTTTGGGCCTATATAAAATATTACGGAGTGGTCAGGTGGTCAATACGCTTATGGGGTGACATTGAAAGTACGACCTTAACTTTCTAGATGCGCTTACCAGCGTAAGTGCCAATTTTTCTAAGTGCGGATATCTAGTTTCCGCTTCTCCTAAGGTCCGACTTATGTTATAAACGGGAAATTGCGTACCTTGATCTTCTTGAACTAGGACACTGCTTACAACGACTTCCAATACCGCCAAGTACAAGTATAGTTTTTCGTCGATTTTTGGAGTGTGAAGCAGTGGTAGGCTCGATAGATATCGTTTCAAATCCTATAACGCTTGTTGGTATTATGGTGTCCAGGTGAAGTCGTTCTTCTTTTTGAGTAGGGAGAAAAATTTGTGACTTCGATCTGATGATCTTAAAATGAACCGGCCTAAGGCTGCAATTCTTCCCGTTAACCTTTGTACAACTTTCACGCTGTCTACGATGGTGATGTCTTCGATGGCCTTGATTTTGTCGGGGTTGATCTCAATTCCCCGATTTGACACCATAAAGCCGAGGAACTTGCCCGAACCAACCCCGAAAGCATATTTTTTGGGGTTGAGCTTCATGTTGTTTTTCCTCAGAATCTCGAACGTTTCCTGCAAATGGGCCAAATGGTCCTCTGCGCGCAGGGACTCGTCCTTTATGAATGCGTGCTTTTCCTCGGACTGGGGCCTTCTTTTTTGCTTCACCGGTCTGAACCTAGGGTTCAAGCTTAGCTGATGCGCCGTTATGTCCGGCGGGATCCCTGTTATATCTAAATGGGACCAGAAAAAATAGTCGATGTTATTGATAAGAAATTGAATGAGTTTTTTCCTGAGTTCGGGGCTCAAACCCGTTCCCAGGTATACCTTTTGTTCGGGCCAGTGTTCGATCAGTATGATTTGCTCCAGTTTCTCAATTGTTGATTTGGTGGCATCGAAATCATCGGGGGTTACGAAGGATCGAGGGATCCATCGGTCATCATCATCATCTTCTTCAATGTTCTGCTTACCTGGCTGGGTCGAAGCCGATACCTGTGATTGCTATTTGGCGCTCTGCTCTCCGATTATGTCTCCTTCTGAACCTGATCCTTTTATCGGCGAAGACGAGGATATTGATTTTGCTTCTTCGACGGAGAACATTTCCTTTGCGTCCGGTTGTTCTCCGTACACTATTTTGACACCTCCCGATGTTGGGAATTTGAGGACCTGGTATAGGGTCGAGGGTACGGCTCTCATGCTGTGGATCCATGGCCTTCCGAAAAGGGCGTTATATCTCATATCACCTTCGATCACGTGAAACTTTATTTCCTAGACGGTTCCGGCCACGTTTATTGGTAGGGTAATCTCGACTTTGGTGGTTTCACATGCCATATTGAATCCGTTTAGAACCAGCGTTGCAGGTACGACCTGATCTTGCAGGCCGAGCTGTTCTACGACCCTCGATCTGATGATATTGGCTGAGCTACCTGGATCAATTAACACACGCTTAATCTTAGTTTTATTCATGAGTACGGATATTACCAGTGCATCATTATGGGGTTGGATGATTCTCTCTGTATCTTCATCACTGAAGGACAAAGTCCCTATGGGTGTATAATCTTGAGTTCGAGATCGCTTTTCCCTCACAATCGATGTTTTAGTGCGCTCGAGGGAAAAGGCTTTTGTATAAAATTTTTTGAATCGAGCCATTTTATCATTGGCGGAGCCCCCGGGATTTGATCGACCCTAGAGTTATACGTTTCCACTTTTTTGTCGTTGGCTTCGACTCGTTTTGTGAGTTCCTCAAGCAATTTAGCAATTTCAGGAGCGCTCCCCGATTCCTGCTCGTTTGATTTCACTACGGCGGGCTCCGTTCTGGGGTTGACTTCTCAAAGAAGTGGATTGGAGTTCGGCCCGCTTTGCATATGAGTTCGGCTCTGCAGCTGAGCTATCGCTGTTTGTTGGGCTTGTAACATTTCGAAAATCATACGCAAGCTGACCCCGATTTCCCCCGTGCTGTAGGTGTCTCGGGCTATGGGTCGAGCACCGCCCTGAACGCTTCTTTTCGGTTCAGAATGCTGATTCGTTTCTAGAGCTATTTGTGAATTGATATCCAATGGTACTTCGGCTCGAATTTCGGGTTCTTCGATACGAGCCTCGTTGCCGTCGTCAGGTAGCCTTCCGGCCTCGAGCGCCAAGTTGTTGGTTTCATCTTGAAGGTCGGCTTCGAGGTCGATAGGTAGAGCCATTTTGAAGTTGTAAGCTGGAGTGTAGTGTAGATTTATATCAAACAATCACTGTTACCCTTAGCCCCACGGTGGGCGCCAAACTGTTTACCCGAAAAATCGGATAACATTAAATTTAGATATGGTTCTAAGGGTATGCGAATTCCTTTGATACAAAATGACAATACAGGTATTTTTGCTATAAATTGGGAATGATGGACGGGAAGACTGAAATGAGTTAGAACAACAAGCACAATGAAATCTTAATGTCTCTTGGATGACCTATCTCTATTGTAGTCTATCCCCCTTTTTATAGTAGAAGATCACTGCTTTATCTATAACAACATAATAAAATAATACATATAGTGGAGGACCCATGATGGTTTGTCTCTTCCTTGATTCTCGCCAAGATTTTCTTCCTCGGTGCGGTTGTAACGGCTCTTGTCTGCGAGCTTGGCACTGGCTCGAGCTCGGTGTTAGATCGAACCCCAGTCTTGGTTCGAGCTCGGTTCTGCCTTGGGGCATCGATATTCGGGGCCTGTATCGATCGGTGTTGCCCCGTAGTCCGATTCGGACACAGGCTCGATAAAGATATCGAGTTTTGCCGTTTATAGCTCGAAACTCGACGTCCCTACTTCGGAATTCGTCCAAGCTTGTCATGTGGATACCCTTTGATTGAAACGTCATTGTCTCGACCGGTCTTTATGACTGAGAATCGATTTTGACCGTACACAAACACAAAGCAAAACATTGATAGTTAATTGCTCAACAAGTTCATAAAGAAGTACTTTACGTAAGTTCTATATCACAATATCAAAATCCAACAGAAATTCCGGGCTAAGAGTAACTGATATGCAGTTACAAATTGGCCATCATATTATTCCGTAAAATAATTTGCACCTCAAAATGACGTTTTTGCCCTTCAATTATGCATCTTGTGTCTCTTCCATTCTCTATTCAGCATGTTTTCATGCATTCTTAAACGTTCTATTTTTTTCTTCCTCTTTTTGCTCTAATGCAGCAGCAGAAATATGACGTATATCTCTGACCAAATAAAAAAAGAAAAGAAATATAACGTATACATTATAATGTAATCTATAGAGAGATTTTGTGAGGAAAAAGTAAATATAGCTAGAGTGATTTTGTGTGGAAAAAGTAAATCAGATTTTGCAAATCTCTCATTTACTAAGCAAGATGACAAGAGAGATAGAGAGGATTGGGGAATCAAGAACTTGGTTTGGTCTATCTAAATATAGAAAAAAGCAAAGGTACTCAGTAAGCATGTGAATGAATAAACTGACGAGCAGATTCATGAATCTTACAAGAGACAAACACCAAGTCGTATAAAAGCATTTATTCCATGACTATCTTCTTATTTCTTTTCTTATCTATCTATGTTTGGTTCTTATTCTAAATTCTAATGAGCAGTACAATTTTTTTTGAAGATAATTATTTACTGTTTCGTTGCTTCTCATGTAGCCTGCTTCATCTGAGTTCCTTCAATTAATGATCTCTAGACCTGTCGAAGGGTTTTTGAACACTAAGTTTTGAATAAATAATATTCAACCTGCAACGAGTTTGATTAAGAGTTCCAAAGCCTGACAATTCAAACAAGTAGTAACTTGCTTTTGTCCCAACTCAACATTTGTTACCACCGTACATTTTAATTGTTCTCTACCCTTTCTAACAAGTCTTTGACCTTTTCAAGATGGTTATCTCTACTTAATAGTTGTATGTAGTGTCTGAGCCTGATTACAAATAAGGGGATCCAAGAGAATACGAGAACGTCACACTTAGATTTGACCTATTACCTACAGACGTAAATTTTGAACTTCCTTTTGCTATTGCACTCGTATAATCTTTCCTCATGTTAATTAAGAGAACCAACAATTTATATACAAACAAACAAAAAAATATTATTTGCCTTATTTGCATAGTATAATGTTTTTTAATAAGGGATTCGTTTGAACTCATGTAGCACCCTAGTTCCGCTCTTGCCAGTATGACCTACATTATTAAACAAGAGTTTAATTTTCATGCCGTACAAAAATATTTTTTTACATTTCAAATCACCTAATATATTGGTAATTTGAGATAGATCCAAAATTTGAAATTTATGAATTTTTACAACAACTGTGAGTTATATATACAATAATATAACTGGTTCACAGCCAAATGTTTATAGATATTTATTAAATTTCTTAATAAAAATATAGGATTTGGACAAAAGTTAATGGATTAACAAGAACTCATAAGCTTAAGGATAGATCTTATCCTATTGGTAACCATTCATGGCATGAAATTAGTAAACTAAAAACTAAGGTAAATAACCTACTTTAGCATGTTAAATAATAATAATAATAATAATAATAATAATAATAATAATAATAATAATAATAATAATAATAATAATAATTAAAAAAAAAAAACTTTCTCTTCGGCTGTCAATATATGTACGCAGTAGCGGAGGCAGGATTTTCGCTAAGGGTCAAAACCTTACAAATGTTTTGACCTTGACCACTAAGTTTTGCTTTTGGGTTGTGTCAAGGAGATTCAAAACATAATCTATAGAGGTAAAAAATTGATTTTGCCTTAGATATACAGTATAATTTTTCGACAAAGCTCTAAATCCGCCCGGTATGTAAGTTAAATCTATTAAACAATCATAACAGCCTCGAATTAATCGCTTGGGTGTGTTTTCTAATTATGCCATATTTCAGGTCTGAAGGAATGAATATTCTATAATATCACTTTCGGACTTTTGAAGATTCCTTAGCTAGAACCATGTTGATATTTGCATGGAAGTTTCCCAAGATTGTCAATTCACCGTAATGAATAATTTTGAATTAAACCAGCTATAATGCTTCTTCCTATTTGAGATGGTCATATGTTACATAGCAGTAAAGTATTGTCAAATGTAGCATAATAAAGTTATAACAAGTCTTGAAATCATCTTACAAATGTATATTATTATTTACTTCAACGGACTTTATGTACGTGTAGTCTCAGTGGGAACCCACAAGAAGAAGTGAGTACTTTGTCAAAACTCAAAAGGCCTAGGATTGGAAAGTAAATGGGGGTGAACAGTACACTCTTTGAAACCACAGATTTCCCTGCATTTATGCAGAAAGACATCAGATCATGAACATCTCGATAACCAATAGAATTACAGTTCTAGAAGTCTTTTGGTCCTATTTGACTAAATGAGAGCAATACTGTTTCTCCCTCGGTTTTTTATTTTGTTATTTTAGTACTACAGTACGTTTTTTCGGGATTAAGGCCTAGTTTTTGGGATAAAACTATTTTTAAACTTCCCATAATTAGTAACCAAATAAGACATAAGACATAACTAAATTTTTATCTTAGAATTAATTTTGCTTATTCATCCTATCAAACAAATTCTTAGTGGGTTTACAGTTTACTAACAAAAAGTTGGATAAATCGGCTCTCTGAACTTTAGATACCAAATTGTTAGACGAATAAAAAAAAGAGAAGAAAGTATTACTATAAAGAGACTGACGACAACATAGTAAAACTTGTAACGTGCACGGTTAGGAAAGATCAGTTCAGCTTCCCTTCAGAAAAAGGAAGTGAAGAATTAGGAAGTCAGTTGTCAGGTAGGGGTGGCAAACACGCTGTTTAGGCTGTATTTTGGGGAGATGACGGGCTGACATATTAAATGTGTCATTGACAAACCCTTCCTAAAGTTCACTTGGATTAAGATAGCTGGGTCAAAGTTGGTTAAACAAGAAAATTTTATCTCATATAACAAAGATTTACACCTTATTTATTATAAATAAAAAACTCTTTTAAAATATTATTTTCTATAGCTACCTTTTATTTTTTATAGCAAAATATGTATTTATGGTATACATTACTGTTAAAGCATTAAATACGATGTATAATATTTTTCTCTCTCATTCTTTCAGTTATTCTCTCCCAAAATCACCGCACAATATATCTAATTTCTCTCTCCACGATCTCTCTCTCACACATCAAGTTTGTCTTACCCATTGTTGAACCACAATTATCCCCATTGTCTTCCCCAAGCTTTATAGTTATCTCACAGCGCCATTGTCTTACTCGATTTTCAACTTTTTTTGTCCAAAAATTTGTGGTAAGTGTTAAAGTTTTTTCTTTTTTTTTTTCAACAGTTTTTTTTTAAAATATTCACCATTGTTAGGTTTTATGAAGAATACTTTAAATTTCCTTTTCAATGGCTGATTCAATAACTCCGAAGAGGATTACCTGGGGTATACCCACTAAAGCACTTAATTTCGAAGGGACATCTTTCGATTTGCAAATCACTCAAGAGGAACCTGTATTTGCAGGTTCATCAACAACCATTGAAGCCAAAAGGAGAACAAAAATACGCAATGACCCTATGAAACAAGGTCAATATGAGAAATCTTGAAAAAATCAACACTTCCTGATGTGGAAAAGACACTACTAAAAATTTGTTAAAAACCGACCAACTATTTTCGACCAACGTTGGTCGGTCAAAAAAATGACCAAAAACTGTCCAGGTTGGACGGAAACTGGGAATTTTTTTTTAAATTTTTTTTTTTAAAACTAAATACCGACCAACGTTGGTCGGTAAATTGGTCAATGAATTGACCCAGCTGGTCAGACAAAAAAATTTTGGATTACCGACCAATGTTGGTCGGTAATCTGGATCCAATTTTTTAAATTTTAATAATTATTTTATTATTTAAAATATTTTATAATATTTAAGAATTTATATTTAAAATTACCGACCAACGTTGGTCGGTTAATATAGGGGAAGCATTTACCGACCAACTTTGATCTTTGGTCGGTAATTGTTATTACGTCAATATTGATCAAACTTTCGAATTACTTTTATATTTACTATCTAAATAATATAAATATAATTCGTTAACACTTTTGTAATACAAATAATGAATACACTAACATATACTATATATAACATGCTATTTGTAAATTGATTTATCGACTTATAACTTACTTAGATGCATCGATGAATATTAAAAACAAAACGTTTGACCTATATCGACTAATAGTAAAAAACAAAACGTCTCGACTTATATCGATTAATCTAGCTATGCCATGCGTTATTAGTGATGAATGAATGAAAAATAAAAGAATTAATACTAAACATCTTTGACATATATATATATATATATATATATATATGGATCACAAATTAAATAAACGAAAGAAGCTATTAGTATTAAGTAAACGAGTTAAATTAATAGGTCAAACATGGTCAAACTTTAACAAGCTATATATATACACACTAACATATACTATAACAAGCTATATATATAGTTAAAGTATTACCGTGAAGTGTGTTTGTGTGTGTATATATATATATATATATATATATATATAAGAACACGAAGCGCTAGGACCACAGGGTCGGGTTCTTTTAGGGATAGACTTGGGAAGATACTAATTAGTATATATACTTTATCATCAAATATATCTATTTGTAAATTGATTCATCGACTTATAACTTACTTAGATGTATCGATGAATATTAATCGATGATTCATCAAAACGTCTCGACCTATATATCGATTAATCTATGTCATGCATTATTAGTGATGAACGAATGAAAAAAGAAGTTATTAGCATCAATTACAATATAGTGTATGTGTGTGTGTGAGAAATTACTCACATACTTAATTATAACTTAGAAAATTTACTTAGATAGATGCTATTATAATTTATTAAAATTAAATAGTTAATATAATTATTTATAAAGATTATGCTTATAGTTTATAATTATTTATAATAATTGCATATTTAAATAAAATAAATTCTTGTAGTTTATAATATTTTTTTTTATAATTTATAATATTTTAAGAAAAAAAAACACACAAAAAAAAGATTTTATTTTTTATTTTAAAAACCGACCAAAGTTGGTCGGTTTTTGGTCAAACGGTCAACACTTAATGTACCGATCAAAATTACCGACCAACTTTGGTTGGTAATTTTGAAATCAGAGAATTGAAAAACGGGGAAAACCTCCATTTTTCTAAAATTTTCCCCTCTCTTCACTCAAAACCTTCCCCTCTCCTTCTCTATTTCCCTCACATAAATCTCATTCCCCACCCCGTGTTGCCACCGCCCAGCCCTCGCCGTCGCCGCGCCATCGCCGCTGCCACTGCCGCCCCTCTCCTTCTCCATCTCCTAAAAATTCTAGGTTTGAATTACAACCCATTTATTTATTATTTTTAGGTTTTGTTAATTAGTTATGAATTAGTTTCAATTGATTAATGTTTCAATTATTTGAACATTGTATTTTATTAAGGATTAGGGTTTAGGTCTTGTTTTAATTAGTTTTGTTAATTAGTTTTATTAACTAATTAGTTTTGTTAATTAGTCAATTAGTTATGAATTAGTTTAGTTTAGGGTATGGGTTGAATTTCTTTAGTTTAGTTAGTTTATGTTTAAACTCGTAGGATATGAATTGAAATTTTAGTTTTTAGGATTTGTTCTTGTGAATTGAACTTTTAGGATATGAATTGAACTTTTAAGATATGAATTGGACCTTTTGGATATGAATTGAACTTTTAGGATATAAATTGGTGTAATTAGGAAAAAATAATTATCTTGAATTAACTAAAAAAGATATAATTAATTTATAATTGTAGAATAAATTAATTTGTTCTTGTGAATCGAACTTTTAGGGTATGGGTTGAATTTCTTTAGTTTAGTTAGTTTATGTTTAAACTCGTATGATATGAATTGAAATTTTAGTTTTTAGGATTTGTTCTTGTGAATTGAACTTTTAGGATATGAATTGAACTTTTAAGATATGAATTGGACCTTTTGGATATGAATTGAACTTTTAGGATATAAATTGGTGTAATTAGGAAAAAATAATTATCTTGAATTAACTAAAAAAGATATAATTAATTTATAATTATAGAATAAATTAATTTGTTCTTGTGAATCGAACTTTTAGGGTATGGGTTGAATTTCTTTAGTTTAGTTAGTTTATGTTTAAACTCGTAGGATATGAATTGAAATTTTAGTTTTTAGGATTTGTTCTTGTGAATTGAACTTTTAGGATATGAATTGAACTTTTAAGATATGAATTGGACCTTTTGGATATGAATTGAACTTTTAGGATATAAATTGGTGTAATTAGGAAAAAATAATTATCTTGAATTAACTAAAAAAGATATAATTAATTTATAATTGTAGAATAAATTAATTTATTCTTGTGAATCGAACTTTTAGGGTATGGGTTGAATTTCTTTAGTTTAGTTAGTTTATGTTTAAACTCGTAGGATATGAATTGAAATTTTAGTTTTTAGGATTTGTTCTTGTGAATTGAACTTTTAGGATATGAATTGAACTTTTAAGATATGAATTGGACCTTTTGGATATGAATTGAACTTTTAGGATATAAATTGGTGTAATTAGGAAAAAATAATTATCTTGAATTAACTAAAAAAGATATAATTAATTTATAATTGTAGAATAAATTAATTTATTCTTGTGAATCGAACTTTTAGGGTATGAGTTGAATTTCTTTAGTTTAGTTAATTTATGTTTAAACTCATAGGATATAAATTGAAATTTTAGTTTTTAGGATTTGTTCTTGTGAATTGAACTTTTAGGATATGAATTGAACTTTTAAGATATGAATTGGACCTTTTGGATATGAATTGAACTTTTAGGATATAAATTGGTGTAATTAGGAAAAAATAATTATCTTGAATTAACTAAAAAAGATATAATTAATTTATAATTGTAGAATAAATTAATTTGTTCTTGTTTTATTTGTATAGATGGAACATCGTACTTGGATGTACAATAGAAATTATCCTAATCGGCGGGGATTGCGGGAGAATTTTGTAGAAGGGGTTGATGACTTTATTAGACATGCAATGCCACTTCCACCATACCAAAGTGAAGGAGTAATTAGGTGCCCTTGTGTCAGGTGCGATTGTATGAAGTTTAAAAAATCGGAGGAAGTTAAGCTTCATCTTTATATGAAGGGGTTTATAGAGAATTACTTTGTGTGGACTAATCATGGAGAGATCGATGGTAGCCGTGGGATATTTCATAACATGGTTGTTGGTGAAAGTAGTATGTCGGTGGAGAATACAAATCTTGATTCTAGAATTCAGGATATGGTTGCGGATGCTTTGGGGGTGAGCCCAATGAAAATATTGAACAAGCTCCTAATGATGACGCAAAACGTTTTTATGAACAGTTAGAGGAAGCTAGTCGTCCACTACGTGAAGGAAGTCCGCACTCTGAGCTGTCTGTTGCAGTTAGATTACTAAGTATCAAATCTAATTGGAATATTTCTCAAGCAGCCATGGACTCTTTCATTAACCTCATGAGTGAACTAGTTGACCCTAATATCAACTTACCTGGTGATTTCTATAAGGCGAAGAGATTGATTTCTAAGTTAGGACTTTCGTCAATGAGAATTGATTGTTGTGAAGAAGGTTGCATGTTATATTATAAAGATGATGCAACTTTAGACAGTTGTAAATTTTGCGAAAAGCCTCGTTTCAAGAGGCTTTCCAGCGGGAATATGGTCGCTGTCAAGGCGATGAATTATTTACCTCTTATACCTAGGTTAAAGAGGTTATATGCGTCGATGAGTTCTGCTCCTCATATGAGATGGCACTTTGAAAATAGAAGACCACCTGGTGTTATGTGTCATACTTCAGATGGAGAAGCTTGGAAGCACTTTGATAGGACATATCCAGATTTTGCTAGTGAACCAGGGAACATTCGGTTAGGTCTGTGTGCGGATGGCTTCACGCCTTTTTCTATATCTGCGACACCATATTCACGTTGGCCTGTCTTTCTTACACCTTATAATCTACCACCTGAGTTGTGTATGACTACTCCATATATATTCTTAAATTGTATTATCCCCGGTCCACGTAATCCGAAAAGTTTGATTGATGTATATTTGCAACCTTTGATTGATGAGCTAAAACAATTATGGTATGATGGTGTTGAAACATATGACATAACAACCAAGCATAATTTTAATTTGCGTGCTAATTTAATGTGGACTATTAATGATTTTCCTGCGTATGGAATGTTGTCTGGGTGGATGACTGCTGGGAAGCTAGCTTGTCCTTACTGTATGGAAAATAGTAAAGCGTTCACTTTGAAACATGGCCGAAAGCAATCATGGTTTGATTGTCACCGTCAATTCTTGCCTGATGATCATGAGTTTAGAAGGATGAAAAATGCATTCAAAAAGAATAAAGTGGAATATGATTCTCCACCTCCGATACTTTCAGGTGAGGAAATTTGGGAGAGGGTCCAGAACTTCAGTAAAGTTACTGAGGCTCCACCTTATAGATTCCCCGGATATGGTGTTAATCATAATTGGACGAAACAGAGTATATTTTGGGAGTTGCCTTATTGGAAGGATAATCTTCTCCGACACAACCTTGATGTCATGCATATTGAGAAGAATTATTTTGATAATTTGTTCAACACAGTGATGGATGTTAAAGGTAAGACAAAAGATAACCCGAAGGCTAGAATGGACTTACAAGAATATTGCAGGCGGCCTGAATTATACTTGCAGACAGCAAACAATGGTAAGGTGTTCAAGCCCAAAGCAAGTTACACATTCACTTTGGAGGAAAGACGACAAATTTGTGATTGGGTTACGAAATTAAAGATGCCTGAGGGTTATGCGTCGAATCTTGGAAAAAAAGTAGATATGGAGGTAGGGAAGTTGAGCCATTTGAAAAGTCATGACTGCCATGTTTTCATGGAGACCTTAGTGCCTATTGCATTTTGTGGTTTGCCTGAAAGAATCTGGAAACCCATCACAGAGATTAGTTTGTTTTTCAAAGACTTGTGTTCTACCACATTAAGGGAAGAAAACCTACTTCGGATGGACCAGAACATCCGTGTAATTTCTAGTAAGATGGAAAAAATATTCCCATGTGGTTTCTTTGATGTGATGGAACACCTTCCAATACACCTTGTACACGAGGCACGACTTGGAGGGCCTGTTCAATGCAGATGGATGTATCCCTTTGAGAGGTAATATTATAAGTTTGATGTACTATTCTATTTTATTTGAATGTTATTGGCTAACATGAGATTATGTAGGACAATTGGCAAATGCAAACAATTTGTTAAGCAGAGGAATAAGATTGAAGGATCTATATGCGAAGCCTATCTTGCAAAGGAAACTGCACATTTTTGTTCTTATTATTTTGAGAGTAACGTGCCATGTTCTAGGAATAGGCCCAATAGGCACACGGTCGAATGTGTGAATGATCCATTATATCCACCAATGTCCATATTCAATCAACCAGGCCGATGTTCTAAGGATGTTAGAAAGAGAAGTTTGAGTGATATGGAGTACAAGTCAGCTACACTTCATGTGTTGCTAAATTGTCCCGAAGTTGTACCATTTCTCAAGTAAGTATTGATTTATTAGTTATCAAAATGTAATATTTACTGTGACTACATATTGATGCAACTACTAAAAATATTTGATATGTCACAGTCACTTCGTGGCTCAATTTGGCTATGATGCTGTATATACGAGATTTGATACGTGGTTCAAACAGTTTGTAAGTGTATATATATGTAGTGAATGTATAAAAATTGATTCATAAGTTGTGCTAACTTATGAATTTTTTTAACTCTATGTAGGTAAATAATCCAAATAATGGTGTAAATCAATTTTTGAAAGATACATCTTGGGGACCTGGGCTTCAGGTCACAACAATGTCTAAGTACGTAGTGAATGGTTCTAAGTTTCATATAGAGGATTTCTCTAAAAATAAAAATAGCAATAACAGCGGGGTGTGGGTTCAAGGTGGTGATAGAAACCAAGTTGGAGATATTGATTATTATGGTGTGGTCAAAGAAATATTACAACTAGAATATACAGGTTGGCCATATAAGAAATTGGTACTCTTTAGATGCAAGTGGTTTGACCCAAATCCAACAAGAGGTACAAGAGTACACAGCCAATACAACATAATTGAGGTTAATCATACGAGGGAGTATGATCGCTATGATCCTTTCATTATTGCACATAACATTAGGCAAGTGTATTATTCTCCTTATCCATTGCAGCAGAAATAAGTCCGATTAGTGGGTTGTAATAAAAACTAAGCCTGTAGGTAGGGTGAAAGTCGAGAATGTGTTAGATGTTGCATATCAAAACGATATCTCCAATGTTCACCAAATAGTGGACGATCAGTTAGAAAATGATTTGGAACATCCTGAACGCATATTGGAAGAAGTTGATATAAATGAAGTAACAATTATAGAAAATGAGGATGAAGAATCAACTGATGAGGCTCAAACAAGTGAGGACGAAGAATTCTCGGACGAGGAACAATACGTCGATGAGGATTAAAAAGTTGGTTTTTTAAAGCACTCTCGTTTTATAGCTAGTTTCTTATATGTTTCAATCTAAATGTGTATTATATTATGCAGATGGCAGGCAAGGGTCAAGGTAACAATGACCCTACTAGTTCTCGGGGTCGAGAAAAGGGTAGGAAGGGAAAGAGGAGGGTAGAAAATAATACTCCCTCTTGTCCACCCTTTTCAGAGATGTCTATGTCTTATCCTCCACAACACGACTATACTGAGCTGCCACAGCATCACGAGCCGTACACCTTCATTCAGACACCCAATTTTCCATCACAGGGCCATAAGACTATACGTCCGACATACAGTCCAGCTGCCTCACAACCATCTGCATCACATCCACATGGATCACATCCCTATATATCACTGCCACATGGATCACATCCATCCATGTCATAGCCACTCGAGTCACAGCCACTTGGGTCACAGCCATCGATATCACATCCACTTGGGTCGCATCCAGCTATGTCGCAGTCACAGGGATCGCAACCATCTTCATCATCGACTCCATCTATTGCAAGCCTTCGCCTGCGAGGCATTAAGTCTGACCCGCCTACACCGTCTTCACATGCCTCTGATACACATGCTTCGGATGGTGATGACGAGGTAGTGCATTATGATCGATATGGCAGGATCATCATAGTCCCTGAGGGTGATGGGTAAGTGTTATTCATTATTTTTGCGTCTATTGATTTGTAACATTTTTACTAAGATGTTAATGTATTTTTATTATTAAATTGCAGGTTCAGGCCGGGTAATAAGACTACGAGGATAATCACTAATGCCATCAGAAAGCTTTATGATGGCCCTTATGCGACTTGGACTGATTGCCCATTCTCACTGAAGGAGCAAATTTTCAATTAATTTAAGGTATAAATATTCTTTTAAACAGTTTAATAATTTATATTTATGATGTTTCCATCTAATATTTAACTTTTGAAATACAGAGCAAGTGTGTATGGGAAGACCGCTATAGCGCGGAAGTGGCTACAAATTTTTATCATAAAGCTCGCAAGAGATTGGCGGATGCTTTTTTGGATGCTAGAAAGAAGAACAAGAGGCCTGGATGGTTACTTGAGAATTTGTGGAATGATTTGCAAAGGCAATGGCTTACCGCAGAGTTCTTAGAGAGGAGCGAAAAAGGAAAGAAAGCTCGCGCATCTGAGAAGGGAGGCTCCTTGCACATTGGAGGTGCGATCAGCCTAGGGACAATAAAAAGAAGTTTGGTACGTAATTGCTTAAATTATTTTACTTTTGTAAGTATATCTATTCTGTTTATTAACTAAATTAATTTGTTTTCAGGAAAAGAAGTATGGGCGTCCAATAAGTCATGATGAGCTATTCAAGGAGACACATATTGTGAAGAAGAAGAAAGAGGGGGATCAAGATAGGTGGGTCGAGGACCGGGCCTCGACTGCATATATAAGCTTTCAATTTTCTTTAAGTATTATAATTACTTTTATAAAAATTTTGAAATACTGATTTAATTTAAAATAATATAGGGTCACTACCAAAGTAACGTGGAGGAATTCATCCGTAGTCATCCAGCTAGTGAATCAGGTGAGCCAACCCAACCTTCGGACGAGGATGCTGAAAGAATATGGTTGGAGTCTGTTGGCGGTCCAAAATGGAGGAAGGTATACGGGCTTCCTACTAAAAACTTCCATCGCTATAAGTGTGGAATGCGAGGAATAGAGACTTCCTCGCAAGGCGAGCAACTTAATAGGGAGAGCCTCTCCGCTATGCGGGAGACAGTGACAAAGCTCACATCAGAGCTAGAAGCGGCCAAGGAAAGAGAAAGGCTTAGAGATGCTCAATTCCTTGGCATGCAAGCTCAGATTAGAACTCTCCTATCTAGTGGAGCTTTTTCGTTGCCCCGATCTCGTGAGTCATCTCCAGAGGTTCGACCTCCACGTGATCGTTCCTCCCGTCCTGCTCGTGATCGTTCCTCCCGTCCTCCCCGTGATCGTGCTTCCCATCCTCCACAAGACCATTCTCTATATCGTCTTGTAAATGAAAGTTCATCAGACGGTGATGATGATGTTGTAGAAAACATCCCTTGACTTTTATATACTTTGAACTAGACAAATAGAACCAGTTTTGAACTAGTTGTAATTAGTTTTAACTTGGTTTTGGATTTTTATGTTCAATTGAACTTTAATTTGTTATTTTTACAGTATTTATTGAATGTTTTGGTTGTTGTTGTTGTGTTGTTGTTATTGTTGTTGTTGTTGTTGTTGTTGTTATTGTTGTTGTTGTTGTTGTTGTTGTTGTTGTTGTGTTGTTGTTGTTGTTGTTGTTGTTGTTGTTGTTGTTGTTGTTGTTGTTGTTGTTGTTGTTGTTGTTGTTGTTGTTGTTGTTGTGTTATTGTTGTGTTGTTGTTGTTGTTGTGTTGTTGTGTTGGTATGCTGGCAGGTGGTGTAGCTGCCAAAACAAGCATTTTATGCTAAAATTAAACCCAGAAAAACCGACCAAAGTTGGTCGATTTTTAATAAAAAAAATAAATTATTCCAAAATACCGACCAAAGTTGGTCGGTTAATGAACATTGAATTCCCAGAATTCAACATTACCGACCAACTTTGATCGGTATTTTGCCTACATTTTTGAGATTACCGACCATAGTTGGTCGGTAATATTTAATTTTAATTATTTTTAAAAAATATATATTTTCAATTACCGACCAAAGTTGGTCGGTTTTTTTAATTTTAATAATTAATAAAAAAATATAATTTAGTTAAACCGACCAACTTTGGTTGGTAAAATTAAATTAATAAAATATGTTTCCGACCAAAGTTGGTCGGTAAGTAATTAAACTTGTTAGATGGTCGTTTTAAGCTACCGACCATTAAAACACCGTCCACACTGTAATGGTCGCGTTTTGGTCGGTAATTTGCCATAACCGACCAACGTTGGTTGGTTTTTTTTGTCGGTTTGTAGCGAATTTCTAATAGTGAGAGAGAAGAAAACTTATGGATGATGCTTGTTGGAGCAAGGGAAAAGAGGTCGCTAAAGGAAGTAGCTCGGAAACATAGAACGACAAGGTAATTGTAGATGTATTTATATGTATTCGAGTCCGCTTACATTGATTTTTAGTTTGTACAATGGTTTTCTCTTCTTGTAATTAGATGTATTCATATGTATTCGATAAGGGCATACACTGATTTTTATTTTGTACATTGATTTTTGAATGTTGTATTTAGATGTATTTATATGTATTTGAGTTCATACAACAATATTTTTAAATACATTGTTAGTTCTATCATTTTGATGTTATTCATCAATTAGTTATGCACTCAATCTAACCGTATCCATATGTATTTTCAACCTGACTGTATCCATCTGTATTAAAAATAATAATTTTTGCCATAACTCACAGTTTTTGTTGTAATTTTCAGTGTACTGTGTTGTATTCATGAATGAGTTATATATTCAACCTAACTGTACTCATATGTATTTTTAACCATATTTTTATCTTTTTAGTTGTTTTTAGTATGCAGTAAATAAAACTCTTTGTTAAATACCCGCCTATTTTATCGTTGCATATCGGTTCCTATACTAACACCGACATAATCTCCGACCTCAAAGAAAAACTTATTCCAGACCAGTACAAACTATTTGGTACTACTTGTTTTAGAGGATTCCTCGATATGAAGCACTGTGAGGTTCAACATCAGTTGTTCAGGCGTTTCATGATTCTGCAACTAGAAGAAAGTGCTATTGATTCGTTTTTAATACATGTGAATGGTACAACATTATGTTTTTTAATCAGGGAGTTTGCAGTAGTTACTGGTCTCAATTGTGTTAGTGACGCTGATAATTTTGAGTTTAACACAAAGATGCCTAACAGGATTGTGGATGCATACTTTGGCAGTACAAAGAATATCAAGAAGAAAGATTTGTTGAAATGCTTTGATGACAAGAATTGGGGTTTTGACAACGATGGAGATGCCATTAAAATAGTTGTGTTGTATTTCATATATACATTCATATTATTGTCACGTACCAAACCCTGTGATGCACCCAAATCATATGCATGAAAATCAATTTAACTGCGAAATCTCCTTGAAAATCATATACATTTTCAAGTTAAATGATAAAATATTTTCCAATTCAAAATCACACATGACGCCTTTTATGATAATGACAGTGAGACTAAGTAAAGTAAATATACTTTCATGTATGTCGTGTATAATTCCGTTACTACAACCTTTTACAACTATCTATAGAGCCTCTATACCAAAGAATATAACCAACAGTTAGAGTAATTCCAACAAATTAAAAATAAGGAAGAACATGATAGCTACCACGAAATAAAAGTGGTGCTTCATAATACCTCGAAAAGAGAGTCATTCTTGCCTGACCGCATGTCACGTATCATACATCATCCTGTAACATGCAAAGTAAGCAGGGCCCTGGAGGGCCCCCCTAAGGGCTGAGTACACCACAGCGGTAATAAGACTACGAGAATAATCACCAATTCTTGGGACAAACTTTATAAAAACAATGCACCAATAATTGAAAATGATAAGAAATTTTATCAATGCACGACCCTTTTATTTTAAATAACAATCATGTGTAATATAACCCACAATATAAACTTTTAAAGCATTTACATAAATCCAAGATTTTGGATAAACATAATATAAGAAATCACTTTCTGCTCCTTAGGCCTAAACATAAGAAAATCATTCTTACCTTTCACTGGGAGTACTATACCATCCTTAAATAAACAACATTTTACATGCTAAAGCCTTTAGCAATTTAACATCAATCTTTGAAAGATATCACAAATGTTATTCTGTATGTTAATTTTCAAAAGAAATACTTTCCATGAAAACTTATCTTTAGCACTCAAATATATATAATCTTGTCAATACGTAAGTTTTGATAAAAACTTATAACATTTACCTTGAGTGTCATTCTCACTACAAGAATTTGGATTTTTATTGGCAACATAGAGCGGCGACCCTATAGGTTGCTACAACATTTATAGCATTAACAGCAACATTAAAGGTCTCTACAGAAGATAAATATTTAGCAGCGACTTTTTTGAGGCCGCCTCTGATGTTGTTGAAATTTTCGGTCTCGCTAAAAAAAAATTGGCTCCATATTATTTGTGGCGACTTTTAACTTGTCGTCGCTAAAGATAATTTGGAGCGACTGGGTCGCTACTATTCCCTAGAAATTTTAGTTTAAAATAAAAAATAAAATTAAAAAATCCTCACATATACTAATTAATTAAAGGAACCGAAATTAGAAGACACCCAAACCCCCCTCTCTCTAGAAATCTCTCCCCTCTCTCTGAAATCACTCTCTGTTAAAATTTCCCCAAAATGTGAATCTCAATCGGTTTCTACTTCTTGCCCAATAATGATTTCGCTGCTTAATGGAGGAGATAACAAGCTTCATCCATCCTAACCATTCATAGAATTACTTAACCATTCATATAGCAGATCGAAGCTTGACAGATTTTCCCCCCTCTTATGTAAGTGTTCAAATCCCTAATCTTTTCCTTTTTCTTTTAGGAACGAAAATCTCATAAAGTTGTTGTTCAAATCCATACCGATTTTGGGTTTTTCGCCGCGGTAAATTGAACATGAACTTCTCGGAATGCCTCTACTACTTCGACAAAAGGAAAAAAATAGTTTTCGAGTAAAATATTGCAACGATTTGGGAACTTAATTTCCGACTTAGGTCACTACTGTGTACAGGGGGAAAAAAGCATCAAAAAAGAAAGAATATGGCAAAATTTTCAACATGCAGTTAGGGATTATTGTTATTTCGATGATTTTACATTTTCATTCTTAGATTTCATCTCGAATTTCTCTGAACCATTTGATAATCTACAGGAATACAAAACAAACCTGCACAGAAAGACTCATTTGAGGCCTATTTGGTGTTGTTGTTTTTGATTTTCAGTCTTGACAGAACTCGACTGTAACGACCCGACCGATCGTTTTGAGTATTATAACCCCGTTCCCGTATTTACTACTCAATTTATGCTATATAATTATTTTATGACTTACCGGGTTAGTTGGTTCGGGTCCGAAAGGAATTCGGAATGAAATGAGACACTTAGTCTCATAATTGAAAATTTAAGTTAGAAAAGTGGGCCGAATATGGACCTATGTATAAACGACTTTGGATTTAAATTTTAATGATTTCAATAGCTCCGTATGGTGATTTTGGGCTTAGGAGCATGTCCGAAATATTATTTGGAAGTCCGTAGTGGAATTCGGCTTGAAATGCCGAAAGTTGAATTTTTGAAAAGTTTGACCGGGGGGTTGACTTTTTGATAACGGGGTCGAAATTCGATTCGGAAAATTTGACTACCTCCGTTATGTAATTTATGACTTGTGTGCAAAATTTGTGGTCAGTCGGTTGTGATTTGATAGGTTCCGGAGTCATTTGTAGAAATTAGAAATTTCAAAATTCATTAGGCTTGAATCTATGTGTGATTTGTGTTTAATTGTTGTTGGATGTGATTTGAAGGCTCGACTAAGTTCGTATGATATTTTAGGACTTGTTGGTATATTTGGTTGAGATCCTGGGGGCCTCGGATGAGTTTCGGATGGTTAACAGATCAAATTCGGACTTAGAAGAAATAGTTGAAGTTTTTGCCCTCTGCTGCAATCGCACCTATAGAAATTCTATTGTAGGTGCGAGCCTGGCAAGCGCAGATGCACAAATGGACTATGGGGCAGTGGTCGCAGGTGCGAGGGAAATTCCACACCTGCGTGAGCACATATGCGAATGGACACGCGCAGAAGCGGCCTGCGTAGGAGCGCAAACAGGCGCGCAAATGCGGGCAAAGGCGCAAATGCGGGACTTTTTCCGTACATGCAGTTGGCGCAGAAGCGGCCAAGTTGCCGCAGATGCAAAAATTCCTGGACAGTACAAAAACAGAGGGGTTCCGAGCTTTTTGCCATTTTTGGGCATTTCAAGCTCGGGTTGGGCGATTTTGAGCAAGGTTTTCACGGGAAAACTTGAGGTAAGTCCCTTGTGATCATTTCTACTCCATAATATTGAATTATGATCGAATAATCCGAATAGATTACATGTTTTTGAGGTGTAAATCGAGAGTTGGAACTTTGGGATTTAAAAATAAGATTTGAAGCTTTGGGGGTAGAGTTGAGGTTGAATTTTGGTAAAATTTGTATGGTTAGACTCGTGGTTGAATAGGCTTTCGGATTTTGTAACTTTTGTCGGGTTCCGAGACGTGGCCCCCATGGGCAATTTTTGAGCTAATTTTTGAATTTTTATGAACAAATAGTATTTTCTTATGGAGTTAATTCTAATAAATTTTATTGACTGAAATAAATTATTTGTGACTAGATTTGAGGCATTTGGAGGCCGATTTGCGAGGCAAAGGCATAGCAGAGTAAAGAATTTCACGCTCTGAGGTAAGTAACATTTTTAAATCTGGCCCTGGGGGTATGAAACCCCAGATTTTGGTATCATGCGATTATTTTGGAGGTGACGCACATGCTAGGTGACGGGCGTATGGGTGTGCACTGAGGGGATTGTGACTTGGTCCGTCCCGAGAAACTGTAAAGTTGAATAATTTGTTGTTAGCCATATGCTCTCTATGTGTTGATAAAATTTGACTGTAAATCATGTTAGAAATTATGCTTAGGTTATGTGATAGTACTGTTAGGACCCACAGAGGTCGCGTACTTGTTGAATTGCCTGCTAAATGCTATATGTACTCAGTCTCAGTTTTTACTTGCACATTTTATCTCAGTCTCTATTATTATAATTGATACATTATATCATTATTGTTTAGGCTGATCTCATGATTATTAAGAGCCCGAGAGACTGGAGGGATTTATGACTCAGTGAGGCCGAGGGCCTGATTATGAGATATTGATACTATAGCACGTGAGTTGTCCGTGCAGCACGTGAGTTGGCCGTGCAACACGTGAGTTGGCTGTGCGGATCCTTATATTATACTATAGCACGTGAGTTGGCCGTGCAGCACGTGAGTTGATCGTGCAGATCCAGATAGTTATATTATGGCATGTGAGTTGTCCGTACAGCACATGAGTTGTCCATGCAGATTATAGCGCTTGGGCTGTAGGAGCCCCTCCGGAGTCTGTACACCCCCAGTGAGTGCGGGTACCCATGGAGAGTGAGTGATGAGGGCTGGGAGCCCAGGGAGTGATAAGGGCTTGGAGCCCAATGAGTGATTGTTGTCCTACGAGGTTGTACTTGATTTCCATTTGTTGTTGCACTTAGTTGCTATCTGTCATTGTTGTGAAATCTCTGAAAGATTGTTGATATACGGATTACATGAACAGAAACTGTATAAAAATTGATTTGACATTAAACTGCCAGATTTGATAGCATATCTATTCTTTGCTGGAATTACTGGAAATGAACTATAACTGTGTAGCTCGTTACTATCTTCAATTCCTTATTTATTATTGTTACTTGCTGAGTTGGTTGTACTCATACTACACCCTGCATTTCGTGTACAGATCCAGGTGTTCCCGGATATAGCGGGTATTGATCCTTTCGCGCGGTTGATTTTCAGGAGATTTTGAGGTAGCTGTCATATTCCGCAGACCTTGTATCTCCTTCTCTATCTCTTTGTTCAATGTATTTGGTCTCAGACTATTATAGACTATATTTTCCAGACTTGTATTCATATTAGATGCTCATGTACTCAGTAACACCAGGTTTTGGGGAGTGTTTGTATTGTATTTAAATATTATATTTTTAACCTTAAAGAGAAGTTTTGGTTTATTGAGATTATCGGCTTGTCTAGTATCGAGATAGGCGCCATTACGACAGGTTGGTATTTTGGGTCGTGACAAGTTGGTATCAGAGCCTAAGTTACATAGGTCTCACGAGTCATGAGCAGGTTTAGTAAAGTCTTGCGAATCGGTATGGAGACGTCTGTACTTATCTTCGAGAGGCTGCAAAACCCTTAGGAAAATTTCACTTTCTTGTATTCTGTCATGTGAATTTGTTGATTCTAGAAACTACATTTTTGCTATTCTATTCTCTCACAGATGGTGAGGACACGTACTACCGGATCGGATGGTCAGCCATCAGTGCCACCAGTTAGGGCCGCGAGAGGCCGGGGCCGAAGTAGAGGTCGAGGTGTAGCTCGTACCATAGTTAGAATAGCACCTGTAGTACCACCAATTGATCCAGCTCAGGAGCAGATTCCAGATATAGTTGAGCCGACAGGATCAACTCAGGCACCAGCTGTTCCCATTGAGATTGCAGGCATTCAGGAGACTTTGGCCCAGATATTGACAGCCTGCACTGGTCTTGCTCAAGTGGTTTTGGCTCAGGCCGCACCTGCTACTTCTCAGGTTGGGGGAGGTACTCATACCCCCATTGCCCGTACTCCAGATCAGGTAGTATAGGGACTTCAGATACCGGGGGCACTGCCAGCCCAGCCGATTGCAGCTGCTCAGTCCCCGGTAGTTCCTGTTATGGCAGATGATGAGCAGAGGAGACTTGAGAGATTTGAGAGGCTTAGACCTCCACCATTTAGTGGTACTGAGTCAGAGGATGCTCAGGATTTTCTGGATAGGTGTCAACGGATACTTCAGACAGCGGGTATTCTTGAGACTAGTGGGGTCTCATTCACTACTTTTCAATTTTCTTGGTCTGCACTCAGATGGTGGGAGACTTACGAGAGACATATGCCCGTTGGCGCAACACCCCTTACTTGGCATTAGTTCTTCGTGGTCTTTTTGGAGAAGTTCGTACCTCAGTCCCGCAAAGAAGAGCTGCGCAGACAGTTTGAGCAGCTTTGCCAGGGTGATATATCCGTGGCGCGGTACGAGATGAGATTTTTTGAGTTGGCTCGTCACGCAGTCTGGTTGGTCCCACTGATAGGGAGAGGATTAAGAGGTTCATTGATGGCCTCACATATCAGCTGCGGTTACTTATGACTAGGGAGAGAGTATCTGGTGCTACTTTTGATGAAGTAGTGGACATTGCTTGGCAGATAGAGATGGTTCGTAGCCAGGAACATGGAGAGAGAGAGAGAGAGAGGATAAGAGGCCTCGTGGTCCGGGTGATTACAGCGGTGTTCCTTTAGGGGGCTAGTTTCACCGTGGTAGGGGTCGTTCTTACAGACACGCTCAGACGGGTCGTCCAGCTCATCGTGGTGCATCAGCTAGCAATGGTTCTTACAGTTCTCACTCAGGCCAGTCCTCATCCGCACAGGCTTCTACAGGTCATTCCTCGGGTTATCAGGAGCAGTAGTTCCGTCAGAGGAGGGGTTGTTTCGAGTGTGGAGAATTTGGTCATTTCAAGAGAGAGTGTCCTAGGCTGTTGAGTGGGGTTTCACAGCAGAGTTCTCGACCGACGGCACCAGCACCAGTAGTTATACCACCCGCCCTGCCATATCGGGGTGGGGGTCAGGCAGCTAGGGGTCGCCCAAGAGGGGGAGGCCGATTAGGAGTCGGGCAGGCTCGATTCTATGCTTTACCTACCAGGCGAGATGCTGTTGTCTCAGACGCAGTGATCACAGGTATTGTTTCAGTGTGCCACAGGGAGGCTTCTTTATTATTTGACCCGGTTCCACTTATTCATATATATCATCATATTTTGCTCATTATCTGGATATGCCCTGTGAGTCCTTAGTTTCACCTGTTTGTGTATCTATACCGGTGGCGATATTATTACTGTAGATCGTGTGTATTGGTCGTGTGTGGTAACTATTGGGGAACTGGAGACTATAGTTGATCTCTTATTACTCGGTATGGTTGATTTCGATGTAATCCTGGGTATGGATTGGTTGTCTCCATGTCATGCTATTCTGGACTGTCAAGCAAAAATCATGACGTTGACGATGCCGGGGTTGCCAAAGGTTGAATGGAGGGGTTTTTCTAGATCTTGTTCCTAGCAGGGTAATTTCTAATTTGAAGGCCCAACGTATGGTCGTAAAGGGATGCTTGTCATATTTGGCCTTTGTGAGAGATGTTGATGCAAATGCTCCTATTATTGATTCAGTACCGGTCGTGTGAGACTTTCCGAATATATTTCCTGCAGACCTGCCGGGTATGCCACCCGACAGAGATATTAGTTTCGGTATTGACTTGGTGCAGGGCACTCAGCCCATTTCTATTCCTCCATATCGTATGGCACCAACTGAGTTAAAAAAATTAAAAGAGCAACTTCAGGAACTCCTTGAAAAGGGGTTTATTAGGCCTAGTGTGTCCCCTTGGGGTGCACCAGTTCTGTTTGTGAAAAAGAAAGACGGTACTATGCGGATGTGCATTGATTATAGGCAGTTGAACAAAGTTACAATAAAGAATAAATATCCATTGCCACGTATTGATGATTTATTTGACCAGCTTCAGGGAGCGAGGGTGTTCTCCAAAATTGATTTGAGGTCTGGGTATCACCAATTAAAAATTTGGGATTCGAATATTCTAAAGACAGCATTCAGGACTCGTTATGGCCACTATGAATTTCTTGTGATATCTTTTGGGCTAACCAATGCCCCAGCAGCATTTATGCATTTGATGAATAGTGTATTTCAGCCATATCTTGATTTATTTGTCGTGGTATTCATTGATGATATTCTGGTTTACTCACGTAGCCAAGAGAAGCATGCACAACACTTGGGTATTGTATTACAGAGGCTGAGAGAGGAGAAACTTTATGCCAAATTCTCTAAGTGTGAGTTCTGGCTTAGTTCGGTGGTATTCTTGGGACATATAGTGTCCAGTGAAGGTATTAAGGTGGATCCAAAGAAAATAGAGGCAGTTCAGAATTGGCCCAGACCATCCTCAGTTACTGAGATTCGGAATTTTCTTGGCTTGGCCGGTTATTATCGTCGTTTCGTGGAGGGTCTCTCGTCTATTGCATCGCCTATGACTAAATTGACCCAGAAAGGTGCTCCGTTCAGGTGGTTGGATGAATGTGAAGAGAGCTTTCAGAAGCTCAAGATAGCTTTGACTACAGCTCCAATATTGGTGTTGCCTACAGGTTCAGAGTCTTATTCTGTGTATTGTGACGCGTCGCTGATTGGTCTCGGCGCAGTACTTATGCAAGACGGTAAGGTGATTGCCTATGCGTCCAGACAGTTAAAGGTACATGAGAAGAATTGTCCAGTCCATGATCTTGAGTTAGCAGCTATTGTTCATGCCTTGAAAATTTGGCTGCATTACTTGTACGGTGTCCAGTGTGAGGTATATACCGATCATCGGAGTCTACAACATTTATTTAAACAGAAGGATCTTAACTTGCGGAAGCGAAGGTGGTTGGAGTTGCTTAAGGATTATGATATCACCATTCTCTATCATCCCGGAAAGGCCAATGTGGTGGCCGATGCCTTGAGTCATAAGCAGAGAGTTTGGGCAGCTTAACATACTTACCGATAGAGTAGATGCCTTTAGCATTGGAGGTTCAGGCCTTGGCTAATCAGTTTATTAGATTGGATGTTTCCGAGCCGAATCGAGTTTTGGCCTGTGTGGTTTCTCGGTCTTTTCTATATGATCGCATCAGAGAGCGCCAGTATGATGATCCACATCTGCTTGTCCTTAAGGACACAGTTCAGCACGATAATGTTAAGGAAGTCACTATTGGAGATGACGGTGTATTACGGATGCAGGGCAGGCTATGTGTACCTAATGTAGATGGTTTGCGTGAGCTGATTCTCGAGGAAGCTCACAGTTCGCGGTACTTTATTCATCCAGGCGCCGCGAAGATGTATAAGAATTTGAGACAACACTATTGGTGGAGGCGGATGAAGAAAGATATAGTTGGGTTTGTATCTCGGTGTATAAATTGTCAACAGGTAATGTAGGAGCACCAGAGACCGGGCGGATTGCTACAGAGACTCTAAATTCCGGAGTGGAAGTGGGAGCATATTACCATGGACTTCATAGTTGGACTCCCACGGACTTTGAAAAAGTTTGATGTTGTTTGGGTGATAGTGGATCGGTTGACCAAATCTGCGTATTTTATTCCGGTCGGTACTAATTATTCTTCGGAGCGGTTGGCTAGGATTTATATTCGCGAGATTGTTCGCGAGATTGTTCGGAGTTTACCTCACAGTTTTGGAGAGCAGTGCAACGAGAATTGGGCACACAAGTTCAGTTGAGTACATCATTTCACCCTCAGACGGACGGACAGTCTGAGCGCACTATTCAGATATTGGAGGATATGCTACGATCTTGTGTCATTGATTTCGGGGGTTCTTGGGATCAATTTTTGCCACTCACAGAGTTTGCTTACAATAATAGCTACCGGTCAAGCATGCAGATTGATCCGTATGAATCTTTATATGGGAGACGGTGTCGGTCTCTGGTGGGTTGGTTTGAGCCTGGTGAGGTTAGACTATTGGGTACTGACTTGGTTCAGGATGCTTTAGAGAAGGTCAAAGTAATTTAGGAACGGTTTCGCACGGCACGGTCTAGACAGAAGAGTTATGTAGATAGGAAAGTTTGTGATGTTGTTCACATGGTTGGGGAGAAGGTTCTGCTCAAGATTTCACCCATGAAGGGTGTGTTGAGGTTCGGGAAAAAGGGCAAGTTAAGCCCTCGGTATATTGGGCCTTTTGAGATACTTAAGAAAATTGGGGAGGTGGCTTATGAACTTTCTTTGCCACCTAGTCTATCAGGTTTTCATCCAGTGTTCCATGTATCCATGCTCCGAAAGTATGTTAGGGATCTGTCTCACATTCTGGATTTCAGTACAGTACTGTTGGACGGTAATTTGACTTATGATATAGAGCCGGTGGCTATTTTAGACCGGCAGGTTCGAAAGCTGAGGTCAAAGAACATAGCATCAGTGAAGGTGCAGTGGAGAGGCCAGCCAGTCGGAGAAGCTACTTGGGAGATTGAGCATGAGATGTGGAGCAAATATCCACACTTATTTGAGACCCCAGGTATTGTTCTGAACCCGTTCGAGGACGAACGTTTGTTTAAGAGGGGGAGAATGTAACGACCCAACCGGTCATTTAGAGTATTATAACCCCGTTCCTCCATTTACTGCTCAATTTATGCTATATAGTTGTTTTATGACTTACCGGGTTAGTTGGTTCGGGTCCAGAAGGAATTCGGAATGAAATGAGACATTTAGTCTCAGAATTAAAAATTTAAGTTAGAAAAATGGACCAGATATGGACCTATGTGTAAACGACCTCGGATTAGAATTTTTGTGATTCCAATAGCTCCGTATGGTGATTTTGGGCTTAGGAGCGTGTCCAAAATATTATTTGGAGGTCCGTAGTGGAATTCGGCTTGAAATGCCGAAAGTTAAATTTTTGGGAAGTTTGACCGGGGGGTTGACTTTTTGATAACGGGGTCGAAATCCCATTCTGAAAATTTGAGTACCTCTGTTATGTCATTTATGACTTGTGTGCAAAATTTGTGGTCAACCGGACGTGATTTGATAGGTTCCGGAGTCATTTGTAGAAATTAGAAATTTCAAAATTCATTAGGTTTGAATCTATGTGTGATTCGTGTTTTTAGTGTTGTTGGATGTGATTTGAAGGCTCGACTACGTTGGTACGATGTTTTAAGACTTGTTGGTACATTTGGTTGAGGTCCCGGGGTCCTCGGGTGAGTTTCAGATGGTTAACGGATCAAATTCGGACTTAGAAGAAATAGCTGAAGTTTTCTGCCCTCTGCTGCAATCGCACCTACGGAAATTCTATCGCAGGTGCGAGCTCGCAGAAGCGAGCCTGGCTAGTGCAGATGCGCAAATGGACAATGGGGCAGTGGTCGCAGGTGCGAGGGAAATTCCGCACCTGCGTGAGCGCAGATGCGGAGGGACGCGCGCAGAAGCGGCCTGCGCAGGAGCACAAACAGGCACGCAGATGCGGGCAAAGGTGCAGATGCGAGACTCTTTCCGCACATGCGGTTGACGCAGAAGCGGCCAAGTTGCCGCAGATGCGAAAATCCCTGGACAGTACAAAAACAGAGGGGTTCCGAGCTTCTGCCATTTTTGGGCATTTCAAGCTCGGGTTGGGCGATTTTGAGCAGTAAGTCCTTGTGATCATTTCTACTCCATAATATTGAATTAACATCAAATAATCTGACTAGATTACATGTTTTTGAGGTGTAAATCGGGGGTTGGAACTTAGGGATTTGAAAATAAGATTTGAAGCTTTGGGGGTCGAGTTGAGGTCGGATTTTTGTAAAATTTATATGGTTAGACTCGTGGTTGAATGGGCTTTCGAATTTTGTAATTTTTGTCGGGTTCCGAGATATGGGCCCCACGGGCAATTTTTGAGCTAAATTTCGGATTTTTATGAAAAAATATTATTTTCTTATGGAGTTAATTCCAATAAATTTTATTGACTGAAATGAATTATTTGTGTCTAGATTCGAGGCATTCGTAGGCCGATTTGCGAGGCAAAAGCATAGCAGAATAAAGAATTTCACGCTCTGAGGTAAGTAACAGTTTTAAATCTGGTCCTGAGGGTATGAAACCCCGAATTTTGGTATCATGCGATTATTCTAGAGGTGACGCACATGCTAGGTGACGGGCGTGCGGGCGTGCACTGAGCGGATTGTGACTTGGTTCGTCCCGAAAAACTGTAAAGTTGAATAATTTGTTGTTAGCTATATGTTCTCTATGTGTTGATAAAATTTGACTGTAAATCATGTTAGAAATCATGCTTAGACTATGTGATAGTATTGTTGGGACCCACAGAGGTCGCGTACTTATTGAATTGCCTGCTAAATGCTATATGTACTCATTCTCAGTTTTTACTTGCACATTTTATCTCAGTCTCTGTTATTATTATTGATACATCATATCATTATTGTTTGGGTTGATTTAATGATTATTAAGAGCCCGAGAGACTGGAGAGATTTATGACTGAGTGAGGCCGAGGGCCTGATTGTGAGATATTGATACTATAGCACGTGAGTTGTCCGTGCAGCACTTGAGTTGGCCGTGCAGATTCTTATATTATACTATAGCACGTGAGTTGGCCATGCAATACATGAGTTGGCCGTGCGGATCCTTATATTATACTATAGCACGTGAGTTGGCCGTGCGGATCCAGATAGTTATATTATGGCACGTGAGTTGTCCGTGCAGATTATAGCGCTTGGGCTGTAGGAGCCTCTCCGGAGTCTGTACACCCCCAGTAAGCGCGAGTACCCATTGAGAGTGAGTGATGAGGGCTGGGAGCTCAGGGAGTGATGAGGGCTGGGAGCCTAGTGAGTGATTGTTGTCCTAAGAGGTTGTACTTGATTTCTATTTGTTGTTGCACTTAGTTGCTATCTGTCAGTGTTGTGAAATCTCTGAAAGATTGTTGATATACGGATTACATGAACAAGAACTGTATAAAAATTAATTTGACATTAAACTGCCAGATTTGATAGCATGTCTATTCTTTGCTCGAATTACTGGAAATGAACTATAACTGTGTAGCTCGTTACTATCTTCAATTCCTTATTTATTATTGTTACTTGCTGAGTTGGTTGTACTCATACTACACCCTGCATTTCGTGTGCAGATCCAGGTGTTCCCGGATATAGCGGGTATTGATCCTTTCGCGCGGTTGATTTTCAGGAGATTTTGAGGTAGCTGTCATATTCCGCAGACCTTGTATCTCCTTCTCTATCTCTTTGTTCAATGTATTTGGTCTCAGACTATTATAGACTATATTTTCCAGACTTGTATTCATATTAGATGCTCATGTACTCAGTAACACCAGGTTTTGGGGAGTGTTTGTATTGTATTTAAATATTATATTTTCAACCTTAAAGAGAAGTTTTGGTTTATTGAGATTATCGGCTTGCCTAGTATCGAGATAGGCGCCATTACGACAGGTTGGTATTTTGGGTCGTGACAAGTTGGTATCAGAGCCTAAGTTACATAGGTCTTACGAGTCATGAGCAGGTTTAGTAAAGTCTTGCGAATCGGTATGGAGACGTCTGTACTTATCTTCGAGAGGCTGCAAAACCCTTAGGAAAATTTCACTTTCTTGTATTCTGTCATGTGAATTTGTTGATTCTAGAAACTACATTTTTGCTATTCTATTCTCTCACAGATGGTGAGGACACGTACTACCGGATCGGATGGTCAGCCACCAGTGCCACCAGTTAGGGCCGCGAGAGGCCGGGGCCGAGGTAGAGGTCGAGGTGTAGCTCGTACCATAGTTAGAATAGCACCTGTAGTACCACCAATTGATCCAGCTCAGGAGCAGATTCCAGATATAGTTGAGCCGACAGGATCAACTCAGGCACCAGCTGTTCCCATTGAGATTGCAGGCATTCAGGAGACTTTGGCCCAGATATTGACAGCCTGCACTGGTCTTGCTCAGGTGGTTTTGGCTCAGGCGTAATCAAGACAGGTTGGGATTTTGGATCGTGACATCGACTATCTTAGTTTGGGTAAGCTAAAAGCTTCTTGTTCAGAGACTTATTGCATGTTGGTATTTCATTCTTATTTTTTTTCTTTTATGGCTATATGCCTAAATCAGTAGATAGATACTTTTAAATTTTATAAGGCATATATACGTTACTGTAAGGTTATAAGAAAATATTTTTTTTTCTTTTATGGCTATATGAATAAATCAGTAGATAAAAGAGCTCATTGTTTCATCCTCTACAGTCTAAGCCTTTTGATACTATATATGGAACTGATTCGTAACTAGAAATGAGGTGAAGATGAAGCTCTATATCTTCAAGTGCTGATATATTTAATTTGATGCTTTACTTCTCTTATTAGACGCATGTTTATTTTTTCAGAACTAATATCTTTGCTTTCAAGACTAGTTCTGCTTGTCTAGCACCAATCTTCTCTTGTATTATAAATAAAGAATCCAGAATTTTAATGGATCGACTTGATTGTTGATATTTATCTTATCTAAACTATTATAAGACATGAAATTTATGCGCGATTATATACACATGCGATTTTAGCAAACTCTATTAAATATCATTTCCAACCAATCCCATAAACACCTACTTCCTAATTTATTTACCTGGATCTTTCACAACTAAGTAATTCTTTAATAAATTCTATAGAATTATCCTTCAGATGCTGTGATGCCACTGCTATATCTTTGCTTCTACATTAAACAATGCTTTTTGCTCTTCTGTGTACCTGTTTCTTCCTAAATGAAATGCCAGTTTATGTCCTCTACTTGGAAAATCATTGTTACACATTAGTCATATGTTCTGTTATTGTCTTGAAGCACATACAACAGTGAAGAAGCAAACTTTATTGTGGTGACATTTTTAGTATCAATTGAAGCTTTAAGAGAATTACAGCTTCTAATTAGGAGTGTCTATAAAAGTGTATCCTAAGCCAACCTCCTTATTGATAGTTTCAAATTAGGAATTGATTGTAATAAGATCATGCACCGAAAGTAGCTGATTACTTATTCTTGATCATATGTTTGGAATTGATTACTGCCTTTAGCAATCTTCCTATTTATCAATAAGGTGTTTATAGATGTGGCAGTGTATATTGTTTTATGAAACTGGTTAATTTCCTTGTAATCAAAAGATGTGTAAGAGTAGAAACTTGCTGCAATATTTCTCATTTTATTTAGAGGTGATTTGATTTGTTCATTTCTCTTGTATGTTTGTTATTATATATGTTTTGATTATTATCACCGCTGCACTTTTATTTAATTAACTTTCTTTTTTTAAATAGAAAGCATGGATAAAAGTTGGTTGAATATTAGGAATAGAGTCGACCGAAGGTATAAAGATGGAGTAGACAACTTTCTTAATTGGGCATTCAGTCAACCAGCAGTGAGCACTATGATTCGGTATCCTTGTAAAGGGTGTATGAATACCGAGTTCAAGCTACGGGTTGGTGTAAGAGGAGATTTATTGAGAAAGGGTTTGTGGGATTCTTATAAAGTGTGGGACTTGCATGGAGAAGTGTCGGTTAGAGTTGAAACTTCTAGTGTTGTAGTTAGTGATGATGAAGCAGAAGATGATAGCATTGAAGAGGACAATATTAGTGAAATGATTCACGATGCTTGTGGATATACAAATGTGGAGGATAATAATAATAATAATTCAGAGGACAACGAAGAGCCAAATATACATGCAACAAAGTTCTACGAATTGTTAGAAGATGCTGAGACAAGAACTTTATCCTGGTTGTAAAAAAGTCTTGAAATTGTCTTTTGTTGTTAAACTACTTCACTTGAAGTGTCTTAACCATTGGATCAACAAATCTATGGATTCACTATTGAGCATTTTTAAAGAAGTTCTTCCCGAGGAGTCATTTGTGCCAAATTCTTTCTATGAAGCAAAGAAAGCTCTTTGTAACCTCGGCTTGGGGTACACCAAAATAGATGCTTGTCGGAATGATTGTATTTTATATTGGCATGATTATGCTAATATCCAAGCATGTCCTAAGTGCGGTAAGTCTAGATGGAAGTCCGAAGAACACGAAGGCAAGAAAGTAGCTCATAAAATCTTGCGGCATTTTCCAATCAAACCAAGGCTTCAAAGATTGTACATGGCAAGAGAGACAGCTAAAAAGATGAGGTGGCATAGGGAGGGAAATATTGATGATGGTGTCTTGCGACATCCGTCTGACTCAATAGCATGAAAATTCTTTGATGCACAACATTCCACCTTTTCAGCTGAGTTAAGCAATGTTCGACTAGGCTTGGCGAGTAATGGGTTCCAACCTTATGGGAACATGAGTTCTAATCATAGTATTTGGCCATTCGTACTAGCTACGTATAATTTTCCACCATGGGATTGCATGAAAAATCCGTATTTCATGATGGCACTTCTTATTCTATGCCCCAAGTGTCCAGGCAATAATATCGATGTTTATTACAACCAATGATTGAAGAGTTGAAAGAATTATGGGACAGGGTGAAGATTTATGATGCGCAAAATCTAATTTTCTGATGCGTGTGGCTATCATGTGGACTATCAATGACTTTCCTGCATATGGGAATCTTTCAGGATGGGAATCTCCATTGTTTGCACAAATTGCCTCCTTCCTTTCGTATAATAAAGCATGATCGTTTAATTTGTTCATTTTGTGTATCTACTTTAGTTACAAACCATTCTGTCTCTTTCTCTCTATATATATCTATGTATTATATTATATATGCATATTGCCATAAACTGTGCAGTAGGACTATAATTCAAATACCTGAATGGAGTCCAAATTTAACAGGTTATGCCTATGACTTTCAGCATCTAGAAAGAATCCCGCAACATTTCTTAATCTTATGTCAGGTTAAGTTTTATCCAAAAAATAGCTCAAAATATCATTGAAATGATTCTCCTTAAACTAGAGGAGAAGCAGATATAACTAATAGCGGATAATTTACATACTTCCATTGCGTGATTAGTGAAATGATCAAACAGATTTGACCAGATTGATTCCTAATCTTCCTGAATTTGTTCTTAAGATTATTGGAAGCATTAGACATAAATCCTAGTCAAGAAGGTTTTATATATCCTTCATCTTCTTCCTGTCTTCCCAAGGGAATTCAATAAAAAAAAATGGGGATTGAAATGCAGGTTGTTGGATCCACTATCACAAGAAATTTGCTATATTAGCGCTATAGGCATTAATGTCACTTTTCTCAATATCAGTTTGATGTGAATGACCTTTGTTTTCTAAGCTCATTACTTTGCGAACAAGTAGCAATATGATCCTCCATCTTCTGATTAGTAGCAGAATCATGCTCCTCTTTGTTGTTTATTTATGTGGTTAGGATATCGAATAAAATATTATATTTATTGTCAGGATAAATTTGAAGTTTACAGCGGGATGCAAGAGCATAGGTTTCAAGCCTTTGTAATTAGCACTATGCAAAGGCTTTTTAGATCATGGAATGCTCGACTCAGCAAGATATACTCTAAGTACAATACTAATGAAGAAATATTGTCTCATCGACCTGGAGATATTGAGCTTGAGGATTGAAAATACCTAATACAATATTTTGGAAGTCGGGATTTTAAGGTACTAACTTAATACCTGAAGATTCAAAAAATACCCAGATTGATTACCTTGTATTCCTTAAATGTTGATTACCCAGTTATCTGCAAATTTGATACCTAGAGTTTGATTTCACTCTACCTGCTGATTCATCTATGTGTGGTATGAATTATCTGATTCATGATGTAACAATTCTATTATCTTGAAGTTTGGTTTTTGAAACCCTTTTTTGAATATGTTATGTTCTTTCTTAAAAGGAAAGGTTTCTGCTTTCTATTTTTCTAGATGATACATGAATGTTGAAGATAATATTTGATCTGTTCTTCAAAGTTATAAGAATAAATACTCTTTTATCTTGTGTGTAATTTAGGATTTAATGCTTCTGCATATTATATTATTGAAAAGCTTGGTTTTGATTCTTGTGAGAGTTGTCCCGTTTCTTCCTCTCTATTTTAAAATAGGTTCCCCTCTTTTACCAGCTTTTAATTGCCCACTAAAGGCAGGCTAAAGATCTCAGTTCTTATTTAGATACTACAACCTATTCCAAATTACTAAAGGCAATGGATAATCAATTTGGTGGCAGATGGAGTAAACATATCCTTTTGCCAACCAAAGGGCACCATTCATATCTTTGAAAGGTTACTTATTAATCTGTTTATTAATCTGTTTACTAATCTGTTTACTTACTGGTTGTAAGTGAGAGGAACAAAAGAAATAGATAAAATCAAATAACTAAGCATACTTGTAGTACAAGGTCTTTTGCAGAAGTAGAGGAATCTACGGCAGAATTCTGGTTGTAGCATGATTATTCATAAATGCAGGGTCAACTCCAAGAAGTTGTCATTCAACAATTTGAAGAGATCGAGCATCCAATGACTAGAGATGAGATTTTATCCACCGTTCTTGGTGAGAGAACATGCTATGTTCGCGAAAAAGGATGCGGAAAGAAGCTTCCTAAAAAGAGTAACATGCAGCAGGCAAATATAGAGTCCAGCGTGTCTTCCGCTATGGAAATTATGCGTCAAGAGATGTAAGCCGAGATGGATAGGAAGTTGCAATAAGAACGTGAACAAATGGCTGCTCAGTTGCAAAGAAATATGGAACTTGAGTTGCAAAGGAAGTTGGAAGAGGAGCGTGAACACGGAAAAATAGAAGTAGATAAGAGGATCCATCTAGAAGTGGACAAGAGGATGCATGAACAATTTGCTAGTTTGATGACCAGAATGCTACAACAGGTACTTGCTCCGCTGCTTCTTAACACTTCTTCTTCCTTCTCGGCATTTCTTCTTCCTTCATACTGGACAATTCTTTTGTTGTTTCTTTCCTTCTCCATTATTTCTTAACACTTCATGCTACAACCATAATTCTTTTACTACTGTTGCTGCTGTGTGGAATCTGAATTTTTGCAATCTGAATTTTTGCAATATGAAATCTGAACTAGTTGTTTGGTAATAGACTGTTGTTGCTATTTTTTATTGTTATTGCTGCTGTGTGGAATCTGAATTTTTGCAATATGAAATCTGAACTAGTTGTGTGGTAATAGACTGTTGTTGTTGTTGCTGCTGCCGTGTGGAATCTGAATTTTTGCAATATGAAATCTGAACTAGTTGTGTGGTAATAGACTGTTGTTGTTGTTGCTGCTGCCGTGTGGAATCTGAATTTTTGCAATATGAAATCTGAACTAGTTGTGTGGTAATCTTACTAGGACAATATTTTTGCAATATGAAATCTGATAATAGTTGGACATAATGAAAACAGTATTACCGAACTTTCTTTTGAAGTCATTATATGAAATCTGATAATAGTTGGACATAATGAAAACAGTATTACCGAACTTTCTTTTGAAGTCATTATATGAAATCTGATAATAGTTGGACTTAATGAAAGCAGTGTAGTTGACTGGAGACAAGTATCGTGTTAAGGTGGAATAGTTGTGGGTTCTGTGCTTTGCTTACTGCTGAAGTTTGCTTTTTTGAGAAAATTTTTTGTATGTAGCAATCTGCATGTTCAGATTTCGTTCTTAGAGATTTGATGTAATCTTACTCTAACTGTGGGATCCTAATTGGGCTCATTTATGCTTAACTTGCTTCAATGGCCAATTTGGTTCATTTATTCAAATCTCATTGTTCTTTAATGTCTTGACCTGTTCTTCTAGTGATATACTTGAATTAATTTGATTTTATAGTTTTGTTTGAGTAGTCCGTTAATATAAAATAAAAAGTCTATTCCAGTGTTTCAATAATACAAAAGTTGTTTATTCTAACTTCTTCTTTGTATTTGATATGTTTGGTTGACAGTTTGAGTAGTGTAACGACCCAATCGATCATTTTAACTGTTAGAATCCCGTTTCCCTATATAAGACTTTCCGTATGTGATTTTAATTATTTATGACTTACGAGGATGGTTGGTTCGGGATTTGGAAGTATTCGGGTTGGAATCGGAATACTTGGTTCCTTAAGTTAGCCTTAAAAGGGCAAATTTGACTTCGGTCAATATTTTTGAGAAAACGACCCCGGAATCGAGATTTGACAGTTCCAATAGCTCTGTATGGTAATTTTGGATTTAGGAGCGTGTTCAGAATTTTATTTAGAAGTTCGTAGTTAACTTAAGCTTGAAATGGCTAAAACAAGAATTTAAATTTGGAAGTTTGACCGGAGAGTTGACTTTTTGATATCGGGATCGGAATCTAGTTCCAAAATTTTTCATAGCTCCATTATGTCATTTATGACTTGTATGCAAAATTTGAGGTCAATCGGACTTGATTTGATAGGTTTCGGTACCGAATGTAGAAGTTGGAAATCTTAAGTTTCATTAAGCTTGAAATGGAGGATAATTCGTGGTTTTAGCATTGTTTGATGTGATTTGAGGTTTGACTAAGTTCGTATAATATATTGGGACTTGTTGATATATTTGGTTGAGGTCCCGAGGGACTCGGGTAATTTTCGGACGACTAACGGATCACTTTTGGCCTTTGGAAGACTGCTGATAGCTGCTAGAAATTTTCTTCTGATTTTCTTATATGTGATCGCGTAAGTTGGTCTGAAATCGCATAGAGTAATTTGGGCAGCTGGAATTTGTTCTCTGCGATCACGTGGGTATGTCCGCGATCGCGTAGGTTAGGCCAGCTTGTGCATCGTGATCGTGTGTCGTTGTTTGCTATCGCGTAGGGAAAACTGGGGAGGAGCTGGGCCATGCGCTTAATGCTTCGCGATCGCGTGAAGAGGTTCGCGATCACGTAGGTTTGCGGAGTTAGTGCTTCGCGATCGCGTGGGACTTTATACGATCGCGTAGGGTTATCTTCTGGGCAGTAAAATTTGTGTTACGCGATCGCGTAGAAGAAATCACTGGGCAGAGAGTTTAAGTTCTGAAAATGGGACTTCATCCCATTTTCCATTTTTAACTATTTGGACCTCGGATTTGGATAATTTTTGGGAGATTTTCAAAGAAAATAGCGGGATAAGTGTTGTTAACTCAATATTGGTTAAATTACCTGAATCTGTCACTGTTTTTATCATTTAATTGGTGAATTAAATTGAAAAAAGTTTGAAAACCCTCTTGGATAGATTTGAGGGCTGAATTGTTATCGGAATTTAGTGATTTTGGTATGGGTAGACTCGTGATTGCGTAGGCGTTCATATTTCGTAACTTTCGCCGGATTCCGATGTGTGGGTCCCACAGATGATTTTTGAATCAATTTCGGATTTTTGTTGAAAAATATAGTATTTTGTTATGAAATTGATTCTTATAATTCTTAGTGATTGTATCGAATTATTTTGGCTAGATTCGAGCCATACAGAGTTGGATAATCGAGGAAAATGCCTACCGGTGGATTAAATTGGAGCAAGTTGAGGTAAGTCTCTTGTCTAATCTTAGGAGGGAAAAATTATCCCATATAGATTAAATTGAATAATTGTTGCTAATTGCGGGGGATATGTACGCACGAGATGACGAGAGTTCGTGCGTAGCAACTATTAATGCTAAAGTCCGGGTAGTTTAGGACTTAAAGCATGAATTACTTGTGTAAATTATATTCTTTGTTTAATTAATATATATATATATATATATATATATTATGAATTGTTAAGATATTAAAAGATGAAAATCTCATATGCTTGATTTTATTTTTAAATTAACTAATTGCTAAGAGAAATTGTTCATCCTCTCGAATTTATCTTACAATAAATACTCTTATTCCGGATGTACATAAAAAATGTCCTCTTTTCTTGTGGAGCGGGCCGAACGTCTCTGCAGGATAGATGCATCTATGGATCGTGCCGCACGTCCCTCGGCAGTGTACACGAAACTCTTGATCGGGCCGTACGACCTCGACAGAAATCGTGCTTAATAATAATAATAATAATTACACGATTCTTGGACAGTTTATTGCAGCTTGTAAAGCTATTTGATAAATTGAAATTTTTTGATTGAAATTGAAGGATTTAATTAATAGATTGGAAATTGTTGCATTTGAAGGAATTTAATTGATAAATTAAAAACTATTGGAAATTGAAAGAATTAATTATCTTTTCTTTTTAAGGAAATTATGGTTATTCCTGTGAATGAAGCTAATTGATAAATTGAAAATTTATTGAAATTGAAAGAATTTAATTAATTCTACTGGTTCAATAAAATTATTATTAATTCTGTGAATCACGTTGATATAAATATTTCTATTTTCATGATTATTTAATATTATTGACTCATAGTGAGTGTCAAAGTCGGTCATCTCGTCTCTACCTCTTCGAGATTTGGCTTGATACTTACTTGGTACATATTGTTTTCGTACTCATGCTGCACTTGCTGCACATTTTATTGTGCAGATACATATATGTGTAGCGGCCTTGTGGGCGCAAAGGTGTGGTTATAATAGTGGGGACATAGGTGAGCTGCATTCTTTATTACGATCTGCAGCCAACAAAGTCTCCTTCAGAGTTGTTATATTCTCTTGTCTAATTGGTATTCTAGACAGATATTGTATTTTATTCTAAATTTCCTAGTAAAAGCCCATGCACTTGTGACACCGGGTTTTGGGAATGGTTGTGAATTGTTTAGAAATTTAGTTGCTAAAAGTATTTATCATTTACTCTATGAGTTTTATCTTTATTATTTCATTGATGAAATTTTTGATTTCAAAAATATTAAAATGGGTAATTAAGCTAAATATGTATTGTTGGCTTGCCTGACAACGGTGTCCGGCTCCATCACGACCTTTAATGGATTTTGGGTCGTGACAACATGGTATCAGAGCACTAGGTTCACTTAGGTGTCATGAGTCATGAGCAAGTCTAGTATAGTCTTGCGGATCGGTACAGAGACGTCTATGCTTATCTTCGAGAGGCTACAGGGCTGTTAGGAATACTTCCCTTTTTGATTCCTCATCGTGCTATTCGATTCCTTTGAGGCTTATGTCTTCATTTCCTTCTTATTCAATCTTATGCGACGTGAAAGGCTTGTTATAAATTGGGGATCGAGGAAATTTTTAATGGTACTACAGATGTAGTGCAGGATGCTTCTCCCTGTATAATTAATTGGGCTATTGTCGTCGCCTTGCAAAAGGCCGCTCTATCATTTCAAGTTAAGTATATCTACTACCTAAGGTTTTGAGATTTGACATTGATTTTTATGACGATTTGTGCATTGTTATCGCATAGTGTTTATGTAATGATAGAATGCCTGCCTATGTGTCAGGGTAGTAAATGACTTGAAAGAAGGTTTTTCTCAGTACAAGATTCAGAGGTTCCATGTTTTATTTTCAGCGGAGAAAAGACAATCGGACTATGAATGTTTAGGTTTGGGGTTGATGGAGTAACGAACCCTGATATCTTCGAGCGTGGTAGAGTTCTCAATTTTGATGTGGTGTCATCGCCTTGTTAAATGCATTAAGGTTTGCCGGTGTTATAGTTTTTTTCAACTCGCCTTCACGGTGGGGTATTAGGAACTGGTATAGGGGAAGCAGTTGTTATAGATCGCGGTGTACAGTGGTTCAGGGTCGAAGCCGTGTTCCTAGTATTGATGGCTCGAGAAGGATGATCCTCGGAAAGGTTTAAAGCTGGTAACGACCTATTTGTTCAAGAGCTACAGAGACGGATTTTGAGTTAAGGCAACAACTGGGCAGCGAAGGATGAGGAAGGACATGTGGAAGGTGCCTTGCGGTGGTTAGTGTTACACCCCATATTTTCATATATGAAAGTACACCATGAGTAAATTGTTATAAGCTCGGGGATAAGATTATTTTTGAGGTTATAAGTATTATGTTATTTCAAACAAGTGACAAGTAAATTCGTGAAGGTGAGAGGGTAAGCAAATTAAAGAAAATGAGTTTCGTCAAAGTTGACATTTTGAGGTAAAATACGGTCCAACCTATAATACCCCGTATTTATGGACTAGTGTCACACAAGGTACCACATGACTATGATAGTAAGGGGTATAAAGTGTGTTAAAAGTAATTAGTATTTTAAGTAATTTGAGATAATTCCTAATTATGTAGATAATTGGATAATTATTAGTTAATTGGGGATTAACAAATTAATTAAGGAATTAATTAAGACAATATTGGATAAGAATTGAACAACTAACGTGGCAGCAACTTGAAGTCAATCAAATGACTCTTAAAGTATGTTGCAAAGTGGCATTTTTCGAGAATAGTTGTGGCTTAGTCATCCCCTAAAGTGGGGCCCACAACCAAAAGCTTTAAGCCAATCTTCCTACATCATTATTTACTACATTATTATTATGGAAGAATGGAGGTATATGTGCTAGGAATGGAGTTTAATTCATCATGGAATGGAAACGTTGTTTCTTCAGTAAGAAAAGTGTGATTAAATTCACCAAAATGGACTTGTTCTACATATGCCAAGTACGATCTTCAACAAATTTTCATACAAAATTATACTGCGTAATAGCAACGGGATTTTGCGGTTCTAAAAGAGTACGGTGTAACCTTTTCCAAGAATATCATACGGATTTTTTTCCTACTCAAGGTATGTTAAGGCTATCCCTTCTTTCTTTTTGGCATGATCAATAAGATACAAACGAAACGAGCAAATGCACAATTTTCATAAATAATTCTATTCATAGAAATATTAGGGATGTCTATATTCTTGATTCCCCATGTGAATTATTATTATATCTTCTGTTCATGGGTCTCAGAAAAATACGTATAAAATTTATCTGACAGACATATTATTTTTATGACATTCCGAGAAAATCTTATTAACGTATTTCTTATGCATTTCATGCATTTATACATATACATTGACCCATTACCAGATGATGTTATATACGCGTATATTATATATATATATGGAAAAAGGTTATGGCGTTATATACGCACCACCACCTGATCAGCTGGTATACGTTGATGATTTTCCCACAGTGGCTGAAATGATATGATGAGATGCCCTTAGAGGCTTGATGATGTTATGAACACATATACCTATGCATGGTATGACATTTATACGCATATGCATGACATTATAATAAATAAAATGATTCACAGAGCTATGTAGACGTACATGTCGAGTCTTTTACTTCATATTTCTCTCATGTCTATTATTTACTGATTTTCATTCCTTACATACTCGGTACATTATTTGTACTGACGTCCCTTTTGCCTGGGAATGCTGCGTTTCATACCTGCAGGTCTCGATAGATAGGTCGAGAGTCTTCCAAGTAGGCGATCAGCTCAGCGGAAGATGTTGGTACACTCCATTTGTTCCGGAATTGCTTTGTGGTCAGTATGATTAGGACATATACTGATTATTATGGTGGGGCCCTGTCCCGACCTTTATGACATTTATGTACTCTTAGAGGCTTGTAGACATATGTCGTGTACGTGAAATATTGTACGACCTTGTCGGCCTATATTTTAAGTTTATAAATGATGATGTTGGCCTATTAGGCCTGTATGTCACGTGTATATCATGATGTAATAAGAAAGATACATTATGTTGGTACTCGGTTGAGTAAGATACCGGGTGCCCGTCGCGGCCCATCGGTTTGGATCGTGACAAAAGTGGTATCAGAGCAGTTCTGTCCTAGGGAGTCTACAAGCCGTATCTAGTAGAGTCTTGTTTATGGGTGTGTTGTGCACCACACTTATAAGCAGGAGGCTACAGGGCATTTAGGACTATCACTCTTTCTTCTTACTCTAGATCGTGTGGTAGAGCTCAGTTGTAAGAACTCAATTTCTAAACTCTATCTTATTCATAATACGATGATACCTACATCCATAAAGACAGTTGATAAGAGATTGAATGTGGCTATGGAAGAGTTGAGCCGGAGGAACTCGATTTTTCATAATTCTTATGGTAAGTAAATGTAAGGTCTTCAGTAGATCATGTGTGTACTAAGACATGTAAGCCTTTTCATAAGGAGCCTTAAGGCGGGAATATTTATCCACCCCTATGGTGAAAGGCAATGAGAGATTCAGAAAGTTTCAGCAAGTAACAGAAACTAGATGAAGAAGGGTACGAGGCGCCTAGTTAATGAAGATTATTAGTATTTACAATTCAGGCGGAGGAATATAAACCTTTTGAGTTACCTTCAACAATAATAGAGGTATGTATAATTGGCCACACCCATTTCATTTATGCCCTATGGGGACTAACACAAGTAGTATAAGAGAAGGACGGGTATCAGGATCCGGCTGGGGTTAGAGTGACCCAAAATGATGGATGGATTGTTTGCGTTAGTTGACATTTCTGAATGATATTGCAAACATGCTAATAGATGGTTCACTCTAAAATAATATAGCTAGATATGAGTACTACAAGGATAGGCACTGAAATCCTGGAAGAGATAAATATTACCTTAGTGTGGCTCCCGTCCCTAGTAGACAGAAAATTTTAGGCAACCCGAAGTGCCAGTGGATGGAGCAAAGGGGAGCTAAAAGCAAAAGAATGTCTTGTTGAGGTTTTCAGAATAAAGTGATAGACAGAAATGTTAGCAGGGAAATAAGAAGAGAGTTAATGTGATACATGGATGACAACGGTAGGACAAAAAAATGACTGTATTACAGAGTCTATAGTTAAGTGAAGGAAAAGACGAAAGATGACAGGCCTTGAGACCACAAAAGAGTAAAGGCCATACAGTCATACCCTCATTTCGAGGAATAAGTTCGTGACTCTAACGTGATTATTAGAAGAAAAAGTTAGACCCCAGAATAATAGAAATCAGTATGGGCTGGTGAACAAGATAAACTAAATGTGAGTTAAGGACTGAGTGACTGGATAATAGTCAGCATCATGAGAATTTCATATTACATTCCGGCGACAATAGAATGGATAGCAGAAGAAAATTCATGAGAAATTCAAAGAATGGCCATTCAGGATGACGCTCCCTAAAGCAAGCAATGTGAGCAAACTTAAGCTTAAGGGACCGTATGTGCCAGTTATACTAAGTGTCACCCTCGCGAGTAAGGAAATTTGCTATCCTTGGTACAGAAGGATTACCGCAAGGCAAGTAAAGGCCATCGATGATGTGAAAAGACGCCAAAGATGAAGAGGTAAAACATCTATACGTAGATTATCATAGCACCGGTCTTAGTAATCCCCTAAAGGGGGGAATATGGAGTGATGTGGCATTAAGTCAGAGACAAGTAGTTCTAGTAACTACGTAATGATAAAGGAAGAAGCAAAAAAACAATAAAGAAGGGACGAGATTGCACTTATTTAAAGCCTACAGATATGCTACGAATCCAGAACATTATGCAAACACGACGTTAAGGAAAGGAAGTAAAGGTCCCTGCCCGGGATGTTTTTGATAAATAATAAGTTAAGACAAAAGAAATAACCCAAGAAAGATTATGCGAAATATGGATATGAGAATGGACCAGCGAGTAGTTAGTAGTTAATTCAGGAAGAGCCTAGTTATGGCTAGACAAGGGGATACAGACAAATTAACAGATCGTGCAAGATAAATATAGTGAACCCAACATGGGGAATTCAGTCTCGCAGATATGACCTCAGAACCCTTGAGAAATATTCAGATAGAAGTTGGGGTAGTTAAAGGTGACGTATAAGTTTTACGGAAATAAAAGAGGATGCCACTGGAAACAGTCAAAATTTAAGTTCAAAAGCAACCCTACAAGCACAAGGGCATGGAGATAACTAACTACGGATAATTATAGGCGAGAAAGGATTCAAGATCATATGGGTTGTATGGAATTCCAATATGTGTGGCCACTAAGATAAACCAAGTATTCATGCAAAAAGTGGCAGAAAGAGCAGGAAAGGTAATAGCTTACGTTTAAAGAAAGCTGAGAAGGAATGAAAGGACTTATTCAATCAATGATCCAGAGTTGGTTATGTTATGAACGCACTTAAGCGTTCGGAGTATTTTCCATGCAGCATATCTGTCGACAATCATACAGCCGTAGAAGATTCTGGTTTAAGTTAAATGAAAGAACTGAGCCCAGGTCATAGACAAAGGATTGAGTTGTTAAAAGATTGTATCATGGATATTCCATAGCACTCACGAAAGGCTAAAAGTATAATAACTAACACCATGAGCCGCAGATCAGAAGATAGCTTAAGCCTACATAAAGGTTGATCAGAGGAAAGAGGAAACTAAAGAACTACATCACCCAAGTAAATCAAGAGTTTGATTATTGGACCCAGGAAATTATGGACATCGTGATTAAGAACATTGCAGAATCACGCTTAATATCAGAGGTGCAAGAGAGATAGTACAACAACCATACTCTATAACGGCCCTACGATAAGACCGGTTAAAAAAGTACCAACCTCATAAAAAGTCAGTTTGAAGCTCTCACCGGATTATGTATACACCAAAGGTGCAAGTATTATAATAAAGCCTCAAGTTATAGATGTAAATTATACCTATGTGGAAGGAAGGTCATGAAAGAGATACAAGATGTGATGCAAGATTTTAAGGCAAGTAAGTTAAAGGTGAACAACGTATGCGATACTCAAATGTAGGAGGTTGTGAATAGTCCATACTTGGGATATAAGGCTAAAAGCGCGGGGATTCAGTATCCAAGAATGATAGTGGCATCGTCAGTGGCATGTCTTCTAGCCTATGTTTTCCAGGTATCGAGGAGGCTAATTAAGAGAGTAAAGAAGAGTTAGAGACGATGTGTTCCAGAATGACATAAGGAAATCTATGACGCAAGCAAGTTGAAGGAAGGTTGCGAATAGTATAAATAGATATGCATAGGACGCAAGCTAAAGTATGGTAAAGTAACAAGGTTTTAGAAAGACAGGAATAAGGACAAGAAAGGGGGTATCTAAGTTCTCGGGATTAAAGCCGTGAAAATAAGAAAGCTAATGATCTCTCTAAGTTATAGCAAGTTCAGTATAGCTGAATAAACTCAAGGGAGTCTAAGACTAATAGCATTTGAAAGAGATGGAATGTTGCCCTGATAGTACAATGAGGGTGTAATTATGATGGATAAAGGATGACTTTTAGGCTTTAGAGTGAGTAAAGATTTGAAGAGGATTTCATGGATGGTATAAGATTAAAATACCCACGTAAGTGAACCACATTGGGATGCTATAAAATACGGTCATTGAAGTGCAGTATCACCCCTAAGTGGATCAGGAAAATCACTTCAAATATTCCTCGATGAAACGTAAGCCCTAATGGCAAGGTATGACGTAAGAAGTTTCAAGTTAGCAATGGTATATTGTAAATTAGTTTTGAGATGAGATTAGGCCACCATTATTAAGATGAACAATAATGAGGAAGCATTAAATGACTTAGATTTATACATACGGGATAAGCAACGAAAGTAACCTGGAGTTCGATAGCAGCCCTCAGTAACGATAAATCAAGGTAATGGTTATGGCATAGTATGACCTACCTAGGTGCATTAAAGTCATACGGATGGATAAACGAAATAAGGTATAGCAATATTTGTGAGTTCAACAAAGTACCGAACAAAGAATTTCGGTATACCCATAGATGCCCAGAGGGACATCTTATTAAGCTCTGTATATGTTTACCAAGTGAGGCCTAGAGGCTGGCTAAAAGCTGGAGGAAAAAGGAGAGAAGAGTCGCGTAGGCGAACTTACAAAGTCAGAGTCGTACAGGCTGCATGATAAAAGGTAACAACAGTTACAAGATTGGAAGGATTCCGACCACGAGTCATGGTGTGAGAAAGAGGCCTAAATGGGGGAATGACTTGGCCTTTGGGATTCATTCACAGAACAGTTGCCTAGATAGCAAGAGGAGTACTAAAGTATTCGGAAGGCATAGGTTATGAAAATGATAAGTGCACCAGTCAACATTCGAGGATGAATGTTCCAAAGGGGGGAATGATGTTGCACCCCATATTTTCGTACATGAAAGTACACCATGAGTAAATTGATATAAGCTTGGGGATAAGATTATTTTTGAGGTTATAAGTATTATGTTATTTCAAACAAGTGACAAGTAAATTCGTGAAGGTGCGAGGGTAAGCAAATCAAAGAAAATGAGTTTCGTCAAAGTTGACATTTTGAGGTAAAATATGGTCCAAGCTATAATACCCCGTATTTATGGACTAGTGTCATACAAGGTACCATATGACTATGATAGTAAGGGGTATAAATTATGTTAAAAGTAATTCGTATTTTAAGTAATTTGAGATAATTCATAATTATGTGGATAATTGAGTAATTATTGGTTAATAGGGGATTAGCAAATTAATTAAGGAATTAATTAAGACAATATTGGATAAGAATTGAACAACTAACGTGGCAGCAACTTGAAGTCAATCAAATGACTCTTAAAGTATGTTGCAAAGTGGCATTTTAAGAGAATAGTTATGGCATAGTCATCCCCTAAAATGGGGCCCACAACCAAAAACCTTAAGCGAATCTTCCTACATCATTATTTACTACATTATTATTATGGAAGAATGGAGGTATATGTGCTAGGAATGGAGTTTAATTCATCATGGAATGGAAACATTGTATCTTCAGTAAGGAAAGTTTGATCAAATTCACCAAAATGGACTTGTTCTACATCTGCCAAGTACGATCTTTAACAAATTTTTTATACGAAATTATACTGCGTAATAGCAACTGGATTTTGCGGTTCTAAAGGAGTACGGTGCAATCTTTTCCAAGAACATCATACGGATTTTTTTCCTACTCCAGGTATGTTAAGGCTATCCCTTCTTTCTTTTTGGCATGATCAATACGATACAAACGAAACGAGCAAATGCACAATTTTCATAAATGACTCTATTCATAGAAATATTAGGGGTGTCTATATTCTTGATTTCTCATATGAATTATTATTATATCTTCTGTTCATGGGTCTCAGAAAAATACGTATTTGATAAAATTTATCCGACAAGCATATTATTTTTATGACATTCCGAGAAAATCTTATTAACGTATTTCTTATGCATTTCATGCATTTATACATGTACATTGACCCATGACCAGATGATGTTATATACGCGTATATTATATGTATATGGAAAAAGGTTATGGCGTTATATACGCACCACCACCTGATCAGCTGGTATACGTTGATGATTTTCCCACAGTGGCTGAAATGATATGATGAGATGCCCTTAGAGGCTTGATGATGTTATGAACACATATACCTATGCATGGTATGACATTTATACGCATATGCATGACGTTATAATAAATGAAATGATTCACAGAGCTATGTAGACGTACATGTCGAGTCTTTTACTTCATATTTCTCTCATGTCTATTATTTACTGATTTTTATTCCTTACATACTCGGTATATTATTTGTACTGACGTCCCTTTTGCTTGGGGATGCTGCGTTTCATGCCCGCATGTCTCAATAGACAGGTCGAGAGTCCTCCAAGTAGGCGATCAGCTCAGTGGAAGATGTTGGTATACTCCATTTGTTCTGGAGCTGCTTATGTGGTCAGTATGACTAGGACATGTAATGATTAGTATGGCGGGGCCCTGTCCCGACCTTTATGATATTTATGTACTCTTAGAGGCTTGTAGACATATGTCGTGTACGTGAAACATTGTACGGCCTTGTCACCCTACGTTTTGAGTTTATAAATGATGATGTTGTCCTATTAGGCTCGTATGTCACGTGTATATGATGATGTAATAAGAAAGATACGTTACGTTGGTACTTGGTTGAGTAAGCTACTGGGTGCCCGTCGCGGCCCATCGATTTTGGTCGTGACAGTTAGGTTCCGAAAAGGCCAAGTATAAGAAAACAGAAGTCGAGTAGTTCCTTAAAGGATATGGTTGACCAAAGTGGGAGAGTGTCAAGGTAGTATATAGGTTATGTGGTAGGATAACTACATGTCCTGAAAAAAGTTTGAAGTGATTTGGGATTCATGGTGGACAGTAACTAGGTCTACGGGCTTAATTTGGAATATTGGATGCTATATTGAGAAAGATTGGGTGTGACAGGAGGGAGTTGCTTAATATGAAGAAGGATACAACATAATTTTGGATTGGAATGTATTGTCGCACCTCTAGCTGATGTCCATGAGGAGTGAACGGACTGGTACAGCTGGTGAATGAGCTCGGACTCAAGATGATCTACTGATTTCGTAGTAATTGCACCCAGTGCAGCGACGTTGGAATATGTCGGCATGTAATTTCCACATGTGGGTTATCTCCTATGAGCAGGTTAGCGGCCGCGTGGTGTTGACGAAGCTTTTACGAAGAATTCTACTGGCTACCCGGTAAGAGATTTAATATGTAAATGTGGCTAGTGGTTCGGAGTGTTTATTAATGGTTAATAGAAGGATTTCGAGAAATTTGGCAAGTTGCGTGTGAAGAATCAAGTCAACGATGAAGAAAGAATCTCGGTGGATTCCAGAGTTATGTAATTGTAGTTTCAAGCTAAGTGGGAGAGCCCCACCATCTACAATTAGATTGCATGGTTGTCTATTTGTGAGGTTCCTGGTTATCCGTGTATTGGTGGGTCATTGCAACTAAGGAAAGAAAACATCAGTGGTAATTTGAGCAAAGGATTTGAGGAATGTGTGCCATATTTGGCCTTATCGATTCATATTCAGGTTTTTGGAAGACTCAGTGTTTATGCTTCGTGTAGATGTAAGGCACGGGGAAAGTGAGCCAGTCAGGTGTTTCCTTGAGAAAGTGTCCATGTGCTAGCAGGGCCTTAGAGTTGATCATGTTTGGGAACAAATCAGATCAAGTGACTCTCGATAACGGTCTTAGAGGGTTCAAAAATTTAAAGTGCGGAGCCTAAGGATCTCGAGTCCGTAGTATGGTTGAGTATCGAGCTTTTGCAGCAGATTATGAAACGGGGCTTGGAGTACTCTGCGTTATCTTCAGGTTGTGGTGTAGCATTAGAGAAACTGAAGAAAATAACTTCGGATTCATAAAAGAAGTATCAGAATGGGTGTACCAGTTGAAGATGTAAAAGTGCGCATAAGGAGGGTTATGAGGTGATTCGTGGGTTTTGAAACAACATGATTTCGTGAAATAAGGTCACTCGGGATGAGTGCAGATTTGAGTTCGTGATATAATGAATGGAGCTATTATTATTTCTAAGACAAGTTGAGAATAAATTGAGGAAAAAAAAAAGACGGGTCGGTTAACAATGGTGGAACCGGCATGATGGTGGCAATGATCAGTTCCTTCAGCGCATCGAGTTATGCATGTGATTTGTGGCTGTACATACGAGGCTTGACAGCCACCATAATTGATTTTATTTAGAGAAATTCAAGTATTATGGCATGTTATGTGTAGAGAGATCCCAGAAGAGTTATGGTGTTTTAGACCACTACGTGAGGCCGGTATTTTCTACAGATATGGGAATTCAGTCACGTGTTGCAATGGTTCTCTTGAAATGAGTTAAGTAGAAGAGTTCTATATGATGAAGTGTTTACCCTTTTAGTGGTTCGGGAGTTATGATGAAATTCTTGTACTCCTGTGCATTTGCATGATTAAGTGCACTAAGTAGCATGGAATTCGAAAATTGAGGATTCAAAATTTCGGTTCTGTGTTGACAAGGATGTCATGAGCTCGGATGAGCAGGAAAAAGATTTAGATATGTAAAGTAAGATGGTATTGTTTTCGGCATCACCTAAGGTCGATGTCAGGTGTAAGAGACCTTGTGTATTAATTTGTGGATTCTTGATATGTTTTACAGCATTAGAGTAACCGGTAGCATGGATGTGCAGACTTTTTACCTGGTGCGGAATGTCGTGGGAGCGTATCTCACGGAAAGATTATGTAAGAGTGGCATGTAGTCACTTGATTGAGTGAAGATTGAAACCAAGTATGAAGATTGTGGTAATATCGATGATTCGAGAATTTATGCCTGGAGGGCGCTCAGTTCATTTGGTTGTGGACTGTGGAAGTTTGTTCCGGTTATGATGGTTGTTCTTGTATGTTATGGGAAAAAGGGTTATTATGGATCCGTGAAAGGTTATTAGCCTAGTACGGTGCGATCAGAATCGTCGTGAGGTATGTGGATGGATTTAAATATGAATATGGGCTTTATATCAGGCCAGATGTGTTCATTTCAGCATAAGCTCTCCATATGGAGGAGTATTCAGACGTTGGATGTCGTTTCATCATCGGTTATTTCATGTAATACTATATTATGTCGTATGAGTTGTGAAGCGGCTTGATAAATTTCTTATGTGTTGAGGTTCCGCGTAGCGATGATGTTATGTGAGCAGGATGGCTCTCAAGATTCAGATCATATATCGCACCTTAGTTATGCTTGAGTTTTGTAACGTATGGCGTTGTCGGTCCTTCCAGGGATGGTATTATGCACTTAACATGCTTGTTTCCGATATTCGGATATTTTGTAGTAATGAGCATTCTAGCTCGGTAAATATTTTCTTATAGATTCATTTTGTGCTGATCGGGTGGCACGCCACCACGGGCATGTTGTTTGGATCGGTTTGCACGCCGCAATAGTGTGATGTTGAGTACAGTTCCTTATATTCTATTTTGTGTGTTTTGTGTCCCATTTTCTAAGGAAGGTTCGTGACACCTTTTTAGTTGTCTAATTAGTCACGTGGGTTGAGTAATCATTTCCAGAGTTCATTTTCCTTATGTATTGCAATCGAGTCCGTAGCTTATTAGCTCATTGTGGCGTCATATGAGGCTTTTTGATCGTGTCTGAGGTGGCTTATTGCCTTAGCAGCTTATACTGGATGAGACGAGATTATTGGATCCAGGATCAGTGCGATCGGATTATATGAAGTATAATAAAGAGCAAATAGTATTATTTGGTCCATAATGAGGCAATAGTTCTTGTCAGAAGGAGAAATTCAATAATTTGTTGACTCTACAGTTAGTTATGAATTTTTACATATTTCTTCCATCGTGGAAGCATTTCAAGAGTTGGAATAGGAATTATATGTATCATGAGGTGTGTTGTGAACATCAGATTCGTAGAATTTTGGCTATTGTTATCGGAGGATGTTATTATGGTCATGTGAATAGTGCGGTGCATGGTCTAAATTCAACCAAGGTATGCAACCATGTATTAGTGCATCGTGTAGTGATTGATACGGTGTTCGTAGGTTGGAAACAGACATGGTGGAGAATTCTAGATGTTATAATTGGGCTCTAAGGCTTAATCGCCTAAATAAAGAAGAGAATCTTCAGATTGGATCGAGCTAATGTGATCAATTGGGTATGGTAGCACGGGTAGGTGCTCGAAGTGTTAAACTGCGATTTTGGGCAACTCCGGAACAGTCCTTAGCACGTTCGAGGACGAACATATAATTAAGTAGGAGAGAATGTAACGACTCCACCGGTTGTTTTGACTGTTAGAACCCCGTTTACCTAAATAAGACTTCCTATATGTACTTTTAATGATTTATGACTTGCGGGGATGGTTGGTTCGGGATTTGAAAGTGTTCGGGTTGGAATCGGAACACTTAGTTCCTTAAGTTAGTCTTAAAAGGGCAAGTTTGACTTCGGTCAATATTTTTGAGAAAACGACCCCGGAATCAGGATTTGAAGGTTCCAATAGCTCCATATGATGATTTTGGACTTAGGAGCGTGTTCGGAATTTTATTTGGAAGTCCGTAGTTAAATTAGGCTTGAAATGGCTAAAACAAGAATTTAAGTTTGGAAGTTTGACCGGGGAGTTGACTTTTTGATATCGCGGTTTGAATCCAGTTCCGAAAATTTCCATAGCTCCATTATATATTTATTACCTGTGTGCAAAATTTGAGGTTAATCGGACTTGATTTGATAGGTTTCGGTACCGAATGTAGAAGTTGGAAATCTTAAGTTTCATTAAGCTTGAAATGGAGGATAATTCGTGGTTTTAGCATTGTTTGATGTGATTTGAGGTTTGACTAAGTTCGTATGATGTATTGGGACTTGTTTGTATATTTGGTTGAGATCCCGAGGGGCTCGGGTGAGTTTCGAACGACTAACAGATAACTTTTGGCCTTTGGAAGACTGTTGATAGCTGCTGGAAATTTTCTTATGATTTTCTTATACGCGATCACGTAAGTTGATCTGCGATCGCGTAGAGTAATTTGGGCAGCTGGAATTTGTTATCTGCGATCGCATGGGCATGTCCGCGATCGCGTAGGTTAGGCCAACTTGTGCATCGTGATCGCGTGTCGTTGTTTGCAATCGTGTAGGGAAAACTGGGGAGGAGCTGGGCCACGCGCTTAATGCTTCGCAATCACGTGAAGAGGTTCGTGATCGCGTAGGTTTGCGGAGTCAGTGCTTCGTGATCGTGTGGGACCTTATGCGATCGCGTAGGGTTATCTTCTGGGTAGTAAATTTTTGCTACGCGATCGTGTGAGTAAGTTCGCGATCGCGTAGAAGAAATCACTGGGCTGAGAGTTTAAGTTCTGAAAATGGGACTTCGTTTCCTTCTTATTCAATCTTATGCGACGTGAAGTGCCTATTATAAATTGGGGATCGAGAAAATTTTTAATGGTACTACAGATGTAGTGCAGGATGCTTCTCCCTGTCTAATTAATTGGACTATTGTATTCGCCTTGTGAAAGGCCGCTCTATCGTTTCAAGTTAAGTATATCTACTACCTAAGATTTTGAGATTTGGCATTGATTGTTATGACGATTCATGCGTTGTTATCGCACAGTGTTTATGTAATGGTAGAATGCTTGCCTATGTGTCAGGGCAGTAAACGACTTGAAAGAAGATTTTTCTCAGTACATGATTTAGAGGTTTCATGTTTTATTTCCATCGAAGAAAAGGCAATCGAACTATGAATGTTCAGATTTAGGGTTGATGGAGTAACGAACCCTGATATCTTCGAGTGTGGTAGAGTTCTCAATTTTGATGTGGTGTCATCGCCTTGTTAAATGCATTAAGGTTTGTCGGTGTTATAGTTTTCTTCAATTCGCCTTCACGGCGGGGTGTTAGGAATTGGTATAGGGGAAGCAGTTGTTAGAGATCGCGGTGTACAGTGGTTCAGGGTCGAAGCAGTGCTCCTAGTATCGATGGCTCGAGAAGAATGATCCTCAGAAAGGTTTAAAGCTGGTAACGACCTATTGGTTCAAGTGCTACAGAGACGGATTTTGAGTTAAGGCAACAACTGGGCAAGGAAGGATGAGGAAGGACATGAGAAAGGTGCCTTGCGGTGCTTAGGTTCCGAAAAGGCCAAGTGTAAGAAAATAGAAGTCGAGTAGTTCCTTAAAGGAGATGGTTGACCAAAGTGGGAGAGTGGCAAGGTAGTATATGGGTTACGTGGTAGGATAACTACATGGCTTGAGAAAAGTTTGAAGTGATTTGGGATTCATGGTGGACAATGACTAGGTCTACGGGCTTAATTTGGAATATTGGATGCTATATTGAGGACGATTGGGTGTGACAGGAGGGAGTTGCTTGATATGAAGAAGGATACAACATGACTTTGGATTGGAATGTATTATCTCACCTCTAGTTGACTTCCATGAGGAGTGAACGGACTGGTGCAGCTGGTGAATGAGCTCGGACTTAGGATGATCTACTGATTTCGTAGTAATTGCACCCAGTGCAGCGATGTACGAATATGTCGGCATGTAATTTCCACAGGTGGGTTATCTCCTGTGAGCAGGTTAGCGGTCGCGTGGTGTTGACGAAGCTTCTGCGAAGAATTCTACTGGCTATCCGGTAAGAAATATAATATGTAAATGTGGCTAGTGGTTCGGAGTGTTTATTAATGGTTAATAGAAGGATTTCGAGAAATTTGGCAAGTTGCGTGTGCAGGATCATGTCAACAATGAAGAAAGAATCTCGGTGGATTCCAGAGTTATGTAATTGTAGCTTCAAGCTAAGTGGAAGAGCCCCACCATCTACAATTGGATTGCATGGTTGTCTATTTGTGAGGTTCCTGGTTATCAGTGTATTGGTGGGTCATTGCAACTAAGGGAAGAAAACATCAGTGGTAATTTGAGCAAAGGATTTGGGGAATGTGTGCCATATTTGGCTTTATCGATTCATATTCAGGTTTTTGGAAGACTCAGAGTTTATGCTTCGTGTAGATGTAATGCACAGGGAAAGTGATACAGTCAGGTGTTTCCTTGAGAAAGTGTCCATCTGCTAGCAAAGCCTTAGAGTTGATCATGTTTGGGAATAAATCAGAGCAAGTGACTCTCGATAACGGTCTTAGAGGGTTCAAAAAATTTAAGTGCGGTGCCTAAGGATCTCGAGTCTGTAGTATGGTTGAGTATCGAGATTTTGCAGCAGATTATGAAACGGGGCTTGGAGTACTCTGCGTTATCTTTAGGTTGTGGTGTAGCATTAGAGAAACAGAAGAAAATAACTTCGGATTCATAAAAGAAGTATCAGAATGGGTGTACCAGTTAAAGATATAAAAGTGCGCACAAGGAGGGTTATGAGATGATTCGTGAGTTTTGAAACAGCGTGATTTCGTGAAGTAAGGTCACTCGGGATGAGTGCGGATTTGAGTTCGTGATGTAATGAATGGAGCTATTATTATTTCTAAGACAAGTTGAGAATAAATTGAGGGAAAAAAAGACGGGTTGGTTAACAATGATGGAACCGGCATGATAGTGGCAATGATCAGTTCCTTTAGGGCATGTTTTTTGGGCATATTTATCCTTTTAAGATCTTAAAACCGAATTGGCAAGTTCTAGTTAAATACCAGCTTCCATATGTTCTTTGGGCATATTTTTTTATATAAACCAACATCATTTTTAGTAGACCCCCTTTTGTTATCCTTGAAGTTTTTCTATGCATGTTTTTTTATATAAAAATCTCATTATATATGTTCCTTATATATATATATATATATATTATCTTTTTAGCAGGGACAAGGCACTTAAACAATGATATCGTTCAAGGATGCTGTCGACCAAGGAGCAATTACAAGGCATTTAATATTTTGTCTTTGGAGCAATTACAAGGCACTTAATATTTTATCTTTTTTGGGATATGTATATGCATACGATTACAATGCACAATGAAGTGTCGTGTAGTATTATGTAATTGACTTTTTAGTAATAAAAATATTTATAATATTCAGTTTGAGAAATTCTTTTGGTATTTTTTAAATATTATTGGTTGCTTTTAATATTGGTAGTCAATTGATGTGAATATATAGTCATTAAATTTAGAGAATTTGGTTCCTATCAGAAATATATACAATTTTGATCATTAAATAGTTTTTGAGAAGATAGGTTTTAGTGGCGACATTATTTTGTCACAAAATATTACTAATTGTTGCAATATCAAAAAATTTCACTGTTGGTTTATTTCTTTTGCAGCGACTTTAGTCGCTACAGAAAGTTATTGTGTCTTTCATGGTTTATTATATTGTAGCGACACGAGTCGCTACTAATAGTCATTTATAGTGGCGACATTAACTTGCCACTACAAAAATATTTTAGCAGCGACATTAACTTTCCACTACAAAAATGTTTTAGCAGCGATAGTAGTCAGCGCTAAAGATGAATAGCAGTGGCGACCCAACTGAATTTTTATTCTTGTGGAACTATTTTTGTAGCGAGTTTTTTCACCTTTTGCGGAAACTATATCGCCGCAAAATATACGCTTTTAGCGGCGACCTTTGGTGTCGCCACAAATACCTTTCAGTTTCGGTTTTACTTGTAGCAAAAAAAAATATCGCCACTGATAACATATAGCAGCGACTTTCAGATATTTTGTACCTTGGTCACCGCAATAAGGCTGTTTTCTTGTAGTGTCTGCCAACAAGGTTTAAAATAAAATTTTATAAAACGGCATGACACTACATATGCAACATAATATTCTAGTACATGGAGACATTCGTACTTGTTTGTCCCCACAAGCAAGAAAGCACATTTGTAAATAATTTAAGTATTAACTTGAAACATACTTTTAGAGAAAATCCCTCAAGATGAGCAAGTTTTAATCAACTTAACTCGCTTTCGCTTTATTAACATTCACAAGCTTTCAATCTGTGTCCATCATTCCAATGTTGATTAAAATGCTCAACATCACCAACAAGTCTATATGTATAATTAGATATCCTAATTATATCAAAATATGAACTAAGGTATTGATCAACATCCATATATGGCTCATAAGTTGGCTACAAGCCTAAAACAACTCAAATCGCCAAATAGTTTTACATGCTAGACCATTCAACTTCATTCTTATGTTTTAATACTCATTCGAAGTTATTAATGATACTACATCAATTGTTCATTGCCACCAAGTTACCATTCATCGTCTTCCATAATCAACACTTGCAAAATATACAATTCGGGTGATTACTTAGTTGATCACTTTCAACTTTTGCTAACAAATAACTCCATAGGTTCATTGTATTCATCAATTTCATTGCCAAGATTACTACTCATCTTCTCTCTTATATTCTTAAAAGTATTAATCATGCCATGAACTATAGTTTTATAATCCAATCTTTCAACCATTAAAACTTGTAACAAATGCTTCAAATACTTCTAACTACTCATAATAAACGAGTTTGAAGCATTCTAATTACCTTTAGTAGATCAATCTTGAAAAATCACAACTATGGTGATTTTTGTGTTCTTGAGGATTTGATGATGAAATCTAGTATTTGGATGTAAGAATGATGTTAGAATTCATGTATATTGAGTAAGAATCAACCCAAAATATCATTAACAACTTGCCTTAGTTGATTGGACTTGATTTGAGCTCAAAATCGTCTCTTCACCTCAAGAACCCAACCCCTCAATACACAAAATACTCTCTTCCCCCGATTTTGTATTTATAAGCCCAGATTTCTGGGTTTCGGATGCGGCCATGGATGCTTCGCATCCCAAATTCACTTGTAATGATCCGGCCGGTTGTTTTGAGAGTAATAGCCCTGATCCCCTATTTTCTGCTTCTCCCATATCTTTTTCTGCTATTGTGACTTGCCGTGAGGTTTCGTTTTGGTTTTTGGAGTGATTTGGGACACTTAGTCCTTAAACAAAAGCTTAAGTATTAGGATTTTGACCGTAGTCGGAACTGTGTAAAGACGACTCCAAAATAGAATTTCTTTGGTTCCGTTAGCTCCGTTGGGTGGTTTTGGATTTAGGAGCGTGTCTGGATTGTGTTTTGGAGGTCCGTAGCTTATTTAGGCTTGAAATGGCGAAAGTCGAATTTTTGGAGATTTGGACCGGTAGTGGAAATTTTGATATCAGGGTCGAATTCTGATTCCGGAAATTGGAGTAGGTCTGTAATGTCGAATAAGACTTGTGTGCAAAAGTTGGGGTCAATCGGATGTGGTTTGATTGGTTTCGGCATCGGTTGTCGAATTTGGAAGTTTCAAATTCTTTAAGTTTGAATCGGAGGATGATTCGTGATTTTAGCGTTGTTTGATGTGGTTTGAGGGCTCGACTAAGTTCGTATAGTGTTTTAGGATTGGTTGGTATGTTTGGTCGAGGTCCCAGGGGCCTCGGGTGAATTTCGGGTGCTTAACGGATTGAGTTTGGGACTTATGCAATTGCTGGAGCTGCTGCAACTGGTGTAATCATACCTGCACACTTTGGGCCACAAGTGCGGTGCCGCAGAAGTGGCCATGGATCCGCAGAAGCGGTTTTGACCCTATCCAGATGGGACCGCATGTGCGGCCATAGATTCGCAGAAGCGGACGCACAGAAGCGGAAGAGAAGCGCAGATGCGGGCTCGCAGAAGCGTCCTTTGTTCACAGATGGGGACTTAGTCCCCCTTAAGTGATTTTCGCACCTGCGATGGAATTTCCGCAGGTGCGGTTGAAGGCTCGCAGGTGCGAGATGTATGGACAGAACACTTAAATGTAAGTGTTTGTGATTTTTGCTCATTTTCAACCTTTTGAGCTCGGATTTGGCGATTTCTTGAGAGCATTTTTTAGGTGTCTCTTGAGTAAATTTCTTGTGCTTATTTTTTATCAATAATCTGGCTTCCCCATGTATTTTCCCACCTAGTTAGTGTATATTTAAGGTGAAAATTTGGAATTTGAGGCTAGGGATTTTGAAGTTTGATTTGTGGATTTGGAGGACCATTTGTTGTCGGATTTTAGTAAATTTGATATGGTTACACTCGTGAGTGAAGGGGTTTTCGTATTTTATGAATTTTACTCGATTCCGAGAAGTGGGCCCCACAGGCGATTTTTGAGTTAATTTCGGAATTTTCGTTAAAGTGTTGATTTCGTTAATTAGATGAGTCTATTATTGTTGTATTTATGATATGTAATTGTGTTTGGCTAGATTTGGGCTATTCGGAGTCGGATAATCGAGGAAAGGGTGTTCTTACGGATTGATTGAGCTTGACTCGAGATAAGTGGCTTGCCTAACTTTGTGTGGGAGAAATCCCTTTAAGATTTGGAACTATTGTGATATGTGAGCACCGTGTACATGAGGTGACGAGTACGTACACGTGCTAGTTATGGAAAAACCCGATTTTCTTACTGAGCAGCAATCTTGTTTTCCTTTTATTTTGAGTTATACCATTTTTATGAGTATTAATCTATTTTCATTCTTAATTGAGTTATTCCCATTTGCGTAGCTATCATGTTTAGTCTAATACAACATGTCTACGTGTCTTAATTGCCTATGTGAACTCTGTGCAGCATGCTCAGTGAATTTTTTGCTTCTTCCTTGACTGGTACTTAGTCTAAATCGTAAGATTTCGGGATGTAGTTGCATTTCTATTGTTTGCGCTGCATATTTACTTTGAGACTACGGAACGTTATTCCAAGAGATCCCCTTGTACTGCATATTTACTTTGGGACTACGGAACAGTATTTCGAGAGATCCCTCTGTCTTGTATATTTACTTTGGGACTACGGAATGGTATTCCGGGAGATCCCCCTGCATATTTACTTTGGGACTACGGAACGGTATTCTGGGAGATCCCTGTTACACCCTATATTTTCGTACATAAAACTGCGTCGTGAGCTAACTAATGTAGGACCCAAAAAAAAATTGAGATCATCTTTGAAAATATATAAAGCAAGTTAATCATGTTACCTTGAAAGTTACAAATATTGAAGATCATGAACAACAAGTACAAAGAGGGTTGGAAGGTCCAGAAGCTAGAGGAATTGAAGAAAATAATGTTTCGTCGAAAGCCGACAAGTTGGGAATGTTATAGCATGTACTTTTGGGGTGAGACCAGGGTGTTTAACATGATAAGAAGGTTATGTTATGAGTTATGTTATTCGTATGATAGTCGTGTGTTATATTTTGAAGTCAAGCGAGTGGTGGAACAAAAGTCGATGAAAGTCATCACAAGTTATGTTCATACATTTTACTGAAACTTTGGGTCAAATGTAACTGCGATTTTCTCCCAATAGACTTAGATTTATGGGGTGTTCCACCCATAAATTTAAAGATCTATGAGTTTATTTTCCAACACATTAAACCGTTTGTCAATACGATATCGAAATAGAGAGATATGGGCATTTTTGCGAGACTGCGCAGACTGTCACCTACTTGCTTAAACGAGAATCCAAAACTGGGCCAATTCGGGTCATCCAAAATTGGCCAGTTCGGGTCGTCCAAAGAGGCTTTTTTAAAGGCCTATCCCATTCATATATTAGAATGATAATAGTTCAAAATAACCAGACTTAATCTCTGCAAAAATCCTCCCAAAAATTTCCCACAAACCCCAATTGATTTTCTCTCCCTTTCAAGTTCTAATTGGAGGTAAAGCCTAGAGTTTGAAGAACCAAGATAGGAGCTGAGTTATCCCAAAAATAAGGTAAGTTTACTGCTCTCTTTCATCCATTCTTTACAGTTGTAGATGCATGGTAAGTTGTTCTATATTTGTAAGAACTCACGGGACGGTGATCGGAAGCCGTGAGTTCGAGTTATTCACTTGTAGCGGACTGTTTTATGGATTATTTTGTGGACTGTTTGGTGTTGCTGTTGGGCTGCGTGATTTACTACTATTTTGTGGAGTTTTGGAGGAGGAAGGGTATGGAGAAACACCACATAAATGCAGGATGTTGGGCTGGTCGTTCGTCGTAACATTTTCGGGGTTGTTGACACTACTACGGTGGTCGTTTTGTGTATGAAGAGATTGGGGTGTGTTGGGCTGTTTTGTAGTATTGTGTGGTGTACATAAGTTTGGAAAATAATGTATATATGTTGTTATTATTGTTTTTGGTGTTGTTGGTGTTATCTTGAATTTGGAGGAAGTAAGGATAATAGGGGAGATGTTGTCCGTTTTAATACAAAATAAGCATGTCATTCGTTGTGCGATAGTTATAAGTTTCATAACTTAATGATAGTATTATTATCGTTGTTGTAGATTAAGGTGAGAAGAGGCGAGTTCAACTTGGTGATTGGAAAGAGTGTGATAAGGTATGTTAAGGCTAAGCTTTCCTTCATTTTGGCATGATCTCGTAGCTACATGTGTTAGTAATGAGACATAAAGAAAAGTTCGTATTCATGAATTTATTCACATTATTCTAGTCTCATAAGTTACAATATTATTCCTTATCGAGACTCTATATTCAATTTAGTATTGTCTTCTTCCAGTCAAGAGAGCAGCAAGCTATATATACAGTATTACAGTATTTTCATTACCATCGAACTATAATCGATGGGCAGGCCCCTATTGGGCAACCTCTGATCAGATGGAAAGTTATATACCGAGCCTACTATGGCCGAGCGCCTATGAGCGAGCCCAGCATGGTCGAGATACATAGCCTAGTATGGCTGAGCACCTATGAGCGAGCCTACTACGGCAGAGCAGTTATATATACCGAGCCTTATAAGGCCGGACTATTATTTTACTTACTATATTGAAGGAGTTGAGTCAGTATCAACAGGTAAGTATATCTCCAGATCATCTTTGACTCCCAATTACTTTCAGTTATTATATTATCAGTTCAGTTTCAACTTTCAGTTATGTTATTGCCTTATATACTCGGTACATTATTTTGTATTAACGTCCCTTTTCTGGGGACGCTGCATTTTATGCATGCAGGTTCAGATAGACAGACTGGTAGACCTCCTCAGTAGGTGTTTCCAGAGTTTAGCCTGATCAGTAAGCTCCACGTCCTTCGGGGTTATCGGGTCTAGTTTTTTGTGTACATCTTCTGTATGTACATATATATGTATGTTATGGGTAGGTCGGGGTCCTATTCCGATCATAATATATCCATCAGTAGAGGCTTGTAGACATATCCTGTCAGTTAGTGCACTATGTTGGGCTTGTAGGCCTGGTATGTATATTTTGGTGGTTTGTCAATTGTAGTAGTTATGATGGCCTTGTCGGCCCAACTTTATATTGATGTTTAGTCAGCGCTAGTTTTCATTCAGTTTTATATTTTGCTTCACAAATTGTCTTGCAAGGTGGCCCCATGGCCAAATTATGACATTATATGTTCAGAGTCCCTTAGTCGCAATTTGGTACACCAGGTTAGTTGAGGCACCAGGTGCCAGTCTCGCTCCCAGGTCGGGGCATGACAAACTTGGTATCAGAGCAGTTCTGTCCTAGGAAGTCTACAAGCCGTGTCTAATAGGATCTTGTTTATAGATGTGTTGTGCACCACATTATATAAGCAGGGAGCTACAGGGCATTTAGGAGTTGGTTACCCTTCTTTCAAATCTAAATCATGTTGTAGAGCTGAGTTATAGGAAATTTGAGTTAAACTTACGTGTTGGTGTTTTCATACACAGATGACGATGACTAGGAAGACTACGGCTAGCCAGAGGGGAGATACAACAACAGGTGAGGGAACCAGCAGGGTACCCCCAGTAGATGGGTCCCAGTCTGAGGCCCAAGGCGAGACCCCTACTCAGCCATTACCGGCTCCTCCACCGCCTGAGGAGATTCCTAGGGATACCGCACAAGTAGTTCCCCCTCCACTTCCACCAGATCAGGACTTGAGGAGTGTGGTGCATTTGTTGACACAATTGGTAGCTACCCAGCAACAAGCTAGGGCATCAGCTAGTGGAGGATTTTCTGAGGGGTCTGGGAGTTCAAGGGTCCGAGAATTTATTGCTTTGAGTCCCCCAGATTTTACGGGGTCAGATCAGAGGGAGGACTCACAGGATTTCATAGATCAACTTCACAGGATCTTTCGGGTTATGCATGCCACAGAGAAAGAAGCAGTCGAGCTAGCAGCTTTTCGACTTCGAGAAATAGCCATCCTTTGGTACGAGGGATGGGAGAGGTCTAGGGCACGTGATGCACCTCCAGCTAGTTGGGAGAATTTTTCAGATGCTTTCCTTGACCAGTACTTACCGCGGGAGATCTAACAGGCTCGGGTCAATCAGTTTCTAGCCCTTAAGCAGGGCAATATGAGTGTTCGAGAGTATAGTCTCTGTTTTAACTCATTAGCTAGATATGCACCATCCATAGTTGCTACTATGCGTGACAAGATCCACAGGTTTATAGTAGGGTTAGCCCCAGAGTTGACTAAGGCATGTGCCACCGCTGCATTGCATGATAATATGGATATCTCCCGGATTCAGGCATTCGCTCAGAATATAGAAAGGGGTAGGCATCGACAGTAGGGTACAGAGAGGAATGAGCAAGGGTAGCGTAAGAGGATGAGATTTCCTAGGTCTCAGGAGCAGTCTCAGGGTATTTATAGGCCCTAGTACTTTGGACGGCCACCTAGTCCTCCGCCATCTCAGTTACAGGGTTACAGATATAATCGCTATACTCAGTCAGGACCAGGTGAGAGCTCACGGTCGTCAGTTTTGCAACGAAAATGAGGTTCAAGGCAGACATGGTCATTTTCGCCGCAGTGTGACATCTGTGGTAGAGGACACTTGGGCCAATGCCGAGCAGGTTCTGATGCTTGTTATACATGTGGGCGTCCGGGGCATTTGATGCGAGATTGCCCAAATAGAGATTCTGGGGGTATGGCATAACCAGCAAGTTCAGCGATAGGATCATCTATGTCTGTGCATCCTTCTGGGGGCGAGTCTCAATCTTCAGCTGGTAGAGGTCGAGGTAGAGGTAGAGGTTCCAGTTCAGGTGTTAATCAGAACCGTATTTATGCTTTAGCGGGTCGACAGGACTAGGAGTCTTCACCAGACGTTGTGACAGGTATATTAACCATTTTCTCTCACGATGCTTATGCCGTGATAGACCCAGGATCTACTTTATCATATATTACCCCATTTGTCGCGGGGAAATTTGGTATAGTGCCTGAAATACTAAGTGATCCTTTTGCGGTATCTACACCGGTCGGAGAATCGATTATTGCTAGACGGGTTTACTGAGGTTGTACGGTGACAGTTTGTAGTCGTCAGACCTCAGCAGACCTAGTTGAGCTAGATATGATGGATTTTGATGCTATCATGGGCATGGACTGGTTGTCAGCTTGCTATGCCACAGTTGATTACCGAGAAAAGGCATCCAGATTTCATTTTCCAGGTGAGGCAATCCTTGAATGGATAGGTAATACAGCGGCACCCAGAGGTAGGTTTATTTCCTATCTGAAGGCGAGGAAAATGATTGCAAAAGGGTGCATTTATCATATTGTGTGAGTTAGAGATGCAGATGCTGAGATATCTACACTTCAGTCTATTCCCGTAGTCAATGAGTATGCAGATGTGTTTCCAGATGAGCTTCCAGGTATTCCTCCAGAGTGAAAGATTGATTTTAGCATCGATTTGCTTCCAGAAACTCAACCAATATACATCCCTCCGTATATGATGGCACTTGCTGAATTAAAGGAGTTGAAGAAGCAGTTAAAAGATTTGCTGGAGAAAGGTTTCATCAGGCCCAGTACCTCACCTTGGGGTGCACCGGTACTCTTTGTGCGGAAGAAAGACGGCTCGTTGAGGATGTGTATCGATTATAGGCAGCTGAACAAGGTAACTATTAAGAATAAGTATCCACTTTCAAGGATCGATGACTTGTTTGATCAATTGCAGGGGGCTAGATTCTTTTCAAAGATAGATTTGAGATCGGGATACCACCAGGTCAGAGTTCGAGAGAAAGATATTCCGAAGACAGCTTTCAGGACCCGATATGGCCACTTCGAGTTCCTTGTCATGTCCTTTGGGTTGACGAATGGACCTGCCGTATTTATGGACTTGATGAATAGCCTATTCCGGCCATTTTTATATCTGTTCGTGATAGTATTTATTGATGATATTCTGGTCTATTCAAGTTCAGAGGATGAGCATGTGGACCACTTGCGAGGGGTACTCCAAACCCTCCGTGATCGTAAGTTGTATGCTAAGTTTTCTAAATGTGAGTTCTGGTTGAAGTCTGTAGCATTCTTGGGGCATATTGTATCCGATGAAGGTATAAAGGTAGACACTCAGAAGATTGAGGCCGTAAAATCTTGGCCTAGACCTACCACTCCGACAGAGGTTCGTAGCTTTCTAGGCTTAACAGGATACTACCGGAGGTTCGTAGAGGATTTTTCTTCCCTTTCGGCACCATTGACGAAGTTGACGCAGAAATCAACTAAGTTTCAGTGAACGGAGGCTTGCGAGCGGAGTTTCCAAGAGCTTAAGAACAGGTTGACCTCAGCGCCAGTCCTAACACTTCCAGAGAGTCCAGAGGGTTATGCCGTGTATTGTGATGCCTCAGGTATCGGGTTAGGATGTTTCCTGATGCAACATGGGAAGGTAATTGCGTATGCTTCAAGGCAGTTAAGGAAGCACGAGAATAATTATCCAACCCACGATCTCGAGTTAGCTGCGGTTGTCCATGCACTTAAGATATGGCGGCATTATTTATATGGTGTTCATGTTGATGTATTTACAGATCATAAAAGTCTGCAATATATATTCAAGCAAAAAGAGTTGAATTTGCGACAGAGGCGATGGCTTGAGTTATTGAAAGATTATGATGTTAACATTCTCTACCATCCAGAGAAAGCTAATGTTGCAGCAGACGCCTTAAGCCGCCGATCTATGGGTAGCTTAGCACATGTAAAGGCCGAGAAAAGACAATTAACTAAAGAGATTCATCAATTGGCTTGTTTGGGGGTTCGGTTAGTAGATTCTGACGATGGTGGGGTTATACTCCAAAACACTACAAAATCATCTCTCATAGCTGAAGTCAAGGAAAGGCAGTGCGAGGACCCAGAGATGGTCGAGTTGAGAGAGCGAGTTCCACAGCAAAAGAATCCATTGTTAGAGCTCAAGGGAGATGGGGTTCTTAGATACAGGGGTTGTTTGTGTGTTCCAGATGTAGCAGGGCTACGAGAAAAGATTATGCCAGAGGCACATTATTCGTGGTACTCCATTCATCCTGGGTCGATGAAGATGTATCATGACATTAAGGATGTGTACTGGTGGAACGATATGAAGAAGAACATTGCTGAGTTTGTCGCCCATAGTCCTAGTTGCCAGCAGGTGAAAATAGAGCATCAGAAGCCCGGAGGGCTAATGCAGACTATAGAGATCCCGACATGGAAATGGGAGGCGATAAACATGGACTTTGTTATGGGTTTACCTCGTTCTCATCGTAAGTTCAATTCTATATGCGTGATAGTCGATAGGCTCACTAAATCAGCTCATTTTCTACCGGTCATATCTACATATACAGCAGAAGATTATGCAATGTTATATATTAAAGAGATAGTGCGGCTACACGGAGTACCAGTATCTATTATATCTGACCGTGGGGCTCAGTTTACAACACATTTTTGGAGGTCATTTCAGAGAGGTCTGGGGACTCAGGTGAATCTCAGCACAGCTTTTCATCCAAAGACTGATGGACAAGCCGAGCGCACAATTTAGACGCTCGAGGATATGTTACGAGCATGTGTGTTAGATTTTAAAAGAAGTTGGCATGAACAACTACCTCTTGTTGAGTTTGCATATAATAACAGTTACCACTCCAGTATACAGATGGCTCCGTACGAGGCTTTGTATGGGCGTAAGTGTAGTTCTCCTATAGGGTGGTTTGATGTTGGAGAATCTGGGTTACATAGGCCAGACCTAGTTCAGCAGGCCGTAGAGAAGGTAAAGCTTATCCGGGAGCGACTGTTGACAGCTCAGAGTTGCCAGAAGTCATATTCTAACGTGCGGTGATGAGACTTAGAGTTTGAAGTTAATTATTGGGAATTCTTAAAGGTATCCCCTATGAAGGGTGTGATGAGGTTTGGCAAGAAAGGCAAGCTTAGCCCACGGTATATTGGGCCTTACAAGATTATTCGGAGAGTAGGCCAAGTAGCTTATGAATTAGAATTGCCCTCAGAATTGGAGTTAGTCCATCCGGTTTTTCACGTATCTATGCTAGGGAAGTGCATTGGCAATCCTACCAGAGTGGTGTCCACAGATGATGTACAGATTACGGAGGACTTGTCATACAAGGAAATTCTAGTTGCCATCTTAGACCGACAAATTTGCAAGCTACGAAATAAGGAGGTAGCCTCCGTGAAGGTTATATGGAGAAGCAATAATGTGGAAGAGATGACATGGGAAGCGGAGGAAGAAATGAAGTATAAATACCCCCACCTATTTCAAACTGAAGATATGGCTCGAGATGGGATGCTACAGCACAACTCTATTCAGGCCAGTAGGTCATCAGGTAAGCTCTTATTTTCTGACTTTCAGTATTTATGATTTACGACTCTTTGAGGCAAAGTGTTGTTATTTATAGACATTGGCCATGTGTGGCATGTATAGTATGTTTTCTGGCTGCATGCTGGTTGGTTATAGTCTAGTGTACGGAGGAAACTCTGGCAAAAGTTTTCCAAAGTCTCTAAAAGTAACCATTCGAGGACGAATATTCTCAAGGGGGGAATGATGTTACACCCTATATTTTCGTACATAAAACTGCGTCGTGAGCAAACTAATGTAGGACCCAAAAACAAAATTGAGATCATCTTTGAAAATATATAAAGCAAGTTAATCATGTTACCTTGGAAGTTACAAATATTGAAGATCATGAACAACAAGTACAAAGAGGGTTGGAAGGTTCATAAGCTAAAGGAATTGAAGAAAATAATGTTTCGTCGAAAGCCGACAAGTTGGGAATGTTATAGCATGTACTTTTGGGGTGAGACCAGGGTGTTTAATATGATAAGGAGGTTATGTTATGAGTTATGTTATTCGTATGATAGTCGTGTGTTATATTTTGAAGTCAAGCGAGTGGTGGAACAAAAGTCGATGAAAGTCATCACAAGTTACGTTCATACGTTTTACTGAAACTTTGGGTCAAATGTAACTGTGATTTTCTCCCAATAGACTTAGATTTATGGGGTGTTCCACCCATAAATTTAAAGATCTATGAGTCTATTTTCCAACACATTAAACCGTTTGTCAATACGATATCGAAATAGAGAGATATGGGCATTTTTGCGAGACTGCGCAGACTGTCACCTACTTGCTTAAACGAGAATCCAAAACTGGGCCAATTCGGGTCGTCCAAAATTGGCCAGTTCGGGTCGTTCAAAGAGGCTTTTTTAAAGGACTATCCCATTCATATATTAGGAGGATAATAGGTCAAAATAACCAGACTTAATCTCTGCAAAAATCCTCCCAAATATTTCCCACAAACCCCAATTGATTTTCTCTCCCTTTCAAGTTCTAATTGGAGGTAAAGCCTAGAGTTTGAAGAACCAAGATAGGAGCTTAGTTATCCCAAAAATAAGGTAAGTTTACTGCTCTCTTTCATCCATTCTTTACAGTTGTAGATGCATGGTAAGTTATTCTATATTTGTAAGAACTCACGGGACGGTGATCGGAAGCCGTGAGTTCGAGTTATTCACTTGTAACGGACTGTTTTATGGATTGTTTTGTGGACTGTTTGGTGTTGCTGTTGGGCTGCTTGATTTACTACTATTTTGTGGAGTTTTGGAGGAGGAAGGGTGTGGAGAAACACCACATAAATGCAGGATGTTGGGCTGGTCGTTCGCCGTAACATTTTCGGGGTTGTTGACACTACTACGGTGGTCGTTTTGTGTATGAAGAGATTGGGGTGTGTTGGGCTGTTTTGTAGTATTGTGTGGTGTACATAAGTTTGGAAAATAATGTATATATGTTGTTATTATTGTTTTTGGTGTTGTTGGTGTTATCTTGAATTTGGAGGAAGTAAGGATTATAGGGGAGATGTTGCCCGTTTTAATACAAAATAAGCATGTCGTTCGTTGTGCGATAGTTATAAGTTTCATAACTTAATGATAGTATTATTATCATTGTTGTAGATTAAGGTGAGAAGAGGCGAGTTCAACTTGGTGATTGGAAAGAGTGTGATAAGGTATGTTAAGGCTAAGCTTTCCTTCATTTTGGCATGATCTCGTAGCTACATGTGTTAGTAATGAGACATAAAGAAAAGTTCGTATTCATGAATTTATTCACATTATTCTAGTCTCATAAGTTACAATATTATTCCTTATCGAGACTCTATATTCAATTTAGTATTGTCTTCTTCCAGTCAAGAGAGCAGCAAGCTATATATACAGTATTACAGTATTTTCATTACCATCGAACTATAATCGATGGGCAGGCCCCTATTGGGCAACCTCTGATCAGATGGAAAGTTATATACCGAGCCTACTATGGCCGAGCGCCTATGAGCGAGCCCAGCATGGTCGAGATACATAGCCTAGTATGGCTGAGCACCTATGAGCGAGCCTACTACGGCAGAGCAGTTATATATACCGAGCCTTATAAGGCCGGACTATTATTTTACTTACTATATTGAAGGAGTTGAGTCAGTATCAACAGGTAAGTATATCTCCAGATCATCTTTGACTCCCAATTACTTTCAGTTATTATATTATCAGTTCAGTTTCAACTTTCAGTTATGTTATTGCCTTATATACTCGGTACATTATTTTGTATTAACGTCCCTTTTCTGGGGACGCTGCATTTTATGCATGCAGGTTCAGATAGACAGACTGGTAGACCTCCTCAGTAGGTGTTTCCAGAGTTTAGCCTGATCAGTAAGCTCCACGTCCTTCGGGGTTATCGGGTCTAGTTTTTTGTGTACATATTCTGTATGTACGTATGTATGTATGTTATGGGTAGGTCGGGGTCTTGTTCCGATCATAATATATCCATCAGTAGAGGCTTATAGACATATCCTGTCAGTTAGTGCACTATGTTGGGCTTGTAGGCCTGGTATGTATATTTTGGTGGTTTGTCAGTTGTAGTAGTTATGACGGCCTTGTCGGCCCAACTTTATATTGATGTTTAGTCAGCGCTAGTTTTCATTCAATTTTATATTTTGCTTCGCAAATTGTCTTGCAAGGTGGCCCCATGGCCAAATTATGACATTATATGTTCAGAGTCCCTTAGTCGCAATTTGGTACACCAGGTTAGTTGAGGCACCGGGTGCTAGTCTCGCTCCCAGGTCGGGGCATGACAAACTTGGTATCAGAGCAGTTCTGTCCTAGGGAGTCTATAAGCCGTGTCTAGAAGGATCTTGTTTATAGATGTGTTGTGCACCACATTATATAAGCAGGGAGCTACAGGGCATTTAGGAGTTGGTTACCCTTCTTTCAAATCTAAATCGTGCTATAGAACTGAGTTATAGGAAATTTGAGTTAAACTTACGTGTTGGTTTTTTCATACACAGATGACGGTGACTAGGAAGACTACGGCTAGCCAGAGGGGAGATACAACAACAGGTGAGGGGACCAGCAGGGTACCCCCAGTAGGTGGGTCCCAGTCTGAGGCCCAAGGCGAGACCCCTACTCAGCCATTACCGGCTCCTCCACCACCTGAGGAGATTCCTAGGGATACCGCACATCCAGTTCCCCCTCCACTTCCACCAGATCAGGACTTGAGGAGTGCGGTGCATTTGTTGACACAATTGGTAGCTACCCAGCAACAAGCTAGGGCATCAGGTAGTGGAGGATTTTCTGAGGGGTCTGGGAGTTCAAGGGTTCGAGAGTTTATTGCTTTGAGTCCCCCAGAGTTTACGGGGTCAGATCAGAGGGAGGACCCGCAGGATTTCATAGATCAACTTCACAGGATCTTTCGGGTTATGCATGCCACAGAGAAAGAAGCAGCTGAGCTAGCAGCTTTTCGACTCCGAGATATAGCCATCCTTTGGTACGAGGGATGGGAGAGGTCCAGGGCACGTGATGCACCTCCAGCTAGTTGGGAGAATTTTTCAGATGCTTTCCTTGACCAGTACTTACCGCGGGAGATCCGACAGGCTCGGGTCGATCAATTTCTAGCCCTTAAGCAGGGCAATATGAGTGTTCGAGAGTATAGTCTCCGTTTTGACTCATTAGCTAGATATGCACCATCCATAGTTGCTACTATGCGTGACAAGATCCACAGGTTTATAGTAGGGTTAGCCCCAGAGTTGACTGAGGCATGTGCCACCGCTGCATTGCATGATAATATGGATATCTCTCGGATTCAGGCATTCGCTCAGCATATAGAAAGGGGTAGGCATCGACAGCAGGGTACAGAGAGGAATGAGCAAGGGTAGCGTAAGAGGATGAGATTTCCTAGGTCTCAGGAGCAGTCTCAGGGTATTTATAGGCCCTAGTACTTCGGACGGCTACCTAGTCCTCCGCCACCTCAGTTACAGGGTTACAGGTATGACCGCTATACTCAGTCAGGACTAGGTGAGAGCTCACGGGCATCGGTTTTGCAATGACAACGAGGTTCAAGGCAGACATGGTCATTTCCGCCACGGTGTGACATCTGTGGTAGAGGACACTTGGGCCAATGCCGAGCAGGTTTTGATGCTTGTTATACATGTGGGCGTCCGGGGCATTTGATGTGAGATTGCCCAAATAGAGATTCTGGGGGTATGGCACAACCAGCAAGTTTAGCGACAGGATCATCTATGTCTGTGCATCCTTCTGGGGGCGAGTCTCAATCTTCAGCTAGTAGAGGTCGAGGCAGAGGTAGAGGTTCCAGTTCAGGTGTTAATAAGAACCGTATTTATGCTTTAGCGGGTCGACAGGACTAGGAGTCTTCACCAGACGTTGTGACAGGTATATTAACCATTTGCTCTCACGATGCTTATGCCTTGATAGACCTAGGATCTACTTTATCATATATTACCCCATTTGTCGCGGGGAAATTTGGTATAGTGCCTGAAATACTAAGTGATCCTTTTGCGGTATCTACACCGGTCGGAGAATCGATTATTGCTAGACGGGTTTACTGAGGTTGTACGGTGACAGTTTGTAGTCGTCAGACCTCAGCCGACCTAGTTGAGCTAGAGATGATGGATTTTGGTGCTATCATGGGCATGGACTGGTTGTCAGCTTGCTATGCCACAGTTGATTGCCGAGCAAAGACAGCCAAATTTCATTTTCCAGGTGAGGCAATCCTTGAATGGGTAGGTAATACAGCGGCACCCAGAGGTAGGATTATTTCCTATCTGAAGGCGAGGAAAATGATTGCAAAAGGGTGAATTTATCATATTGTGCGAGTTAGAGATGAAGATGCTAAGATATCTACACTTCAGTCTATTCCCGTAGTCAATGAGTATGCAGATGTGTTTCCAAATAAGCTTCCAGGTATTCCTCCAGAGCGAGAGATTGATTTTAGCATCAATTTGCTTCCAGAAACTCAACCAATATCCATCAGGCCCAGTACCTCACCTTAGGGTGCACCGGTACTCTTTGTGCGGAAGAAAGACGGCTCATTGAGGATGTGTATCGATTATAGGCAGCTGAACAAGGTAACTATTAAGAATAAGTATCCACTTCCAAAGATCGATGACTTGTTTGATCAGTTGCAGGGGGCTAGATTCTTTTCAAAGATAGATTTGAGATCGGGATACCACCAGGTCAAAGTTCGAGAGAAAGATATTCTGAAGATAGCCTTCAGGACCCGATATGGCCACTTCGAGTTCCTTGTCATGTCCTTTGGGTTGACGAATGCACCTGCCGTATTTATGGACTTGATGAATAGCCTACTCCGACCATTTTAAGATCTATTCGTGATAGTATTTATTGATGATATTCTGGTCTATTCAAGTTCAGAGGATGAGCATGTGGACCACTTGCGAGCGGTACTCCAAACCCTCTGTGATCGTAAGTTGTATGCTAAGTTTTCTAAATGTGAGTTCTGGTTGAAGCCTGTAGCATTCTTGGGGCATATTGTATCCGATGAAGGTATAAAGGTAGACACTCAGAAGATTGAGGCCGTGAAATCTTGGCCTAGACCTACCACTCCGACAGATGTTCGTAGCTTTCTAGGCTTAGCAGGATACTATCGGAGGTTCGTAGAGGATTTTTCTTCCCTTTCGGCACCATTGACAAAGTTGACGCAGAAATCAACTAAGTTTCAGTGGACGGAGGCTTGCGAGCGGGGTTTCCAAGAGCTTAAGAATAGGTTGACCTCAGCGCCAGTTCTAACACTTCCAGAGGGTCGAGAGGGTTATGCCGTGTATTATGATGCCTCAGGTTTTGGGTTAGGATGTGTCCTGATGCAACATGGGAAGGTAATTGCGTATGCTTTAAGGCAGTTAAGGAAGCATGAGAAGAATTATCCAACCCACGATCTCGAGTTAGCTGCGGTTATCCATGCACTTAAGATATGGCAGCATTATTTATATGGTGTTCATGTTGATGTATTTACAGATCATAAAAGTCTGCAATATATATTCAAGCAAAAAGAGTTGAATTTGCGACAGAGGCGATGGCTTGAGTTATTGAAAGATTATGATGTTAACATTCTCTACCATCCAGGGAAAGCTAATGTTGTAGCAGACGCCTTAAGCCGCCGATCTATGGGTAGCTTAGCACATGTAAAGGCCGAGATAAGACAATTAACTAGAGAGATTCATCAATTGGCTTGTTTGGGGGTTCGATTAGTAGATTCTGATGATGGTGGAGTTGTACTCCAAAACACTGCAAAATCATCTCTCATAGCTGAAGTCAAGGAAAGGCAGTACGAGGACCCAGAGTTGGTCGAGTTGAGAGAGCGAGTTCCGCAGCAAAAGAATCCATTGTTAGAGCTCAAGGGAGATGGGGTTCTTAGATACAGGAGTCGTTTGTGTGTTCCAGATGTAGCAGGGCTACGAGAGAGGATTATGTCAGAGGCACATTATTCGTGGTACTCCATTCATCCTGGGTTGACGAAGATGTATCATGACATTAAGGATGTGTACTGGTGGAACGATATGAAGAAGAACATTGTTGAGTTTGTCGCCCAGTGTCCTAGTTGCAAGCAGGTGAAAATAGAGCATCAGAAGCCCGGAGGGCTAATGCAGACTATAGAGATCCCGACAAGGAAATGGGAGGCGATAAACATGGACTTTGTTATGGGTTTACCTCATTCTCATCGTAAGTTCGATTCTATATGGGTGATAGTCGATAGGCTCACTAAATCAGCTCATTTCTACCGGTCAGATCTACATATACAGCAGAAGATTATGCAAAGTTATATATTAAGGAGATAGTGCGGCTACACGGAGTACCAGTATCTATTATATCTGACCGTGGGGATAAGTTTACAGCATATTTTTGGAGGTCATTTCAGAGAGATCTGGGGACTCAGGTGAATCTCAGCACAGCTTTTCATCCACAGACCGATGGACAAGCCGAGCGCACAATTCAGACGCTCGAGGATATGTTACGAGCATGTGTGTTAGATTTTCAAAGAAGTTGGGATGAACATCTAACTCTTGTTGAGTTTGCATATAATAACAGTTACCACTCCAGTATACAGATGGCTCCGTACGAGGCTTTGTATGGGTGTAAGTGCAGATCTCCTATAGGGTGGTTTGATGTTGGAGAATCTGGGTTACATAGGCCAGACCTAGTTCAGCAGGCCGTAGAGAAAGTAAAGCTTATCCGGGAGCGACTGTGGACAGCTCAGAGTCGCCAGAAGTCATATTCTGAAGTGCGGTGATGAGACTTAGAGTTCGAGGTTAATGACTGGGTATTCTTAAAGGTATCCCCTATGAAGGCGTGATGAGGTTTGGCAAGAAAGGCAAGCTTAGCCCACGGTATATTGGGCCTTACAAGATTATTCGGAGAGTGGGCCAAGTAGATTATGAGTTAGAATTGCCCTCAGAATTGGAGTCAGTCCATCCGGTTTTTCAAGTATCTATGCTACGGAAGTGCATTGGCGATCCTACCAGAGTGGTGTCCACAGATGATGTACAGATTACGGAAGACTTGTCATACAAGGAAATTCCAGTTGCCATCTTAGACCGACAAATTCGCAAGCTACGAAATAAGGAGGTAGCCTCCGTGAAGGTTTTATGGAGAAGCAATAATGTGGAAGAGATGACATGGGAAGCGGAGGAAGAAATGAAGTATAAATACCCCCACTTATTTCAAACTGAAGATATGGCTCGAGATGGGATGCTACAGCACAACTCTATTCAGGCCAGTAGGTCATCGGGTAAGCTCTTATTTTCTGACTTTCAGTATTTATGATTTACGACTCTTTGAGGCAAAGTGTTGTTATTTCTAGACATTGGCCATGTGTGGTATGTATAGTATGTTTTCTGGCTGCATGCAGGTTGATTATAGTCTAGTGTACGGAGGAAACTATGGCAAAAGTTTTCCAAAGTCTCTCAAAGTAAACATTTGAGGTTGAATTTTCTCAAGGGGGGAATGATGTTACACCCTATATTTTCGTACATAAAACTGCGTCGTGAGCAAACTAATGTAGGACCCAAAAAAAAAATTGAGATCATCTTTGAAAATATATAAAGCAAGTTAATCATGTTACCTTGGAAGTTACAAATATTGAAGATCATGAACAATAAGTACAAAGAGGGTTGGAAGGTTCAGAAGCTAAAGAAATTGAAGAAAATAATGTTTCGTCGAAAGCCGACAAGTTGGGAATGTTATAGCATGTACTTTTGGGGTGAGACTAGGGTGTTTAAAATGATAAGGAGGTTATGTTATGAGTTATGTTATTCATATGATAGTCGTGTGTTATATTTTGAATTCAAGCGAGTGGTGGAACAAAAGTCGATGAAAGTCATCACAAGTTACGTTCATACGTTTTACTGAAACTTTGGGTCAAATGTAACTACGATTTTCTCCCAATATACTTAGCGTTATGGTGTGTTCTACCCATCAAAGTAAAGATCTATGAGTCTATTTACCAACTCATTAAACCGTTTGTCAATACGATATCGGAGTAAAGTGATATGGGCATTTTTGTGAGACTGCGCAGACTGTTACCTACTTGCTTAAACGAGAATCCAAAACTGGGCCAATTCGGGTCATCCAAAATTGGGCCATTTTGGGTCGTTCAAAGAGGCCTTTTTAAAGGCCTATCCCCTTCATATATTAGGATGATAATAGGTCAAAATAACTAGACTTAATCTCTGCAAAAATCCTCCCAAAAATTTCCCACAAACCCCAATTGATTTTCTCTCCCTTTCAAGTTCTAATTGGAGGTAAAGCCTAGAGTTTGAAGAACCAAGATAGGAGCTGAGTTATCCCACAAATAAGGTAAGTTTACTGCTCTCTTTCATCCATACAGTTGTAGATGCATGGTAAGTTGTTCTATATTTGTAAGAACTCACGGGACGGTGATCGAAAGCCGTGAGTTCGAGTTATTCACTTGTTGCGGACTGTTTTATGGATTGTTTTGTGGACTGTTTGGTGTTGCTGTTGGGATTCGTGATGTACTACTATTTTGTGGAGTTTTGGAGGAGGAAGGGTATGGATAAACACCACATAAATACAGGATGTTGGGCTGGTCGTTTGTCGTAACATTTTCGGGGTTGTTGACACTACTACGGTGGTCGTTTTGTGTATGAAGAGATTGGGGTGTGTTGGGCTATTTTGTAGTATTGTGTGGTGTACATAAGTTTGAAATATAATGTATATATGTTGTTATTATTGTTTTTGGTGTTGTTAATGTTATCTTGAATTTGGAGGAAGTAAGGATTATAGGGGAGATGCTGTCCGTTTTAATACAAAATAAGCATGTCGTTCGTTGTGCGATAGTTATACGTTTCATAACTTAATGATAGTATTATTATCATTGTTGTAAATTAAGGTGAGAAGAGGCGAGTTCAACTTGGTGATTGGAAAGAGTGTGATAAGGTATGTTAATGCTAAGCTTTCCTTCGTTTTGGCATGATCTCGTAGCTACATGTGTTAGTAATGAGATATAAAGAGAAGTTCGTATTCATGAATTTATTCACATTATTCTAGTCTCATAAGTTATAATATTATTCCTTATCGAGACTCTATATTCAATTTAGTATTGTCTTCTTCCAGTCAAGAGAGCAGCAAGCCTATATATACAGTATTACAGTATTTTCATTACCATCGAGCTATAATCGATGGGCAGGCCCCTATTAGGAAACCTCTGATCAGATGGAAAGTTATATACCGAGCCTACTATGGCCGAGCGCCTATGAGCGAGCCCAGCATGGTCGAGATACATAGCCTAGTATGGCCGAGCACCTATGAGCGAGCCTACTACGGCAGAGCAGTTATATATATCGAGCCTTATAAGGCCGGACAATTATTTTACATACTATATTGAAGGAGTTGAGTCAGTATCAACAGGTAAGTATATCTCCAGATCATCTTTGACTCCCAATTACTTTCAGTTATTATATTATCAGTTCAGTTTCTACTTTCAGTTATGTTATTGCCTTATATACTCGGTACATTATTTTGTACTAACTTCCCTTTTCTGGGGACGCTGTATTTCATGCATGCAGGTTCAGATAGACAGACGGGTAGACCTCCTTAGTAAGTGTTTCCAGAGTTCATCCTGATCGGTAAGCTCCACGTTCTTCGGAGTTATCGGGTCTAGGTTTTCGTGTACATCTTCTGTATGTATGTATATATGTTATGGGTAGGTCGGGGCCCTGTTCCAATCACAATATATCCATCAGTAGAGGCTTGTAGACATATCCTGTCAGTTAGTGCACTATGTTGGGCTTGTAGGCACTATGATTTCATTGTTGTTAAATTTTATCCCTTATTTTATTGCGGTATTAAACTCTATATTATTTTATTATATGTTTACCAGTAGGGCCCTAACCTGACCTCGTCACTACTAGACCGAGGCTAGGCTTGGAACTTACTGGATACCGAATGTGATGTACTCATGCTACTCTCTGCACATGTTTTTCGTGTGCAGGTCCAGGTGCACCTTATCTGCCGCACTATCAGTGAGCTGGGACAGCTTTGGAGACTTCAAGGTATATCTGCCACGTCCGCAGACCTCGGAGTCCCCTTCTACTCTTTCTCATGTCCATTATCTTCTGTATTTTTCCTTGTTAGACTCTGATGTATAGAGACACTAGATTTTTCCTTCTGTAGTTTGTGATTCACGATGTTCCGGGTTTTATTTCATTATTCCGCAAAATGTTAGGCTTACCTAGTTATTGAGACTAGGTGTCGTCACGACGTCACACGGAGGGGAAATTGGGTTGTGACAAGTTGGTATCAGAGCCCTAGGTTCATAGGTGTCGTGAGTCACAAGCCTGTTTATTAGAGTCTCGTAGATCGGTACGGAGTCATCTGTACTTATCTTCGGGAGGCTATGGAACTGTTAGGAAAATTTGACTACTTTGATTCCTTGTCGTGCGAAAATTGTTGACTTCAGAGATTCTAACTTTCTATTCTATCACAGATGGTGAGGACACGTACAAGCGGATCTGATGAACAGGCACCCGCTCCACCTACTAGAGCCGAGAGAGGTCGGGGCCGGGGTAGAGACCGAGGACGTCCACGTGGTGCATCCAAAGCACCTGCATGAGCTGCTACAGATGAGCCCTCAGTAGCTCCAGCTAGAGGGCAGACACCTGAGGTACCTGTTTCTGCACCAACCCTCCAGGAGACTCTAGCCCAGTTTCTGAGCATGTTCAGCACCTTAGCTCTAGCTAGATTGATTCCACTTGCCCCTGCCACATCTCAGGCAGGGGGAGGAGCATAGACTCCCGTCGTCGGTACTCTAGAGCAGCGGGTTCAAGTCGAACAGGTTCCAGAGATTGTACCCATGCAGCCGGTAGCTCCAGCTCAGCTCGTGGTTAGGGCAGCAGCTTCTAAGGCGGAGCAGCTCAGACTTGAGAGGTACAAAAAGTACCACCCACCTACTTTCAGCGGATTGGCTACAGATGATGCTCAGGGTTTTTTGGAGGAGTGTCATCGTATTCTCCGTACTGTGGGCGTAGCGGAGACGAACGGGGTTTCTTTTACTACATTCCAGCTTTGAGGAGCAGCCTATCAGTGGTGGCGTGCTTATGAGTTGAGTAGTCCAACTGATGCAACTTCACTTATATGGACTCAGTTCTCGGACATGTTTTTGATAGAGTATGTCCCTCAGAGTCTCAGGGACTCATGGCGCGCGGAGTTTGAGCAGTTGCGCCAGGGAGCTATGACTGTGTCAGAGTATGCAGTTCGCTTCAGTGATTTGGCCCGACATGCACCGGCCTTAGTTGCCACAGTGCGAGAGAGGGTTCGACGGTTTATTGAGGGACTCCATCCCAGTATCCGGAGTAGTATGGCCAGGGAGTTGGAGATGGATATTTCTTATCAGTAGGTTGTGAGTATTACCAGGAGGTTTGAGGGCATGTATGTCCGGGATAGAGAGGAGAGGGAGGCCAAGAGGTATCGAGAGACTGGTTATTATTCTGGAGCTCGTGTCCCAGCAGCTCGCCATGGTAGGGGTTATGTGAGCCGCCCCATTCATTCAGCTTTTCCAGCGGCCAGCGGTGTTCCAGCTCCTTCTAGACCCCCAGGAGCCTTATTATGCTCCGCCAATATCTAGTGTGCCTCTTGCACGGGGTGTTCCTAGCGGCCAGTCCAGCATACCTGGCCCGAGCCAGTCACAGCAGCCACGCCTTCCCAGAGATTGTTTTGAGTGTGGCAACAGTCACCACATGGTGAGGGATTGCCCCAGGATTAGGAGGGGTGCACCTCCATAGATGTTTCAATCACATCGTGCTCCATCGGGTCCTCAGGCTATGATTACAGCACCAACTGCCACCCCACCTGCTCAACCAGCTCGAGGTGGAGGTCGAGGAGGTGGAGGTCGAGGAGGTAGAGGTCGCCCTAGAGGGGGAGGCCATGCCAGATATTATGCACTTCCTGCTCGTACAGAGGCTGTTGCTTATGATTTTGTCATTACAGGTATTGTTCTGGTTTGTCATAGAGATGCGTCGGTATTATTTGACCCATGCTCTACATATTCTTATGTGTCCTCTTATTCTACCCTGTATTTGGGAGTATCTCGGGATTTTTTGAGTTCCCTTATTTATGTATCTACTCCTGTGGGAGATTCTCTTGTTATGGACCGCGTGTATCGGTCATGTTTGATTGCTCATAGTGGTTTTGAGACCAGAGCTGATTTATTATTACTCAGCATGGTGGATTTTGATATTATTTTGGGCATGGACTGGTTGTTGCCCCATTATGCTGTTCTTGATTGTCACGCTAAGACCGTGACACTAGCTATGCTAGGTTTACCGCGGTTTGAGTGGAGAGGTACCTTAGAGTACACTCCCAGCAGAGTTATTTTATTTCTTAAAGCTCAACGAATGGTTGAGAAAGGGTGTGACGCATATCTAGCTTATGTGAGAGATGTCAGTATTGATACCCTTGCAGTTGAGTCAGTTCCAGTAGTGAGAGACTTTCCAGATGTGTTTCCAGCTGATCTTTCGGGCATGCCGCCCGACAGAGATATTGATTTTGGCATTGATTTGTTGCCGGGCACTCAGTCTATCTCTATTGCTCCATATCATATGGCTCCTTCTGAGTTAAAGGCGTTAAAGGAGCAGTTATAGGAATTGGTTGATAAGGGCTTCATTCGGCCCAGTGTGTCATCTTCGGGTGCTCCTGTCTTATTTGTGAAGAAGGAGGATGGTTTTATGCAGATATGTATTGATTACCGCCAGTTGAACAAAGTCACAGTAAAGAACAGGTATCCATTGCCTCATATTGATGACTTATTTGATCAGTTACAGGGTGCCATAGTGTTTTCCAAGATTGACTTACGTTCAGGCTATCATCAGTTGAAGATTCGGGAGCCAGATGTCCCGAAGACTGCTTTCAGGACTCGGTATGGTCATTACGAGTTCCTTGTGATGTCTTTTGGGCTGACCAATGCCCCAGCAGCTTTTATGCACTTGATGCACATTGTGTTCCGACATTATCTTGACTCATTCATCATTGTGCTTATTGATGACATTCTGGTACACTCCCGAAGTCGTGAGGATGATGAGCAGCACCTGAGGACTGCACTTCAGACCCTGAGAGAAAAGAAGTTATATGCAAAATTTTCAAAGTGTGAGTTTTGGCTAGACTTAGTAGCATTCTTGGGTCATATAATATCGAGTGAGGGGATCCAAGTGGATCCGAAGAAGATTAAAGCAGTGCAGAGTTGGCCCAGGCCATCCTCAGCTATAGAGATCCGGAGTTTTCTTGGTTTGGTGGGGTATTACCGTCTCTTTGTAGAGGGATTCTCATCTATTACAGCACTTATGACCAGGCTGACCCAGAAGGGTGCTCCGTTCAGGTGGACAGAGGAATGTGAGGAGAGCTTTCAGAAGCTCAAGACAGCTTTGACTACAACCCCAGTATTGGTATTACCTACAGGTTTGGGGTCTTATATTGTATATTGTAATGCATCGCGGAATGGTCTCGACGCGGTATTGATGCAGGATGGTAGGGTGATTGCCTATGCGTCCAGACAGCTGAAGGTGCACTAAAAGAACTATCTTGTCCACGACCTTGAGTTAGCAGCTATTGTTCATGCCTTGAAGATATGGCGGCATTATTTGTACGGTGTTCCTTGTGAGATTTATACCGATCATCGAAGTTTGCAGCATCTGTTTAAGCAGAAAGATCTTAACTTATGTCAACAGAGGTGGTTGGAGCTACTTAAGGATTATGATATAACTATTTTGTACCACCCTAGGAAGGCCAATGTGGTGGTCGATTCTTTGAGTCACCGGGTAGAGAGTTTGGGGAGTTTAGCATATCTACCAACAACAGAGAGGCCATTGGCGTTGGTTGTTCAGGCCTTAGCCAGCCAGTTTGTGAGATTGGATATTTTTGAGCCGAGTCAAGTATTGGCTTGTGTGGTCTCTCGGTCTTCTCTTTATGATCGTATTAGGGAGCGTCAGTATGATGACCCCCATATGCTTGTCCTTAAGGACATGGTCCAGCACGGTGATGCTAAGGAGGGCACTATTGGAGATGATGGTGCATTGAGAATACAGGGCAGGCTATGTGTGCCCAATGTAGATGGTTTGCGTGAGTTGATTCTCCAGGAGGCTCACAGTTCGCGGTACTCTATTCATCCGGGTTCCGCAAAGATGTATCAGGATTTGAAACAGCATTACTGGTAGAGGATAATGAAGAAGAACATAGTAGAGTATGTGGCTCAATGTCTGAATTGCAAGCAGGTAAAATATGAGCATCAGCGACTAGGTGGATTGCTTCAGAAGTTAGAGATTCTGGAGTGGAAATGGGAGCGGATCACTATGGATTTCGTTGTTGGACTCCCACGAACTCAGCGGAGGTTTGATGCAGTTTGGGTGATTGTAGATAGGCTGACCAAGTTGGCTCATTTCATTCATGCGATGACTATTCTTCCGAGCAGCTAGTTCGAATCTACATCCGTGAGATTGTCAGGCTTCATGGTATACCGGTATCTATTATCTCTGACCGGGGTACGTAGTTTACATCACGGTTCTGGAGAGCTGTATAGCATGAGTTGGGTACTCGGGTTGAGTTGAGCACAGCTTTTCACCCTCAGACGGATGGGCAGTCCGAGCGCACTATTCAGATATTAGAGGATATGCTTTGTGTGTATGTGATAGATTTTGGGGGTGCTTCGGACTAGTTCTTGCCACTTACGGAGTTTTCTTACAACAACAGTTATCAGTCCAGCATTCAGATGGCACCGTATGAGGCTCTGTACGATAGGCGGTGTGGGTCCCTAGTGGGTTGGTTCGAGCCCCGTGAGGCCAGATTATTGGGTACAAACTTGGTTCAGAATGACTTGGAAAAGGTGAAGGTGATTCAGGATAGACTTCGCACAGCCCAGTCCAGACAGAAGAGTTATGCGGACTGGAAGGTTCGCGATGTAGCATTCATGATTGGAGAGTGAGTTTTGCTCCGGGTTTCGCCTATGTAGGGCGTTATGAGGTTTGGAAAGAAGGGCAAGCTGAACCCAAGGTTCATTGGTCCATTTGAGGTGTTGCAACGAGTTGGGGAGGTTGCTTATGAGCTTGCCCTGCCTCCCAGTCTAGCAGGATTTCATCCGGTATTCCATGTTTCTATGCTCTGGAAGTATCACGGCGATCTGTCTCATGTGTTGGATTTCAGCTCAGTCCAGTTGGACAAGGATCTGTCTTATGTTGAGGAGCCAGTGGCTATTTTAGGCAGGCAGGTAAGAAAGCTAAGGACAAAGAACATTTCTTCTATGAAGGCTCAATGGAGGGGATAATCGGTTGAGGAGGCGACTTGGGAGATCGAGCATGTTATGCGTAGCCATTACCCCCACCTTTTCACCACTTCAGGTATGTCTTTATGCTCGTTCGAGGATGAACGATTATTTTTAGAGGGGAAGGATGTAACGACTCGGCCGCTCGTTTTGAGAGTAATAGCCCCAATCCCTTATTTACTGCTTCTCCCATATCTTTTTCTACTATTGTGACTTGCCCGGAGGTTTCGTTTTGGTTTTTTGGGTGATTTGGGACACTTAGTCCCTAAATGAAAGCTTAAGTCTTAAAATTTTGACCGTAGTCGGAACTATGTAAACACGACTCCGGAATGGAATTTCGTCAGTTCCGTTAGCCCCGTTGGGTGATTTTGGACTTAGGATCGTGTTTGAATTTTGTTTTGGAGGTCTGTAGCTTATTTAGGCTTGAAATGGCAAAAGTCGAATTTTTGGAGATTTGGACCTGTAGTGGAAATTTTGATATCGGGGTCGGATTCCGATTTCGGAAGTTGGATTAGGTCTGTAATGTCGAAATAGACTTGTGTGCAAAATTTGGGGTCAATCGGACGTGGTTTGATTAGTTTCGGCATCGATTGTCGAATTTGGAAGTTTCAAATTCTTTAAATTTGAATCAGAGGATGATTCGTGATTTTAGCGTTGTTTGATGCGGTTTGAGGGTTCGACTAAGTTCGTATAGTGTATTGGGATTGGTTAGTATATTTGGTCAAGGTCCTAGGGGCCTCGGGTGAGTTTCAAGTGCTTAACGGATTGAGTTTGGGACTTATGCAATTGCTGGAGCTGCTGCACCTGATGTAATCGCACCTGCACACTTGGGTCGTAGGTGCGGAGCCGTAGAAGCGGCCATGGAGCCGCAGAAGTGGTTTTGACCGTATCCAGCTGGGACCGCAGGTGCGGCCATAGATCCGCAGAAGCGAACTCGCAGAAGCGGAAGAGAAGCGCAAATGCGGGCTCGCAGAAGCGGCCCTTGCCCCTTAAGTGATTTCCGCACCTACGATGGAATTTCCGCAGGTGCGGTTGAAGGCTCGCAGGTGCGAGATTCTGGACAGAACACTTAAATGTAAGTGTTCGCGATTTTTGCTCATTTTCAACATTTTGAGCTCGGGTTTGGCGATTTTTTGAGAATATTTTTTAGGGATCTCTTGAGGTAAGTCCCTTGTGCTTATTTTTGATTAATAATCTTGCTTCCTCATGTATTTTCCCACCTAGTTAGTGTGTATTTAAGGTGGAAATTTGGAATTTGAGGCTAGAGATTTTGAAGTTTGATTTGTGGATTTGGAGGATCATTTGTAGTCGGATTTTAGTAAATTTGATATGGTTAAACTCGTGAGTGAACGGGTTTTCGTATTTTATGAATTTTACCCGATTCCGAGAAGTGGGCCCCACAGGCGATTTTTGAGTTAATTTTGGAATTTTTGTTAAAGTGTTGATTTCGTTAATTAGATGAGACTATTATTGTTGTATTTATGATATGTAATTGTGTTTGGCTAGATTTGGGCTATTCGGAGTCGGATAATCGAGGAAAGGGTGTTATTACGGATTGATTGAGCTTGACTCGAGATAAGTGGCTTGCCTAACTTTGTGTGGGAGAAATGCCCTTAAGATTTGGAACTATTGTGATATGTGAGCGTCGTGTACGTGAGGTGACGAGTCCGTACACGTTCTAGTTGTGGAAAAACCCGATTTTCTTACTGAGCAGCAATCATGTTTTCCTTTTATTTTGAGTTATACCATTTTTATGAGTATTAATCTATTTTTATTCTTAATTGAGTTATTCCCATTTGCGTAGCTATCCTGTTTAGTCTAATACAGCATGTTTACGTGTCTTAATTGCCTATGTGAACTCTGTGCAGCATGCTTAATGAATTTCCTACTTCTTCCTTGACTGGTACTTAGTCTAAATCGTAAGCTTTCGTGATGTAGTTGCATTTCTATTGTTTGCGCTGCATATTTACTTTGGGACTACAGAACATTATTCTGGGAGATCCCCATGTACTGCATATTTACTTTGGGACTACGGAACGGTATTCCGAGAGATCCCCCTATCTTGCATATTTACTTTGGGACTACGGAATGGTATTCCGGGAGATCCCCGTGCACATTTACTTTGGGACTATGGAACGGTATTCCGGGAGATCCCCCTGCACATTTATGTTTGGGACTACGAGACGGTATCTCGGGAGATCTTATGTTATGTTTCTGTGTACTGAGTTGTTACCTTCTATGATTTCATTGTTGTTAAATTTCAGCCCTTATTTTATTGCGGTATTACACTCTATATTATTTTATTATATGTTTACCACTAGGGCCCTGACCTGACCTCGTCACTACTCGACCGAGGTTAGGCTTGGCATTTACTGGGTATCGATTGTGGTGTACTCATGCTACTCTATGCATATGTTTTTCGTGTACATATCCAGGTGCATCTTATCAGCCGCACTATCAGTGAGCCGGGACAGCTTTGGAGACTTCAAGGTATATCTGCCGCGTCCGCAGACCTCGGAGTCCCCTTCTACTCTTTCTCATATCCATTATCTTCTATATTTTTCCTTGTTAGACTCTGATGTATAGAGACACTAGATTTTTTCTTCTGTAGTTTGTGATTCACGATGTTTCGGATTTTGGGATTTGTTGTGTATTTTTGAATAGTTGGTTAAATTTTTATTTTTATTTCATTATTCCGCAAAATGTTAGGCTTACCTAGTTGTAGAGACTAGGTGCTGTCACGACGTTATACGGGGGGAAATTGGGTCGTGACATCACTCCTCTTTGAATCTCGGATGCATACGTGGATGTTATGGCAGTACTTCACTGCCAGCCTTTCTTTCGGACGCGGCCTCAGATGCTTCACATCCGTAGACTCCTCTGCAACCTTTGGTAATTTGGTCATAACCTCTTGTAGGGATGTCCAAATAACAAACAGTTTGAAGCGTTAGAAACTAGACTCGAAGATATTTCTTTTAATAGGCTATCACATAACTCCTTATATATATATATATATATATATATATATATATATATATATATATATATATATATATATATATATTTAGATATGCTAGTCCAAATTTTGGTCTTGTGCGTGCTCATTTGGAAATTTAGTCTATCATGTAATTTCCAACTTGACTTGGACTTAGTTCTATCCTCAGACCCCATATCACTTATAATATGATTCGTACACTTATTATCATATCCAATTGATATCCATCATATTAATTATCCTCGTCTGCACACAAAATAATATAATTAGTGCACATAAACTTTCTTAATAACGCTTAAATACTTCAAAAATTTTCGGGGTGCTACAATTATCTACTGAGAAGAACTGCAAAACCATCCCAAGACTACATTTTGATTTGGTCAAGAGTGGGAGATATTTTGATTACCCATGGAGTAAGGAGGCATTCAATGCCCTTCTCAAATCTATTAGCAAGATTGTGGTTTGTATGTCGCATCATATGCAGAGTATTTGAGCACTTATGGATTGGTTCCACAAACAACCTTTGATGCTAATTTACTCCGTCAAAGATATGGTGCCCTCCGTTGGGACTATGCTATGCAGAAGTTAGAGCTGATGCGATAATCTACAATGAAGCACCTGCAAAGATTGTTAGGCAAATCACAAAATTGGATACTTCTATAAAGATAGTTTTAGAATAGTTTTCTGTTATACGGATTGTATTTTCAACTTATTGCTGAATTGATCATGGTTTTACGCAACCTTTTTGGTTTTGAATACATGAATGTCTTCTTGTCTTAATGCAACTGTCACTCGGAATACATTCAATTTATTTTTATATGCCTATGTATTTAAATTCTCATGATTCAATACTCATTTTTAACTTTAATGTTTTTTCAAAAGTTCTGCTAATAATGTAATAAACGCAATTATATTAATAGTATGTAAGTTATGTTGTTAATACATATATTCGGAATACAACCAGAAAAAATAATGAAAACAACCACTGAATTAAACTCAATATAGCAGTAATATGTATTAGTATAATCATATACATAGTTGTATTATGTATTCAAAAGTTATATTAATAGTATGTAAGTTATGCTGTTAAAACATATATTCTGCTATATTTATGTATTAGCATGATCATGTACATAGTTGTATTATGTATTCTGCTGTTAATACATATTACTGCTATATTGAGTTTAATTCAGTGGTTGTTTTCACTGTTTTCTGGCATTATTCACCGTATTTTACTGTATTTACTATATTTCAAACTTATCTAGATTCAATTATTATATTCTTTTTTATTTCTTACGTGTGTATTCTGATGTATTTATGTATTAGTATAATCATGTACATGGTTGTATTATGTATTCAAAAGTTATATTAATAGTATGTAAGTTATGTTGTTAATATATGTATTATGTTGTATTTATGTATATGTATGATCTTGTACATAGTTGTATTATGTATTATGCTGCTAATACATATTACTGCTATATTGAATTTAATTCAGTGGTTGTTTTCACTATTTTTCTGGTTGTATTCATCATAGTTTACTGTATTTACTATATTTCAAACTTAACTAGATTCAATTATTATATTCTATTTTATTTTCTATATTTGTATTCTGATGTATTCATGTATTAGTATAATAATGTATATAGTTGTATTATTTATTCAAAAGTATTTTGAATTGAATTACATCTGTATTCAATTTTTTTTATGCACTTCCGTATTATATGTGTACATGTCCGGCTATACCTCATTTCATACATGTCCTGCTATACCTCATTTTGAATAGAATTATAACACATACATACATTATAACACATACATACATTATATATATATATATATATATATATATATATATATATATATATATATATATATATATATATATATATCCATAGTAGTATTCAATTTAGTAATCTAAACTTAAAAAATTCATCTAATAATAATCCAACACACCAAGAAATCAATATTGAATGTATAACTTGAACAAATCAAAAAACAGTGATTGCACGATTTAAAATCAGAACACCAACTAATTCCTACGTGGATCATTTCTACAAGTACGCTTATTATGTCCACCTTGCCCACATGTACTACACGAATGTTGATTTGTCTTCTAAAGCAATTCACTTAACGGTTTATCACGCTTCTTCTTTGGCCTTCCAGGAGGTCTTTTCCATTTGGATGGTAAGACAACTTTCTCTGATATATGTGCTGCTATATTCCATTCACTTCGGTCAGGCAGAGGATACACGGGTACTTTGTATATCATTACAACAGACTTTGGTTTGTAATAATCCGAGCAATAATCTTCCGGCATGAGGAACTTGCTTTTAAAGACAACCCAAGCATGTGGGCATGATAACTCGTCAACTTGGAACCTGCCACAACTGCAATTTTTCTTTAGGAGGCAAACAGTGTAATGTCTTCCTTCATCATTCACCTTGTGCAAGTGTTCGGTCGATAGTACAACCTACATTAAACGGAGAAATATTAGTTTTGGACATTTGTACAAAACATGTATCTGTTAATGAATACAAGGATTACATACATTATACATGAATACAAGAGAAAAAAATGAAATACATTGAATTCAAATAGGTATTTATTGAAAAAAATATAAAAAATGAATAACAAAATTTGTGAAATATAGTGAAATACAATAATATACTTTCAATACAAATATAAAATCAATGAATACAACTAATGAAATATACTCAATATAGCAGTAATACCATGTATTAGGAATAAATAAAATATTGTGAATACAAAATAAAGTTGAATACATTAAATACAACTGTTAGATACAACATAATACAAGCACTAGGTTTATTATGAAATATGCATGCAGTAGGTAACTATTATAGGTTGTATCCGGCATAAATACATGATGTATTCATATATTGCATATTACAGGAACATATCATGAAATAAAGCTTATATTATGAATACAACATAATATATGATGTATAATAATATGCTGCCATGAATACACTATAAAACTATTATGAATACATATACATGCAGTTGAATACAACATATTGGTGAAGAGATTGTAAGTAATAACACTCAAACCTGATAGCATTTGACATATCAACACGGAATTGAAACTTTTCAGCAATTGCATATTGCTCCATCACTGCCTTCAATGGGGCCTTATCCTTAAGTACTTGTCCAACCATCACCTCTTTTTGATTAGTATTTAAAATAATCAAATCCCTTTCCGGTTCGAAAACCTGAATTGGTTCACTTGAGTTTAAAAACGCAAGTGCAAGTGTATCAACTGTATCAAATTTATTCACCCCATTGGTTGCGTCAAGTTGCATTAGGTCTCTTTGAAATAAACTTCCTTCTACAATTTTTTTATCCAATATAGTTATACACAATGGATACATCCCGAATTCTCTGTTCTCCTTTATCAACTCTACATACACCCTGTAACCCATGTCGTTGTGTATTTTCATAGGCGTGGAGCTCAAATTTATGCCAAGTTGCTTCGAAGTTGAATCAACCAAATCATTGTACGACGCATACTCCTTTATCAATATCTGATCAATCGAATAATCGACAAAATAATTTTCAATGCTTCACTTGCTAGAATGACGAATTAGCACTGTTAAACTTGCCATCTAGAAAATCGAATTTCAAAATATTGATGTAGATACTTGTATCAATTCCGAGAAGAACCTCGAACAATATCAAAAAACAAAACTTGAACTGTATCAGAAAAAATCTTCTCATTAATTGGATTGATAATGTTACGTATTATAATTAATTTAGTTGAGTTATATTAGGAGTGTATCATGTTAAATTAGCAGCTTTCCATTATTAAACAACTGGACAGACCTAATATTACGTTGATTGTCGTTACTGTATTCATGAATACATGGCACTAATACATGTGAATACAACGGTTGACAACTGGATTGCCCTGTTTTTTAGCCGATTTTTGCTACTGCATTTATGAATACAATAGCATGAATACATCAAATACGTTACCATAGCAACTGAAAAGTAGCTACGGGAAGTAATTATGTATATGATAGCTATATGAAGTTAATTGTAATGACTCAACCGGTCATTTTGACTTTTAGAATCCCGTTTCCTAAAATAAAACTTTTCGTATGTGCTTGTAATGGTTTATGACTTGCGGAGATGGTTGGTTCGGGATTTGGAAGTGTTTGGAGTGAAACCGGAACACTTGGTTCCTTAAGTTGGCCTTAAAGTGCTAAGTTTGACTTCGGTCAACATTTTGAGGAAATGACCCCGGAATAGAATTTTGATGATTCCAACAGCTCTGTATGGTGATTTTGGATTTAGGAGCATATTCGGAATTTTATTTGGAAGTCCGTAGTTAAATTAGGCTTGAAATGGCTAAAAACAAGAATTTAAGTTTGGAAGTTTGATCGATGAGTTGACTTTTTGATACCGGAGTCGGAATCCAGTTCTGAAAATTTTTATAGCTCCGTTATGTAATTTATGTCTTGTGTGTAAAATTTGAGGTCAATCGGAGTTGATTTGATAGGTTCCGACATCGAATGTAGAAGTTAAAAACTCTTAGTTTCATTAAACTTGAATTGGGGTATGATTCATAGTTTTAGCGTTGTTTGATGTGATTTAGAGGTTCGACTAAGTTCGTATGATGTTTTAGGACTTGTTGGTATATTTGGTTGAGGTCCCGAGGGCCTCAGTGAGTTTCGGATGGTTAACGGATCAAAAGTTGGACTTAAAAAGCTGCTGCAATTTTACCTTCTGCTTTATATTCTGGGCTATGATCGAGCCCCAGATCGAACCTAGATATCGAGCCCACGATCGAGGCCTGAGTCGAAGTCAGGGACGAGGCTCAGTATCGAAGACACGATCGAAGGCAAGGCTCGAGGGCCAGGATCAAGACCCAAGATCAAACTGGATCGAGGCCATGACCATGTCCCAGGCTCGAGGCCTGATCGAGGCCATGACCAGCTCCCAAGATCGAGCTTCCAAGATCGAGCTCCTTGATCGAGCTCCCAAGATCGAGCTCCCTGAGATCGAGCTCCCGAGATCGAGCTCCTTGATCGAACTGGACAGAGCTGTAAGTTATAAAAACAAAGGACATTCGTCCCATTTGCCATTTTTGACGAACTTGAGCTTGAGCAGAGGCGACTTTTGTCAAATTTTCAAGGGAAAAATATTGGGGTAAGTGATTCTAACTCAAATTTGGTCTACATATACAAGTATATCATTGTTTTCACCATAAATTAGTGTTTTGAGATTTAAATTTGGGAAAGTTTTAGAAATCTCATACAAACGAATTTTTGAGATTTCGGTATTGATTCGGAGTCGGATTTGAGTGAAACTAGTATGGTTGGACTCGTAATTGAATGGATTGTCGGATTTCGTAACTTTTGCCGGATTCCGATATGTGGGTCCCACGGATGAATTTTTAATTAATTTCGGGATTTTTATTTTTAAAAATATAGTATTTTCTTATAGAATTGATTCCTATAATTTTTAGTGATTGTATCGAATTATTTTGGATAGATTCGAGCCAGACAGAGTTGGATAATTGTGGAAAAGGCCTTATAGTAGATTGAATTGGAGCAAGACGAGGTAAGGCTCTTGCCTAATCTTGTGAGGGAGAAATTTACCCCATAGGTGATTAAATTAAATATATTTTTGCTAAATTTCGGGGGCTACATATGCACGAGGTGACGAGAGTCTGTACGTAACTACTATTAATGCTAAAGTCCGGGTAGTTTAGGACTCAAAGCATAAATTACTTGTGTGAATTGTATTCTTTATTAATTAAAATAATTGATGTATATATTGTGAATTGTTATGAAAAGTAGAAAAATATAAAATTTTCATATGCTTAATTTTTGTTTAAATCAATTAATTATTAAAAAAAATTGTTCTCCTCCCAAATTTAGCTTATAATAAATATACTCTCCTTCCAAAGGCACATAAGAAAATGTCCTCCTTTCTTGTGGAGTGGGCCGAACGCCTCGGCAGGATAGATGCATCTATGGATCGTGTTGCACGTCCATCGGCAGTGTACACGACACTCTGGATCGGGTCGTATGTCCTCGGCAGAAATCGTGCTTAATAATAATAATTACACGATACTTTAATAATTTATTTCAGCTTGTGAAGCTAATTAATAAATTGGAAAATCCTTGAAATTTAATGAATTATTATTCTTGCTTGTTAAGGAATTAATTGTTACTCCTGTAAATGAGATTTAATTGATAAATTGGAAATTATTTGAATTGAAGGAATTTAATTAATATATTGAGAATTGTTACATTTGAAGGAATTTGATTATTTTCGCTGATTAAATAATTTTTTGTAAATTCTGTAAATCATGCTGATTTAAAAATCCTAGTTTTATTTCAGTTATTATTATTGACCCATAGTGAGTGTCAAAGTCGGCCATCTCGTCTTTACTACTTCGATATTAGGCTTGATACTTACTGGGTACACGTTGTTTACGTACTCATACTACACTTGCTGCTCTTTTTGTGCAGGATCTGAGACAGGTACTAGTGGAGGACCTATCATCACATACCCACGTCACCCCGAGGCATAGTGGTGAGCTGCCTTTCTGAGCCGTTCTGCAGCTACCAGTGTCTCTTCTTGTATTTACAATCTGTCTATTTTATTTCAGACAGTATTTGGAGTTTTGTATAATCTACTAGATGCTCATTCACTTGTGACACCAGGTCTTGGCACACACATTGGTAGAGTTTGGGTTTATATTTTCTTAGTTTTAAATTCTATCAATGTATGCTTAACCTATTAGTTGGCTTGCCTAGCTGTAGTGTTGGGCGCCATCACGACTTATAGGTGAAATTGGGTCATGACATTAATAGCCATTAAACAATAGTGATTTCTAAAAATTTCTCGCTAAACAATGGCTTGTAACACAACCTGCTCAAATTGACCCAAATCTTTGCAATATTCTAATCTTTTAAACAAGCATATGTAAAAATTATCTCATGTTTTGGAATGAATGTCAATTCATACCAAATGATTTCTTTCCTTTCGATTTTGAATTTTACTTGATAGTTCTTCATCTTATAATAATAACAAAGATCAAAATAATAAAAAAAATAGCAAATTTGGAGTTCACACCCTACCCCCAAACCACCCTCCCCCATCCTAAATAAAAAAAATTATTTAGAGTACTTTATTTTAATGTTGTAGATAGAGTATTTTCTTTTTCATTTCAACAAAATAAATATTTTCTTTTTATGAAGTAGAAAAAATATTTTCTTTCATTTCAACAAAAAGAGTACTTTCTTCTAATGATGTAGAAAAAGAATTTTTTTTTCACAAAATGGGTACTTTCTTTTCCTATTGTAGAAAAAGTATTTTCTTTTATTTCAACAAAAAGAATATTTTCTTTTCATGTTGTAGAAAAAAGTATTTTTTTAATTTTAATAAAATGAGTACTTTCTTTTATTTTATTGTGATACTAAAAAAAGCTCAGTCGTCTGTTATTTTATTGATATACATTTTAGTTGTTATTTTTTTCTTTTGTGATAATATGTTTCTCTTAATTTCCAAAAAATTTTCATGTTTGATGATTATTTTTTTCAATAACACTTAGTTAAATAAATCATTCGGCATCATAAAAAGAAAGTATTTATTTTGTTGAAAAATAAAAGAAAATACTTTTTCTATGTCATGAAAAAATAATCTTTTTGTTGATATGAAAGAAAATACTTTTTCTATATCATGAAAAGAAAGTACTCTAAATAATATTTTTATATATTTAGGGTGGGGTCAGGGATAGGGATAGTGGGGGTTGGTGGAGATGAAGAAGATTGAAAAAAAGTTTTGAAAAATTTTTTCCTTCTCTTGATGCGGAAAATATATTCCACCAATTGAACAAAAATGAATTAATAAAGAAAATATTTTTCAAACACTTGAACCAACTAAACATGAGAAAATTAGAAAATATTTTTTCAGAACATGGGTCAAGATAGAACTTTATGATTGAGCACTTTCATGGGTCAAAGTTGGACATCATCATGGGTCCATTTGGGCTGATGGTTTTTGATGGGTTAACTTGGACTACCCCAAAACATCCCATCTTCAAAATTATTTCAACCCAAACCCATTAAAATTTGGGCCGGTCAAATGAATTTGGGTAAGTTTTGCCGCCCCTAAGTTCATGTCATCCATAATTGGGCCAATGGTTGCCTTCCTTTCTTGGGCAAAATATAAAATTAGATGGGGCTAAAACTAATTGCATTTGTTAAAATTCCAACATTCTTCATGGAGTTTGAACTGTGGTAGCTCAAAACTCCATGAAAATTTAAGGAGAAATTCCTCGAGTTTGAACTTTTATCAGTTCTCTTAGTTGAAATTTCTACATTTTAGTTAGGGTATTTTTTTATTCAAATTTCATGGTTGCATTAAAAATGAATAAATATTAAATAATTTTGGAACTCTGGGTAGAGCTTGATAATGGTGTGGGATGGCCACTTTTTAATATGATATTTAGTTTTTATTCAGTATTTTTAATGCTAAGCAAATATAGCCACTACTCTATTAAAATTAATATGAAAAGATATTTTCCTTTCTTCATGAGCGCTGTGTAAATATTAAGGACATGGTGTCCTTAACATTTACAGACAAGAGTGGGTTGCTCTAGTGGTGAGCACCCTCCACTTCCAACCAAGAGGTTGTGAGTTCAGTCAACCCAAGAGCAAGGTGGGGAGTTCTTGGAGGGAGGGAGTCGAGGGTCTATCGGAAACAACCTCTCTACCCTAGGGTAGGGGTAAGGTGTGCGTACACACTACCCTCCCCAGACCCCACTAGTAGAATTATTCAGACCCCACTAGTGGGATTATTCTGGGTTATTGTTATCCTTAACATTTACACTGCACATATGAAGTTAAGGACATGATGTCCTAAAGTTTAACAACGGAAGGTGCAAATACAGGACACTTTATCCTTAATATTTACATAGCATTCATGAAGTTAAGGACACCATGTCCTTAATATTTATACAGCACCCCATGTCTAGCACATGGGTATTTTTGTACGGACGGATAAAAATTTATTAAGCACTGGCTAAAGAGTAAATATATTTTAAATAGTGACTAAAGAGTAAAGACATCTCTAATTAGTGGCTAAGTGTACAATCCCCACTCCAAAAAGCAGCTATTAACCAATTTCTTCCCTTTTTCTCTCTTTATTATAAGAAGTGGGCTCAAATTCAGTTCAAAGGACTCAACTTATTTAAAGCCCATTTTTTCGATGAACTTCAGTATTTACAAGTACCTTGACCATATTATTATTAACTTGTTAGATTTGACCATATTATTAACTTGTAAAATATTAAAATATTAGTGTGCGTCGCTAGCGAAATTCATGTCCAGATATAACGTTACATATGTTTTTTGCACTCCAACTCCAAATGCTATTTTTTCCAGGTCCAACCAAATATTATCTGACCACCTACGTAGTAACTGCCAAACTATTGCAAACGTCGAATATGAAGCTCAAAATATTTTAATCCCTCTTCGGTGAACCCGATATATTTAGTATACTGATCAAAGCTGGGCTTTTGAGATTAAAAGTTGTACGCTTGGAGTTTAATCGTGCCCAAGGAATTTCCGAATAACGTAGTGTTTCATGTGTTAACATGTGACCTGTGTTTTTTTAATAAACTCATATTTTCATTATGATATACAATCAGACCTTTATATAATAAAATACATATATAATAATCATTCACTATAAAAGCTAAACTTTTCTCGGAGCCAATTTTTATGTTAAGTTATAATATATATATATATATGTCCTCTATAATAGCACTTCTCTATAGTAGCCAAAAGATATAAGAACAAAGGTTTGACTGTATTAGTAAAAGAAGAGAAGTATAGACTTCAACAGTGGATGCAATCGCACAGCATAGTGAGTGCAATGTAACTTTATACACAACTAAATATTCTGAATCCGCTTTTGAAGAAAGTAAATCATGTATATGATGTAAAACTAAATCTTACATTTATCTCAAAGTTAACTGTCATCATTAAAGGATGTGGTGGAATAGTGCTTCCTCCTTTGGCCTAAGCGTCGTGAATCAGAATTAACTTAAACCAGAAAGCTTAGATGATCAAGAAAATGGTTGGGTACTTCTTTTGCAGAAGAACAACCCCAGGCAAACTCACTAGTATTAAAGAAGAGATCTGAAAGTAAGTCAACACCCCCACCTAACACTTCCTCAATCTTAACATACAGTTTCTTAAAACAGATCCAATGCCTTGCAAGTATCAAGCCCTAAATTGGATAGAGGGAGGGAACTGAAGAACAAGTATGCCTCAATTCCAGACTAGCTGCATCAACTATATAAAACTTCACTATATATATATATATATGGAGAGGGAGAGAGCAAATAGGACTCTACCGAGAGAAAAAAAAAGTGTTTACAGCAAAAAGGGACCATGGGAGGTAATCTATTGGAAGAGTTAACAGAGTCATTAACAAAGTGGAGAAGACTTACTGCCAACCTTGTGTGTCGGACAAATAAATTCCTTTGCTAAGCTTGGCACTGCAAATGAGATTGACTGAATTTGCCTAATAAGTAGGAAATCAGGTAAGACCGCCTCCCAACTGCAGCAGGAGGTTTAACATAACTTTTGAAAGTCTCAATTATCCAGAGAGCTCAAAGAAGCAATTAGGACAAAGGTCAACTTCCACCAAAGAACATTAAACTTTTTAAATCACAGGGAAAATGCTTCCTCAAACAATATCACTAGAATGAGGTGACATGACTAGATACATCTCTTGAGATTAACATTCTATGATCAGTATTTAACAGAAAATCGATCTCTTAAGAAATTTATATAAGGTAAACAAGATATATTTTTACTCCACCAGATCCAAGAATAGAAGACATTCTAGTTGTAGCAAAATAAAAACTTTGAGGATGCCTCTACAGGATTTAATAACAAAAGGAAAGGTCCAAGTACACTCATGGGAATATACGGCATCCAAAGGGGGAAAAAGGTTAGGGAACAACATGTCTGGGCAATGGGGATTCCTTTGACACTATGACAACAAGCATTAACCTGTGTTAATATCTCTGATCAACCATTTGCCTTTTATCAAGGTACCAAACATGGGCCTGCGTAGTAACCTTCTCAAAAAATCTCCAACACGAACTCCAGTTCAGCTAATAGGCCTTGATCCATGAATATAAGCTCAAACTTATGCTTTGTTCTGAACCACGATTAATCTCCTTCAGTTGAAGTCAAAAGTCTGGCAAAAAGTCTTCAACTAGATGTATCTTCAAAATATCTCCTCATTCCACTAATATTCTGGCAAAATTCAAATCTGCAGTTTTTGGCTATTGTGGCAAGCACTTTCATGGAGCTTCTTAACTTTCTACTATGCCCTCTTCCCTGGATTTGAGAATAGGATCAGCAGTCTCACTAGTTTTAGTTCCTTGAACATTCTGTGACGAACCTCGGTTAACCTCTCCATCGTTCTGCATAGCTGGCACCTCAGTAGTTTCAGTTAATGTCTGAAGAAGCTCCAATGGAGTAGCAGCTGGATCAAGCTCCTGGTAACCCTTTGGAGCATTTTGAGCTTCTTCACCTGTAAGCAAGTGGCTTGGGACCTGATGAGAGAAACGAAACATCTCTTCTCTGGTTATTCTTATCACCTTCTCTGAATTCAAGTCCGGACGAAAGACTGTCTTAAAACCAGCAACTTTGATTAGAGGAACAACTGAAATTCCCTGCTCCTCATTGTAGTCATCAAGAACTAGGACCATGTCATACTTGTGTATGACATCATCAGGTGTATTCTCATTCCAGTCAGGAGACCAATTTCTGTAGAGGGCCCAAACATCCCCCTTTTTGGGAAATATTTGAACAGATCCACGAGGGCCTTTTGACCACTGAACCTTGTGGGAGAAGGAATTCACAGACTTACCTGTCTCGTATCTGCCAATCCTAAATTCACCACATGTTTTGTAGAACCCTGAAGCTACCCACTCCATTGGACCAAATTCACTATTGGTTTTTGAATTAAGCCAACTGAGCCTCACTTTAAATGGCTCTCTTGAGAGGACTTTGTTAATCAGAGCGTAGAAACGGGGCATGCCATCATCAGCATCATATGCAGCCCAGACTTCATTGTCTCCGAAACAATTTTCAGTCCTATCCTGGTCAAAATTGTGAAAATCAGGATCTGGTACATTCATTGACTCCGGCACTGGATCCTCTTGATATGCATCATTAGCTGAAGCATTGACAGCTTTCTTCACTCCCTTCATAGCTGATGACTCAACATTCCCGTTTACATTATGACCAAGAACACTAGCATTCCTCTGTTTTTCTTTTTTGCTCTCTTTTACCTTATGTTTTTGCGTATCTTGCGGCTGCGATCTCCATTCATTCAACTTCTTGAGTATCTCTTTCCGAGCTTTCTCCATCAGCATATTTCGATTTTCAAGTGGCGTCAGCTCCCTGGTACTGTTAAACTTGCTAGAAGAAAAACCATAAGTCCTTTCTGCATATTGAGGCGCATTGGATCCATGACGGATCCCATCCTCATCCAGTCTTCTCTGTTTAAGAGGTGCCTCTCTGTCGGTAAAAGGATGAGCTCTCCCCCATCCAGAACTAGTCTGTGAATCACGTTCTCTCTTCATTTTCTCATGTGCCTGCTGGACAACATTTGCTGCTTTTGCTGCAATGGAAGGATCCAAGCTACCAACACCAGCCGTTTTGGAATATGAATCATGTCGAAAGTTCGAGTAATTTGCAGTATTAGAACTTGCTGCTGCTGATCCTGCCGTTTTACCAGCACTAGCATTTCCTCCTATAGGGAACTGATTCCCATTAGGTGCATGATTCCCTAGATTCTGATGCCACTGGCGAGTAGAATTGGATGACTTGTTATAATTGAACGGAGGAGATGTTTCTGTAGCCAAAAAAGCTTCATGACAGTTGGGGCAAAGAAGAGTGTGGTTGAGATATATCTTCAAATATTCATAATGCATCTTGCATCGGTGGCAAATGGTCCAGAAAGTATCACTTCTTTGATTGGATGAAGAATTAACTGACGAAGAGGACGTTCGAGAAGCATTTTTATGAGTCTTTGGACCTGAATTTGGCCTACTAGGAAAATTATGAAATCCATTCCGTGGAGGTGCTGATGCACCACCTGAGTGCACTGGAACTTTCTGCTGGAATCCTCTTGAACTCCTCCTCTGGTTATATGCCAACCTCTTGGATTTATCAGATAATAAGCTCCAGGCCTCAGACAGAAGTTTAAATGCACCTTCAGCACCAACAGATTTGTTCTTATCCGGGTGGAGGATGAGAGCTAGCTTCCTGTACTGCTTCCTCACCGTTTCATCATCAGCTGAGGGGCCCACACCAAGTACCCCATACCAATCCACTTCCCCGCTTATTTTATTTTCGGCAGAGATATAGACATCAAGTGTTGTTAACATCTGGGTTACACCGTCAAGCCCCGGATACAAGGCCTGAGCTTTTAAGACAAATTTCTTTGCCCCAGCAAAATCCTTCTGCTCGAACTTCCGCTCTGCAATTGCTTTTGCCCGAACGGCCTCATCTTTATTGCACTCCATAGTTTGTGGGTGTGATTAGAAAGTTCCTTTAGTAATCTCCAATCAGTACGCCATTCAGTAATACTGAGACCACCAAAATATATAAAGCATTTTCATGTGAATATCAGATACTGATGACTCAATCTCTTCCCCTTCTTGAAGACAGTATCCTTCAAATCATCCAATACCTGATTCACATCAAGGGAAAGATCAAAGGCTGTTAGAAACACGTCATTACAGAACCAGAACCAACAAAAAAAAGTGTAACATGTCTTGGTCTTGGTTCCGTAGTATAATTTACTTAAAAAACAACTTATCAGAGAAAAATATTAGAATTTAGATACCAAAAAGAAACATGCACATGTATGCAGACGCATATAGACATGTACATAGTCTAGTGCCTCAAGGCTTAGTGGCCGATAATTGTTGCTGACAACAATAGACTTTTGAAGCTGGTAACTGGTAGTCAAGATAGACACACTGCATCCATCAGACAAAACAAGTGATTAATCAACTAAGACCGACATCCACCTCTCTGGAAATCCAATGATGCAAAATTATATGTGACAGGATAGGGAACACATAGTACACCTGATCTTAGCCGGAAGGCCAAGAAAGGTATGCAACAGGAGAGGAAAACTCCAGAAATTTGCTTGTGTTAGTTTTTTAGCAACTTTTACTATCCAGGTTTAAGTAATGGGATTCGTTAGCAAAAAATTGAGCTCCTGTAGTTTCTAATTCACAATATCTTGTTCAAACAACAGCGACATTACTGGTAGTTTTACCATGCAGGAAAAGTTGGATAAAGTTAACAGCTACTATTACGTCTAGTTAGAGTACATTGTTTTTTATACTAAATCGTGAATTCCTCACATCAGTCAAATCTAGAGTCAAAATTTAAGGGCCAAGTTTACTTTTCTACCAAGAAAAGGAAATCTTCGTTTTGAGCTTTGCTTCCAACTGCAAGAGGATTAATTCAACTTCCAGTCTTTCAAGTAATAGATGTCAACATAACTCCACTGACCAGCACGATAGACATAAAACAAAGAAGTTGATTAGTAATGAATGCCTCTACCCTATACAAGAGTAAGAACTTCTATTTCTCTCTACTCCACATTTTCCCATTCTAAACTTTTAAGTTGCAACATGCCATTGAAAATTCCATATTTCGTAAACTTACTTTAGAAACTTGCAATGGTAAAATTTCTCACTTGATCTCTCCCTCTCTCTGAAAGTCTAGTCTCTTCGCTAAATTCAGTAACCAACTCACTTCCGCATTCCAAAGACTCAACACAGATTACCCTGTCATCTACTCATCCACAGTTCCACACAGTTTTATCTTCTGCGGGCCACCCCCCACCCCCTGAAAAATCTACTCTGAAATGAAAGAGAGAAATAAAAACATGAGGCGATCATATATAGTTCTTCCCAAACCCTCTACACCCCCCCACCCCCCCAAAAAAAAAATCCTCTGAGGTGGAGGGAAACTCAACTAGGGGATGATCATGAAATAAATCTGGATAATGAATTGATTGCTCCCAAAAGTATCAAGTACTTTAAAATTGCAGAGCAGGATGCTCTTAAGAGCGTCCAAGTCTCAAGCTAAGCACTAATCATTCAGCATTCGTAACAATAGCAGTCCACCTACAACAACAACTACTACTACTACTAGGCCTCAGTCCCAAACAAGTTGGGATCTGCTATATGAATCCCCACTGACCATGTTTCTCCATTTAAGCTCAACTCACCCCTATATAATAAGAATTTTTAACTAAAGCACACAACGAGGAAATAACTGCAATGTGACCCAGTGGCCACCTTTCTTTGTCCAGCTGAAAATTTTCAAACTATTTAAGCCACGAGAACTCAAATTGAACTACTATATAGTGTTAGTACCAAAAATCAACTCCTCCAATTTTATTACTAAACGATTGAACCAACAAAAGCAAAAAACCAAAAAAGGGAAACAAAATGGAACGGTAACAGAACGATCCCAAATCACAATTTCGAATGACGAGATGCCAAATGGATCTGAAACATTGGCGGTTTGTACTGGTCCAATTTTACATTTTTAAAGAGAAACCCTAAAATTCATTACCAAGATAAGAACCTCTTTTTTGGCGCAATCGGAATGAAAAAAGAAAAAACTAACCCAAATGTGCAAATGAGTATTTGAATCAAAAAAGGAAGCGTTCTGCTGCTGCTGTTGACCTTCAGTTTTCCCACCAAATTGGAGTAGAAAAAGACGGACCCTTTGAAGAAACTGAAATTCTTTTTTTCGTCAAAACCCCCTCTGAGCCCAAGAACAACCCTAAAATGCCCACATAATCTCTTAATTTGGGAAAAGAACAGCCAGGCATGGGCTTGTTTTACATTTTATACACTTTTTGGGGGGTTGGGAGGGGGTAAACCAGAGTTAACAAATCATGGATCTTAACTATAGTTATTTTTTATACACCCAATCCTTAACCAGAGTTAACAAACCATGACTCTTAACCATAGTTACTTTTTAAATAGAACCTTCCATCTTTTTTTTCAACTTATTACCATTGTCTCGTTTTACGTGATGATATTTGATTAAGCACGTAATTTAAAAAATTGAAAAAAAATTAATATATAAGTCAAATATTATATATTTAAAGTACCAAATTTATTCTTTTAAATAAGTGATGGTAACAGATATACATATCTTTTATTTTTTATTTTCTTAAATGAATGGCCTTTATATTAGGTTGCTCCCGACAAGTATATGTCAAGTGAGAATATTAACATTATGATCTTTCTCCATTACAACCAATAAACCATAAGTTTCAACATAAAATTTTATTTTCATTAATCGAATTTGATAGTTTTCACTAATAAAAATCTATGGAGCATGTAAACAGAGATTATTGCTTATTATGTTTGAAAAATATGTGTAAAACTTGATTTTGGTTATGTTCTTTAGAATGAACTCATATATTTCATAAGATCAGTATTGCTCTGATACCACTGTTGAAATTTTCTAAAAAATACGAGCAGCAAGAAGGTTGAAAATCTGTGCCTAATTTATAATCAGAAATCTCTCGTGTAAGACATGGCCTAAATTTGCACATGGCTAATCTTGAAGCCAAAGCAAACTTGGAGACAATATATTCAAACTTGGAGCCAAAGCATTCTAGCTTGGAACCAAAGAATAAAAGTATGGGTCATCTTACTTCATTTGAATCATCTCATATTTTGATTAGAAACTCATTTTGAGTATTCTTGTAATAGAGAGTTTTGGTATATTCCATGGAGTTGGTGTTATGAAACACTTTGAGTGAACCTCTTCTTTGGGAGTGATTGTAGTGAGGTTATTCTCTAATTTTGTACTCTCTTTTGTATACCGATTGTTAAATAAAATTGCTCTTCTCCACTTGTGGGCGTAGATCGTCTTAACCGAACCACGTTAAATTTTGTGCTTTCTTTATCTTCTTTGATTACCGTTATTACTAACCTGTGTTGCCTTTGTTATTGTCATTATATTTCTTTGGCTAAATTTCGCACTACACGAGTTCCCAATCCTAATAAATTGGTAGCAGAGTCGGATCTAACCAGGTTAGTTTCAATAGCCAATATGACTCTAATAAAGACTTATGTTGAGAAATTTGATCGAAGTGCAAACTTCGGGATGTGACAATTAAAGATGGAAGCTATCCTAATTCAGGATGGCTTAGACTTGGCATTGTAAGGAAAGGAGACGAAGCCAGATAAAATAACGTGCGAGGAATTTGCACAAAAAGGCAAAATCATGTAACATCTTAAATCTCTCATATGAGGTTTTACGTAAATTTTCTGTAGAAACCACATCCAAAGGCATGTGAGAAAAATTAAAAACCTTGTATATGAAGAGGACGGTGGAAAATAGACTTTACTTATAGCAGAAGCTTTACACAATTCGTATGGGTAAAGGTACATTTATTCTCTCTCATCTTGACACCTTTGATTCTTTTCTTATGGATTTGAATAATATGGATGTTGAAATTAAAGATGAGTACCAAGTCGTGCTACTGCTTTGTTCTCTACTGCCCTCCCCTCCCCCCTCCCAATCTTTTTAGCATATAAGAGATAGTATAATTTATGCTAAAGATAATATCTCTTATATGAATATTAAATCTGTCTTAAAATCAAAAGAACGGATAGACAGTAATATTACTGGGGAAGCTAGTGAAACTCAAGCAGATGTTGGCTTGTTAGTTAGGGGTAAATCCGACTCAACATCCAGATACAATTATTTGTAGTGTCGTTATTGTCATAAGAAAGGTCACATTATCTCCGAGTGTTGTAAGCTGAAAAATAAAGAAAAGCATAAGGAAAGGAAAAATGAGCACAAAGATATTGACACCACCGAAGCTAGTATAGTAACTGATGAGATTGAGGGAATTATATTTTTAGCAACTGAACCTAGTTTCAGATCTGATAATGAGTGAATTTTAGATTCCGGTATTTCGTATCATATATATCCCAACAGAGACTTATTTTCTTCATATGATTCAGTTAAAGGTGGAGTTGTCCTGCACGATGGTATGGTGAGAACTCTCATCGATGTTAGATATGTTATTCACTTGAAGAAAAATCTCAGCTGTTTGAGCACTTTAGAATCTCTTGGGTGCAAATTCACTAGTGAAGGTGAAATTCTAAATTTTTTTCAAGGTGTTGTAGTGATCATGAAAACACACACATCTGATTCGTTGTATACTTTATTGGAATCTATTTTACAGGCACTACTACAATTTCGATATCAGACAACTTATCTGATTTTAACGAAATTAAATTTTGACATAAGTACATTGATGCTTTTATGGAGGTGGAATAAAATAATTATATCATCCAATTTAGGCCAATGTGAAGATTTGTAAGACATGACCTAAATTTGTCCATGGCTAATCTTTGAGCCAAACCAAACTTGGAGTCAACGTATTCAAACTTTGAGCCAAAGCATTCTAACTTGGAACCAAAGAATAAAAGTATTTTCTTTTATTCTTTTTTTTCTTTACTCGGGGACAAGAACTTTGCCCTATAAATATGAGTCATCTCAGTGGCGTACGCAAGATTTTTCATAAGCGTTGTCACTATTTAAATAGTAGTAAATAGTGAATTAATGTCATCTCAGTTGTCTTAATGTCTTAATGTCTTAATGTCATCTCAGTGGCTTAATGTCTTTTGTCACTCTAACAAGTATCATAGCATTTGCAATATCTTGCTCCTTCTTTTGAAAGGCAACATTAAGCTCATTTATGATTGATAAAATAGTGCGCATAAAATGCAACATGAATACAACCTCAAATGTTAAACAGACTTTAAGGTATCCCTTTGCCCTACACCTTTCTTCAAAATGTGCATTAACAACAATAGCATCAAGTACTGCTAACTAGGATGAATGAGCTAACTATGGATATTATGCCGGAAATAGACCGATTTTATATCACCCTTCAATTCGATTGTAAGGCAAAGGGATACCTTAAAGCATGTTTAGCATTTAAGGTTGTCTTCATGTTGTATTTTATGTGATAAGGCCAAAAATAAGAATAAAATTATTAAAGAATTTGTAGTGAGAGCCCCATCGAATATCACCAACTTTAGCAAGACCTAATTCTTGATTTAAGCCCCTCCAATTTTCAAGCTCACCATTACGTAATACTTCTTCAATTTCTTCCGCTTGAGATTCAGGAAGTTCATCTCTATACTTGAAAGAAGATCCCACCATATTTAATATATCAGAAACAACCAATAAAAGTTCTTGCACTTCATCATATATTTTAGAAACCGCAGGAAGAGTTAGTTAAAGTTGATGAGAAAAACAATGAATAGAATGAGCACCTTTACTTTCTTTTTAGATCAAGATTTTAAGCCCATTTATATCACTTTGCATATTGCTTGCTCCATCGTAACATTGTCCACGTATATAAGATGGACTTAAAGAATGTTGAACAAGTAAACCAACAATTTCATTCTTTAGAGAAAAAGCTGTAGTTTTACGAACATGAACAATACCAATAAATCGCTCTATCACACCTCCCCTTCTATTAACATACCGCAAACCAATAGTCATTTGCTCCTTACAAGACACGACACGAGATTAATCAACTAATATGGAAAAGTAATCATTATTTAAATCCTCAATGATGCATTTAACTATTTTCATCTTACATGCAGTAATAGTATCCTTTTGAATATATGGAGAAGTCAATTGATTATTCTTTGGAGCCTTTTTAAATGCATCGGCAACATGATCACATCTTTTAGTATACTATCTAAGAAGCTCAATATAGTTACCTCTATTGAGAGATGATTCATTTTCACGATGTCCCCGAGATAATAATCCTTGGTGTAAAATATATCTTATCACATCAATCGCAACCTCTAAATGAATTTGATATTCTAGCTTTTGTTGATTGATTGTTTAGCAAGTACACTTTGAATGGATTATTTTTGTCATATCAAATCTTCACTTTTCTTGCTTGACTGATTATGAATACTATTCGGTCCACTAATATGCATATCAAATCTATCCTTCTTGTTCAAACTTGTAAATCCTACACTTGAAAATACATCTCCTCCCCTTTGATTGATGCACTCATCTTGAAACAAATAACAATAGAAGCAAAAAGTTGCATCTTTTTTTATGCTATACTCCAACCAATCATGTTAAGAAAATCATTGAGGATTAAAGCGATGCAATTTACCATAAAAATTTCTTTGAGGAAATTTGTGCTATCGAGGTTGGAAAACACCTCTTTGAAGATATGTTCTTCGTATTGCATCATGGCCATTTGAATGATATTTTTGAATTGTTAATCTTTCCTCAGGATCAACCTCTAAAGAGTCTAAATTAACACTTTCATTTTGTTGATGTTGTTCCGACTCGTTAGCCATTTCTTCCAAGTTAGATAAATCTTGAGTTGTTGAATTTGATTTTGGAATTTTGGAAGTTGTTGGATAGTATCTCTTCATTGCAATTTAATCTGAATTAAAAATTTAAGTAACCACTTTATTCTTTAGATAAATCCTAAATAAGTTCATTATAACTAGAAAAAGGAAAAAAAAATAAACTAGGAGCAAATCCCTACTACATACTCGTATACTCTAATTTCGGTATTTACAATCACACGAATAAGTCAAACTATGTTCACATGACCAGCACGACAACAACTTATAATTAACAATTTCATAACCCCCAAAATCATTTCCAAAAAAATTAATTATAAATTCAAAATTACCATCATAGATTTACAGTTCTAGTCATAAAGAAATAAAAAGGTAAAAGTACAAGCACTTACTAAAAAATTATCATCTCGAGAGACAAAAAATTAGTACTAACGTGGTGCAATTTAGGTTTTTTGGAGTTTGAAAACTGAAAAGTGGGCAGCAGTCCTTTTTATACTAATTGAGGGCAAAGAATCAGTCCTTTTATTCTAATTGAGGGCCAAAAAACGAGTATTAAATCCTATTTCAAAAGGGGTTTTTAATAATGGAAATTTACCTAGTTATACTATAATAGAAACTTTACCTAGTTATACATCCCTTTCCTCTCCCCTCCCCCGCGTCAGCCCCACCTCACTCTCATGTATATGAGTTATACAAAGACCCTAAAATCACTCTTTCATCCCATTTTCAAAAAGATTTTGAAACACTTCTCTCTTTCATACAAATTAATCCAAATCCCATCCTCTTCACACAAATTCATCAACATTATCTCTAAAGTTCTCTAAAGTTGCAGTAGCAAAGAGTTCCTCATTGACAACCATTAAAAAGTTTCGAAACTTTGAATTCAACATTTTGGTTTTACGAATTTGTGATTTGTTCTAGCAAAGAGTTCTCCATTGACAACCATTAAAAAACTTCGAAACTTTGAATTCAACATTTGGGTTTTACGAATTTGTGATTTATTTAGATTGTGTGCTCTTGCAAACGATTGAGAATATAACTTGGAGTTTATATCTCAATTTTGAGGGAGATTGGTTAGGTTTAGAATTATTTTTAGGTAAAATTTCATATTGAAACTCGAAGAATAAAAGTTTCTGAATTGTATCACGATTGTATGATAATTGTATCATAATTATTTTTAATTGTATCACAATTGTATTAAAGTTGTATTTGACTTGTATTTGATATATCAATATCTAAATTAATACCTAATACAATACTAATACAATTATATTACAACATTGTATTAGAATTTAAGTTTATAGTTGTGATTGAAACTTGAAGAAGATGAAGATCAGAATTGTATCACGATTGTATCATAATTGTATTTGTATCATAATTATTACAAAAATTGTATTACAAATGTATGATAATTGTATATGGTGATGAGCAATTGTAAGTTTGTGACCAATTTTACATTTGGATTGTGTGTGAGTCATTATCCTATTAGCAATAATTTTATAGAGTTTAATAATTTTTGAATTGTTGAAGAAACTTTTAGCAACTTATTTTTTTTGTCATCTCATGACATTTTATGTTGTGTGTATAGATTTCTAACTGCAAAGAAAAAATATCTTTTGGTGTCTATTATGAAAATCAGTTATGTATTATTGGATTTGTTAGATCAGGTATCACTTTCCTAATATTATATGGATAATAGGAACATAGAATATGTAGTATGACATTATATCTCGTATTTGAAGGTTCCAACCAAAATCATTCAACAACTGAAGCAAAATTACTAACTTCTTCCTGAAGACGTGCAACTATTGAAGAGAGAGAAGAGGAGATATGCGTATTAAAAAAATTAGGAGACATGAAATGAGGAGAAATGTGAAAAGAGAAAAGGATATAATTGAATCCCTTAATTGAAGGTATTAATCATGGGATGGGAGTTTTTTTTTTTGTGGGGGGGAGGGGGGGGTATACAATTTGTAAGAAAAACCTAGATACTTTTTGAAAATTACAAAACCTAAAGAAAATAAATTAATAAGTTCCTATCATAGTATATATAGGAAAAACTCCCTTTTAATAATTTCTTAAAAAATTAACCCAAATAGCTTCTCACTCAACCACTTAAACTAAAAATAGGTGAATGTATAATATATGCATAATTGATGTATTACATATATATAATTGTGTATAATTTGTGTATATAATTAAAAAAAGTAAATAATTAATATTGCCGACTACATGGGTAAAAATCCCTAATTTCTTGTACAATGGGTCAAGTAGTTTTTAAAGTGGTCAGACAATTTTTAAATACAGCCCATACTTTTAGAAATAGGCCCGCAATTAGCAGCCACGTTTTCAAATTAAGTGAAAAAGTCTGAAAAATATTTTGTGGAGCTAAGGAGTTCGAACCCATGACCTCTTACATCAAACTTGAAGCAGACAACCGTCGGACAGTGAGCTGTTTCGAAGCAAGCGGTATCATTTTTAATGATTTTTGTCTTATATATATATATATATATATATATATGTTAGTATATGTATGCGTGTGTATAATAAAAAATTTCGACGAAGCGGTGGCCCGTGACACCGCTTGGGTCCATGTAAATCCGTCATTGGGTCATCTTACTTCATTTGAATCATCCCATATTTTAATTAGAAACTAATTTTGAGTATTCTTGTAATAGAGAATTTTTGTTATATTCCATAGAGTTAGTGTTTGGAAAACACTTTGAGTGAACCTCTTCTTTGTGAGTGATTATAGCGAGGTTATTCTCTTGGATATATTTTGGGATAATTAGAGTTTCATCTCAAATTTTGTGCTCTCTTTTGTATACCAGTCGTTATAGTGAAATTGCTCTTCTTCGCTTGTGAGCGTAGATCTCTTTAACCGAACCACATTAAATTTTGTGCCTTCTTTATCTTCTTCAATTAGCATTATTATCAACTTGCATTGCCTTTGTTATTGTCATTATAATGTTGTTTGGCTAAATTCCGCACTACCCAAATTTCCGATCTTAACGTCTCGTCAATATGAAATTTTCACAAGAAGAAACTCTTATTCTTCATAAACAAATCCATATTACGAAAAGAGTCAAAAAGAAAATAATTTAAATATGTAAGGAAAGATTTTGAAAAGATTTGGAAGTAAAAATAATGATAGACTAAAAAGAAAAATGTGTTACATAGAATGTAACATATGAAGTAATAAACTAATAATCATAGGAAATTTCTTTTATGAATCATGGTGATCCAGGTTGGCAATTGAGGCAAATCCAACACATAAGCGATTTAAATATATATACATATATTTAAAATTTTTACATAAAACCTTTAAAAATATGAATAGGTTAGGAGACGTATCTGGTTTTAAATTCTAAACTTGTCTCTGATTAAGAGCCCTTAAATTTACAAATATTTAACTACCTTTTCAATCTGTGATCAAATCGAATACTTTTAGAATGTTAATTACTATGAATTTTATTGACTAAATTTTTTAAATGTTTTGAACATGCAAGATTATGTTGAGAAGTTCACAATTTGTCCTCTTTTTTTTTTAATAGTTTAGATATTCAGGGAGTTATAGTTTAGATATGTTTGTAATTCTAGCTTCTTAGTCAAAGCTTACAATCATTGTTGAATTTCTAAGCATGGTCTATCAGAAAAATACAGCTCTTCTGATATCCGAAAAAAATAAATAAGGAAACTGCGATCTTTGTTTAAACAATATTCAAACCAAAATACATGTATAAAACATAGAGAATATGTTCAATTCGACAGCAAGGTTGACTTACAGCAATTATGAACGAGATCAAGTGTCAAATATGAACGAGATCAAGTGTCAAATATGATTTACCTAGATGTCCATATTGCAACCGTGGTAAAATTAAATTTATCATTTATAAGCTGCTCGTTGAGTTCAAGGTGGAACAGAAGAATCTAATCTATTTTCAACTACTATAAAAATCTCCTCTTATGCACACATTGGTTGCTAGGTTAGACTTTGAGCAATTATGATCGTCTCTTATCACTATGAACTATTTTGATTTGACCCAATGTCGTAAGGCAAGCCAAATTCCTGCACTCCAACTCCCCATTCACTCGATTTTCACTTCTCACTCATCCGGGACATATTCAAGCATCAAAAAGATAAGAAGATGAACTCCTATGGTGTATTTTAACTATACCGCTGCAACAGAAACACTCGTCCCCAGTTACGCGGAATACTTTAATTTCATGACTGCTAGGTTTGACTTGATTTCGAACTGTAAATATAACTTTTAACATAAACTCACTACATAAAAGCACACGATTGTGCATATATATCTTAGTACGAGCACTGAGCGTATATATTGTACGAGCCTTTTGTTTCCTTCACAGCTACACTCTATGATAGTAAACGCTGCATACTCCACACGCTACACTTCCAGCACCTCCCTTCTTCTGGCAAGACAATATGTCACTCACCTGAAGGCAGTCATTTACCAACTTGGTTTAAAACTAGAGGTTATCGATACACATCCAATCACTTAGAAACACTAGTAAGTACGCCATTCATCAAATCATCTTTCTGAAGGTTATATGGCAAATCATAAGGGATGCATGGAAATCCTTCAATGGCTCCATGCAGCCAGGTAGTACTTAAAGTAGAACTACCAAGTTTTTTTTGACTTTTAACTACGTTTCACAGTAAAGTTTATCCAGATAATACCTCTACAGAAAAGGAGAAAGCAGACGCACAAACGCAGACACCTTAAATACAACAGTTAAACAGGATGACGGGGAAAAACAATGCAAAGAAATGAATGAAAAAATGACAGCCCCTGTTGATGCTATCGTCAGCAACTTGCACTGGCATCGTCGCATTGAAGCAGCCTTCCTCCAGGAAAAGGCAGATGCAGCATCAACAAAATCTTCAACCTTGCTGGCTCCCCTCTGGTTCAACCTTCTTGTGGTGAAACTTCACCACTATGCAGGTAATATTGTCAGCACTACCTCGAGTAAATGCAGTTTCTGTTAGCTTCTTAGCAGCTGCTTCTGGTTCTTCTTCTGCTTGTGCAAGTGAAATAGCATCCTAAAGGATGACAAAAATCAGCAACTAAATGAAAAAACACCGATATCTAAAGAGATCACCCACAAAAGAGAAGCCGGTCTAGAAGTTCAGGCTTTGAGTTCTCAAAACAATTACAGTAACCTGTCAGAATGCTGTGATATAGCCTAAAAATCTTCAAGTTACCACCGAAAGGAGGCCAGGAAGACAGGAAACAGCGCGACTCTGAGGGAAAAAAAGAGAAGGAAGGAAGAAAAGAGAAAGCAAGCGTGTCTACACGCACAGGATTTACCTCATTTGGTACAACATCCCAGAGCCCATCACTGGCAAGCACGAGTAGTTCTAATTCCTCATCAATCTCTTGATCCTGAAACATATAGAGAGATGATAAATGACTATGATAAATATCAAATGCCTTCAAGGCTCCAACTCTTTAGTTTCATAAGTAAATCCGTCCAACTTAGCAGCCCTTCTCCCCTCTATCCTCCCATAACCCAATCGGTCTAATTGTTTTATTCCTTAAAAGTACATCGTTCTTGGTACTAATTCTTTACAGGCCAACTTCACTAGGACTAGACTGTTAAAAAGGGCGTGTGTCGGATTCTAGCCCTGGCAACTGCCAAAAGATTCCGAAGATGTGGAAATGACATTTTTATTAACTGATCATTAGGAAGCTGCTGCTTCTGTAGCCCCCAAAAAAAAGGAAAACAAAGATTTTCCGCAAGAGCGAAGTAGTTGAGTCCTCTTTGAATAGAAATATAATAAAATTAAAACATCTTTCTATTTTAGCCAATTAAGACAAGAAATTATGATGCAGAACTCATACACACAGGGCTTTTGCGAAGACGGCGGCGCTAGATAAATTGTTCATGAAGTGCAAGTGTTGGGCATAAGTCACATACATTTCCCAGTTATCTAAACTCTAACAATCCCTTAGAGCACATGCACTGACCTGCACCTCATATAGGCTGTCCATGCCAGTGCATGAAACCTAAAAATATTGCAGTACAGTGACTGCTTGAAGGTAGGCTGCAGGTCTTGTCAGAGGGGACACGACATCCTACTAATCCAATTGCTCAGCAAGTATATTCTTTTTTGGTTGGGTGGGGGAGCAAAGTATCGCAAGTCCTCCAGCCACTATGGCTTTCATTTTTACACATCTAAAGAAGCAAAAAAAAAAATAGATTATAGATAAATCTACCTGAATCTCAGGTTCAGCCACGACAAATTGCTTCAACATACGGTTGCCAAAAGCACGTGACATTGCTAATACACCACCAACTCTCCAGGTACCTGATAATACAGAAACAGAAAGCATAAACGATGTATGGCACAGAGATTATACAAAAGTTCATGCAACAAATATGACAGCAGCAAGGGTCCACTCACCAAAGAAGACGTTCATTAAATGTGAGAACATTAGGTTAATCCAGCAGTAAATAGGGTTTTCCAAGAAAACAAATAGTTCGTTAGATGGATGCAAGTGGACATTACCACACATGCAAAACATCAATTTCAAGATGGAAGTGTAGCACGCACACGTGCAACCACATTTTAATACAAGTATAAGCGTAACTTGATTCCCACATGACCTATGCCACTCTGCCCAATCTACCACTAACAGAAAGGTAAGAATAAACTGGAGGATTACCGAAAAATTCAAGTCAATACAACAATGAAGTCTCTTTTCGCTAGCTTCTTTATTCCAATAAAACAAATAGTTAGCTAGATGCATGCAAGTGGACATCCACATAGGCAAGGCATCTATTTCCAGATGGACACCTGCTCCACTACCACGCACTAAACATCTCATAGTTGTAGCATGCACACATGCAACAACATTTTAACAAAATTATAAGAGTAACTTGATTCCATGACGACCTATAACACTCTACCCAATCTACCACCTAAAGAATGGTACGACGAAACTGGAGAACTACCGAAAAATTTAAGCCAAACTTTATGACAACAGTGAAATCTCCTTCCTTTAGCATCTTTCTTCCATTCTCCATGGTTTGCAGACATTTTAAGCCTCTACAATTACATCCATGTAGCCTAAAAATCTTCCCTTTGACAACTGTCTGTACCACAATGAATTAAATCGATGCAAAACAAATGGAGGACATACAAGTTGAGTCTTTGTATCAGATGACTAATTGATGACAAAACACATTCTCTTAAAGCATCAGAAAATTCACTACGATGTTCCATTTCTGACAGGACAACCCACAAGTTGAAACTATTAATTAACAGGCAAGCAACCCAAATTTGAGCAATGCCTTATAGGCAGAGAAAATTGCTTACCAGCCCACATCACAACACCTCCGGCACTTTCAATTCTCTTCCTCTCATCAGTTCGATTGGGCTTATGATCCTCAGAAAGAGCAATTGCTGTCAAGCATGAAACTGAATTAATTAAGTGTCTAGCCAAGATGCTAGTTGTCTCAAGATTTTAGGCTACAAAATGACAAGAGAGTGACGATAAGCTATTAACTATAACATATGAGAGAAATATTACCATATAAAATACAGCATAAGGCATAAGAAAATAACAGAACTTCAGGACCATGGAGGATACCAATTATTTATTGCTTCAATTTCCAGCTATACTATCACTTCCACTTTTGTATATCGCAAAACGGGAAAAACCTACGTAATTGTACTAACTTGCTTAGTTGTTATCTGGTTTTACATGGTAATGCCTGCTTTAAAGGAAATGAAATTTCACATTTATAGAAATCACATGATCTAGCGAGCCCGCCAGTATCACATTTTTACATGAAGCAGAGATACCTATACAATAAAAAAAGGATCATTCATCATCCCCTGGTGGCTGCTGAAACTATCTGCTACTATTTCTATTCTCAAATTCCAGAACTTTTTAAACTGTTACCAATCTGATGTTACCTTTTCCGCCCTTCGATATTATAGTCCGCGAATCTCCAACATTGGCAACATAGAGATGGTTACCAACTAGAACTGCTGTTGAAGCAGTGGAACCATCATCTCGGAAGGTATCTTTTTCAGAATCTAAGAAGTCCATGTCTGTTTGTTGATATGTTTCACCTGCAATATGATGAAAGTAGTCCACAAACTTAATGTCATGAGCAAAATAGAGTCGCACACCACTTTGTCCCAGTGAAGATAATAATGAATTGGACACACAGCTACAACTTCAGAAGTAATAGAATACAAAGAGAGAGAGAGACAGAAGACACCCACACACACACAGAGAAAGAGAGAGAGAGGAGAGAGAGAAAAGTTTCTAAGTTTCAGTATTCTTGAACTGACGTGTTGCTCAAGTACTTTGCCCTTGTCATTGTCATGTGCGACGCATTTTAGATTTTATGACAGCATAAATATGTCAAACTTAGATATGTCAGCTTCAATGGACAGATCGCACATTTCGAGCCCACTGAGAAAGTACAAAAGTGGAGATTCATATTATGCATCCATAGGACAACAGATATGAACTCACTTATGGCCAACTTGGCGTTCGTTGGGAACTCTGGATGTTTCATTAGATTCTCAAAGAGATGTTTCTTCAGAAACTCAGCTGCTCGGGAACCACCATGGCCTGCAGTAACATGACATAATGATTAAAAAAGAGCAATGCTTATTCTACCTAGTCTGCAGAAATGTAAGAATTTAAGTCAACCCTCAGAAAAGACCAAAGTTGTCACACACTCATAAAATATTTGAGACTAATATCGAAATACAGTTTTTAGATTAGAAAACTGTTCAGCTAGCTGCCAAGTAAGAGCAATCAAATAGCTGAAACTAAATGGAAAATAAATTTCAGAAACCCCACTTGGAGGTCACTATTAGTCTTTCGCTAGGGACCGCCTCTCTCTAAAGCCCCCACTGGAAAAAAAATTAAAGCAGTTAGATCGAAGGATATGTGATTTTAGAAAGGAGTACAAAACTCTCCCTAGTTTGAGGTTCTACCAATTCCATTCCAGTAGAGCATCCCTCTCTTTTGAACTGTAGGTAGCCTTTGCATTTCAACCGGAGTCAGATGTTGGTTTAGTATTTGTATGGTTTTATTTTGGAAGACAATAAGATCTTAAATATGGATTTTCATATGTTATGGAAGAATAAGTTCTGTGTGTTAAAATAGGTGTTTTCCGGAAAACAACCTTCTGGCTAGTTTTTTGTTTTTCAGAAAACAAACAGCTCTGCCCCGCACAATAAAAACAATAGCCTTTGGTTTTCAAAAACAAAACTGCTTTCAGGAAAATAACGATTTGTTCCGTAAAACAACAGACCCTTAGATTCACCAGTTCATGCAAACAATAGCTCACCGACCCGTATTCATGCAAAACACTAAGCTACTAATATAAAGACGAGGCATAGCAAATGCAAGCTTCAAGCCAGAAGATTCACAATGATTGACTTATTGGTCATTATGTAAATCCTAGATCAAGGATGATCGGCAAGTTCTAACCATCAAATATCCCAAATAAGCAAACTGTTTGTCCATCAACTTTGGAAGTTTTAATGTCATAAAAATCCTCCATGGTGGCTCTTTTCCCTCTAAAGCTTGAATAACCACAACTCAGTCTTCCATCTTCACTGCGAAGCAGGAATGGACAAAAATAAGTATGAGCAATTTTTACAAACGAATTTTGACAACAAGTATGAGTTACTCATAGCAAAATACAAATGAACATCTATTATACATGTAGAGTAAACATGGTGATTAAAATGAAACATGTATCTTGTCAACTCACAACGAACAACATATAAAATTTCATCATAGCATATAACACCTAACCAGTCAATCTCAAAACCTTTATCGACATCATCCCTTTGAATGGCAAGGGTAAAGAAGCAAATGCATGAGAAAAAGTTTCTCCGAAGACAATATCACCAATACAACAAGCAGTTACACACTCTACTTTTTTACCAAATTAGGAGTTAAAATAGAACATACGAAAGCTTGTCATTTTTAGAAGTGAAGGTCACAAATTCTCTATCACCAAGAAAATCTTATAGGAGTAATAGTTTTGAACGGTTTTCTGCATATGATATCCCTAAGCTCTTTTCGTTGATTTTGTCACAATATTCTGCTAGAAGTTAAAATTTTTGAACATCTCAAAAAACATAGGGCTGAAAAATTAACCCGTAAACCATCTGTTCTTCCGTCAATAAGTAGAATATTGATGTTACAAGCCTGTTTGTGAAACATTAGTATCATGCATCTGTACTCAGGAGGAGTAAGTTGTGAGACAAAGCTGTCGACTACGACAAAGACAAGGCAAACAAGGGAGCAGCTTTTTGAATGATCTAGTTGAGAAAAGTGTTGAAAGTAAGAGTAATATTAAACTTCAGAATATCAACTCTCCACACTCACCCATACCCTGTGCTAACTTCTTTTATTTTTTTGGCATTAAGTGCAGGCTAATATCTAAGTCAGAAAAAACGAGTTATGTTAAGGGACACTAATTTTCGACAAGGGCTGCACATTCATCCCCATAGAAATCTGGATGATCAAATCAAACATTGTGAGTATATTTCAGTCACAAAGCTTCATGGAGCTTATCAGAACCGTGCAGTGCAAAGTATGCGCCTTACTACCTCAATAAGCCAGAAGAACGCTAAGTGGAATCTACGAAGAATGCTATGTGTTTTGCATGACAAAGTCTATGATCCATGAATGCTCCATCAGGTAAAACTATTATTGGTTATCTTGCAACGATACATATCTCAAGGATATAATATTACAATATTACATCTGCTAAAATGAATCACCTCTTCCATCCTCCGCTTGCGAAACCACCATTATTATCATCCTTCTCTGGTGAAACATCAACGACAGGTCCTCCTTTAGCAGTTGCACCAATATCCACCATCATCGTTCTCCTTGCTGTATATACACTATTCCAAGAATAACTTATGCTACGAGTTGCATTCAAACTTTTAATGAGTTTGATAAATTTCCTTTGCTCAATGTGTCTATCAATATATGCTGCTTGAAAAACCACGAACCTTACGCAGCTATTGCATAACATCTAAATTTGAATTTGCCGCATTAACTGCCGGAACTTGAACCTGAGAAGAAAAAACACCAGCACCTACGATCATCAGATAATTCATTTAAAAAAATTTAATTAAAAAAAAAATCCTAACAATTGCTCAAAGGCTATTAATTACCGTTTCTATCACTTTAACTGCTAAACATTGTTTAAGCATTTAATGAAATTACAAGTAGAGAGAGAATTAAACAATTTCCCCATATTCTCAGTGAATTAAATACAGTTTTAAAAAAATATACCGTCTCTACTTCAATTAATTCCTTCTTAAGAAAATCAGAAAGCGAAAAGAAAAAAAGAGACTCATGATGGATCTGATCTTACAATCAAAAGAGTAGATTCCGTGAATCTCGAATACATAACTCGAACGGTAGATCCTATAAATCAGCCTTTATTCCACGATAAGGTAAAAAAAATGAATATTAACAGATCGATCTGTGTAAAACATGCAGGTTCAGGTCTACAGAAATCGGAATCGAATGATGAAAAAAGGCAAGCACAGAAGATCGTAGTATATCTGGAATCAGATTCACCGAATCAGCTCCAACTTTTTTCTCGATCCACAAATTAAATTAAATATATAAAAATAAAAAATAAAAAAAAATCCGAAGATAAATTAAATAGAGAGTGAAAGACAGCGAGGAATCGAAGCCTCTTTTAAGCTTTCTCAATCCAGAAAGCTGAAAAGGAAGAATCAGGAAACCCTAAAAATCCAGAGAAAAAGTGATATGATGATATATATAATACGTAGAGAGGAGAGTAGTGTGTGTGTATGTGAAAATGAGTGAATGTATTTGTTGTGAAGTGGCGGAGGAGAGAGAGAGAAACTCACTCAGATACGAGAGAGACGCCTGGCGTTTGAAGCTTGTCACCGAAGAGAGAATGGCAACGTGGCGTTCCACATGCATCCACTTTACATGCTTATAATCCTCTGTGCTTTGGACCCCACCATTTGTTGAAATGCCAGATTTATTACTCTTTCTTACTAAATAAAATTTTACATTTACGAGCTTACGTGGAGACGATGCGATTGGGGTACTTCCATGCCTCTTTGTCTATACTCTATACTGAAAATGGATCTGTCTTGCCAAGCTTTTACAGCTTGTTTGGATTGTTTTTATGTGCGGTTTTAGAATGTGTTGTATTGTAATGAATAATTTGATAAATATAATATTTAGATAAATAGTATCGTTTATTATCGTTTCATGATGTCATATATTATTAATATAAAAAATAAATTTATAATATTATTTAAAAAATAGAATACAAGATAAAATTATTATATAAAAAGTAGTATAGAGGATAAAATATAATTATTTAATAATAAGAAAGGACAAGATCAGAGAAAATAATAAGTTAACAATGTCACCATACCAAATTCGTCGTTCCATAAAGTGACATTTTTCGTCATTATATAACGACGGATTTAACGATACGATACAATAAAATTTAAGTAACACTCAAAACAAATATTGTATTTAAATTAACGATACAATATGTAAGAACCATCCAAACAACTTGTTAAAATTAGGTTTTAAAAAAAGTATTTCTAAAAAAAAAATTGTAATAAAAAATAATTTATATTTGACTAATTAATTTTAAGCAACAATTTGTATTTGGCTTTTAAATATATTCTTTTCTCAAAAGTAGTAGTAGAAGATATTTATTTATTTTTTAGTTTTTCAAAAATTGCTTTTAGTTCTATTCAAAAGTACATACTTTTTCTTTCTTCTAAAAACTTAACCAAACAACTTAATTTTAAAAAAAATTTAGCAAAAAAAGCGAGGCCAAACAAACTGAAATCGAAATCACCCACGCTTGTGGTAAAATTGATAGATTCCCTTCATATTTAGTTGGAAGCTTTGATTTCGAGCCTAAAACCCAGACATTTATCCTTTTAATGAGTCTAATCAATTCAAATTTAAATTAATTGGATTTCAATACAGATTACAGACATGGAACACCAATTGAGGAAAATAAAGAATAATTGATTGAGAAACTAGGGACCAAGGAGGAATTTTCGGGCAAGCAAGTGATGTGTAAAGTAGTTTTTGATCTTTTTTTTTTAATTTACCAATTTTGTCCTAATCCTCTCTTCTAATAATTTTTAATTCATTGAAAGAGATGGTCGGCGAAGGCAATAAATGTTAGTACAAGGGTTGGATCTTCATCATCAATGTTGATTACTTACGAACGAAAGGATTAGACATTTAGTCTTGTTGCAAATGATCTGACTTAAATTTAACAATAAGTAACAAATTTAATGCTTCTTTTAATCCATTTGAGACCAATATACTACTTGTTAGTGTCTGAAATGGATATGCCAGCGCAAGTAGTTACCTAACTTATTTAGATCTTTACGCAAATAGTTGGTTAGATTACGATTTAATTTCTTAATTGATATACATAAATTATAATTTTAAACGTTAACATGTGATTCTTAGTTTCTTGTGTGGCTCACTGACTATTCTGCCCTTGGAAGGTGACTCCCCTAAATGATTCTACACTATCATTCACCACTAACATTGCGCATTGGTGCTTGATCCCTTCTTGTTCAGGCAAATTGAAGTCTATTTCAACGTTTATGTCAGTGTATGGGTCGAAATCCGCCTCAATACTTAGGATTAAGCAGTATCGAGAAAGGAGTCGACCGAGTCGACCAGGAGATGACAAAGTCCGTGGTCGAGATGTGGAAGATGGTCGATGTCAAGCGTCGTAAACAGAGCTGTAACGGCTAGTTTATTAGGGTATGAGATTAAAGAGAATATATTGAATATTCTCTGTACATGTACTATTAGGGTTTATTTGGGGTATGTCCCATATAAATAAATAAAAAAGATAATGAATAGAGGCATGTGATATTCATTGTGACAAGAGTAGACTTTACAAAATATTCTCTCCCTCTTGAAAAGATACAAAGAACACCTTTTAATCAAGATTCTTGTTTACATTATTCTGCACTTTTCCATCAGATCCGAGAAGATTTCGAATGTTCTAAGATCTGTCTGTCATTCATCATTGTCAGGAGGAATAATCACCTAGCTCATTATTTATTGGATGAATCATTCCTCTTATTTACTCAAATGCCATTATTACTATTTATTATCAATCCTTCTTTCATTATTTCTTATATTTTATAACTATTTAATACTTGAAACCCCCTGTTGGATCTGTTCCACCTCACACACGCTTTCAAAACTCGTATCTAGAGATATTATCATTAACTAGGTTTAACCCATTATTACATAAATATAATAGTTTTAGCCGAAAATTATACTCTTTGGTCAAACAATTTGGCACCATCTGTGAGAATCTTCTAGTTAAATTTTTAGTTTCTTCTAGATCTACAACTGACACTCGTTACTAACAAAAAAAAAACAAGAGCAAGATCCTTTTCTCTCTGCACACATAGATCTAATATGGCAGGTAACAGAGAAGAAAGATGAGAATAATGAGTGATCTCCCAACTAACCTTATGAACATAATTAATGAGAGCTCTGAAGCAGTAGACGAGGGCGCAACGCCCAATGCCTCTTCCAGGCGAGGTGGATCACACTATCCCCATGGCATCATCACAAAGTCTCTTGGCAAGGAAACCTCCACATCCGTGGCGGAGGAGGCGCCACCAGCAATAAAAAAGCTCCTAGAGGCCAGGCTAACTGACACGCTAACCAGCGTCCTCCATACGCTCGCTCGAGATGCGACTACAAATAAAGCAAGGACTTGCATTATACCACCAGCGAACGAGCAACATGGTCAACTCCTTCCTCCTCAAACGGCAGGTATTACTCACAATGTCATTAATAATGCATGTGACGACACTCTCACAACCATTTTAAAATGAATTGAGGAAATGGAAAATGAGAACAAAACGCTTCGAGATCAAATAAGAGAAAACAAAGAGGGGGTCGATTAGATACCGGGCACCCCTAAGATCTTGCCGAAGAGATATACCGGACGGTTCGTCGAGCAGCCGTACAGTGATAATGCCGCCCCACATGCCATACCAAAGACCTTTAAGATGTTGCCCTATCTGAAAATACATGATGGCACGACCGCCGTGAAAGGCAATGACCTCGCCAAGGAACAAGTATCCTGCATTTTGTTAAAGGAGTTCGGCGAGACCATCACGGGTGGAGCGTTAACTTGGTACTCACAACTGCCAGCACGCTCTATTGAAACCTTCAAAGAAATGGCCGATAAGTTCGTAACGGCCCATGCTGGAGCCAAAAAGGCAGAGGCGAGAGTAAACGACATATTTGCTATTAAACAGTCTCCTGGAGAAGGATTGAGGGATTCCTCGCCCGGTTCAACCGAGTGAAAATGACCTTGCCAAATGTATCGGAAGGGACGACGATCGCAGCTTTTCAAAACGGACTGAGCAGAAATTCGAGGGCGACAAAAAAGCTACTGAGTCGACTTATGAAGTACCCCCAACTAGTTGGGATGAGATACACAACACATATTGCACCGCAGTCTGAGCTAACGAGGATAACCTCAATGGGCCCACCATCGATTGACCTTGATGCAAGCAGAATCCAGGAAAGTTAGAAGAAATGATATCAGAAGAGGCCTCGCAGCCTCATGACCCAACCGGGAACGACATCTACCATATGTTAGAACCGCCACTACGTCCTCATCTTGCCACGAAGAAGGCCCACCCCTATCAAAAATAGGGACTCACTAGAACAACAGAGATATGCCCCCTTTATTATCCGCTCACAATTTTTGTGTGTCACCTACAGAAATAGTCTAAACCTTGGAGAAGCTCGGATCGAAGGTGAAGTGGCCGCAAAAGATGGGGTCAGACCCGAATACCATAAAATTAGATGCCCTCTATGAGTTCCATCAATAGCGAGGACACAAAACTGAAGATTGCATCATCCTAAGATAGGAGGTCGTAAACATGCTACAACAGGGACACCTCAAAGAGTTATTGAACGACCGGGGAGGGATAAACTTTGCCAGAGGACGTGAACAACATCAAGGACCGCCGAAACCACCCTCGCGCGACCTATACCATCCACATGATTATCGGGGGAGGCGACGATGCTTCCATCAATAGTGTGAAGTTCACCACAACACACAAGCTCAAATGGTCGATCACCCACGAACGATATGATGAACTCAAAGAAAGTATCATCTTCGATAAGTCAGATACCAACGGTTTGGTTCTCCCTCACTATGATGCTCTTGTTATCACTTTACGTATTTTAGATACTGATGTGAGGCAAATTATTGTAGACAATGGGAGCGACACATGCATTATCCACCCTCGAGTGCTTGCACAAATGAAACTTGAGGATAAGATAGTGTCGCGCTGCATCACACTAACGGGTTTTAACAATGCAGTCGAGCGAACATTCGGTGAGATCACACTCCCCATCCTGGCCGGTGGCGTCACGCTGGAAACCACGTTCCATACCATTGACCAAGACACAACGTACAATGCCATAATAGGGCGACCATGGATACACACCATGAGAGCCATCCCTTCCAGCTTGTACCAAGTCATCAAATTCCCAACTTCATGGGGGATATTCAGTATACGAGGGGAACAACGCACATCCCAGGAATGCTACCGCATCGCCTTAGACCGTGCAGCCACCCAACAAACAAAGGACGAAGAAAAAGAGGCATAACAATCAACAGGGTCGAGGTCGATATGTGATGACAACGAGGACGTCATCAGAGACCCCGATACGATCGAAGCTGCAAGATCGACCGTAGAGGACCTCGGCCCCGTTTAATTAGACAACAACGACCACAGCAGGAAAGCTTATATCGACTGCAAACTTCAGGAACTAGGTAAATTTTGTCAATTCTTAACTGCTAACGCAGACTTGTTTGCTTTCAGCCATGCAGATATGCCAGGTATCCCAAAGGAGATCGCCACACACAAATTGAACGTCGATCTATTCCACCTCCCGGTGAGGCAGGTTAGGCATAAGTTCAACTCCATAATTAATAACGTAGTACGCGAAGAGGTGGAAAAATTATTGGAAAGTGGCTCCGTCAGGGAGTTGAAATACCCTCAACGGGTCGCCAACGTGGTCATGGTGAAAAAGAAGAACGACAAATGGCAGATGTGCGTAGATTTCACTGACCTAAACAAAGCATGCCCTAAGGATTTATTTCCATTACCCCATATCGACCAACTCATCGACGCAACGGCCGGGCATGAACTGCTAAGCTTCTTGGATGCCTACTCGGGCTATAGTCAGATCCTCATGGAGGAAGAGGATCAGGAAAAAACCACCTTCATCACTCATCATGGGACGTACTGCTACAGGGCGATGCCCTTTGGGCTAAAAAATGCAGGGGCAACTTATCAAAGGTTGGTGATGAGTATGTTCAAAGACCAACTCGGAAAAACGATGGAAGTCTATATAGATGACATGCTAGTCAAATCCAAAAGGAAAGAAGATCACATCGACCACTTGAGAGAAGCCTTCGGTATACTCAGGCAATACAGAATGAAACTGAACCCCAAAAAATATGCATTCGGCGTGGCCTCAGGAAAATTCTTTGGTTTCCTAGTGTCACTGTGGGGTATCGAGGTCAATCCAGACCAAATCAAGGCCATCGAAGGGATACCATAGCACCTGACCACCAAAAACCAGGTTCTGAGATTGACTGGCCGTATCGCTGCCCTTTCAAGATTCATTTCGCGATCATCTGATATGTGCCATAAATTCTTCGGCGTACTCAAAAAGGATAACGACCACCAATGGACCCCTGAGTGCGCCCAAGCCCTAAAGGAGTTAAAGGTGTACTTGTCATCACCACCATTGCTTTCAAAACCAGAATCGGGGCAACACCTCCTTGTCTATCTCGCCGTGTTTGAAGTAGTTATGAGCGCGGTCCTGGTCCGAGAAAATAAAGGCACGCAGTCTCCCATCTATTACATTAGTAAAACACTAGTCGACGCCGAGATGAGATACCCTCACCTCGAAAAACTGGCTCTGGCCTTAGTCGTAGCTTTACGAAAGCTTAGACCATATTTCCAATGCCACCCTATCTCAGTTCTCACGACTTTTCCCCTAAGAAGCATTTTGCATAAACCCGAGCTATCGGGCAGGTTGGCCAAATGGGCCATCAAATTGAGCGAGCACGATATCACATATCGGCCGCGAATAACGATAAAGTCACAAGCCCTTGCAGGCTTCGTCGCCGACTTCAGCGCAAAAATAATGCTCGAAGTCGAAAAAGAAGCCATCCACGCTTCTCCCCAATCGCAAGAACTCTGGGTCCTGTATACTGACGGCGTCTAACGCGTCAGGGTCCGGGCTAGGACTCGTACTCGAAGTCCCAATAGGCGAAGTAATTCGCCAATCCATAAGGTGCCTGAACATGACTAACAACGAGGTCGAGTATGAGGCCGTAATTGCAGGATTAAGACTAGCACTCAAATACGGAGCGAAGCGGCTAAGACTGCATTGCGATTCTCAAATCGTGGTCAACCAAGCCACATGGACTTTCCAAATCAAGGAAAAAAGGTTACAAAAGTACTAGACTGAAATCTGCAAGCCACTACCCGAGTTCGACGAGTGTCAACTCGACAAGATCTCCCGAGCATAGAATACCAAGGCGGATAGCCTCGCCAAATTAGCTGCAGGTACCAAAAACATTACAACCGGAGACAGAAGCGTAGTCCATCTTTTCAACTCATTAATAGACCTAATCGAGGTAAGAACCATAAACTTGACTTGGGACTGGCGCAACCATATTGTTACATACTTGCGGAACGGAATACTCCCAGTTGATAAAAAAGCCAAGAAATTGCGGATGCAAGAAGCAAGGTACATCATCATTCACATTGACCTGTACAAGAGGACGTACGACGCGTACTTGAGGAAGTAGACAAAGGCCGCTGTGGAGCTCATTCCGGCAATAAAGCTTTAGTTAGATGCCTCGTATGGGCAGGATATTACTGGCCCACCATGAAGAAAGAGGCCGCATATTTCATGAAAAAATGCGAGCAATGCCAGAAGTATGACCCAATGATTCACCAAGCAGGCGAACACCTACACTTAGTGACTTTCCCCTTGGCCGTTCATCAAATGGGGAATAGACATCGTGGCCCCCCTTCCGGTAGGACGAGGTAACGTACGATTTCTTTTGGTTTGAAGTGACTATTTCTCTAAATGCGTAGAAGCAAGAGCATTCGCCCAAATACGTGAACAAGAGGTGATCAGTTTCATATGAAAAACATCATATGTCGATTCGGCCTCCCCAAGGATATCAGCTGCAACAACGGACCCCAATTTATAGGAAAGAAAGTCGTTGAGTTTTTTGAGAAATGGCATATCAAAAGAATACTCTCAACACCATACCACCCCACGAGCAATGGACAAGTGAAATCCTTCAACAAATCGATATTGAACATCATGAAGAATAAACTCGAAGACGCCAAAGGTTTATGGCCAGAAATATTACCAGAAGTACTCTGGGCTTACCGAACAACGTCGAAGATGAGCACATGAGAGACGCCTTACTCATTAGTCTATGGGACTGATGCAGTAATACCGGTCGAAGTCGGGGAGCCCATCCTCAGATACTCCCGCAAAAGTGAACTCAACAACGATGAAAGTAGAAGGCAGGAGCTCGATGAAGTCGATGTATGAAGAGATATGGCCTACATAAGTATGATCGCCCAAAAGCAACAAGCAGAACGCTATTATAACAAAAATGCAAAGATCAGGCCACTCAAAGTCGGGCACTACGTGCTTAAAGCTAAAACACAAGCCAGCAAAGACCCACGAGAAGGTAAACTAGGAACCAATTGGGCATCCCGTACAAAATCATGGCAATAACAAGCAATGGGTCATTCCAACTGGAAACAATGGAAGGAAAGCTACTACCAAATAACTGGAACATTGCACATCTCAAGTACTTCAACTTTTAAGACATGAAGCGTCCCCAAAGTTGTACTCTTTTTCCCTCACTTGAGTTTTGTCCCAATTGGGTTTTCTCGAGGAGGTTTTTAATGAGGTGGCGGAGGAGACGCTTCAGGTTGAAGTGCGCACAAACGGAGGAACAGGATGACTAGTTCATTGCTCGACCTCTCGAGACTTCTCCAAGTCGACCACTGAAGGGACTGGATAGGCTAGGAGTGGGACTGGGATTGAAATACCAGCCAACGTCCGAAAAAATTATGTAAATTTCTCCCAGTGTATTAACAAAGCACAAATGCACGAAGTTCATTTCTATTTCTCCAAATGTACAACCAAGGTAACGTCGCCTTAAATATTATAATGCCGACAAATGTCGCGCCTAGAGGCACACCTAAACGGCCCTTGACCTTAACTAAGTATAGGTTATATTCTACCTCGCTCGAATCAACACCTAAACGGTCCTCGACCATAACTATGTATAGGTTATATTCGACCTCATTCGAATTCACACCTAAACGGCCCTTGGCCATAACTAAGTATAGGTTATATTCGACCTCGTTCGAATTCACACCTAAACAACCCTCGGCCATAACTAAGTATAGGTTATATTCGACCTCATTCGAATCAACACCTAAACGGTCCTTGACCATAACTAAGTATAGGTTATATTCGACCTCGTTCGAATTAACACCTAAACGGTCCTCGACCACAACCAAGTATAAGTTATATTCGACCTCGTTCGAATTAACAACTACCGGCCCTCGACCACGATCAAACTTAGGTTTTGTTTCGACCTCGATCGAACTAACACATGTCGACCTGTGACTATAATTAAACTAAGAATATGTTCAACTATACTCGAGCTAAATGATTACGAATAAGAAAATCAAGGCAACCAAGCAACGAGATCAAAAGCATACAAGTTTGAACCAAAGAAAAGGAATGAGGTACAAATAACAAAACTGGTATTTCATACTCCGAATATTTTTCACAAAGGCTCAAAAAGACGCCCACAAAATACGCACGAGTTTGTGGCAAAACAAAAAGAAGAAAAAGAAAAACTTCTAATCGCCACCAGGCCCAGTAACGCCATCGGCTTGATCACCTAAGCCATCCACATCTTCACCTTCACCATCACCATTGCCCTCAGGATACTCGTCCTCATACCAGGCGTCCTCTTCAATCCGATCCACGCCTGCATACCCCTCATCATCACTGGCCTCTGCCGTAGCAGGATCATAACCACAAGTGACCCGAGCTCCACGTGCCTTAACATGAGCATCCTCAAAGACGTCTTCTGAAATAGTTCCCGCCCTCATCAGATCTCTAAATATATCCAACTGGGCCTCGACGTGAATCTACTCCTTGTACAAATCCTAAGGAACATCTGGGAAATTATGAGTGCGGGAAGAGGATGGTCGGGCCAGTAATTGTGCTTTCTCGGCCTCAAGAGCGGCGACTCGATCACACAGGCCAAAAGCCTCTTTCTCTAATTCTCCAATCCATTTGTCAAGCCGCTCTTCTTTGAGTCTGGCCGTCTTCAATGTGCTCTCTCACTCGGAACGAAGAACACAGATTGCGATCTCCAAATCCTCCTCTTCCTCATAGCCCCCAACCGAGCTAACTCTGCCATCTCGAGATACGTTGTCTTCTTGGCGACCTCTCCACTTAAAGCATCCGCTTTGAATTCACACTCCTCGAGCTCAGCATGCAGCGAGACCATTTGGGCTTGGAGATCGCCTCACTGGGCTTTGACCCCTCTACTAACCTCAATTTCCTCTTCTTATCCCTTAGCATCCCTTCAAGAATACTGCATTTTTCGATGACCCTCACCAGCTCATAATCCTTTTCCTTCAGCTCGTCTCGGAGAGCTCGGAAATTTCCACCCTCACCAAACCACCTACAAATCTTGTGGTACTTGCTACGGTACTCGCGGTATTTTTGCTCCATCTTCAAAAATATAGCCTTACACCTCTCCTCTCTTCGGGCGCTTTTAATTTCCAAAATCACAGTTTGAAAGAGAGAAAAAGAAAACATAGAGTAAGAACGAAGGATAAACTTTGAACTTGACAAACAAAAACGAAAGAAGTCAAAAAGCTTACCCTGAGAGCAAGGCCGGCTATGCTCCTAGATAAGGTAGCGTCATCCAGCTTTTCAAGGGTTTTACCCTCCACGTCGGAATAGAGGGGACCAAGGAAAGGAACCACGTTCTCCATATTAACCAACAAATCTTGATCCATGGGGATCGCACTGGTCCGCGTGGGCCCCTCCAATCTTACTTCGATTCGGATAAATCCCCCCCATCATCCTCACCTCATCGGCGTCAATATCAGAGCTTGTCTCGTAACTATCCTCAGCAATGCTCTTTCCTTTCCTGTCGGCCAGCGAAGGAGGACCCTTAGCCGGTCGTGAGGCCAATGACTCATCTTGCCGCAAAATATCAGAAACTCTCGCCGATGGCCCGTCAGCTTCCATCGTGGCTTCGAGAAGGGACATGCCCTCTGCAGCCTCAACCGATGGCGGAATCTCGGATGACAACTCGATGTCGTCTCCAAGCACTATTGTCGTCATCTCACGGATGACAAAGTCACCCCTTGTTGAATCCACATCCCTGGCGATCCCGTCACCGACATCAACCGACCTTCTCTTACGGGGAACTAAATCACCACCGCTCGGTGATGACTCTTCCTCCTCATCCAATAGACGATACAAAGGGGAAGCCAGAAGCTCTGGTGTCGATATATCCGTAGGCGGAGAAGAAATTGATGTTGAGGTAGCAGCAGGTGAGGGCGATGACCGAGCAAACCTGGCAGCGGTAGAAGAAGGAACAGAAGTAGATGACTGGGTGTAACACCCCAAAAAATTTCAAAGTACTTAAGTGTAAAGCCCGGTAAAATTTGCAAAAGAAAATAATATTTCGTGGTGCCGATTTGGGCTTACGTGTTTGAGGATTTTATAAATTCGCTGCGGCTCGGACTTTTTGGGTTGAACAATGCACCAAAAAGTAAAGGAAAATATTTGGCAATGAAATGCATTTCTGCGGTCCATTATGCGACCGCAGAATCACTCTGCGGACCGCATAATGGCCGCAGAGTGAGGCAGTTAATTGGGCTAGTTGGAAGATTATTCGGTTGACTATGCGACCGCAGACACAGGCAGAACTTTGGTCGTCTTGGGCACCAATTATGCGACCGATATGCGGTCCGCATAACCATTATGCGGTCGCATATGTGACCACAGAACCTGTTCTGGGCTCCATTTTTGGGTTTTTAAAACCCGACTCTATTTCGTTAAATACATTCTTTGGGCCATTTTTGAGCTATAATATGATATTTTAGAGTGAGAGAGAGTGCCCTAGAGTGAGAAGGTGCTCTTCAATTCTTGCCCAAGTTTTTGAAGATTAAGAAGGGAAACTCACTAAGTCTTCTTCATAGAGGTAAGATTCTACACCCTAACCCCTAATTTCAAAATTATTTGAAAATGGGTAATTAGCAAGATAATTATTGGGCATGAGAATTGTTTATTTTACATGCATATGATATCAGGGGGTGTAGGAAGATTGTTGAACTAAGCATAGTAAAGATTGGGTTGTGGGATAATGGAATTCTCCATAAAAGGACCTTGAAACCTTATGCACACCTAGTGTTTGATAAAATGCTCAAATGAGCTAGAACTATGATCATCTTCCTAATTTTGATTCAATTTGTTATATTTTTACAATGGATTGAAGTTGCTAAAAATTCCAAAACATTTAGAGTGTAAGGAAGCTCGATTGAGGTATGTTGGCTAAACTCTTCTCTTAGAATTGGATCCCACGATATTCATGTGAATTATGTAAGTCCTGAGTGGTTCATTATAAAATTGGCTATTCCGAGTAAGATTGGGTTGAAAGATATATGTTCAACAAATACCCCAAATGCCTTATTCATGTTATGTTATTAATTGAAGATGTGTTAAAAATATAGGATGTGCATTAATAATGTTTCGACTTCAAGTCAAGTTCAAACGAAGGCTATTATGCCAAATTTTGTGAAATCTCTCTATTTGCCTTAGACTCTAAATTGCTCACATGTGTACCACACACCTTGATTTGAATTGTATTTGTTGATGATGATAATGATGATATTTGAAATTGAAAAGGGTGAGCATGAAATACTAAATATGGCCAATGTGTCGATAATGATCTTATAATTATGGCCATTAGTGCTAATGAAATGAAAAGATATGAAAGTAATACGAAATGTGATAATTGATACAAAAAGGTTGATGTCTCAAATAATACAGCCTAGCCGATCGGGTCGTGATCGGACACCATGCTGCACACATGGTGGTGATTGTGCTGGAAATTATAATTGAGATTATGATTATGGTCGATGTCCCTAAAGGATATCCTAGCCGATCGGGTCGTGATCAGACTCCGTATTAAAAGCGGTGGTACAGATACTGAAAGAAATTGTGGTTGATGTCTCCAATGAGATAGCCTAGCCGATTGAGTCGTGATCGGACTCCGTGCTGAGAGTACGGTAGTACTGATATTGTGAATAATGGTATTGTGAATAATGGTATTGTGAACAATGGTATATCGACACTAAAAATCTCCTAATGTGAGATATGGAAATTGATTTGAAATACTGTCTTGATCCTAAATTGAGGTTTGATGTTGATTAAAAATTCCATTAACATTATGATAATCTTGTTTGTATTATTTCTATTGAGAGGGTGTTTAGTTATACATACTAGAGCTATTCAACAAAACTAACGTCCCTTTTGCTGGGGGCGCTGCATCTTTAAATGGATGCAGGTGGTTTCACAACAGGATATACTGATCAGTGATAGTGGTACACCTTTTTTCCAGCTGACTTGGTGAGTCCCACTTCATCCCGGGGTCATGAATCTTTTGTACTTTGTGTATTTTGTTTGAGGTATAGCCGGGGCCTTGTTGTCGGCATTATCATTGTACTCATCTTTATCTATAGAGGCTCCGTAGACATAGTGTGGGTTGTGTATTGGTGCTGGAAAAGTCAAAATATATTATGTTATGGTTGTATTACTTGTCCATTTGAGACTTTAAAAATGATAAAACTATTAGAAATGAATTGGTATTGTAGACGTGAACACCTTTTTGTCTAATTAATGAAAATAAGTATTATCTCCATTCGTGGATGAGTTTGGGTAGAAATAAATCTAACAGGCTTGCTCAGTCGGGTTCACTCGGTCGAGCGCCGTTCGCGCTCCTCGATTTTGGGGCGTGACAAACTTAGTATCAGAGCCTAAGGTTTTAAAGTGTCCTAGGATGTCTCGGAGCCGTATCTAGTAGAGTCCTTATTATCGGTGTGTTGTCGACCACATCTATAATTAGGATGCTATATGGGCATTTAGGAATAATACCCTTCTTTCATGTTCTTGATCGTATGATAAAGCTGGTTGTAAGATTGTTCCTCCTTTAACTCCTGAGTTGCTCTAATTTTCAGTACATGGTACCTAAGAAGAAGGCAAGAACTGGCCAAAGAGCCAATGTCACCCTAGGAGTGACAGTTGATCCTATATTTGATGATGTGGGTGAGCACCCGAGGGGTGAGGATATTCCCCCAGTTACTACACTGCCTGACTCTACTACAACTGATTAGACCGCACCTGTCCCTACACCTACTGAAGGTGCAACAGTTCCTCCAACTGATATACCAGTTCCACCTCCAGTTCCATCTTCCGATTCTGGTGTTTCTGATGTTGATGGTAGGGGAGCCATACATATGTTGGCTCAAATAGTGGCATCCCAGGTCCAGAGATCAAATGTTGCACCCACTTCTTCCAGTCATCCAGGGGATTCTACTAGTTCCAGGGTGAACAAGTTTCTTCAGTTGGATCCTCCAGTGTTCACGGGTACTAACCTAGACGAAGATCCCGAGGACTTTATTGATGAGATGCACAAGACTCTTCAAGTTATACGTGCTACTGAGACAGAGGCAGTGGAATTGGCCTCCTACCGCCTGAAAGAGGTGGCATATTCTTGGTTTGAACTATGGGAGGAGTCCCGTGAAGAAGGGAGCCCTCCGGCGAGGTGGGGTGAGTTTGCTGATGCCTTCATTGATCATTTCTTGCCTACCGAGACTAAGGCAGCCCATACTGCTGAGTTTGAGAACTTGAGGCAAGGTAGCCTGAGTGTGTGGGATTACCATATGAGATTCGCGTACCTATCTAAGTATGCTATTTACACGTTGCCCACTATGGAGGCTAGAGTGCGCCGCTTTGTGCAGGGACTTAGTCCCTTGGTAATTAATGAGGCTGCTACAACTGCCTTGAATTCTGATATGAACTATGGAAAGATGGCGGCATTCGCTCAAGCCACAAAAATCCGCAAATTAAGGAACAGAATGGAGCGAGAGGGTAGTAATAAGGCCCGGTCTACGGGCAACTTTGGTGGTTCTTCTGGTGGCGACAGGTCAGCCTTCAGAGGAGGGTCGTCAGGTCCATCATAGTCCTTTGCTCAGTCTTCTGCTAGTGCACCGCCATCAGGGCCCAGTTAGCAGCAACAATGGAGCCGTTATAGGCCCAGTCAGGGCAATAGGGGATCCAATCAACAGGGTCGTCATGGTGGTAGATTCCAGCAGCAGAGGAGGCCCCCATGACTTAGGTGTGGAAAGATGCACCTAGAAATATACTACATGGACTTACCCATATGCTACAGATGCTGATTGAGGGGTCACATTCAGAGGGATTGTCGTTCGTCCCACCAGGGTGCGGGCAGGGGCATGGCACAACCAGCCAATTTTACAGCTACTACACCCGTAACACCTCCTCCAGCTCGAGGTACTCCAACACCCACAGGGCGTGGTGCAGCTAGGGGTGGAGCACAGAGTTCGGGAGGATCCAGCCATTTCTATGCTATGAGGGGTTGCCAGAATTTAGAGGCTTCTCTAGATGTTGTCACAGGTATATTGACTATCCAATCTCATGATGTATATGCTCTTATTGATCCCCGTTCTACTTTGTCATATGTCACACCTTATTTTGCTATGGAATTTGGGATAGAACCAGAACAGCTTTATGAGTCATTCTCCGTATCTACTCCGGTTGGTGAGTCTATTTTGGCCGCACGAGTTTATAGGGATTGTGTTATCATGTTGCATGGTCGGGACACCGTGGCCGATCTTATTGAATTGAGAATGGTCGGTTTTGATGTGATAATGGGGATGGATTGGCTTTATTCATGTTTTGCCAAGCTTGATTGCCGAACTAGAACTGTTAGGTTCAAATTTTCAAATGAGCCAGTTATTGAGTGGAAGGGTGATAATGTAGTGCCAAAGGGTAGGTTTATTTCTTACCTTAAGGCCACGAAAATGATCAACAAGGGATGTATTTACCATTTGGTCCGGGTTACGGACACCGATGATGAGGCACCTACACTTGAGTCTGTGCCTGTTGTGAATGAATTTCCGAGAGTCTTTCCGGATGAACTCCCTGGGATCCCACCAGACAGGGAGATTGATTTTGGGATTGATGTGATGCTAGACACACATCCTATATCTATTCCACCCTACAAAATGGCACCGACAGAATTGAAAGAGCTAAAGGAACAATTGAGAGATTTATTAGAAAAAGGGTTTTATCCGGCCAAGTGTGTCGCCTTGGGGCACACCGGTCCTTTTTGTAAGAAAGAAAGATGGGTAATTGAGAATGTGTATTGACTATCGGCAGCTTAATAAGGTCACAATCAAGAATAAGTACCCACTGCCAAGGATAGATGACTTGTTTGATAAATTGCAAGGTGCAAGGTACTTCTCCAAGATCGATTTAAGGTCTGGGTATCACCAATTGAAGATCAGGGGGCGGGATATTTCGAAAATAACTTTTAGAACCCGATAAGGGCACTTTGAATTTTTGGTGATGTCTTTTGGGCTAACAAATGCCCCAACAGCCTTCATGGATCTTATGAATCTAGTTTTTAAGACATTCATCGACTCTTTTGTGATAGTGTTTATTGACGATATTCTTGTATATTCACAAAGTCGAGAAGACCATGCCGATCATCTCAGGGTAGTTCTGCAAATCCTACATCAGCACCAGTTATATGAAAAGTTTTCAAAGTGTAAATTTTGGCTTGAATCAGTTATATTCTTAGGTTATGTAGTTTCTAGTGAAGGAATTAAGGTTGATCCTCGAAAAATTTCAGCTGTGAAGAATTGGACGAGGCCTACAACTCCAATAGAGATTCGCAGTTTCTTAGGCTTAGCTGGATATTACAGAAAGTTAGTGGAGGGGTTTTCTACTCTTGCCTCTCCATTGACTAAATTGACGCAGAAGGCAATTAAGTTCCAATGGTCACATGCTTGTGAAAAGAGTTTCCAAGAATTGAAAGCAAGATTGACTACGGCACCGATGTTGACTCTACCAGAGGGTATAAATGGATTTGTGGTATATTGTGATACTTCAAGAATCAGACTTGAATGTGTATTAATGCAACATGGAAAGGTGATAGCTTATGCTTCTAGGAAACTAAAGAATCATGAAAAGAACTATCCAACACATGATTTAGAACTTGCGGCGGTGGTATTTGCATTGAAAATTTGGCGTCATTATTATATGGGGTCCATATGGATATATTCACGGACCATAAGAGCCTTCAATATATTTTCAAAAAAAAGGAATTGAATTTGAGGCAGAGAAGATGGCTTGAGTTACTCAAAGATTATGACATTGATATTTTATACCATCCGGGGAAGGCTAATGTTGTGGAGGATGCTCTTAGCCAAAAATATATGGGTAGCTTAGCACACTTGGAGGCATATCAAAGGCTATTGTCTAAAGAAGTTCACCGATTGGCTAGTTTGGGAGTTCGTCTTGCGGGCTCTAGTGAAGGAGGGGTAATTGTGTAAAATAGGACTGAATCATCACTTGTTGTGGAAGTCAAAGAGAAACAATACAACGACCCATTGTTGGCGCAATTGAAAGAGGGGATTCATAAACATAAGATCATGGCCTTTTCTATTGACATGGATGATGGTACACTAAGGTACCAAGGACGACTATGTGTTCCAAATGTGGATGGTATCTGTGAAAGAATTTTGACTGAAGCTCACACTTCTAGGTATTCCGTGCACCCAGGTTCTACAAAAATGTATCATGATCTTAAAGAAGTCTATTGGTGGAATGATATGAAGAGGAATGTGGCGGACTTTGTGGCAAGATGTTCGTATTGTTAGCAAGTGAAGACCGAACACCAAAGGCCCGGTGGGTTGGCACAGAACATAGAAATTCCAATGTGGAAATAGGAAATGATTAATATGGACTTTGTGGTAGGATTACCGCGCACTCCGCGCAAGTATGACTCAATTTGTGTAATTGTGGATCGACTCACGAAATCAACACACTTTTTGCCAGTTAAGTCTATCGACACAGCGGAGCAGTATGCTCAGTTGTATATCAAATAAATAGTCAGGTTGCATGGAAGCCCAGTTTCCATCATTTTTGATTGGGGAGCATAATTCACTACTAATTTTTGGAAGAAATTTCAGCAAGGTTTGGGTACTCAGGTGAATCTTAGTACAGCCTTTCACCCGCAGACTGACGGGCAGGCAGAACGGACTATTCAAACGCTTGAGGATATGTTGCGTGCTTGTGTGCTAGACTTCAAAGGTAGCTGGGATGATCATTTACCACTTATAGAATTTGCATTCAATAATAGCTATCATGCTAGCATTCAGATGACACCGTTCGAGGCTTTATATGGTAAGAGATATAGATCTCCCATTGGGTGGTTCGAAATTGGGGAAGCAGAGTTGATAGGGCCAGACCTCGTGCATCAGGCTATGGAAAAAGTAAAAATCATTAAGGAGCGGTTTAAGACTGCTCGGAGTCGTCATAAATCCTATTCGAATGTTCATCATAGGGATTTGGAGTTCAAAGAAGATGATTGGGTATTATTGAAAGTTTCCTCCATGAAAGGTGTAATGCGATTTGGTAAGAAAGGTAAATTGGGTCCGAGGTATGTCAGACCGTACAAAATCATTCAGAAGATCGGTGAGGTGGCGTACAAGCTTGAGCTACCACCTGAGATGTCATTAGTACACCCGGTGTTTTACGTGTCTATGTTAAAGAAAGTAGTTGGAGATTCGACACTCATTGTTCTGGTTGAGACTATTGAGGTAAATGAGAAATTGACTTACGAAGAAATTCTGATTTCTATTATTGATCGGCAAGTCCCAAAGTTGAGAAATAAAGAAATTGCCTCCGTGAAAGTGTTATGGCAAAATCAGCAGGTTGAAGAGGCTACTTGGGAGGCCGAGGAAGAAATAAAGAAAAAGTATCCTTATTTGTTTGAATGACCATGTATTTATAAAGTTGTGATCTAGGAAAATTATAATATTAGTTTTTTATGAATTTTATATCATTTGAACAATTGGCGTTAAGGGTGTTCCTTTCTGGAAATATATTGCTTATGAGGCCACAGTTGGTGTTATTTTGTATTATGTTACGTCGTTGGAATATGTATATGTTGTTAGGATGTGATTCTGGGGCTCTTTGACAGGTGGATATGCCTAATTATAAGGGAAACTCTGGCGAAATTTTTGGAAATTTAGGGAGTTAGTAAAATTTGGGGCTGGTAGGGTATGATATAAAACAAACTGAGTTGCATAAGATGCTAATGACGGATTTTTACCCTCATTCGAGGACGAATGATCCTACGCGGGGAGAATGTAACACCCCAAAAAATTTTGAAGTACTTAAGTGTAAAGCCCGGTAAAATTTGCAAAAGAAAATAATGTTTCGTGGTGCCGAATTGGGCTTACATTTTTGAGGATTTTATAAATTCGCCGCGGCTCGGACTTTTTGGATTGAACAATGCATCGGAAAGTAAAGGAAAATATTTAGCAATGAAACGCATTTCTGCGGTCCATTATGCGACCGCAGAATCACTCCGTGGACCGCATATTGGCCGCAGAATGAGGCAGTTAATTGGGCCAGTTGGAAGCAATTATGTGGTCGACTATGCGACCGCATAACAGTTATGCAGACCACATAATGACCGCAGACACATGCAGAACTTTGGTCGTTTTGGGCACCAATTATGCGACCGATATGCGGTCCGCATAACCATTATGCGGTCACATATACGACTGCAGAACCTGTTCCGGGGCACCATTTTTGGATTTTTTAAATCCCACCCTATTTCGTTAAATACACTTTTTGGACCATTTTTGAGCTATAATCCGATATTTTAGAGTGAGAGAGAGTGCCCTAGAGTGAGAAGGTGTTCTTCAACAATTGTTCTTCAATTCTTGCCCAACTTTTGAAAGATTAAGAAGGGAAACTCACTAGGTTTTCATCCTAGAGGTAAGATTCTACACCCTAACCCCTAATTTCGAAATTATTTGAAAATGGTAATTAGAAAGATAATTATTGGGCACGAGAATTATTTATTTTACATGCATGTGATATCAAGTGGTGTAGGAAGATTGTTGAACTAAGCATGGTAAAGATTGAGTTGTGGGATGATGGAATTATTCGTAAAAGGACCTTGAAACCTTATGCACACCTAGTGTTTGATAAAATGCTCAAATGAGCTTGAACTATGATCATCTTCCTAATTTTGATTCAGTTTGTTATATTTCTACAATAGATTGAAGTTGCTAAGAATTTCGGAACATTTAGAGTGTATGAAACCTCGATTGAGGTATGCTGGCTAAACTCTTCTCTTAGAATTGGATCCCACGATATTCATGTGAATTATGTAAGTCCCGAGTGGTTCATTATAAAATTGGCTATTCAGAGTAAGATTGGGTTGAAAGATATATGTTCAAAAAGTACCCCAAATGCCTTATTCATGTTATGTTATCAATTGAGGATGTGTTAAAAATATGGGATGTGCATTAATAATGTTTCGACTTCAAGTCAAGTTCAAACGAAGTCTATTATGCCAAATTTTGTAAAATATCTCTATGTGCCTTAGACTCTAAATTGCTCGCATGTGTACCAGACACCTTGATTTGAATTGTATTTGTTCTTGTTGATGATGATGATATTTGAAATTGAAAAGGGTGAGCATGAAATACTAAATATGGCCAATGTGCCGATAATGATCTTATAATTATGGCCATTAGTGCCAATGAAATGAAAAGATGTGAAAGTAATACGAAATGTGATGATTGATACAAAAAGGTTGATGTCTCGAATAAGACAGCCTAGCCGATCGGGTCGTGATCGGACACCATGTTGCACACATGGTGGTAATTGTGCTGGAAATTATAATTGAGATTGTGATTGTGGTCGATGTCCCTAAAGGATAACCTAGACGATTGGATCGTGATCGGACTCCGTGTTAAAAACGGTGGTACTGATACTGAAAGAAATTGTGATTGATGTCTCTAATGAGATAGCCTAGCCGATCGGGTCATGATCGGACTCCGTGTTGAGAGTACGGTGGTACTGGTATTGTGAATAATGGTATATCGATAATAAAAATCTCCTAATGTGAGATATGGAAATTGATTTGAAACACTGTCTTGATCCTAAATTGAGCTTTGACGTTGATTAAAGATTCCATTAACATTATGATAATCTTGTTTGTGTTATTTATCATTCTATTGAGAGGGTGTTTAGTTATACATACTAGTGCTTTTCGGCAGTACTAACGTCCCTTTTGCCGAGGGCGCTGCATCTTTAAATGGATGCAGGTGGTTCCACATCAGGAGATATTGATCAGTGATAGCAGTATACCTTCTTCCCAGCTGACTTGGTGAGCCGCACTTCATCCCGGGGTCATAAATCTTTTGTACTTTTGTGTATTCTGTTTGAGGTATAGCCGGGGTCTTGTTGCCGGCATTATCATTGTACTCTTCTTTATCTATAGAGGCTCCGTAGACATAGTGTGGGTTGTGTATTGGTGCTGGCAAAGTCAAAATATATTATGTTGTGTTTGTATTACTTGTCCATTTGAGACTTTAAAAATGATGAAACTATTGGAAATGAATTGGTATTGTAGATGTGAACACCCTTTTGTCTAATTAATGAAAATATGTATTATCTCCATTCGTGGATGAGTTTGGGTAGAAGAAAATCTAACAGGTTTGCTCGGTCGGGTTCAATCGGTTGAGCGCCGGTCGCGCTCCTTGGTTTTGGGGTGTGACACCGGGCAGGCCTAGCCGCGGTCACAATGGGAATAGATTCCGAAGAAGAATCAGCCTTCCTCTTACGAAACGTAAGAGGAGGAGCCCTTGGCCTCCTTGAAGATCTTCGAACTGAAAAAAATGAAGGTTATCACTACCAAGAATAAACTGCAACGAGTAAGGGACCATAAGGTCGAGATGGCAAAAAATTGTACAGATGAACTCACCGGCCAAGGAAAAAGCAGGCCCGAACTTCTTGAGAAAGCCCAGCCATTCACGAATCCCCATAATGTGAGGCAGAACCCGACCAATCCAGTTCGAAATATCCCCAACCAAAGGAGGGGGCATAGTCTTGGCTATACGAAAAAGGGACAAAATGTCAGAATCGGCGACCAAAACAAATCAAGTGCTTTAACAAAAAAAATATAATAATAGCAATAGATACTTGCGAGTGTAATTTCAAGTCTCACGGAAGTCGTTCGCATTGGGCACCATGTCTTCGGTTCTGACAAAAAAGTAGTTGAGCTAGAACTGACGATTTGCCTTGCCGTCCATCTTCACCACCAGGAATTTACTTCCTCGATGATGAAGGTGCATCATCGTCCTCATGTAGAAGCTAGGGGCAAATAGATGCATCAGATGGCGGAGTGAGACTTCGACCCTAGCCAATTTCGCAAAATTTGTGAGCATCCTAATAACCTTGTAGATGTATGGGGAGAGTTGGGCCGGGCAAACACCATAGTAGCGGCAAAATTCCTCTGCCAACGGGAGAGGGGGAAGAGTATAGCCAACATGGAAAGGGTATGCATAGAACGCGCAATACCTGGGGCAGTGAATTTGTACCATATCGCGCCCTGCTGGGACTAGATCGATGTAGGCAGGAATGTTGAATTTTGCCCTAAGCTCAGTCAGATCGACCTCTTTCATCACTGACTCTAAAACCTCGGGCTCGCCTTCAAGCACCTTCAAAAAGTCAGACCTTACTTTCTCACTACAGGGAATTATTTCTTTCACCATGGGAAAATTCTCATCTTCAACGGTGGTAGAGACGCCATCAGCATGAGGGGGGCATAAGCACTACCAAAGGGGGAAGGTCAATTCTCGCACTAGAACTAAAGGATACATTAAACATATTTCTTTTTCTTGAAAAAGGATATTCAGGCAAGGAGTATGAGAGGTAATGAAAATCGCTAAGACCAGTAGGGAAGATATGCAGCAAGGGAAGCAGAAGAAGGCACAAGGTTCTTTATGAGAAAAATAAGGAGCAAACGAACGTCGTTGCACCTCTCTTTATAAGGATTCAGGCACCAAAACCAAAAGACTATGCCATCATTACCTAGCACTGGAGTCGAAACGGCAGCCCCCAACAGACAGTCGCACGGGAAAGGACGCGGAGCATCGGGAAAATGCGCCATAATGATGTATGATGTCATGATGTCATTTTGGTACAGAAGTGACACAACCCTAAAAGCTGTAGTTCATGAAAGGTCACGATGTCATCTCATCTGAAACGTCATTGCTCGACTCGCTCGCCCAAATTTTGCTAATCGCTGTAACGGAATCCGCTCATTAAGGTCACCTGAGGCCGGCCTTAATAAGCGGAGGGACTAACTGTATGGGTCGAAATTCACCTCAGTACTTTTGATTAAGCAGCATCGAGAAAGGAGTCGACCGAAGTCAACCAGGAGATGACAAAACCCCGTGGTCGAGATGCAGAAGATTGTCGATGTCAAGCGCCATAAACAGAGCTGTAACAGTTAGTTTATTAGGGTAAGAGATTAAAGAAAATATTCTATTGGATATTCTCTGTACCTGTACTATTAGAGTTTACTTGGGGTATGTACCATATAAATAGGAAAAAAAATAATGAACAGAGGCATGTGATATTCATTGTGATAAGAGCAGACTTTACAAAATATTCTCTCCCTCTTAAAAAGATACAAAGAACACCTTTTTATCAAGATTCTTGTTTACATTATCCTGCACTTTTCCATCAGATCCGAGAAGATTTTGAATGTTCTAAGATCTGTCTATCATTCATCATTGTCAGGAAGAATAATCACCTAGCTCATTATTTATTGGGTGAATCACTCCTCTTATTTACTCAAATGCCATTATTGCTTATATTTTATGACTATTTAATACTTGAAACCCCCTGCTGGATCTGTTTCACCTCACACACGCTTTCAAAACTCGTATATAGAGATATTATCATTAACTAGGTTTAACCCATTATTACATCAATATAATAATTTTTGACGAAAGTTATACTCTTTGGTCAAACAGTCAACATGATTCCAAGAAGATAGTAAAAGCAATAAGAAAGAATAAACATGAGCCCAAAAAACGTAAATGAATAAATATATATGATTCCACTTCGTGTTGAATACAAGCCTTCACGCAAATAGGACCGGGGCGAGGGAGTCTCGATATATATATGTTTTGTGACCGAAGACATTCTTCCCATAGTTCGTAAGGACTGTAATTGGGAAGGCAAGATCATAGTAGTCCCCGGGTCCGAGGACGCCTTTACTACCCACGTGGAGGGGTACTTAAGTATTTACACTTATCCCTTCACGTTGGGACCGATGGATTCTATCGTTCTAGATCTTTGCAAGTGGTACGAGGTGTGCCTCGGAAAAATCCACCTATCATTGTGGAGGATCGTGACCCTCCTCCTTTACTTCGTGAATAAGACCGATTCTGGTCAGTTCACGATCAACCATCTGCTTCGATTATACAGTTCCCGGATGTTCCGAGGGGGACTGATCAAGCTTGCTCACCGGGCCAACAAGGCCCCCTTCTCCAGTATCGATGAAGACCGAGACCGGGGCTGGCAGAGTCGCTTTGTCCGAGTGTAAGATCGAGGATTTGATCCCCTCGGAATACATGTCATTCCCTGAGAAGTGGAATGCGTCTTGTAAGTGCAACTCCCTCTTTCAACATAAAAAATCCTTCTCCTTTAATTTATATCTTCTCATTTATGTCTCCGATTAAAGGAGTGGATCGAGGGCATTTGTACTCATATGTCCTACTTTGAGCGCACATGGTGTAGACTCTCGAAGGGCCGATAGGAGGCTCGTTCTCATGGTTAGGCCTCTTTCCGAGTAGCCAACACTATGTCTTTACCTTCTATGATACTAACTCATCTTCCTTCTTGGTTATTATAAGTTTGCCTTAGACAATCGAACTTATGCCTACGGAAGGGGATGAAGATGTGCCGCCGCCCGTTGATCCCTCCATTGCTTCCACATAGGGAAAAAAGAAGAGGAAAATAAAACCCTCGGGCTCCCCAAGCTCTGAGGCGGAGAAACGAGTGCTCCGCAAGCCCAGGAGGGGCTCCAATTCCCGAGTGCCAGCCTCCGACTCCCTCCTACGGCTTAGGGACGAGCCGGAGTATGAATCTATTTTTGTAACCCACGGGATGACCTATCCCGGGGATTGGGATGAATCCGAGGGGGAGACTCGTGAGATCGGCCCCCCTCAAACTCAAAAGGCCGATGTGGATACCCAGGGTGAAACTTCCTAGGATGTCGGTTTTGTACCAAAGGAAGCGCCCGACGTAATTGAGATCTTGGGGATGCCCTCCTATACCGAGTCTATGCTCGAGGAGGCCCAAGCGAGGAAGGAGAAATCCAATGAGGAGGGCCAGGGTGGGGAGGATCCCCTGTGGAAGATCCCCTTCACTCTCTTTTTGATGGAGTGGATTCGTCCGCTTTGGAAGACTTCTCTGGTCTGGGTGACCTGGGAGTTCTGAAGAAAGATACTTCCTCGGAAGCTGGCGGGTCGAGCTAGAGCCTGAAATTAGTCAATCAGTTCCCCGCTCCGAGTGTGGACCCTGGCCGCAAGAGGTCGATTATACTGACTGTCCCGGAGGATGCCTGAGTTTTGTCCACTCTTATAGGGGTACCTAGCTACCTCCGATGCCTGGTGATCTAGGAGGACCATGCAAAAATGAATGCGGTGAACGTGTCATGCCTTTTCAATAAGGCGCAGCAGGTGCTGAACCGAGTAAGGCATCATTTTCTTCCATCTGTCTATAGTTATCTATGTTTGATGTTTCTCACATTTTCTTTGTCTTTTTGCAGGCCTCGATACTTTACCACAAGAGTTTCCTCCGATACCAGGTTGAAGTCAATTAACTCGAGCTCGAGATCAAGGAGCTTTCCCAAAAAAAGGTCATGTGCAAGATTCTTAGCGAGAAACAGTAGGGGGTCTCCAGGAACCTCCAGGTCGAGCTGGATGCTGCTCAGAAAGAGGCATGGGCCTTAAGGTAGGAGCATTTCGACTTGGTGGAAATGGTAAAGGTTTTCGAAGTTAGAAACGAAGGTCCGGTCGCAGAAGCTAACAACAATACTTCATAGGTCCAGCAGACCAGACCGACCAACTCCGCAAGGAGATGGATGAGATCCAAGTGATGGCCGACGGGTGGAAAAACAAGATGGACTAGCTGGCCTCGCAGACTGCCAGGCTGATGCACGGGATCGACAAAATGAGGACCTCCAAGCTCAACTAGGCTGGCCATCGCTGAACGGGATGCCCTTGGTAAGGAGCTCCAAATAACAAGGTCCAAGTTGGAAGCAACCTCGGCTGATGCTGACGAGATGGTAGCCCAATATAAGGCCGATGTTGAAGCAATCGAGGCCCACCTGAAGACTACTTCTGAGTATACGAGGCGGCTTTCCCGAAGGGAGACCCTCGAAGAAATACATGCCCGAGGCTTCGACCTATCTGCCGAGATCGAAGAGGCAAAAAGACTCAAGGTCGAGGCTAAGAGGCTAGATGAACCCCAAGGTGAAGAGGGCTCTGAAGAATCAGAAGGCCCCGACAGTTTTGGTGACGAGTCGGTCTCCGGTGAAGACCAGGCGGAGATGTCTTAGGATTTGTTTTTGTTTTTGTATCTTGTACATATATTTTGTTGAGGCCGTTTTTATTTGGCCTTCGTAAAGATATTCCGGAATATATAAAGTTTTTCCTTTTGGCAATTTTCAAGGCTATTATCTTCAGCATCATTTTACAATTGCAAATATTTCTAATGCCTTAACACAGAATCAAACGTAGTAATAAGTCATTTTTTGGAGGTTCGAACAAGACCTATCCTCGATGCAATTTTTGTTTTAACTTATAGAAGCTCGGAGTGATAAAAAATTTCCCCAAAATACTTGTTTAAATATTTTTAAACTATATCTTTGCCAAGGGTAACCTTTGAACAGGTTTAGAATTTTGTTGAAGGCCTTATGTTTTGATTACAGGCTTCGGACGTCTCCGAACTGTTTTTAGGGTGGCCGTAGCCTTTTAGGTTTGGGCACTGCCTAATAGGTTTTGTGCCTCCGGGTTTTGATAACCCGAGCCGCCCGAACTTGTGTCATACGGCAGTCCCCGAGTGGGGGTAGATCTTTGGGCTCGGATAAGGGTGGCCCTTGGACTCGATAGTTCCCGGGTAGGAATATCCCTTAGGCTCGATACTTTTAAGAAGAAAAAAATGTTTGTTAGCAAGGGAGAAAATTTCTTTCATTTCTGTGTGATAAGATTTTAAGCGTGTAAAAGCTCGTATTATGGCTGAGGTGGCTTATGCGGGCACAGTTCATTTGACCGTTTAGCCCTTACAATAAATCCTATCCACCGATCCTAGACTGTTCAAGCACAAAGTTTCCTTCCTTGCTAAAAATCTTGACCCGAGGGTGATGGACCTAAGTATTCGAGATCTTTGAGAGGGTTCGGATACTGTTGATATGACCACTGACTCCGATTTAAAACTGGTCTTTGACTCTAAGTTAGCACGATTTACTGTTACCTCGTTAAAAACCTTGCCGGAAAACCTATTTGGGACAAAACCGGTTCAAGAAAAAGAGTGCAACTCGTGCTTTCAGACCTAACAACTACATTCTCATTTGGCTGTTGCGTGCAAGTATTAGCCCAATTAGTAATACAAAAAAAAGAAAGTGAATGAGGTCGTACCTTAGTAGTAATATTATTTTAAGTGGGTCACATTCTAGTTGTTTGGTAGTTGTGCGCCGTTTCCTGCTTCGTGTTTATACGAACCTTTACCAGTAATACCAATGACTCGATATGGTCCTTCCCAATTCGGTCCCAGCTTTCCTTCGTTCGAGTTCCGGGTGTTCAGTGCTACTCTTCTTAACACCAAGTCCCCGATATTGAAGTGTCGGAGGTTGGTTCTTCAGTTATAATATCTTTCTACTGCTTTTAGGCGGCCACCGGACTAGGGCGGCCTCGCGCCTCTCATCTAGTGGTTCCAGGCTCATGCTCATGGCCTCATCGTTTGATTCTTCGGTTGCATATCGAAACCTGAGGCTCAGTTCTCCCACCTCAAGAAGTATTAGTGCTTCAGTACCGTAGACCAACAAAAACGGTGTGGCCCCGGTACTGGATTTTGAGGTCGTGCAGTGTGCCCATAAGACTTCGGGCATAATTTCCTTCCATTTTCATTTGGCATCGGTCAACCTTTTCTTAAGGTTTTGAAGGATAGTTTTGCTCGTCGACTTCGCCTGTCCGTTTCTACTAGGGTGATAGGGTGTTGATAAAGTCTTTTTGATCTTATGGTCCTCGGAATATTTGCTTACCTTGCTGCCGATGAACTTCTTCCCGTTATCATATACTATCTCGGCCGATATACCGAACTGACATATTATGTGGTCCCAAATGAAGTCGATGACTTCTTTTTCCCGGACCTTCTCGAACGCTTGAGCTTCGACCCATTTAGAGAAATAGTCAGTCATAAATAGTATAAATTGAGCCTTAACAGGTGCCCATGGTAGGGGCCGACGATGTCCATTCCCCACTTCATGAAAGGCCAAGGCGATAAGATCGAATGTAGTAACTCCCTGGGTTGATGGATCATTGGTGCGTGCCTCTGACAGCCGTCGCATTTTCGCACAAAGTCCTTCGCATTTTTCTCCATGTCGATCCAATAATAGCCGGCTCTGATTATCTTACGAACCAACTATTCTTCCCTTGAATGGTTTCCGTAGGTGACTTCGTGAACTTCCCTCAAAACATATTATGTGTCTCCCGGCCCCAAGCATATGGCGAGTGGGACATCGAACGTTCATCTGAACAGAGTATCTTCGGACAGGATAAACCTGGATGCCTTCGTGCGCAGAGCTCTCGATTCTTTTGGAGATACGTCCGCTATCGTGTCGGTTGAGACCATCGTGAATAGTGAAGAACTGTCATATGAAGAGATTCCTGTTGCTATTCTTGATAGACAAGTCCGAAAGTTGAGGAACAAAGAAATTGCATCTGTAAAAGTATTATGGCGAAACCAGCAAGTCTAAGAAGCTACTTGGGAAGACGAGAATGAAATGAAAAAGAAGTACCCTCATTTCTTTGAATAGCCATGTAATAGCTCTATAAAGTTGCCCCTCCCCCCCCCAAATTAAAAATAAAATAAAATAAAATAAAATTTTGTATCACTTGTTTGGCTAATATAAAGGCACTACTTTTTAGTTATATGTCCCCCCAAGAGGCTTCAGTTGGTGTTATTTTGCATTTTGTTGTGTCATTTAATTCTATATATGTTGCTAAGGTGTGTTTCGGGGCTCTCTGACAGGTGGTTAGGCCTAAATACAAAGGAAACTCTAGCGAAATTTTCAAAAAATAAGGAAGTTAGGCAACTTTGGGGATGATGGTATGTGGTACAAATGAAACTGTGTTAAGCAAACCTTGATCCTCATTCGAGGACGAATGATCTTAAGTGGGGGAGGATGTAAGGACCCAAAAAATTTAAAACAAAAACTCGAGGTTTTGTGGTGCCAAGTTAGATTCCTGCATTACTTAGTAGAAATTCTTCGCGGCGAGCTTGCGAGCCACGGTTCGGACTTTTTGGATTGAACAGTACCCTATGGACTTAGAGAAAATGTTTTGCAGAAGGACGCGTTTCTGTGGCCCATTATGCGGCCGCATAATCACTCTGCGGACCGCATAATGGCTGCAGAGTGAAGCAGTTCGTTGGCCAGTTTGAGGTCAGCTTTGCGGTCGATTATGCGACTATATAACCACTATGCGGACCGCATATCGATCGCATAATCCATCTTGGATTTTTGCGGAGAGAGTTCTGCGGTGCATTATGCGACTACAGAACGAGTATGCGGATCGCATATTGGTCGCATACCTGAGCCGTAAGTTCAGGCCCCTGAGGGTCATTTCTGCGGTCACTTTGCGGACCACATAACCGTTATGCGGTCGCATATGCGACCGCAGACCTGTGTCGGGGCACCCATTTTCTTAATTTAAAACCCGACCCCCATTCCGTTAAAACACCTCCTTTAGTCTATTTTGAGCTCATTTTCTGATACTATAGAGTGAGAGAGGGAGCCTTAGAGTGAAAAAGTAATCCTCATCAATTATTCTTCAATTCTTGCTTGAAACTTTGAAGATTATCAAGGAAAGCAATCTAGGCCTCCATCCTAGAGGTAACAATCTATACCCTAGCCCTAAATTTTTGAAACTTATACTGAAAATGAGTAATTAATAAGATGGTCCATGGGTATGAGGGTTGTTTATCTTACATGCATGTGTGGTAAAAAGAGTGTGGAAAAGGGAACTAGAACCATGAATGTTTTCCTAATTTTGGGTTCAATTTGTATATTGCTAAAATAGATAGAGTTTGCTAAGGGTTCCAGATAATTGTAGAATCTAAAGAAGCACAATTGAGGCATGTATGGATAACTCTTTTCTTCCTAGAATCGAACTCCGGTGTCCGAATATTTGGTGTAAGTTCCGACTTGATCATACTAGAATTGTTTGCCTTAGTGTGTTGGGTTGGAAGATTCATGTTCCCTAATTGTTTTAGATGTTTACTATGTCATCATGCTATTTGAGAACATAACTATGATTTTCCAAGCTCCTTCTTTATGTGTGAAATGCCTTATGTGATGGTACTTATAGACATGAATGATGACGTTACTTGAACGAATAAAAAGGGAAAGACTTGAATTGTAAAATGTGCCAAAGTGCCAAGAACTATTTAATAAATGCGGCTGTTGTGCCATGTAATGAAAGATGGGAAAGAGATGTGAATTGAGTGAATACTTGAAAGAGGTTATGTCTCAAGTGAGATGGCTTAGCTGATCGGGCTGAGATCGGATGCCATGTCGTACACATGGTGGCATTTATGTTGGAATTATTGATTTACTTTGTGGATATGGATATGTGTCACTTGGGATGGCTTATCCGATCGGGCCAAGACCGGTCTCCGTGTAAAAACACGGTGGTTGTGAGTTGTGGCTTTGGCACTAAATATCATTAACCTAAAAAGATGGAAAGATTGAATTGGAAATTATGTGATCCTTATTTGGTGATTCTTTGTATTTCTGTGAAGTACTTATTGATTGTTATGACTGCCTTCTCTTTGTTTCACTGTTCATTCTACTAAGATTAGTGTTTGCCTTACATACTAGTACTATTCGACAGTACTAACGTCCCTTTTGTCGGGGGCGCTACATCTTTGAATGGATGTAGGTGGTTCCATCGCAGATAGCGCTGATCGCAGATAGTGGTGCTCTCCCTCTCACTCATCACAGCAGTCTTGGTGAGCCCCATTTCTTCCTGGGGTCATGTAGTCCTTCTTCTGTATAAGTTTTTATATTTTGAGGTATAGCCGGGGCCTTGTTGCCGGCATTGTCATGTTGCTATTTTGTACCCTTAGAGGCTCCGTAGACGTTTATGTGGGTCCTGTATGTATGTTGGGGTGGTCGTTGGACCGAGTTGTATTTTGGAAATTTAACCATGGCATAATGCATAAAATGGAAAAAATGAACTAGCAACGTTTATATACTTATATAACTGATCTCTCCCCTGTTTTACAAATGGTGGCGCATTCCCTTTTTGGATCATGAATGAGTCGGGTAGAAAAGGTTTACTAGGCTTGCTCGACTAGGTTCACTCGGTTGAGCGCTGGTCGCGCTCCCCGAGGTTGGGGCGTGACACACAAGGCATAAACACGTAATAAGTGTAATTCACTATCATTTAAGCTCAAACACACGTAGAATGCAATTATTAGAGTACAATACTATGGCTAAAACACGGGTTTCTAGCCTACCATCAACACCCCACACTTAGACCATTGCTGTTCCTCGAGCAATTAAACTACACTTCACATAGAGACATCCTTTTCATCATAACATCCTAACCTCAAGACTCGATTCTAAAGCACCACACATTTTTTACAACCTATTCATTTACTCTAACATAGAGGTCAAAGACTTTACCTAATCTTCGCAAATCATGTGCCCTCACACAAACAATAGAGAGTAGCACCACACACAATAAAATTCAAGAACAAATAGGAAGTCAAGATAGAAAGAATTAACTCACTCTCAAAAATTAAATTCATGCACCACAGAGAATGTACCATAGGTTTGCCCATAGTGTAATACTCCTAATTGAGCTCATTTAGTCAATGATCAAGTAGTACTTTATTTTGGATGTAATGTAGGCTGCGGGACGGGTAGGATACATATGGATATAGTGACTACACCTTCCTGAGCACTTTAGTACATATACACCAACAATTCAAACCCCACACTTGTGTTGAACCAATCCCCAATCTTCACATCATATTAATACCAAGCTCCCAATTTCTTTAAGCACAGACAAAGCAATGTTTACCACTAGTAAGGAATAATTTTCTTTATAATATATACAAATACAAAACAATATTTTCTTTTTCAATTCCCTACAAGTGGCTCTCACAATTTTTTCAAACAGTGCACCTTTCTCCTTTTCTATAGTTCCACTTAAAAACCCAATCATACCTCCACTTATGAGCTTTTAACAAGCTCATAAGTATATCAAGTGCTCAAGAGAGGTAAATGGTTCAAATGGAGAGTCAATTCAAACAAAGGGGTCAGGATTATAGTGTGGTTGCCAAAGAAAATAGGATTACAGGCTGAAAAGGGCTAATTATGATACACAACAATTAGGCGGGTCACAAACATTAATTGGCTCACAAAGAAATGCCTATATCACTTCCTAGACTGAACAAGACTATTATTTCGCTTTGCAAACACACGGGAAAAGTTCTAGACATCAACTGACATGCACAGAATATCAACAAAAACCTCACTCACACATTGGCACATAACTCACTTAGGATCGGATCTATCCAGACTCTCTAGTCAAAGCAGTTAAGCAAATTTGCAATCAACCAATTTAAGGCGAACTTGGAAATAACTATAACATTTTTGCACTACCGCTCCGCCCTATGCGGCGCGTTTGTGGGGAAATCCAGAGAGCTCGACCTTTTTCCAGATAGACCACTTCTGCACTATCGCGCAGCGCCTCGCGGCGCCCCATGCGGTGCGGTAGTGGAGTTTTCTCGGAGTAAATTCATTTGTTCACTTTTTGATATCTAGACTTGGTCCTCGACCCCCGAACGTAATCCCGACTTAATTTTATGGGCTTCTACTCAGACTTCAAAGCTCCAACTTGTTCGATTTTGCTCCAGATTACATAAATAGCTCAGAATTATTTCCTACAAGGCATAAAACACGTAATAAGTATAATTTATTATTATTTAAGCTCAAACACACGTAAAATGCAGTAATTAGAGTGCAATACTATGGCTAAAATACGGGTTTCTAACCTATCATTAACACCCCACACTTAGACCATTGCTCGTCCTCGAGCAATCAAACTGTACTTCACCTAGAGACGACCTTTTCATTAAACAATCTCCCTAACACACTATGCCAAGAATATTTAAAATAGTCTAAACACCATGTCATAACATCCTAACCTCAAGACTCGACTCAAAAGCACCACGCATTTTTCACAACCTGTTCACTTACTCTAACACAGAGGTCAAAGACTTTATCTTACCTTCATAAGTTGCATGCCCTCACACAACCAATAGAGAGTAGTTTCACACGCAATAAAATTCAAGAACAAATATGAACTCAAGATAGAAAAAATTTCACTCGCTCTCAAAAATAAAATTCATGCGCCATAGAGAATGTACCATAAGTTTGCCCGTAGTGTAATACTCTACTAATTGAGCTATTTCTATCAAAGATCAAGTAGGACTTTGTTTTGGTTGTAATGCAGGCTGCTGGATGGGTAGGATACATATAAATAATAGTGACTACACCTCCCTAAGCACTTCAATACATATAAACTCACCAATTCAAACTCCACACTTAATTTGAACCAAACCCCAACCTTCACCTCATATTAACACCAAGCTCCCAATTTCTTTAAGCACCGCCAAATCAAGATTTACCACTAGCAAGGAATAACTTTCTTAATAATATATGCACACCAATATTTTTTTCTTTTTCTAGATTCTGATTTTCTCTTCTTTTTTTTTTCTCTCAATTCCCGACAAGTGGCTCTCACCACAATGCACATTTCTCTTTTTCTATAGTTCCACTCAGAATCCAACCATACCTCCTTATAGCTTTTAACAAGCTCATACTAAATTCAAGTGCTCAAAAGAGGCCAATGGTTCAAACAGATAGTCAATTCAAACAAAGGGGTCAAGCTTGTAGTGTGGTTGCCAAAGAAAATAGGATTACAAGCTAAAAAGGGCTAACTAGGATGCACAACAATTAGGCGGGTCACAGACATATAATTGGCTCAACAAAGAAATGCCTATATCACTTCCTAGACTAAACAAGACTACTATTTGGCTTTGCAAACACACGGGGCAAGTTCTAGACATCACTGAAATGCATATAATATCAACAAAAACCTCACTAACACATTGCCACATAACTCACTTAGGATCGGATCTTTCCCGACTCTCTAGTCAAAGCAGTTAAGCAGAGTTACGATCAACCAATTTAAAGCACTTATCTAAGAGTAAAGAACTAAGACTAGGCGTCACAACTAAGGCACTTACCACTCTCAAGGCATATGCAGTTAAGGAAAATTGCTACAAATTAGCACTGTGACTCAAGATTCTTATTCCTATAAAACTAAAAAAAGCTAACTACACCCGGTTAAAGTAAAACCCTTGGAAAAGAACCGCGATACAAAGAAAAATCAAGGGGGAATTATTACACTACCTAAGAAAGTAAAATAAAAATAACATACATATTTTTGGATTTTTATTTATTTTTATTTTTTTGTATTTTTCTCGTTCGACTTCAAATTCCTCAAGAAGCCAGTCGACGAAATCCATCGTCGGGAAGAGTCGAAACTAAATAATTAATTACTAACTATTACATGCCGATATAATTTAGAGTTATAATTTACAGACCATATTGTCTAAGAAAGCAAGAAACAAATCAAATAAAGCCAATTGGCAAATAGAAAACAAACAAATACAACCAAATAGGAGAACCCCACCCCACACTTAAGAAATTGCATTGTCCCCAATGCAAAATAGTAAAACAAGAGTGAAAAGGTAACTCCCTGAGGCCCGTGGCCTACTCCTCATCAACACCCTCAAAGTTGCGCAGGTACTCCTAATCATCGGAGGGAACAGAGTTTAAGTCCTCATCCGGTGGCATCTGTGCTCCATCGACTAAGCCCAACCACTACTGAGTGACCGCGGAGAGGAGGTGGTCCTCCTGCAGCTCTGCCAAATTAGTCTCCCCCCGAGCAGCAGGAAGGCGCATATCAGCAAATAGTAGCTGCAGTGTCTCCTCGACACGAAGTAATCTCTGATCCATAAGAATAATAGCAGAAGGGGAGTATGGCACAACTGTGACATTAAAGGCCTTAAGAGGCCGCATTATCGGAATCGTCCGGTCATAATGGAACTCCTCCTCCACATGGTGCGTCCTTAGAAGCCGCGTGATTATGCTCGGAAAGTACAGGCGGCAGACCCCAAGTGGTCATACTCGAGCTATGTGCTCAAGCATAGTCTTACCAAGATCGAACTTCATCCGAGTCAAGATAGCATAAATGAGACATACCTTCAACCGGCCCCCAGGTAGGCATGATCTTTGCATTAATCAACCGGAGAATGACTCTGGCAGGACGCTAGAAATTGCACTTCTTCATGTCTTTGTGAAACTCATTAGCATCTCGCATCCATGTGGCAAGAGAACCCGCGCCACACAGCTGGCATCTAATATCAGGATAGGGGGGCCGACGCAGCAACCTCAGGAACAACGTATGAGAGTGCTCTATGAACCCCATGATTTGATTTATTACCCGTGAGGAAAAGGGAATCATCTTTCCTCTCACCTCCACTTCATACACTGCATCTAAACTGGCCTTAGGTTGCCAGTTGGCGTAGAATTCCTTCACCATATTCACGTTCACCGACTCACTGGGATGGAACAAGCTTTCAATACCCAGGTATCTGATGTTGTTATAAATCCTCGAGTAATTCCTGGCTATCTTGCCATCATCAATACTAACTTCTGGGTCGGGACTCACCGCCGGAACAAAGGTCCGATACCACGTTCTAGCATGAGCTGGCATAACCCGAATGCCATACTTGCTGCGCGGTACTACATCCGCATCTGGATCAATGCGCTCCTCTTCCTCCTCCACTGGGGCGAGGGGAGGTTCTCGCCTACCTCCTCGATGGCTAGTAAAGGCAACCTCGAAGGAACCTGTGCTAGAATGTTTGCTAGGACGATGAGACATTGTACCTGTACAAGACGAACAAAATTAGACACAACACTTAAAACAAAAACAAGACCAAACGGGATAATTACCCCACACCTATGTTATTGGCATATTCACAAGTACAATGTATATCGGGGACTCAGACTATCCCATTGAAAGCATGCCACAAGTAATCAACGACCTACCCAACCACCAACATTATAGTACAATAACATAACCACGGACTATACTAGTGTAAAATACAAAATCAAGAAGCTACACTAGTAACTGAGGGAAGAAAAATAATAAGTTATACTAATTTACTACTAACAAAATTAAGAAGGTACAATACAACACTACACAAGTACTTAGCATAAATCGGACACCCCAATTAGCACCTAACAATACATTAGCATGGGGTGATCAATAGATTAGTACTCGGAGCTAACACGGTAAAATTTCACAACATAAGAACATGACCTCCCACCCCACACTTATCATCTAGCAATACATTCCACAAAACACTTCTCTTCTAAATTAGTAACACTAACACAATTTTATGTCACTAAGGCATTTCAACAAACACATTGTGGGCAAACTTTTAACCATCTTATTTCAATGCAAAGTGGGTTAGAACCACCATACAACCACATCAAACATGCCACTCAACATAATCACAACATCACCATATCTTCATAATAGCACAAAGTGCTCAATTTTGACACAAAAATTACCAATTTTCGGCCATAGTGGCACTCCCACCAAACTTCATCATAAAATAACTCCAATTCCACCAAAACATACTAAAAATCTACCACAATCATAAGAACAATGAAAACCCCTCAAGTTTAAGCAAAAATTTTGGCCAAAAGATGAATATAACCAAAAATATTAAAAAACTACCTAGGTTAGAGATATTAGCTAAACTACCTAAAATTACTACTAAAAGAGAAGAGATGAAAAAAGAGAACTTACCTTGATGAGTGATGGAGGTGGGAGAATTTGAGGGGAAGAAATTTGAAGAGGAAGAAGAGGAATAATGGGGGATTTGGGTGTGAGTTAGAGAGAGTATTTGAGAAGAGAGTTAAAAGAAGAAGGGGACAACAGGGGTGGGACGGGTGTTAGAGCACAAAACTGGGCGTCCTTTTTTTTTTTTTTTTCTATTTTCAATTCTTTTAAAAAAAAAATAAACTGGCCAAAAATTACATTACAGCGTCTCTAGGTGCGGTGCCCCATGCGGCACGGTAGTGGAGATATTCAGAGACTTGAAATTCTATCAAAGGAGCAGTTTGGCCTGTCGCGGTGCCCCATACGGCGCGGTAGGCCATATTTCTCAGAGTTCTATTTTTTTTTCGTTTTAGCCTACGGGTTGCAACCCTACTCTATTATGTACTTATTTTATGCACAATTCATGCTCATACCTGCTCAAACAATTATAAAAAATCCTAAACTCTAATAATCCTATGCTACAATTATCTAACTATTCTACAAAAGCAAGAAAAAGGGTTAGAAGTAGTTCTGAGTTATAGTCGTTAGCTTGACTCCGTTACTTAGGCTCATTTGATCACGATGCTAGAGGATTTCTTGTCAAGTCCTCCAACAAGGTACAATTTCAGCTTGTGCCCATTAACCTTGAAGCTTTCATTCCTTTCCTTATCTTGGATCTCAATGGCGCCATACGGTGAGACGTGTTTCACCATATAAGGACCTATCCATCTTGACTTGAATTTCCCGGGGAACAACCTAAGTCTACTATTATATAGTAAGACTCTGTCCCCTTCATGAAAGAGCCCCCTTCATGAAACTCCTTTGGCTTAATCAGGCGATCATGCCACCTCTTCGTCTTCTCCTTAAAGATTCACACATTTTTATACGCATCCAATCTGAACTCCTCCAATTCGTTCATCTACGCTAACCTGTGTTCACCTGCAAGACTAAGATTAAGATTAAGCATCTTAATTGCCCAATAAACTTTATGTTCTATCTCAACAGGTATATGGCACGATTTTTCATACACTAATTTGAACGGTGAAGTCCCTATGATTGTTTTGAACGTAGTTCTGTATGCCCACAGAGCTTCATCCAACTTTATAGATCAATCCTTACGAGAAATACTAACTGTCTTATCAAGAATCCATTTAAGTTCACGGTTAGCCACTTCAATTTGCCCACTGGTTTGGGCATGGTATGGGGGTTCCTATTTTGTGTGTGACCCCATACTTAGACAAAAATGCAGTGAGCTTTTTGTTCACAAAGTGTGACCCATTATCACTGATAATCACTCAAGGTGTCCCAAAGCGGGTAAAGATGTTCTTCCGTAAGAATTCACACACCATCCGAGCATCATTGGTCCCAATAGGTAGGGGTGTACATAGGTAGGGTTACTTCGAATTTTCCAATTACCAAACCAAACCAAACCAATTGTGTCGGATTATTAAATCTAAAGACCAAATCAAACCAATAAAAGTCAAATTTTTTAATTTCGGGTTTTTCGGATTTTCGGAGTTTTCGACTTTTTTTTTCTTCATAAAGTCTTCATAGCACAAAACATAGAATTTGTGTTCCAAATATTTCTTTAATCCTAGTATGACAGAACTATATAAGGTATTTTTCAATAAAATAACATAAATATGAGATGAGTCTACTAAAATATTCAATAATAAATATAATAAAATTACATAAAATAAATATTATTAATAAGCCATAATGAAAACAAACATAATTTAAAATTACTAAGTTGCTAAAATAAGTATGACTAATAAGTACTACTATTATTTACTTAACTAAACACAAAGAAAAATAAGTTATGTATTTTATCTAAACCATAAAAAATCTAAAAATAGATATTCAACACTATTTTCATTCATAGTACAATTGAATTGCATGTCTTTTATTAGCATTGGTATTGATTTGATTTCGATTTAGGATTTATTTGAGTAACTAACATTTATCGACTATAAAACTTATTGGAGCATCCAAAAATTACAAGTCCAAGCTTAAGATAATACGCTAAAAGATAAAACTATGAAATATCTTAAGAAATATTTATAAACTACACTATAATAAATATTTTTATGTATTAAATATATTTTAAACTTCTATACATATAATGTCAGGTTGGTTTGGTTTCGGTTTGACTTTTTTTAGTTAAAACCAAACCAAACCAATTATGGTCGGTTTTTTTTCCCCAACACCAAATCAAACCAAACCAAACCATAGTCAAATTGTTTTCCTCGGTTTGACTCGGATTATCGAGTTGGTACAGTTTATCGGTTTCGTTTGTACACCCCTACTAGTAGGGATTGCTCCGACCCATTTAGAGACGTAGTCAACGGCTACTAGGATATACTCATAAGAATGAGACTGTAATGATCCGACCTGTCATTTTGAGCTCTAGCGCGTCATTCGATGGTTCGAGTCTTTGAGTAGTTTCACTTCAGGTATTATGACTTGTACGTGTGGTCGAAATTGAAATCAGGGAAGTTCGGAGTTGATTTGGAGAGAAAATCCTAATTCCAGAAGCTTTAATTTGGAAGAGTTTGCTAAGGTTTAAAGTTTGAGTAAACGACCTCGGAATCGGGATTGGATGGTTTCAACAGGTTTGTATGATGATTTTGGACTTGGGCGTATGTCCGGATCGGGTTTTGGATGAACCGGAAGTGTTTCAGCGCCTATTGTGAAAGTTGGCATTTTGGAAGAATTTCATAAATTTGGGTTGAGGTGCATTTCAATGTTATCAATGTCTGTTTGGGATTCTGAGTCTGGGAATGGCTCTGTATGGTGATTCTGGTATTAGGAGCATATCCGTAAGTGGATTTGGATGTCCGTAGGTCATTTTGGGGTCATTTGGCGAAAGTTAGAAGTTTGAAGGTTTTTGAGAAGTTTGACCGAGAGTGGACTTTTGATATCAGGGTCGGATTCCAATTCCGGAAGTTGGAGTAGGTTCGTAATGTCGAATGTGACTGGCGTGCAAAATTTGAGGTCAATCGGACGTGATTTCATAGGTTTCAGCATCGAATGTAGAAGTTTGAAGTCCTAATGTTCATGAAGTTTGAATTGGGGTGAGATTCATGATTTTGATGTTGTTTGATGTGATTTGAGGCCTCGAGCAGGTCCGTGTTATGTTATGGGACTGGTTTGTGTGATTGGACGTGTCCTGGGGGGTTTCGGGTGTGTTTCGGGATAGTTTTGAATCATTTCGGGCTGTTTTGGAACTGTTGTGCTGTTGTCTGGTTTCCTCCTCCGCGAACGCGAAGGGAGTCCCGCGTTCGCGAAGAAGCACTTTGAGGCTGCTGAGATTTAGCCTTCGTGAATGTGGACAAGGCAATGCGAACGCGGCGAAGAAGGGGAGGGAGCTGGGCCTATGGCTGTTTGGCCTACGCGAACGCGAAGATGGGAACGCGAACGTGTCACGACCTGAAATTTTCTACCGACGGGACCGTGATAGCGCCTAACATTTCACTTGCTAGGCAAGCCAATGCTAGAGAATCATTAAACCAATTCCTTATTCTCATTTAGTAATTAACAATAATTAACTAAGATAAAATATAATAAGTGCAGAATATCATAAAACTGTATTAATTACTACCACCCGGATCTGGAGTCACAATTAACGAGAATTCTAGAATTTACTACAAGTAATAGTCAGAAAGAAATACAACTGTCTGAATGAAAGAAACAGTAGAACATAAAAGATAGATGGGGACTTCAAGGTCTGTGAACGCCGACAGATCTACCTTGAGTCTCCAGACAACGGACTAATAGCAAGCTCTCGATCAACCCGAGCCGGTATCAAAATCTGTATAGAAAGTGTAGAGTGCAGTATCAGTACAACCGATCCCATGTACTGGTAAGTGTCGAGCCTAACCTCGACGAAGTAGTGACGAGGCTAAGGTAAGGCACCTACAAATCAACCTGTACAATTTAACGGTGTATATATAAATAACAGCAATGAAGAACTAAATAGGAAATGTCGGGAGGGGAATATACTGAGGGGGAATACAAGATAAAGAACTACAATAGAATGATCACCGGAGCAGTCAATATACCATGAATCAACAGGAATAGTGAATATAGTAAAGGAAAAATGCACGGCATCACCCTTCGTGCTTTTACTCTCAATCTCACCAAAAAATTAATAGAAACAACACGGCATCACCCTTCGTGCATTAACTCTCATATCATGGCACGGCATCACCCTTCGTGCTTTTACACTCGCAATATGGCACGGCATCACCCTTCGTGCATTAACACTCACAATATGGCACGGCATCACCCTTCGTGCATTAACACTCATAATATGGCACAACATCACCCTTCGTGTATTAACACTCTCCCTTACCATATCGCAATGCATAAATAGCAATAAGGAGATAGAATAACAAGTACAAACCTTACCAATAGAAAATCCGTAACCATGATAATGACGATCAATTTAATAACACTAGTATAAATATGTAGCAATTAGGCATATGAAAGAGACAATATAAGAAAACGGAAGAAACATGGAATACAGGTAAATTGACGGCGCATAAGTACTCGTCACCTCATATATACACCGCTCACATGGATTTCACTTAGCAAATAATCTAAGGTTCCTAATTCCCTCAAGTCAGGGTTAGACACAACACTTACCTCGCTCCGAAGGCCACTTAATTCTCAATCACAGCTTTTCCTTTGGAATTCACCTCCAAACCACTCATATCTATTCAAACATGACTCAATAATATCAAATATTGCTAAAGAAATCAATTATATTGCATAAATTAAATTTCCCAAATTTTCCTCCAAAAAGTCAAAAAATCGAGCCCGGGCCCGCTTGGTCAAAACCCAAGGTTCGGGCAAAAATCCATTTACTCATTCACCCCCGAGCCCGAATATGTAATTAGTTTTGGAATCCGACCTCAAATTGAGGTCTAAATTCTCAAATTTCCGAAATCCCTAGTTTTCTACCCTAACCCCTAATTCTACCATGAAAACTCTAGATTTTTGGTTGATAATTCAAGAAATGTAATGGGTAATTGAAAGAAAATGGTTTAGAATCACTTACCAACACTTTGGGGAAGAAATGGCTCTTGAATAATTGCCTCACACCGTTTGGTTTTTGAGAAAAATAAATTTTTGGCTAAATCCTGTGTTTTGATTATGTTAAGTGCTGGGCGACAGTGTTCATCGCGTTCGCGAGAGCACTGTCGCGTTCACGAAGAGTATAGGCTGCCAAGCCTTCGCGTTCGTGAGACTGTGTTCACGTAGGCTACCCCCTGGCCTTCGCGTTCGTGAGACATTACTCGCGTTCGCGATGAAGGAATGATCAACTCTTCCCCAGGTGTGCCTAACACAACGCGTTCGCGAGGAGCTGGTCGCGTTCACGAAGGGTAACGCCCCCATCACTCCGCGTTCGCGAACAAAAAAACTTCAGCTGCCCGGTTTACTCTTCGCGTTCGCGAGAGTACCTTCGCGAACGCAAAGAAGGACATGCCAGAACACCTGCTGCAACAAAATACCATATTTTCAAAGTCCAAAACATCCCGTGGCCTACCCAAAACTCACCCGAGCCCTCAGGGATCCAAACAAACATGCACACAAGTCTAAAAACATCATACGAACTTGCTCGCATGATCAAATCGCCAAAATAACACCTAGAACTATGAATTTAGCACCAAATCAAATGAAATTCTAAAGAACACTTTAAAATTCCTATCTTCTCAATTGGACGTCCGAATCACGTCAAATAAACTCCGTTTCTGACCAAATTTCACAGAAAAGTCTTAAATATCATAATGAACCTATACCGGGCTCCAGAACCAAAATACGGACCCGGTACTAACAATGCCAAACATCAATCAATTCTTAAAAATAAATAAATTTTAGACTTTTAATTTTCATCAAAAATTCATAACTCAAGCTAGGGACCTCCGAATTCGATTCCGGGCATATGCCCAGGTCCCATAATTCGATACGGACCCACCGAGACGTCAAAACACAGATCCGGGCCCGTTTACAAAAAATATTGACCGAAGTCAAATAAAATCAACTTTTAAGGCATAAATTCTTATTTTTATCAATTTTTAACATAAAAGCTCTACTGAAACCTGCTCGGACTATGCACGCAAATCGAGGAGGGTAAAAATGAGATTTTAACGCTTAAAAGCGTAGATTCGAGTTCTAAAACATAAGATGACCTTTTGGGTCATCACATTCTCCACCTCTAAAACAACCATTTGTCCTCGAACGAACATAGAAAAGTACCTGGGCTTGTGAAAAGGTGGGGATATCTAGTCCGCATATCGGACTCGGACTCCCAAGTAGCTGCCTCAATAGGCTGACCTCTCCACTGCACTCGAACTGAAGGGTTACTCTTTGATCTCAACTGGCGAACTTGCCGGGCTAAAATAGCCACCGGCTTCTCCTCGTAAGTCAAATCCTTGTCTAACTGGACAGAGCTGAAATCTAACATATGGGACGGATCGTTGTGATACTTTTGAAGCATGGACACGTGGAATACCGGATGAATAACTGCTAAACTAGGTGGCAACGCAAGCCTGTAAGCCACCTCTTCCACTCTCTCCAGAATCTCAAAAGGTCCGATATACCTAGGGCTCAACTTGCCCTTCTTTCCAAACCTCATTACACCTTTCATGGGTGATACCCGAAGTAACACTCTCTCTACGACCATGAATGCAACATCACGAACTCTATGGTTGGCATAAATCTTTTGCCTGGACTGGGTTGTACGAAGTCGATCCTGAATAATCTTGACCTTATCCAAGGCATCCTGTACTAAGTCTGTGCTCAACAACCGAGCCTCTCCTGACTCGAACCACCCAACTGGAGACCGGCACCGTCTATCATATAATGCCTCATAGGGAGCCATCTGAATGCTCGACTGGTAGCTGTTATTGTAGGCGAACTCTGCAAGGGGCAAGAACTGATCCCACGATCCTCCGAAGTCTATAACGCATATGCGGAGCATATCCTCCAAGATCTGAATAGTGCGCTCGCACTGCCCGTCTATCTGAGGATGAAATGCTGTGCCCAACTCAACCCGCGTACCCAACTCACACTGTACTGCCCTCCAGAAGTGCGAGGTGAATTGCGTACCTCGATCAGAAATGATAGACACAGGGACCCCGTGAAGACGGACGATCTCACAAACGTAAATCTCTTCCAACCGCTCCGAGGAATAGGTAACTGCCACAGTAATGAAATGCGCTGACTTAGTTAGCCTGTCCACAATGACCCAAACTGCATCGAACTTCCTCTGAGTTCATGGAAGTCCAACAACAAAATTCATAGTGATACGTTCCCACTTCCACTCAGGAATCTCTATCTTCTAAAGCAAACCACCAGGTCTTTGATGCTCGTACTTTACTTGCTGACAATTTAGACACCAAGCTACATATGCAACTATGTATTTCTTCATCCTCCTCCACCAATAATGCTGTTGCAAGTCTTGATACATCTTGGCGGCGCTAGGATAAATAGAATACCGGGAACTGTGGGCCTCCTCAAGAATCAACTCACGAAGTCCATCTACATTAGGCACACAAATATGACCCTGCATCCTCAAAACTCCATCATCTCCAACAGTAACCTGCTTGGCACCACCGTGCCGCACTGTGTCTCTAAGGACAAGTAAATGCGGATCGTCATCCTGTCGATCTCTGATGCACTCAAATAAAGAAGACCGAGCAACTATACAAGATAGAACACGGCAGGGATCAGAAACATCCAACCTCACGAACTGGTTGGCCAAGGCCTGAACATCTAATGCAAGAGGTCTCTCACCAACTGGAATATATGCAAGGCTACCCATACTGACTGACTTTCTAATCAAAGCATCGGCCACCACATCGGCCTTCCCGGGATGATACAATATGGTGATATCATAGTCTTTCAATAGCTCCAACCACCTTCTCTGCCTTAAAGATAGTGCCTCCAAATCTTCAGTGTGTGAATAATGGCTGCCAGCTCTAGATCATGAACAGGGTAATTATTCTCGTGAACCTTCAACTGCTGCGAAGCATATGCAATAACCTTGCCACCCTGCATCAATACTGCACCCAAACCAATACGGAATGTGTCACAATATACTGTATAAGGTCCTAAACCTGTGGGTAACACCAATACCGGTGCCGTAGTCAAAGCTGTCTTGAGCTTCTGAAAGCTTGCTTCACACTCGTCTGACCACCTGAACGGGGCACCCTTCTGGGTCAATTTGGTCAACGGGGCTATTATGGATGAAAACCCCTACACAAATCGACGGTAATAGCCTGCCAAACCTAGGAAACTATGGATCTCTGTAGGTGAGGTGGGCCTAGGCCAATTCTGAACTGCCTCAATCTTCTTAGGATCCACATAAATACCCTCTGCTGATACATCGTGACCCAAGAAAGCAATTGAACTCAACCAAAACTCGTATTTTGAGAACTTAGCATATAACTGGCTATATCTCAGAGTCTGAAGAACGATCCGAAGGTGCTGCTCATGCTCCTCTCGATTGTGGGAGTAGATCAAGATATCATCAATAAACACAACCACAAAGGAATCCAAGTAGGGTTTGAACACCCGGTTCATCAAATCCATGAATGCTGCTGGGGAATTTGTCAGCCCAAATGACATCACTAGAAACTCAAAATGCCCGTACTGAGTTCGAAAAGCTGTCTTAGGGACATCAGATGCCCTAATCCTCAACTGATGGTAGCTAGATCTCAAATCAATCTTCGAAAACATCTGGGCACCCTGAAGCTGATCCAATAAATCATCAATCCTCGGCAATGGATACTTGTTTTTGATAATGACTTTGTTCAACTGCCGATAATTTATACACATCCTCATCGATCCATTTTTCTTCTTTACAAATAACATAAGTGCACCCTAAGGCGAGACACTAGGTCTAATGAAGCCCTTATCAAGCAAATCTTGCAACTGCTCCTTCAATTCTTTCAACTCTGGCGAGGCCATGCGGTATGGCGGAATGGAAATGGGCTGAGTGCCCGGAGCCAAATCAATGCAGAAATCAATATCCCTGTCGGGTGGCATCCCCGGCAGGTCTGCAGGAAACACCTCTGGAAACTCACGAACAACTGGCACTGAATCCATAGAAGGAACGTCCACACTAGAATCGCGGACATAAGCCAAATAAGCTAGACACCCCTTCTCGACCATATGCCGAGCCTTCACATAAGAGATAACCCTGCTGGAAGAATGGCCAAGATTCCCTCTCCACTCTAATTGAGGCAACCCCTACAAGGCTAAGTTCACCGTCTTAGCGTGGCAATCTAATATGGCATGATAAGGTGACAGCCAATCCATACCCAGTATGACATCAAAATCAACCATGTCGAGAAGTAGAAGATCTACATGAGTCTCAATACTCCCAATAGTGACCACACACGAACGATAAACATGATCTACAACAATAACATCTCCCACTGGTGTGGACACATACACATGAGCACTCAAAGAATTATGGGGCACAACCAAATATGAAGTAAAATAGGATGACACATAGGAGTAAGTAGATCCCAGATCAAATAGAACTGAAGTATCTCTACTGCAAACTGAAACAGTACCTATGATAACAGCGTCAAATGACTCAGCCTCAGGCCTGGCTGGGAAAGTATAACACCGGAGCTGGGCCCTACCACCCTGAACTACGTCCCTGGGACGGCCTCTAACTGGCTGGTCTCCACATCTAACGGCCTGATCTCCACCTCTAACAGTTTGGCCTCTACCTCTGGCTGCCTGACCCTTGCCTCTGGCTGGCTGAGCAGGTGGTGCAGCAACTGGTGCCGGAACCATGGCACGAGAACTCTGATGATGTGAGCTGCCCGTTGCCCGAGGGTAAAATCTAGCAATGTGCCTCGGATCACCACAAGTATAACATAACCTCGACTGCTATGACTGCTGACCCTGAAACTGACCCTGTCGACCTGCATAACAACCCTGATAACTCTGGAGTGGAGGTGCACTAATAGGAGCTGGTGGTGCACTGTAGGCTAGCTGGTCGGAATAATGCATCTGAGGGCCATGACCACCTGAAGCACTGTGGGATGCCTGAAGTGCTGAATGAAACGGCTTGGGAGGATGGCCTCTACCAAGAGTACTCGTGCCTCTACATGAGGCACCGCTGAACTCACCGGAATAACGAGGTCTCTTGTCAGACCCCTGACCTTCCTGAGTAAGAACCATTTCGAATCGTCTGGCGATATTAGCAGCCGCCTGAAAAGAAATCTCATTCCCAGTCTCCTTAGCCATCTGCAATCTGATAGGCTGAGCAAGTCCATCAATAAAACTCCTCACCCTCTCTCTCTCTCGGTGGGAAGCAGAAGAATAGCATGACGGGCCAAATCCACAAAACGGGTCTCATACTGAGTAACAGTCATACTGCCCTGCTGGAGACGCTCAAACTGACGGAGACGCTCTTCTCTCAATATGATAGGCAAAAACTTCTCTATGAAGAGCTGAGAGAACTGGTCCTAAGTAAGAGCAGGCGACCTAGCTGGTCTGGTCAACAAGTAATATCTCCACCATTTCTTGGTAGAACCAGTCATCTGAAATGCAGCAAAATCGACCCCATTGGTCTCCACTATACCCATCTTTCGTAGGACCTCGTGACAGCTGTCAAGATATTCTTGGGGGTCCTCTGAAGGAGCACCACTGAAGTGAACAAGAAAGAGCTTGGTAAACCTGTCCAATCTCCATAAAGCATCAAAAGACATAGCTGGCCCATCTCCGACCTGTGCCGCAATAACCGGATAAACTAATCCGACTGGCTGAGCTGCCGGAGCCTAATACTGGGGAGCTATCTACTCCGGAGCAGGAGTGGTGGGAGTCTGGGCTTCTCCTCCAGCCTGAGAGACTAGTGGTTCCATGGGAAATATGACAGTCTGGGCCACACTCTCCATAAGGCCCACCAAATGGACCAAAGCATCCTAAAGTACTGGGGTAGCAATGAACCACTCCGGAACCTGAGCTGGTCCGGCAGGAACAGTCTGGGCTGGAACCTTCTCGTCAAGCTCTATTTGAGGCTCCACTCCTAGGGCTGCGGCTCGGGATCTAGGCTGAGCCCTACCCCTGCCTCGGCCTTTGGCAAGGCCTCGGCCTCGACCTCTGCCCCGCGTAGGAGCTGCCACTGGAGGCTCTGGCTGCTGCTCAACTGAGGAAGCGGTACGTGTTCTCGCCATCTGTGAGAGAATAAGAGTAAAAGAGTTCAATCAGCATTGAGAAAGCAAAATCGCACGACAGAGAAGAATATAAGTGAAACTTATTCATAAACTTCATAGCCTCTGGAAGATAAGCACAAACGTCTCCGTACCGATTTTTCAGACTCTACTAAGCTTGTCTGTGAATCGTGAGACCTAGGCAACCTAGTTCTCTGATACCAGCTATCACGACCCGAAATTTCCCACCGACGGGACTGTGATGGCGCCTAATATTTCACTTGCTAGGTAAGCCAACGTTAGAGAATTATTAAACCAATTCCTTATTCCCATTCAGTAATTAACAATAATTAACTAAGATAAAATATAATAAGTGCGGAATATCATAAAACTATATTAATTACTACCACCCGAATTTGGAGTCACAATTCACGAGCATTCTAGAATTTACTACAAGTAAAAGTCTAAATGAAATACAATTGTCTGAATGAAAGAAACAGTATAACAGAAAAGTTAGATAGGGACTTCAAGGTCTGTGAACGCCGACAGATCTAACTTGAGTCTTCGGACAACGGACCCATAGCGAAATCTCGATCAACCCGAGCCGGTATCAAAATTTGCACAGAAAGTACAGAGTGCAGTATCAGTATAACCGACCCCATGTACTGGTTAGTGTCGAGCCTAACCTCGACGAAGTAGTGACGAGGCTAAGGCAAGGCACCTACAAATTAACCTGTACAATTTAACAAGGTATATACAAATAACATAAATGAAGAACTAAACAAGAAATGTCAGGAGTGGAACATATTAAGGGGAATACAAGATAAAGAACTACAACAAAATGATCACCGGAGTAGTCAATATACCATGAATCAACAGGAATAGTGAATACAGTAAAGGAAAAATGCACGGCATCACCCTTCGTGCTTTTACTCTCAATCTCACCATAACATTAATAGAAACGGCATGGCATCACCCTTCGTGCATTAACTCTCATATCATGGAACGGCATCACCCTTCATGCTTTTACACTCACAATATGGCACGGCATTACCCTTCGTGCATTAACACTCACAATATGGCACGACATCACCCTTCGTGCATTAACACTCTCGCTTACCATAATGCAATGCATAAATAACAATAGGGAGATAGAATAACAAGTACAAACCTTACTTCAACATTTGGTTCCACAATATAAATCTCAACTTTTAAATGAATACTCGATTACCAACAGAAAATCCGTAACCATGATAATGACGATCAATTTAACAACACTAGTATAAACATATAGCAATTAGGCGTAGGAAAGAGACAATATAAGAAAACGAAAAAAACATGGAATACAGGTAAATTGGCAGCGCATAAGTACTCGTCATCTCACATATACGCCGCTCACATGGATTTCACTTAGCAAATAATCTAAGGTTCCTAATTCCCTCAAGTCAGGGTTAGACACAACATTTACCTCACTCCGAAGGCCACTTAATTCTCAATCACAACTTTTCCTTTGGAATTCACCTCCAAACCAATCGTATCTATTCAAAAATGACTCAATAATATCAAATATTGCTAAAGAAATCAATTATATTGCATAAATTAAATTTCCCACAATTTCCTCCAAAAAGTCAAAAAATTGACCCTCGGGCCCGCTTGGTCAAAACCCTAGGTTCGGTCCAAAATCCATTTACCCATTCACCCCCGAGCCCGAATATGTAATTAGTTTTGGAATCCGACCTCAAATTGATGTTTAAATTCCCAAATTTCCGAAATCCCTAGTTTTCTACCCTAACCCCTAATTCTATCATGAAAACTCTAGATTTTTGGTTGATAATTCAAGAAATGTAATGGGTAATTGAAAGAAAATGGTTTAGAATCACTTACCAACACTTTGAGTAAGAAATGGCTCTTGAAAAATCGCCTTACACCGTTTGGCTTTTGAGAAAAATGAATTTTTGGCTAAATCCCGTGTTTGAATTATGTTAAGTGCTGGGCGATAGCGTTCACGAGAGCACTGTCACGTTCGCGAAGAGTATAGGCTGCCAAGACTTTGCGTTCGTGAGACCGTGTTCGCGTTCGCGTAGGCTACCCCCTGGCCTTTGTGTTCGCGAGACATTGTTCGCGTTCGCGATGAAGGAACGATCGACTCTTCCCCAGGTGTGCCTACCACTATGCGTTCGCGAGGTACTGGTCGTGTTCGCGAAGGGTAACGCCCCCATCGCTTCACGTTCGCGACTAAGCCTTCACGTTCGCGAAGAAGAAAACTTCAGCTGCCCAGTTTACTCTTCGCGTTCGCGAGAGTACCTTCGCGAACGCGAAGAAGGACCTGCCAGAACACCTGCTGCAGCAAAATACAAGATTTTCAAAGTCCAAAACATCCCGTGGCCTACCCGAAACTCACCCAAGCCCTCGGGGCTACAAACCAAAAATGCATACAAGTTTAAAAACATCATATGAACTTGCTCGCGTGATCAAATCGCCAAAATATTACCGAGAACTACGAATTTAGCACCAAATCAAATGAAATTCTCAAGAACACTTTAAAATTCCTATCTTCTCAACTGGACGTCCGAATCACGTCAAATCAACTTCGTTTCTCACCAAATTTCACAGACAAGTCTTAAATATCATAGTGAACCTGTACCGGGATCCGTAACCAAAATACGAACCCGGTACTTATAATTCCAAACATAAATCAATTCTTAAAAGCAAATAATTTTCAGACTTTTAATTTTCATCAAAAACTCATAACTCAAGCTAGGGACCTCCGAATTTGATTTTGGGCAGACGCCCAGGTCCTATAATTCGATACGGACCCACCGGGACTATCACAATACGGATCAGGGCCCGTTTACCAAAAATATTGACCGAAGTCAAATAAAATCAACCTTTTAAGGCATAAATTTTTATTTTCATCAATTTTCAACATAAAAGTTTTCTGAAAACCTGACCGGACTACGCACGCAAATCGAGGAGGATAAAAATGAGATTTTAAGGCTTAATAGCGCAAATTCGGGTTCTAAAATATAAGATGACTTTTTGGATCATCACAGAACGCGAAGGGGCAGGGCAGCTGGCCTTCGCGAATGCGATCAGAGGGTCGCGAATGCAATGAGTGATTTCTGGGCATGAGGTTATTGAGATTAGCGAACACGAGGGTTGTTCCGCATTCGCGAAGAAAGGTCGGACTGGGCAGTGAGTTGTTTTAAAACGGGATTTTGGCCATTTTCACTTCCTTTCCGCCATGGTAGCCGGTCTTGGAGCGATTTTGGAGCTCCATCTTCATCATCTATGTCAAGGCAAGTGATTCCCACCTATTACAAGTTAAATACTTGGATTATATGGATTTAGACATGAAAATTTGTAGAAATTTGGGATTTTGAAGAGAAACCTAGAAATTGATATTTTTGGATTTTGACCACGAAATTGAACATGAAATTTGGAATAAATTATATATTTGAATTCGGGGTGTTATGGATAAAGTTTATTTTTGAAAAGTTTTGGAATCTGGGCACGTGGGCCCGAGGGTTGATTTATCGACTTTTCGAACGAAGTTGAGAATTCGTTTAAATTGATTTGTTGGGAGTATTAGAGTATATTTTTATGGGTTTGCATATCGTTTGACTAGTTTTGGAGTGACGAGCATCAGTTTGAAGTGATAGAGTGGCGTTGGAGCCGGTTATCGAACTTCGGAGCGGTTAAGTCTCCTGTCTAACTCTGTGAGGGGGAAATTACCCCTAGGTGTTGTATATTGATGTGTGCTACTTGTTGTGGGGGCTACGTACGTGCAAGGTGACAAGAGCCCGTACGTAGTTACATTTATGTTATTGTCCGAGTAGGCTTAGGTTCACATCATGCTATAGCTGTACTATTTGAGAAGTCTCCCACCTATTAAGTTCCTCTGTTTTACATTACTACTTGAGACTAGACTTGCTATTGTAGAGACTTCACGAGTTCATGATTAGTCACCGAATAATTTTACTCCTCTTACGACATGTTTCAGTGATATATATGTTTCATTGAAAGGTTTTTGTTAAAGAAATTACAACTCACACGTTTATTCGTGAGTGGGGTCAAGGACCTGTCAAAGCTCCTTATTCTAATGGGATCGGGTCGTTCGCCTCGACAGAATTTATGTACGACACTCTCATAGGAGCGGACCGTTAGCCTCGGAAGTTTAATAGATGTATCTATGGTTCGTGCCGTTCGACCCTCGGCAGTGCACAGTTTAATATTTATGTTGGATCGACCCGTACGCCTCGACATTTCTATAAAAATATCCTCATGGAATTGTGCGTAATATTTGGCAAGAAGCCAGAGTATCTATGAGTCTTTCCCTGATTCGAATCATAACAACCTATTTGGTGAGGTCCATTATACATATATATATGTGCTCTGGTTGAGGAGGAATCACTAATTAAGAGCTTGAGTTTATTTTATGGAGGATAATTGTACCCCAAATTTACATTGGCTTATTTCATTTATTTACTTTGCCTTATATTTACTCACCTCCTTACTATACCTGGTATTATTTGACCACTAGTGAGTGTCGATGTCGACCCCTCGTCACTACTCCTCCGGAGTTAGGCTAGATACTTACTGGGTACACGTGAATTTACGTACTCATACTACACTTGATGCACACTTTTGTGCAGGTACTTTTATGTTCGGTGGTTCTTTGGGCACGGAGGCACGAATGATACAGGGACTTGCCGCGAGCTGAATTTCATGTTACGATCCGTAGCCAGCAGAGTCTCCTCTAGAGTTATTTGTATTTTTCCTATCTAATTTATATTCCGGACATCTGCTGTATTTTATTTTACTTCCTAGTTGATGCTCATGCACTTGTGACACTGGGTTTTGGAGGTACTTATGAGTCGTTCAGTATTGTAGTTGGGAAAATATTATCATTTACATTGTAAATTTTATTTTTGATTATTTAATTGAAGAAAATTTACTATTTCAACAATACTAAAATTAGTAATTAAGTTAAACTTTTATTGTTGGGTTACCTGACAGTGGCGTTAGGCACCATCACGACCTTTAATGGATTTTAGGTCGTGACAACATGGTATCTGAGCGTTAGGTTCACATAAGTCTCACGAGTCATGAGCAAATCTAGTAGAGTCTTGCGAATCGGTACGGAGGCGTCTATACTTATTTTCGAAAGGCTACATGACTGTTAGGAACACTTCCCTTATTGATTCCTCATCGTACGATTTGATTCCTTTGAGGCTTATGCCTTCATTTCTTTCCTATTCTATCTTATGTGACGTGAAACACTTGTTATCAATTAGGAATCGAAGAATTTTAATGGCACTGCAGAGGTTGTGCAGGATGTGTCTCCCTGTGCATTCGAGCAAGTTATTATTGTCTTCTTGCGGAAGGGTGTTCTGTCATTTCGGCTCAGTACCTGTATTTCTGATAGTTTTGAGGCTATACGCAGGTTACCATGATGTTCGTAAGTTGTTATCGCACAGTAATGATGTAATGGTAAGATGCTTGTCTAGGCATCGAGGCAGTGAATGACCTGAAATGAGGTTTTATTCAGTGCATAATTTGGAGATTCAGTATTTTATTTCCGGTGGAGGAAAGGCAATCAGACTAAGAATGTTTAGATTTGGGTTGACGGAGTAATGAGACTTGGTATTTTCGAGCATGGTGGAATTTTCATCTGTGATGTGGTGCTGTTGTCCTTGTTGAATGTGCTAAGTTCGTCGGTATTATAGTTTTCTTTAATTCGCCTTAGGGGCGGGGTATTGTGAAATGGTGCCGGGGAAGTAGGTGTCAGAAATCGCGGTGTGCAGTGGTTCAGAATAGAATCAGTGTTCCTAGTGTTGATGGCTCGAGAAAGATGATCTTCAGGGAGGTTTAAAGTTGGTAGCGATTTATTGATCCAGGTGCTACAGAGATGGATTTTTGATTTAAGGCAACAACTGGGCAGCGAAGGAGGAGGAAGGACATATGGGAGGTGTCTTGCGGTGGTTAAATTTTTAGAAGGCCAAGTGTAAGAAACAGGAGTCGGATAGTTGCATAAAGGAGAGGGTTTGACCAAAGTGGGAGAGTGGGAGAGTAGTATATGGGTTTTGTGGTAGGATAGCTTCACGCCTTGGGGAACGTTTAGAGAGATTTGGGATTTATGGTGGACAGTGACTGGGTCTATGGACTAATTTGGAATATTGGCTGCTATACTGAGGAAGATTGGATATAACAGGAAGGAGTTTCTTGATATGAAGAGGGATGCAACATGACTTTAGATTGGAATATATTGTCGCACCTGTAGTTAATGTCAATGGGGAGTGAACGGACTTGCACAGCTGGTGGAGGAGCACGGGCTCAGAATAGTTTATTGATTTCATAGCAATTGTACCTAGAGTAGCGTCGTTGGAAGATGTCAGCATAGAAATTTCCACAGGTGGGTTATCTCCTGTGAGCAGGTTTGCGGTTGCGTGGTGTTGACGAAGTTTCTGCGAAGAATTCTACTAGCTACCCGGTAAGAGGTCGAACATGTGAATGTGTCTAGGGATTCAGAGCATTCATGAAATGGTTAACAAGAAGATTTTGAGGAGTTTGGCGGGTCGACTACGTGAGGTCATGTCAGTGAGGAAGATGGAATCTTGGTAGGTTCCAGGGTCATGTAATGGTAGCTTCAAGCTAAGTGGAAGAGCCCCACCACCTATGATTGGATTGCATGGTTGTCTACTTTTGAGGTTTCTAGTTATCGACATATTGGTGGGTTATTATGACTAAGGAAAGAGAACATCAGTGGTGATTTGAGCAAAGGATCTGAGGAATGTGTGCACTATAATTGGCCTTACCGATTCATGTTGAGGCTTAGGGAAGACTCAGAGTTTATGCTTCGTGTAGATGTGATGTGCGAGGAAAGTGATTTAGCCGGGTGCTTCTTTGAGAGAGTGATTCATGTGCTAGCAGAGCCTTGGAGTTGATTATAATCAAGACCAAGTCGGAGTGGGTGACTCTCAGCAATGGTCCTAGTGAATTCAAAACGTTAAAGTGTGGTGTCTAAGGATTTCGAGTCCGTAGTATGGTTAAGTACCGAGGTTTTGCAGTCGATTAGGAAAAGGGATTGGAGTATTCTATGTTATCTTCGGTCTGCGGTGTAGCATTGGAGGAATGGAATAAAATGACTTCGGATTCATAAAGGAAATAACAGAATGGGTGTACTAGTTGAAGATGCAAATGTGCGCACAAGGAGGGTATGAGATGGTTTGTAGGTTTTGAGACAACGTGGTCTCGGGAAATAGGGTCCTTCCGGATAAGTGTGAATTGGGTTCGTCATATTTTGAATGGAGCTATTATTATTCCTAAGTCAAGTCCGGAGTAAACTAGGAGAAGTCGGATCGATTAGCAATGGTTGAATCAGAATGATGTGGCAATGATTAGTTCCTTCAACGTGTTAAGTTTTACTGATGGTTGTGGCGGTACATGCGAGGCTTGATGGCCACCATAATTGATTTTACTTGGAGGCATTCGAGTTGTTATGTCCTGTTATGTGTAGATGGATCCCGGAAGGGTCATGGTGGTTTAGACCACTACTTAGGGTTGTATTTCCTGGGATTTGAGAATTTAGTTATGTGTAGCATTGGTTCTTCTGAAATGAGCTAAGTAAAAGGTTTCTATATGCTGAAGTGTTTATTATATTAGTGGATCAGGGGTTATTATGTAATTCTGGTACTCTCACATATTGGCATGTTAGGTGCAGAGAGCGGCATGGGAAATTGGAAGCTGAGGATCAAGGTTGAAGTTCAGTGTTGACAAGAATGTTACGAGCTTGGATGAGCAGGAAAGAATTCAGATATTTAGAGTAAGCCGGTATTGTCTTTAGCGTCACCTGAGATCGGTGTCATGTGTAAGGGGCTTTGTGTAATGATTTACTGATTCCCGATTTGCTTTACGACATTGTATGGCCCACGGTATGGATATGCAGACTTTGTTACCTGGTGCGGAAGGTCGGGGGAGCGTATTCTATGAGAAGATATAAGGGTGACATGTAGTCACTTGATTGATTGAAGATTGAAACCAATTGTAGAGATTATGGTGCTATCGCTTATGTGAGAGTTTAGGCCCGGAAGGCGCTCTATTCATTTGGTTGCAAACTGTAGATATTTGTTCCGGATTGACGACTGTTCTTGTATATTATGGGAAAAAAGGGTTAGTGTGGATCCTTGAGAGGTTATTAGCCTAGTGCGGTACGGTCAGAATCGTCTTGAGGTCCGTGGATGTATCTAAAGGTGAATATGGGTTCTATATCAGGCTGGATGTGTTCATTTCAGCTTAGCGTTATTTACGGAGGAATCTTCGGGTCTTGGATGTTATTTTTGTCATCAGTCATTCCGTATAGTCTCTATTGTACCCTATGGGTTGTGAGGCGATTTGATTATTCATACTCGTGTTGAGATCCCATGTAATTTGTAGTATTGTGAGAGCAGGATGGCTCTCGAGATACGGGTCATTTATTGCACCTTAGTTGTGCTTGAGTTTTGTAGCGTATGGCGCTATCTGTCTCCCCGAGATTTGTATTATGCACTTCGTTGTGGTTGATATTCATGTATTTCGTAGGTATAAACATTTCTAGCTTAATGGGTATTTCCCTATTTATTATTTTGTGTGGATCGGGTGGCACGCCGCTACTGAGATGTTATTTGGATTGGGTGGCACGCCGCCACAGGTATCATGGTTGGATCGGGTTGCACGCCGCAACGGTATCATGTGTGGATTGGGTTGCACGCCGTAACAACATTATGTTGAGTACAGTTCCCCATATCTATTCTTGTGTGCTCTGTTTCTCACCTTTTGAGGAAGATTCATAACATCCTTTCGGTTGTTTAATTAGTTACGTGGGTGGAGTAGTTCTTTCCAGAGTTTATTTTTTTCCTTATGTATCACATGTGAGTTTGAAACTTGTTGGCACATAGTGGCATCATATGAGACTTTTGGCAGTGTCAGAGTTGGCTTATTTCCTGAACAGCTTATACTGGGTGAGACAAGATCATCGAACTTGGGATCAGTGTGATCAGATTTATATGAGGCACATTAAAGAGTAAATATCGATATTTAGTCCAGAATGAGGTAATGGTTTTTGTCGGGAGGAGAGAATCCATGAGTTGTGAATCGGCATGTGGTTATGAGCTTCTACACATCTCTTCTGTCGTGGCAGTATTGAGGGAGCGAAAGCGGGACTTATATGCTTCATGAGGTGTGTTGTGGGCATCGGATTCATGGGATTTCGGCTATTATTGTCAGGGGATGTCATTATGATCATGTGAATAATGCGGTACATGGTGTGAAATCGGTAAGAGTATACGATCAGGTACTGGTACACCGTATAGTGATGGATACGGTGTTCGTATGTTGGGAACAGACCTGGTAGAGAATTTTAGATGTTGGAATTTGTCTCTAAGGCTAACTTGACTGAATAAAAGGAGGATCTTCAGATTTTCTTGAGATAATGTGCTCAACCGGTTTGTGGTAGCACGGGTAGGTGCACGAGGTGTTGACCAGTGATTTCGGACAACCCCAGAGCAGTTCTTAGCACGTTCGAGGACGAACGTATGTTTAAGTGAGAGAGAATGTAATGACCCAAGAGGTCGTTTTGAGCTTTAGCGCGTCATTCGGCGGTTCGAGGCTTTGAGTAGTTTCACTTTAGGTATTATGACTTGTACGTGTGGTCGGAATTGAAATCCGGGAAGTTCAGAGTTGATTTGGAGAGAAGATCCTAATTCCAGAAGCTTTAAGTTGGAAGAGTTAGCTAAGGTTTGATTTTTGAGTAAACGACCTCGGAATCGGGATTGAAAGGTTCCAACGGGTTCGTATGATGATTTCGGACTTGGGCATATGTCCAAATTGGGTTTTGGATGACCTAGGAGCATTTCGGCGCCTATTGTGAAAGTTTGTGTTTTGGAAGAATTTCATAAATTTGGGTTGAGGTGCATTTTAATGTTATCAATGTCCGTTTGGGATTTTGAGTCTGGGAATAGCTCTGTATGGTGATTCTGGTATTGGGAGCGAGTCCGGAAGTGGATTTGGAGGTTCTTAGATCATTTCGGGGTCATTTGGCCAAAGTTAGAAGTTTGAAAGTTTTTGAGAAGTTGGACCGGGAGTGGACTTTTTTATATCGGGATCAAATTTCAATTCCGGAAGCTAGAGTAAGTCCATAATGTTGAATGTGACTGGTGTGCAAAATTTGAGGTCAATCAGATGTGATATGATAGGTTTCGGCATCGAATGTAGAAGTTTGAAGTCCTAAATTCACGAAACTTGAATTGGGGTAAGATTCATGATTTTGATATTGTTTGACGTGATTTGAGGCCTCGAGCAGGTCCTTTTTATGTTATGGGACTGGTTTGTGTGGTTGGACGGGGTCCCGGGGGGCCTTGGGTGTGTTTCGGGATGGTTTCAGATCATTTCAGTCTGTTTTGGAACTGCTGTGCTAGTGTCTGGTTTCCTCCTTCGCGAACGCGAAGGGAGTCCCGCGTTCGCGAAGAAGAACTTTGAGGCTGCTAAGATTTAGCCTTCCTGAACATGGACAAGGCAACGCGAACGCGAAGAAGAAGGGGAGGGAGCTGGGCCTAAGGCTGTTTGGCCTACGCGAACGCGAAGATGGGGACACGAACGCGAAGGGGCAGGGCAGCTGGCCTTCGCGAATGGGATCAGAGGGTCGCGGACGCGATGAGTGATTTCTGGGCGTGAGGTTGTTGAGCTTCGCGAATGCGAGGGCTGTATCGCATTCGCGAAGAAGGCTCGGACTGGGCAGTGAGTTGTTTTAAAACGGGATTTTGGCTATTTTCACTTCATTTCCACCATGGGAGCCGGTCTTGGAGCGATTTTGGAGCTCCATCTTCATCATCTATGTCAAGATAAGTGATTCCCATCTATTGCAAGTTAAATACTTGGATTATATATGGATTTAGACATGAAAATTTGAAGAAATTTGGGATTTTGAAGAAAAACCTAGAAATTGATATTTTTGGATTTTGACCACGAAATTGGATATGGAATTTGGAATAAATTATATATTTGAGTTTGGGGTATTATGGGTAAAGTTTATTTTTGAAAACTTTCAAAATTCGGGCACGTGGGCCCGATGGTTGATTTATCGACTTTTCGAACGAAGTTGGGAATTTGTTTAAATTGATTTATTAGGAGTATTAAAATATATTTTTATGGGTTCGCACATTATTTGACTAGTTTTGGAGCGACGAGCATCAGTTTGAAGTGATAGAGTGGCGTTGGAGCCGGTTATGGATCTTCGGAGCGGGTAAGTCTTCTGTCTAACTCTGTGAGGGGGAAATTACCCCTAGTGTTGTATATTGATGTGTGCTACTTGTTGTGGGGACTACGTACGCGCGAGGTGACGAGAGCCCGAACGTAGTTACATTCATGTTATTGTCCGAGTAGGCTTAGGTTCACATCATGCTATAGCTGTACTATTTAAGCAGTCTCTCGCCTATTAAATTCCTTTGTTTTACATTACTACCTGAGACTAGACTTGCTATTGTAGAGACTTCACGAGTTCATGATTAGTCACCGAATAATTTTACTCCTTTTACGACATGTTTCCGTGATATATATGTTTCATTGAAAGGTTTTTGTTAAAGAAATTACAACTCACACGTTTATTCATGAGTGGGGTCAAGGACCCGTCAAAGCTCCTTATTCTAATGGGATCGGGTCATTCGCCTCAGCAGAATTTATGTACCACACTCTCATGGGAGCGGGTCATTCGCCTCGGCAGTTTAATAGATGCATCTATAGTTCGTGTTGTTCGATCCTCGACAGTGCATAGTTTAATATTTATATTGGATCGGGCCGTACGCCTCGACATTTCTATAAAAATATCCTCATGGAATCGTGCATAATATTTGGTAAGAAGCTAGAGTATCTGTGAGTCTTTCCCTGATTCAAATCATAACAACCTATTTGGTAGGTCCATTATACATACATATATATACATATATATATATATATATATATATATATATATATATATATATATATATATATATATATATATATGCGCTCCGGTTGAGGATGAATCGCTAATTAAGAGCTTGAGTTTATTGTATGGTGGATAATTGTACCGCAGATTTACACTGGCTTATTTCATTTATTTACTTTACCTCGTATTTTCTCACCTCCTTACTGTACCTTGTATTATTGGATGACTAGTGAGTGTCGATGTCGACCCCTCGTCACTACTCCTTCGGAGTTAGGCTAGATACTTGTCACGACCCAACTGGAGGGTCATGACTAGCACCCAGGCCATACTTGCCGAGCACCAACGTACAATTTTTTTAACCTTCCTTATTATCTTTAAGGGCCGACAAGATCAATATAAATGGTAGAGATGGATCATGAACATCCAATAATGAAAGATAATGTCATGAACATTCATAACATGGGACGACAAGACTGTCAAGAAACTATATATAAGGTACGAGCTACCATGAGTCGACACCTGTCTATGAGCCTCTAAAGGAACATAAGTTCTACAACATTGCCGGAACAGGGCCCCGACATACCCATAATGTCTATAACAAAAATGCATACCAAGACCACAGCAAGTCCGGAGAAGGGATCTCGCCAATAACCGCTGAACTGGACAGTCTACTTTGGTGGGGGAGCTGCGTCTACCCATCTATCAGGACCTGCAGCACGACATGCAGCGTCCACAAATAAAAGGGACGTCAGTACGAATAATGTACTGAGTATGTAAGGCAGGAAAGCATAAGTAACAACAGTAATGTAAACAGGGATAGGGAATATACAACCTGTGACATCTGGGTACCTCTGAGGGCTACTGACATGAAATACATGATACATACATATATATACATAAACTTTTAAAACATACGCCTTTGTGGGCATCACCATCATCATATCGTACCCGGCCATAATAGGCTCGGTAAAACGTACCCGGCCATCATAGGGCTCGGTAGAATCGTACCCGGCCACGTGGAGCTCGGTAAAACCCAACTGATCAGTGGTTGCACAATAGGTGCCATACCCGGCCGACTATAGCGCGGCTCGGTAGAGTAAAATAGATACATATATATGATGCATGCTGGACTCATTGGAATCACATTTTGAACCTTTCGGAGTGACGTAAGGTCGGTATCCTTCGTACACGTTATTAGGATTAACTCTTCATCAAGAATTTTATAAGAATCAGGAACTACCAACAACATTGATAATATAAGAATAAGAGAAGTAACAACAATATCAATCGTTTCATAAGAAGGGAAGCAATGTAAGTACTGCTAGCTTCTAAGAGTAGAGTATCTTTGGGAGCTCGTTCATTACATTATGTACAATCGGAATCGTGCAAAAGAATGAAGGGGATAGCCTCACATACCTTGTATATACTGCCAAACCTCAAGCTATACAAATGTCACGACTCCTTAGTCTACAATAAAAGAAATGACACTATCATTATCGTTTAAGCGTCGTAACTATTATGTATCGACCGCAACCTATTTTACGATGAAACGGACAGCACCTCCCCTATTTATATGACTTCACACAAGTCAATACAATCACCAAACAGCCCAAACAACATCATTAATAATCATATTGAGCCTCCCAAAACAGTCCACCAACCAACAACATTACTACCAAGCCTTTCGATATATATTTCACAAGTTCTAGCTTCAACGACTTAGCCGCAACTTGGATAATCTTAAATATATATATATAGAGCAAGAGGTTCCTTACCTTTAAACAGAAATAACAACTCCAATTTGACCTTAATTTTCCACGAAATATCTCTCCTGCCATAAGAACAAGGAAGCGAAACTAGCAATCAATTCGGGTTTTTCGGCACTAGAATTACTTTAGAAGACTTGAAATCACCTAGGGTTGATATTAAAAACTTGAAGGAGTATTTACAGAACATATAACACTTAAAACAACCTCCCACACGAGCTGTAACAACACAAAAATCAGCAACAACAAGAAGAACAAGAAACTTACTAGCGCCACGGGATTCCCGACACTTGATTTGTGTTGTTTGCCCTTTGTTTGGGTCTTGGATCATGAGAGAACCTTGAGAGAGTGTTTTTAGGGTTCTAAGGTCTGAATATACTGAAAAATAATGACTTAAAACGGGGTTGAGGTATCTTATATATATCCATATGTCTTAAACCGCCTATGTGGGCCCCATAGAGAGCTGCTTGGCGCACTCTCATGAAAATGTGAATATCTCTCTATTCTGAGATCGTATCGACGAACGGTTTAATGAGTTGGAAACTAGACTCATAGATATTCAATTTGATAGGTAGATAACCCCATAATTCCAAGTATATTGGGATAAAAATGTAGTAACATTTGACCTAAAGTTTAAGTAAAATTATAAATGTAAGTTGCGACAACTTTTATCGACTTTGTTTCATAACTCGCTTGACTTCAAGACTTATGATACGGATATTATATGATTCAAATACATTAGAACATGACCTTTTGGGACAATTAATCACCTCTAGTGTTACCCGAAAATACGGGTTACAACATCCTTGATTCGTTTAACTTCTAATACTTGTTAACCACTCTTATACACCCTTGTATCGTTTAAGACCAATAGGATTAACTTCTTATCATCTCAAAGATAATCTCTTCTTGGATTTACGTCGACTAACTTACGGTGTGATCTAAGGTACGCGAATTTGGGTTGTAACACCCTCTCCCCCTTAGGAACATTCGTCCTCGAATGTAAGGGTTTATGGGGTGTCTAGCTCATCGTGGATTCCGACGGAAATTTTCGGCTAAGCTTCCCCTATAAAATGGACACTAGCCAAACTTGCAAGCAGTTAAACCCAACCTATGGCCTTACAAGACTATACAAAGCATTATGGATATGTACATTATCTGCATATCACCATTTTGTATTAAAAAAAGTATTCATAAGCTATTGCTTACCTCATAGAGCCGTTCCACCTTATAATACGTCCTTCTTTCCACCGGCATCCTCGTTATCTTCACTCTGGAATAGGTAAGGGTATTTAGACTTCATCTCCTCTTCTGCTTCCCATGTCATTTCTTCTATATTCTTGTTCCTCCATAATACTTTGACGGAAGCTACATCCTTTATTCTCAGCTTGCGGACTTGTCGATCTAATATAGCCACTGGCACTTCATCATATGATAGATCCTCTGTAACTTGTACATATTTGATAGGGATGACCCGAGAAGGGTCTCCAATATATTTCCTCAACATAGATACATGGAATACCGGGTGTACAAATTCCAATTCGGATGGCAATTCTAACTCATAAGCAACCTGTCCAATTTGCCGAAGAATTTTGTACGGCCCAATATACCGCGGACTCAACTTACCCTTCTTCCCAAAATGCATAACACCCTTTATCGGCGAGATCTTCAGGAAAACCCAATCACCAACCTCAAATTCTAGATCATGACGTCGGACATCGGAATAAGACTTTTTCCTGCTTTGTGCCGTCCTCAGTCGCTCTTGTATCACTTTCACCTTCTCAATGGCTTGGTGAATCAAATCTTGCCCATATAATTCTGTCTCACCGACTTCGAACCATCCAACTGGTGATCTACATCTCCTCACGTACAGTGCCTCATACAGGGCCATTTTAATACTGGAATGGTAGCTATTATTGTAGGCGAATTCTATAAGTGCCAGATGGTCATCCTAATTCCCCTTGAAATCTAGAACATATGCTCGTAGCATATCTTCAAGCGTCTGGATGGTACGTTCAGCCTGTCCGTCAGTCTGCAGATGGAATGCAGTGCTGAGATTTACTTGTGTGCCTAAACCCTTCTGAAAAGACCTCCAAAAGTTAGCCGTAAATTGAGCTCCTCGGTCTGATATAATAGATATTGGCACACCATGAAGCCTAACAATCTCCTTGATATACAACTTCGCATAATCTTCAGCCGTGTAAGTTGTCTTAACTGGCAGAAAATGGGCAGATTTTGTAAGTCGATCAACTATCACCCAGATGGAGTCAAACTTATGATAAGAGCGAGGTAATCCAATAATGAAGTCCATATTAATCACCTCCCATTTCCAGGTCGGAATCTCTATATTCTGAATCAATCCACTAGGTTTCTGATGCTCGATCTTTACTTGTTGACAATTAGGACACTGGGCTACAAATTCTGCAATAGACTTCTTCATGTTATCCCACCAATACTGCTCCTTAACGTCATGATACATCTTTGTCGAGCCAGGATGGATAGAATATCGGGACTGATGAATCTCAATCATAATCTTCTCTCGCAACCCTGCCACACTAGGCACACATAATCGGCCCTGGTATCTCAGTGTCCCATCTCCTCCGATCTTGAAAGCTGTAATCTTACACTGCTGAATTCCCTCTCTCAATCTTACTAAGGTAGGATCTTCATATTGCCGTGCTTTTACCTCGGCTACCAAAGATGATTCTGCTGTATTCTGTACAGTAACACCTCCGTCATCAGAGTCCAACAATCTGATTCTCATATTGGCCAGCTGGTGAAGCTCTTTGGTCAACCCTTGTCTACCTGCCTCAATATGTATTAAGCTTCCCATTGACTTACGGCTGAGAGCGTCTGCCACAACATTGGCTTTACCGGGATGGTACAATATCTCGACGTCGTAGTTTTTCAGTAATTCAAGCCACCTACGCTGCCTCAAATTCAACTCCTTCTGCTTGAAGATGTATTGTAAACTCTTGTGATCTGTGTAGATGTCAACATGGACGCCGTATAAGTAGTGTCGCCATATCTTTAAAGCATATATTACTACAGCCAATTCCAAATCATAAGTCGGGTAATTCTTTTCATGCTTCTTTAATTGTCTTGATGCATAAGCAATCATCTTCCCACGTTGCATCAATACGCACCCCAAACCTATACCTGAGGCATCACAATATACCACATAACCTTCTATTCCTTTTGGGAGAGTGAGCACTGGCGCTGATGTCAATCGATTCTTTAGCTCCTGAAAACTATGTTCACAAGCATCAGACCACTGGAACTTGGTAGTTTTCTGTGTTAACTTAGTCAATGATGCTGATATAGAGGAAAACCCTTCTACAAACTGCCTATAATATCCTGCTAGCCCCAGGAAGTTGCGGACTTCTGATGGTGTTGTAGGTCTCGGCCAATTCTTCACTGCATCGATCTTCTGAGTGTCGACACTAATACCCTCATCAGATATCACATGGCCAAGGAATGCTACTGAGTTCAGCAAGAATTCACATTTAGAGAGCTTAGCATATAACTTATGATCCTGAAGGGTCTGGGCATAAGCCTGAATACGGGAAATATCCATGCCCTCTACCAAGGAGGCTGTTGTACACTCATTTATCAGATGTGGTCCCAACCCGTTCACGAACAGGTGCACCCTATCACTCATCTCGGCCACCATATGGGGAGTATACCTTGCTAAAGAATCAAACTGTATACTATACTCTCGTACACTCATATTACCCTGTCGAAGGTTCAAGAACTTATCAGCTCTAGCTCATCGTATCTCAGCTGGCAAGTAGTGACGAAGAAAGGCCTCAGAAAATTTCTTCCACATGGCTGGAGGAGCGTTCGGACCCCTAGATCTTTCCCAACTATCATACCACAAAATTGCTAAATCCCGTAACCGATAAGAAGCCAACTCTACTGCCTCCGTATCACTAGCATGCATAACCCGCAATGTACGATGAACCTGATCAATAAATGTTTGTGGGTCCTCCTTGGGGTCTGATCCGGTAAACACTGGAGGGTCTAGATTAATAAAATCACGAACTCTCGCACTAACCGGTTTATCAGCAGCACCGGTATTCTGCCTCTGAGCCTGAGCAGCTACCAAGCTAGTCAACAACTGCACCGCACTGCGCATATCGTGGTCTGTAGTGCCAGACGGAGGAACTGGATGTACTGGGTGCCTCCTAATATCCTCTGGAGGAGACAGAGAGGTATGAGACGATATCTCACTCTGAGGTTCACTTTGGCCTACTATGGCTGGAGGCACCTGAATGTTACCCTCTCCCACATTTGTATCAAGCCGTTTACTAATCGCTTGCTTCCTAGTCGAAGGCATCGCTAAAAGAAAACAAGGTGAATATTAGATATGAACACTTACGACTCAACTCTACGCACGATCTAGATTCGGGAAGAAGGTAACAACCCTAGATGTCTCGTAGCCTCCTGATTATAAATGTGGCGCGCTACACATCCATAATCAAAACTCTACTAGACATGGCTCATAGACAACCCCTAGGATAGACTTGCTCTGATACCAAGTTTGTCACGACCCAATTGGAGGGTCATGACTAGCACCCGGGCCATACTTGCCGAGCACCAACGTACAATTTTTTTAACCTTCCTTATTATCTTTAAGGGCCGACAAGATCAATATAAATGGTAGAGATGGATCATGAACATCCAATAATGAAAGATAATGTCATGAACATTCATAACATGGGACGATAAGACTCTCAAGAAACTATATATAAGGTACGAGCTACCATGAGTCGACACCTGTCTATGAGCCTCTAAAGGAACATAAGTTCTACAACATTGCCGGAACAGGGCCCCGACATACCCATAATGTCTATAACAAAAATGCATACCAAGACCACAGCAAGTCCGGAGAAGGGATCTCGCCAATAACCGCTGAACTGGACAGCCTACTTTGGTGGGGGAGCTGCGTCTACCCGTCTATCAGGACTTGCAGCACGACATGCAGCGTCCACAAATAAAAGGGACGTCAGTACGAATAAAGTACTGAGTATGTAAGGCAGGAAAGCATAAGTAAGAACAGTAATATAAATAGGGATAGGGAATATACAACCTGTGACATCTGGGTACCTCTGAGGGCTACTGACATGAAACACATGATACATACATATATATACATAAACGTTTAAAACATGCGCCTTTGTGGGCATCACCATCATCATATCGTACCCGGCCATAATAGGCTCGGTAAAACATACCCGGCCATCATAGGGCTCGGTAGAATCATACCCGGCCACGTGGAGCTCGGTAAAACCCAACTGATCAGTAGTTGCACAATAGGTGCCATACCCGGCCGACTATAGCGCGGCTCGGTAGAGTAAAATAGATACATATATATGATGCATGCTGGACTCATTGGAATCACATTTTGAACCTTTCGGAGTAACGTAAGGTCGGTATCCTTCGTACACGTTATTAGGATTAACTCTTCATCAAGAATTTTATAAGAATCAGGAACTACCAACAACATTGATAATATAAGAATAAGAGAAGTAACAACAATATCAATCGTTTCATAAGAAGGGAAGCAATGTAAGTACTGCTAGCTTCTAAGAGTAGAGTATCTTTGGGAGCTCGTTCATTACATTATGTACAATCGGAATCGTGCAAAAGAATGAAGGGGGTAGCCTCACATACCTTGTATATACTGCCAAACCTCAAGCTATACAAATGTCACGACTCCTTAGTCTACAATAAAAGAAATGACACTATCATTATCGTTTAAGCGTCGTAACTATTATGTATCGACCGCAACCTATTTTACGATGAAACGGACAGCACCTCCCCTATTTATATGACTTCACACAAGTCAATACAATCACCAAACAGCCCAAACAACATCATTAATAATCATATTGAGCCTCCCAAAACAGTCCACCAACCAACAACATTACTACCAAGCCTTTCGATATATATTTCACAAGTTCTAGCTTCAACGACTTAGCCGCAACTTGGATAATCTTAAATATATATATAGAGCAAGAGGTTCCTTACCTTTAAACAGAAATAACAACTCCAATTTGACCTTAATTTTCCACGAAATATCTCTCCTGCCATAAGAACAAGGAAGCGAAACTAGCAATCAATTCGGGTTTTTCGGCACTAGAATTACTTTAGAAGACTTGAAATCACCTAGGGTTGATATTAAAAACTTGAAGGAGTATTTACAGAACATAAAACACTTAAAACAACCTCCCACACGAGCTGGAACAACACAAAAATCAGCAACAACAAGAAGAACAAGAAACTTACTAGCGCCACGGGATTCCCGACACTTGATTTGTGTTGTTTGCCCTTTGTTTGGGTCTTGGATCATGAGAGAACCTTGAGAGAGTGTTTTTAGGGTTCTAAGGTCTGAATATACTGAAAAATAATGACTTAAAACGGGGTTGAGGTATCTTATATATATCCATATGTCTTAAACCGCCTATGTGGGCCCCATAGAGAGCTGCTTGGCGCACTCTCATGAAAATGCGAATATCTCTCTATTCCGAGATCGTATCGACGAACGGTTTAATGAGTTGGAAACTAGACTCATAGATATTCAATTTGATAGGTAGATAACCCCATAATTCCAAGTATATTGGGATAAAAATATAGTAACATTTGACCTAAAGTTTAAGTAAAATTATAAATGCAAGTTGCGACAACTTTTATCGACTTTGTTTCATAACTCGCTTGACTTCAAGACTTATGATACGGATATTATATGATTCAAATACATTAGAACATGACCTTTTGGGACAATTAATCACCTCTAGTGTTACCCGAAAATACGGGTTACAACATCCTTGATTCGTTTAACTTCTAATACTTGTTAACCACTCTTATACACCCTTGTATCGTTTAAGACTAATAGGATTAGCTTCTTATCATCTCAAAGATAATCTCTTCTTGGATTTACGTCGACTAACTTACGGTGTGACCTAAGGTACGCGAATTTGGGTTGTAACAATACTTACTGGGTACACGTAGATTTAGTACTCATACTACACTTGATGCTCACTTTTGTGCATGTACTTTTATGTCCGGTGGTCCTTTGGGCACGGAGGCACGGATGTTGCGGGGAATTGCCGCGAGCTGCATTTCAGGTTACGATCCACAACCAGCAGAGTCTCCTCCAGGGTTATTTGTATTTTTCCTATCTAATTTGTATTCCGGACAGATGTTGTATTTTATTTTACTTCCTAGTTGATGCTCATGTACTTGTGACATCGGGTTTTGGGGGAGGGGGGGTTACTTATGAGTCGTTCAATATTGTAGTTGGGAAAATATTATCATTTACACTGTAAATTTTATTTCTGATTATTTAATTGAAGGAAATTTACGATTTCAACAATACTAAAATGAGTAATTAAGTTAAACTGTTATTGTTGGCTTGCTTGACAGTGGTGTTAGGTGCCATCACGACCTTTAATGGATTTTGGATCGTGACAGAGACGATGGAAACGGGCCCATGAAGTCAATGCCCCAAACGTCGAAAATTTCATATACCAGAATGGAGTTTAGTGGCATCTCATCCCTCTTGTTAATGTTACCTGCCCTTTGACACTTGTCATATGCAGCTACATACGCCCGTGCGTCTTTGTACAAAGTAGGCCAATCGAAATCGGCTTCTATGACCTTTGATGCAGTGTGATTTCCACCATAGTGTCCTCCAGCTGCTCCATCAAGACAATAAGAAAGAATGCTTGCCATCTCTCCTTCAGGCACACACCTTCGAATCACACCATTTGCACACAGTTTAAACAAGAAAGGGTCATTCCAAAAATAACTTTTTACCTAACCTTGAAGCTTCCTTCTTTGATCACGAGAGAGGTCACGAGGCAACCATCCGCTATCCAAAAGGTTGGCTACATCAGCATATCAAGGCGGCCTTTCAGTGATCGCAGCTGATAAGTATAAATTATATATATATATTTTGGTATATATAGTATTAAACAAATAAATATTTTACTTTTATTTGTATAATTTTCTTTTAATATTGGTACAAATATATATTAAGTATTGCAGGTAAAGAAAAAGAAAACAAAAATAGAAAGAAGAGCAAAGAAAGTATAAGCAAAGACAGAGGGCCAAAGATGATATCCTCCATCCAGGGTTATCATCCATGGGAAGAGAAAGCTGGAGGAAATTGAGTTTAAGAATAGAGGATGGCATCCCAGACCAAGAATCGCATTCTCAATCCGAGGATGGTATCCTTGAAGTTTATGGTTTTCTTTTCCTATAAAAAGAGGCATGACTTTTAGTAGGAAGGGGGCAGCGAGAGAGAAAGAAGTTATTTTAGTCTACAACTTTGGCATATCTTTAAGTTTTAAAAATATATTTTTTTTTCAGAAATAGTAAGAATTTTAACCTTTAACTTTTCCTATTTTTCTCCATGGAGTAATTTTCTTTCAGTTGGGATAAGTGGGGAAGCTTGATATATTATTATAATGAAAATTTCGATCTTTTTATTATTCTTGAGTGAGAGTACTTATTTGTTAATTTTTATTTCAAGAGTAATGAATATATATTAGTCAACTTTATCATATCTACATATTAAATGTTATAATATTCCTTGTATTAATCTTTGCTATCGAAAGAAGCAAGAATTAAACAGGGATAGTTATAGCTAGATATGTTCATGTGATAATTTGAAGTAATTATATTTAATTACTTAAAATTCTTTATCTTGATTTCTTGAGTTTTCATTCGAAAGATGAAAATCAATTAGCCAAGTTAGAGAATTTAACTAAAGCTAATCGAAAGAGGCTTTATGTTTATATGATGTACTCATTTATGAAAAGTTGTTTTCTATGTCAATACTCTGAGTCTTTTGTTTTACTATGCTAATCGAAAGAGGCAAGATTAAATGAAAGACATGTGGTAGAAATATTATTTGTTAATCGAAAGAGGCAATTAATGTGTGGTATAGAAAATAAAACTTTCTAAAACTCCATTATAATCTTATATAAAGTGGATGCACAAAATCTCAACTCCTTTAACTTACAAAATCAAAAACAATTGTTCTTGTTTTCAAGTAGATTATAAATTTAACTCTTTTCACCGAATAGACTCTCTTAAATAGTAGGATGGATAATATGAATTTGTAGCATGGATTCTCCAATCTATGTGGACGATATCATAAACTATACTATAATTTGACAAGTACGAGCGATAAAATCATATACATATTGTGTTCGTCAAATTTTTGGCGCCGTTGCCAGGATTGGCAATTGTCTACTTCAGATTAATTATCCTCTTACTAATTTGAGAAACAATTTTTTTTCTTGTCTCTCTTTCAGGAATTGCAGCTAGTGTATGACCCGTTCCTCTTCAAAGGAGTTGGTTGAATACGATCCTGAAATTGAAAGATCTTTGCGGATAAGCAAAAAGGGACAGAAAACAACCTCTCTTTCGTCATCACATAGAAACATGGAATATGAGGAAGATCCACCACAACCACCAGTTGTACCAATAATTCCACCTGTCCCTGAGGACCAATTTGATGAAGTGGCCCCCAGTCCAACAAACATGATTCTAAGGGATTATGCCAGAACAGATTAGTTTGACTGTGAATCAAGTGTTAGAAGGCCATTAGTGGCTGCTAATAACTTTGAAATCCGAACTGACTTAATTCAAGCCATACAACAAAATCGTATATTCAATGGAGAAGCCAGTGAGGATCCTTATACTCATTTGATAGATTTTCTTGAATTGGTTGAAATAACAAAATACAATGGTGTCTCACTAGATGCAATTAAGCTACGCTTGTTTCCCTTCTCTTTAAAAGGAGAAACAAAATTATGGCTACGTAGTTTACCTAGAGGATCTATTACAACATGGGACCAAATGACTCAAAAATTTCTTAGTAAATATTTTTCCCTAGCCAAAGCCACTAAAATGAGGCAGGACATAACTAATTTTGTGCAAACTGACACAGAGTTAGTCTACCAAGCATGGGAGAGACTGAAAGCTATGTTGAAAAAATGCCCACATCATGATATCCCTGAGCACATGCAATTATATATTTTTTTATTATGGCTTAAAGCCATCAACAAGAAATATTATAGATGCTGCAGCTGGAGGTGCCATAATGGGAAAGACCACTGCAGAAGCTTTACATTTACTAAATGAGATTTCTGAAAATGCGGTTTAATGGCCATTTGACAGAATTATTCTTAAGAAAGCTGCATCCATAAACCAATATGATGTCCTGACAACCTTGTCAAAACAAATTACTTCTTTGACTCAAAAGTTTGATACTTTTCAGGTAAATTCTTAGCAAAATATTGTGTCTGAAAATTGTGTTATCTGTGCAGAAAATTATCAGAACCATGAATGCCAAGCGAGCAATCAAGTTGAAGAACAAGTGAACATGATTGGATATAGAGGCTACTAATATGGTAATTCTCTGGCCCAAAAGCACCCTTGTTTCCAATGGAGTAATCCCAATGGAGCAGAAAATGCTCAGCATTTTCAGAAACCACCAACACAAGCACCTCCTGGATTTCAAGGACAAAATAGGATGCAACAAAATTTAGGCCATATCAACCTAGACCACAACAACATGCACCAACCTTGGAAGGCTTGATGTACAAGTACATCAAAACAACTGATGAGAAGATGGAAAGTCAACATGCTGCTTTCAAAAACTTGGAAATTCAAATAAGTCAATTGGCCACTTTAATTCAGGAAAGATCTAGGGACCATTGCCCAGCAATACGGAGAAAAATCTAAAAGAACATGTCAAAATAATTGCCTTACGATCAGGTAAAAATCTTGATGAACCATACCCCGACAAAGAAGGAAAGTTAAAGGAAGATAAAGCTCAGAATCAAACTGTTGATAATGGCAAAAAAAAAAAAAAAGATGAATCCGAGACAAAGAAAATGAGTGCTCAAGAATGTAACGAAAATACCAGTGATGAGCCAATTCCTTTTCCATAGAAATTTAGAAGAGAAAAAGTTGATCAGCAATTTTCTAAATTTTTAAAAATTTTGAAACAATTGTATATCAATATTCCTTTCACAGATGCTCTGACCCAAATGCCATCATATGCCAAGTTTTTAAAAGAAATTCTTTCCAGCAAAAGGAAACTTGAGGGAACTTCTGTGGTTAAGCTAATAGAAAAATACAGTGCGATAGGAGGAACTCATTTTGAAAAGGTTTTGTGTGATTCTGGGGCGTCAATCAATTTGATGCCTTTTTCAATTTTTCAAAAGTTGGAACTTGGGGATATAAAAAATATAATTATTTCTTTGTAGTTAGCTAATCAAAGTACAAAAAGGGCAAAAGGAATCATTGAAAACGTTCTTGTTAAAGTTGATAAGTTTGTATTCCCAGTGGACTTTATAGTCGTGAAAATGGAAAAAAATACTGATGTACCTCTTATTTTGGGTAGATCTTTTCTAGCTACAGGAAGAGCCATAATAGATGTACATCAAGGATAATTGATATTGAGAATGGATGAGGAGAAAGTAATTTCTGATATGCAAAAGATGATGAAGTATCCTGATGATGACTCATCATCTTCTTGTTTTACCATTGACCTGCTTAATGATCTTGCAGATGAATACAAAGATGATCATTTATTTTCAAATTTATTGAAAAGATATTTAGCAAAATCTGGCACGACTAATGATGAGGAGCCATAATTAGAAAAGAAGCTGAAACCTTAGAAAAAGAAGAACAGGGAGAAGATACACCATCAGAAACACTTCAATCAAAAACTGAACTTAAAGCACTACCCTCTAATTTGAAATATGTTTATCTTGAGAAAGAATCTTTTCCAGTAATTATTTCATCTTTGTTGACTAATGAACATGAATTGCAGTTGATCAAGGTACTGAAGGAACATAAAAAAGCTTTGGGTTGGACAATTTCAGATATCAAAGGAATCAACCCAACCATATGCACACACATGATACTGATGGAAGAAAGCTACAAGCCGATTGTTCAACCACAAATAAGGCTAAATCCAGCAATGCAAGAAGTTGTGAAAAGAGAAGTGGTAAAACTCTTGGCAGCTGGAATTATTTACCCAATCTCAGACAGTCTATGGGTGAGTCCAGTACAGGTAGTACCAAAAAAGGGAAGTATGACTGTTGTAAAAATAAAAATAATGAGCTCATACATACCCAGACAATCACAGGATGAAGAGTATGTATTGATTACAGACGATTAAATGATGCTACCAGAAAAGATCACTTTCCTTTACCCTTCATTGATCAAATTTTAGAAAGGGTAGCGGGTCATGATTTTTACTGTTTTCTTGATGGTTACTCTAGCTATAACCAAATTTCAATAGTCCCTAAAGATCAAGATAAAATAACATTCACTTGTACTCATGGTACATATGCTTACAGAAGAATGCCTTTTGGGCTATGCAACGTGCCGACCACTTTTCAACGTTGCATTTCCGCCATCTTTTCAGATAGGACAGAAAAAATTTTAGAAATTTTTATGGATGATTTTACTCAATTTGGAAAAACTTTTGAAAATTGTTTATATAATTTGACTCTTGTACTTGAAAGATGTGAAGAGGCAAATTTGATTTTGAATTGAAAAAAATGTCATTTTATGGTTAAAGAAGGAATTGTTTTAGGGCACAAAATCACTTCTGAAGGAATAGAAGTAGATAAAGCAAAAATTAATTTAATTGTAGGATTGCCCCCTCCCAAAACTGTGAAAGGCATCAGAAGTTTTTTGGGACATGCTGGTTTTTACAGGAGATTCATTAAAGATTTCTCAAATATTTCAAAACCTCTCACAAATTTTTTGATGAAAGATGTGCAGTTTGAATTTTCTGAAAATTGCAAGAAAGCTTTTGAATCTTTAAAGGAAAAATTGACCAAAGCATCAGTTATTATTTCTCCAGATTGGAATTCACCATTTGAAGTTATGTGTGATGCAAGTGACACTGTTGTTGGAGCTATTTTAGGACAACGAAAGGACAAGATCTTTCGTCTAATTTACTACGCCAGTAGAACTTTGAATTAGGCTCAATTAAACTATGCTACAACAGAAAAAGAACTACTGGCGATAGTATTTGACTTTGATAAATTTCGTTCTTATTTAATTGGAAAAAAAGTCATTGTTTTTACTAATCATGCAGTATTAAAATATCTTTTGGCAAACAAGGATGCAAGGCCTAGACTGCTAAGATCGATACTTTTGTTGCAAGAATTTAATTTTGAAATAAAAGATAAGAGAATTATAACGACCCGGCCAGTCAATTTGAGTATCTCAACCCTGTTTCTCTATTTACTGCTCCATTTATGCTCTACAATTATTATATGACTTGTCGGGGTAATTGGTTTGGGTCCGGTGAGGTTTTGAAATGAATTGAGACACTTAGTCTCCAAGATGAAAACTTAAGCTAAAAAGGTTGATCGGATGTTGCCTTATGTATAAACGACCCCGAAATAGAGTTTTGATGATTCCAATAGCTCCGTATGGTAATTTTGGATTTCGGAGCGTGCCTAGAAAATTATTTGAAAGTCTGTAGTTGAATTAGGCTTGAAATGGCTAAAATAGAAATTTAAGTTTGAAATTTGACCGATGAGTTGACTTTTTGATATCGGGGTCGGATTCTAATTCCGAAAGTTGAAGTAGCTCCGTAATGTCGAATATGACTTGTGTGCAAAATTTGAGGACAATCGGACATGAATTGATAGATTTCGGCATTGGTTGTAGAAGTTTAAAGTTTGAAGTTCATTAAGTTGGAATTGGGGTATGATTTATGTTTTTAGCGTTGTTTGATATGATTTGAGGTTTTGACTAAGTTCGTATGATATTTTAGGACTTGTTGGTATGTTTGGTTGAGGTCCGGAGGGTCTCGGGTGAGTTTCAGATGGTTAACGGATCAAATTCGGACTTAGAAGAAATCTGGAAATTTCTGCCTTATGGTGCAATCGCACTTGCGGAATTTGGCTCGCTGGTGCGAGCTCGCAGAAGCGGAATGGGCATCGCAGGTGCGTAAGGTCCACAGAAGTGGACGGAAACTCGCAAAAACGAGTCCGCAGAAATGACTCCAAGGTCACAGAAGCGGAGGCAAGGGGAGCTGGGCAAGATCGCAGAAGCGGATAGCTTCTTCGTAGAAGCGAGTTCGCAAAAGCAAAGCAGGCGCAGAAGCTGAAGCATGACCGCAAAAGTGGGACCACAAATGCGGTTAGTTTTCTACAGAATCGGAACCCCTAGACAGATTACAAAATAGAGGGGTTCCGACATTTTTGTCATTTGGGACATTTCAAGCACGGTTTTGGGCGATTTTTCTGAGGGAATTCACGGAAAAACTTGAAGTAAGTCACTTGTGATCATTGTTAGTTAATAATATTGGATTATTATTGAGTATTTCGACTAGATTACATGTTTTTGAGGTAAAATTAGAGGATTTAAGCCTAGGGATTTCAAAATAAGAATTTAAGATTTGAAGGTCGAATTGATGTTGGAATTTGGTAAAATTTATATGGTGGGACTCATGGTTGAATGAAAATTCATATTTTGTAACTTTTGTTGGGTTATGAGACGTGGGCTCCACGGGTAATTTTTGGGTACAATTTCGGATTTTGTTGGAAAATTAGTATTTTCACATGGAATTAATTTCAGTAATTTGTATTGACTGAATTGAATTAATTGTGAATATATACGAGGCTTTTGGAGGCCAATTCGTGAGGCAAAGGCATAGCGGAGTAAAGAATTGCACGGTTTGAGGTAAGTAACAGTTTTAAATTTTGTTCTGAGTGTATGAAATCCCGGATTATGTGTTATGTAATCGATTTTGAGGTGACGCACATGTTAGGTGACGGGAGTGTGGGCGTGCACCGTAAAAATTTTGACTTGGTCCAATTCCATGGAACTGTGTAGATAAATAATCTATTGTTATCTGTACATTCTCCACGTAGTAGAGAAATTGAACCACAAATCATGTTTAGATTATGTGTTGGCACTGTAGGACCCACAAAGGTCGTGTACATGTTGAATTATCTGCTAAATTATTGTTTTGTACTCAGTCACAGTTTACTTGTTTATTTTACCTCAGTCTCTATTGTTCCTTGTTGATACATTATATCATTTCTGTTGGGTTGATTTTCATGATTTCTGAGAGCCCGAGACACTGGAGAGATTTATGACTGAGTGGGGTCGAGGGACTGATTGTGAGATATTGATACTATAGACTATGAGTTGTTTGTGCAGCACGTGAGTTGTCCGTGCGGATCCGGATATTATACTATAGCACGTGAGTTGTCCGTGCAGCACGTGAGTTGTTCGTGCAGATCCAGATACTGATACTATAGCACGTGAGTTGTCCGTGCAGATTATAGCACTTGGGCTGAAGGAGCCCCTCCGGAGACTGTACACACCCCAAGTGAGTGTAGGTACCTACTGAGTGCCGAGTGCTGAGCGAGTGGAAGGACTGAGTGACTGTTGCACTGAGAGGATGCATTGATTTCATTGTTGTTGTACTACAGTTGTCATATGTCCCTGTTTTGGAAATTTTCTGAGAGATATTATCTTCTGTTTCAGTCGAACTTGATATGAAATTACTGTTTGGGCCATAATTGTTGAACTTGTAAGCATGCCTACTTTCTTATGTTTAAAATTACTGTAATTGGACTTAGTTGAGAAGCTCATCACTACTTTCAGTTCTTTATTTAGTATTGTTACTTGTTGAGTTGGTTATACTCATACTACACCATGCACCTCGTGTGCAGATCCAGGTGCTTCCGGATACAGCGACTGTTAGATCTCAGAGTGTTATCAGTTGGAGACTATCAAGGTAGCTGCTTGGCGCCCGCTGACCTTGACTCTCTTTCTTTCAGTTTTGTACTATTCTATATTTTTAGACAGTGTGTTATCAGTCAGACTTTGTTATCATTTAGATGCTCATGTACTCAGTGACATCGGGTTTTGGGAATGTATTTTATGCTAGTAGTTTGTGAGATTTTCTATGGAATTCAAATATTATGTTTTCAAACTTAAACGAAATTATAGTTTATTGAGGTTGTCGGCTTGCCTAGTATTGAGGTAGGCGCCATCATGACAGGTTAGAATTTTGGGTCGTGACAAGTTGAGGCTGGGGCTGGGGTAGAGGTCGAGGTGTAGCTCATACAGTAGTTGAAGCAGCACATGTAGCACCACAAGTTGCTCCAGCTCAGGCACAAACTGTGCCTATTGTGATTTCAGGCCTTCAGGAGGCTCTAGCATAGATATTGACTGTTTGCACTGGCCTTGCTCAAGTAATTTCGGCTCAGGCCGCACCAGCCACTTCTCAGGTCGGGGCAGGTACTTATACCCCTGTTGCCCGTACTCCAGAGCAGGTAGTGCAGGGACTTTAGATACCGGGACACTACCAGCCCAGCCGGTTGTAGCTGCTCAGGCATTGGTAGTCCCCGTGACGGCAGATGATAAGCACAAGAGACTAGAGAGATTTGGGAGGCTTCGACCTCCATCATTTAGCGGTGCCGAGTCAGATGATGCTCAGGGTTTTCTGGATAAGTGCTAGCGGATGCTTCAGACAACAGGTATTCTGGAGACCAGTGGGGTCTCATTCACTACTTTTCAGTTTTCTTGGGATCCCTTCAGATGGTGGGAGGCTTATGAGAGGCACATGCCGGTCGGTGCAGTGCCACTTACATAGAAAGAGTTCTCTGTTCTCCTTTTGGAGAAGTTCGTGCCGCAGTATCGCATGGAGGAGTTGCACAGACAGTTTGAGCAGCTTCGGCAGGATGGCATGTTTGTGACCCAGTACGAGATGAGGTTTTCTAAGTTGGCTCGTTATGCAGTTTGGTTGGTTCCCACTGATAGGGAGGGGATTAGGAGGTTCATTGATGGCCTCACGTATCAGCTGCGATTGCTTATGACTAGGGAGAGGGTATCTGGTGACACTTTTGACGAGATGGTTGACATTGCTCGGTAGATAGAGGTGGTCCGTATCCAGGAGCGTGGTGAGAGGGAGGCCAAGAGGACTCGAGGTTCGGGCGGTTTTAGTGGGGTACCTTCTGGGTGAAGTCCTACCACAGCAGGGGTCGCCCTAATAGGCCTGCTCAGACGATTCGTCCAGCTCATCGTGGTGCATCAGCTAGCCACGGTCCTTACAGTGCTCACTCAGGACAGTCTTCATTCAGTGCACTACCAGCGTAGAGTTCTCACCATGCCTCGTCCGCTCAGGCTTCTACAGGTAATTCCTCGAGTTATCAGGAGCAGCAGTTTCATTAGAGGAAGGGTTGTTTCGAATGCGAAAAATTTGGTCATATCAAGAGAGATTGTCCTAGGTTGTTGAGTGGGGCCCCACACCAAAGTTCTCGGCCAAAGGCACAAGTACCTGCAGTTACACCACCCACCCAGCTAGCTCGTGGTGGGGCTCAACCAGTTAGGCATCGCCCAAGAGGGGGAGGCCGATCAGGTGGCGGCCAGGCCCGATTATATTCTTTTCCTGCCAGGCCAGACGTCATTGCTTTAGATGAAGTGATCACAGTTATTGTCTCAGTGTGCCACAGGGAAGCTTCTATATTATTTGATCCCGGTTCCACTTATTTGTATGTATCATCGTACTTTACTCATTATCTGGATATGTCCCGTGAGTCCTTAGTTTTACCTGTTCGTGTATTTACGTCGGTGGGCGATACTATTACTGTGGACCGTGTGTATCGGTCATGTGTGGTAACTATTGGGGGACTAGAAACTAGAGCTAATCTTTTATTGCTCAGTGTGGTTGATTTCGATGTAATCTTGGGTATGGATTGGTTGTCTCAATGTCATGCTATTCTGGACTGTCATGCAAAAACCGTGATGCTTGTGATGCTGGGGTTGCCGAAGGTCAAATGGAGAGGTTCTCTAGATTATGTTCCCAGTATGGTATTTTCTTATTTGAAGGCCCAACGTATGGTTGGGAAGGGGTGTTTGTCATATTTAGCCTTTGTGAGAGATGTTGATACAGCTACTCCTACTATTGATTCAGTATCGGTAGTGCGAGACTTTTCAGATGTATTTCATGCAGACTTGCCGGGTATGCCACCCGACAGGGATATTGATTTCGGTATTGATTTGGTGTCGGGCACTCAACCCATTTCTATTCCTCCATATCGTATGGCACCAGTTGAGTTGAAACTTCAGGAACTTCTTGATAAGGGATTTATTAGGCCTAGTGTGTCGCCTTGGGGTGCACCGGTTCTGTTTGTGAAAAAGAAAGATTGTACTATGCAGATGTGCATCAACTACAGGCAGTTGAATAAAGTTACAATCAAGAACAAATATCCTATGCCGCATATTGATGATTTTTTTTACCAGGTTCAGGGGGCGAGGGTATTCTCCAAAATTGATTTGAGATCCGGGTATCACCAGTTGAAAATTCAAAATTCGGATATTCTAAAGACGACATTTAGGACTCGTTATGGTCACTATGAATTTCCCGTGATGTCTTTTGGGCTGACCAACGCCCCAGCAACATTTATGCACTTGATGAATAGTGTATTACAGCCATATCTTGATTTATTTGTCGTAGTATTTATTGATGATATCCTGGTGTACTCACGTAGCTAAGAGGAGCATGCACAACACTTGGGTATTGTATTATAGAGGCTGGGAGAGGAGAGACTGTATGCCAAATTCTCTAAGTGTGAGTTCTGGCCTAGTTCTAGCCAAATTCTATTGTATTACACAACACTTGGCTTAGTTCGGTGGCATTTTTAGGACACATAGTGTCCAGTGAAGAAATTAAGGTAGATCCGAACAAGATAGAGACAGTTCAATGTTGGCCCAAGCTATCTTCAGCTACTGAGATTTAGAGTTTTCTCGGTTTGGCCGGTTATTATCATCACTTCGTGGAGGGTTTCTCGTCTATTGCATCGCCTTTGACCAAATTGACCCAGAAATGTGCTCCATTCAGGTGGTTGGATGAGTGTGAAGAGAGCTTTTAGAACCTCAAGACTACCTTGACCACAACTCTAGTTCTAATTTTGCCTTCAACTTCAAGCTCTTATACAGTGTATTGTGATGCCTCTCGAATTGGTATTGGGTGTGTCTTAATACAGGAGGGTAGAGTGATTGCTTATGCTTCACGTCAGTTGAAGTCACATGAAAAGAACTACCATGTTCATGATTTAGAATTGGCAGCCATTGTTAATGCATTGAATATTTGGAGACACTATCTCTATGGTGTGTCTTGTGAGGTATTTACAGATCATCGGAGCCTTCAACACTTATTCAAACAAAAGGATCTAAATTTGAGGCAGCGGAGAGGGTTGGAGCAGCTAAAGGACTATGATATCACTATTCTGTATCATCCTGGGAAGGCCAATGTGGTGGCCGATGCGTTGAGTAGAAAGGCAGTGAGTATGGTTAGCCTTGCATTCATTCCTACTAGTGAAAGGCCTCTTGCAGTTAATATTCATACCTTAGCCAATCAGTTCGTGAGATTAGATGTTTCGGAGCTCAGTCGGGTTCTAACTTGTGTGGTTTCTCAGTTTTTCTTATATGATCGTATCAGAGAGCGCCAGTATGATGATCCCCATTTGCTTGTCCTAAAGGACACAGTTCAGCACAGTGATGCCAAAGATGTTACTATTGGAGATTATGGGATGTTGAGGATGCAGGGTCGTATTTGTATGCCAAATATAGATGGGATGCGTGAATTGATTCTTGAAGAAGCCCACAGTTTGCGTTATGCCATTCATCCGGGTATCGCGAAGATGTATCAGGACTTGAGGCAGCATTATTGGTGGAGGAGAATGAAGAAGGACATAGTAGAGTATGTAGCTCGGTGTTTAAATTGTCAACAGGTAAAGTATGAGCATCAGAGACCGGGTGGATTGCTTCAGAGGTTAGAAATTCCATAGTGGAAGTGGGAGCGTATTACCATGGACTTCGTAGTTGGACTCTAATGGTAGGCTATAATTACATATTTTAGTCGCTTATTATACTCTAATTTGCTACACTTTAATTGAGTTTGAGCTTTAATCGCTAGTGTTTTGCACTAATTACGTATTTTATGCCTTGTAGAAGTGATTTTGAACTATGTAGATGTTATGGAACGAATTTGATCTATTTGGAGCTTTGAAGTCTGAGTAAAATCCCAAGGTATTAAGTCGGGATCGTGTTCGGGGGTCGAGGATCAATTCTGGACATCAAAATTCAAGGAAGAAGCAACTGTTGAAGAAATGCACTAGTGCGAGGCACTGTGCGACTCATTAGTGCAAAGTTTTGTCAGAAATCTCCAAAGTTCAGAGACTAGTTTTTTGTGGTCTAACAGGAAAAAGCACTAGTGCGACACACGGGGCAACGCACAGTGCGATGCATGAAAAGCAATAAGTTTGCTAGTTTTCCTATTTTGGCTAGAAAAGGTGTTTTCGTCTAGGCTCGACCCTGCTTAGTATAAATACATGTAAAAACGTTTTTTAGAGTACTTTTGAAATACTTTAGACCTAGGGAGAGCACGGAGCCACCGTGGAGGCCGAAATTCATTAGATTCTATCTTTCTTCCATCAAACTTAGTAATCTTTACTTTTTCTTGATGAATTATTATTTTGCTACCGTGTCTATGTGGAGCTAAACCTCACGTTCTAGGGTTGTGGTTGTCATGAATATTGAAGTTTATTAATTATATTATCGTTAATTCGAGTTATCATTTTTGGTTGTTTCTCTAATTCTGTGCATAATTGCTTAATTGTTTGGCCAGTAGTTGAGTTCTATTTACTATCTATGCTATGCTTGGGAAAGCCGTGTTTATATTAGAGTAGAATTAGAGAGAGTTTGTTTCTAAACCCGTGGCTCAGGGAAAGATTTTGCGGTTAGGATAGGAATATACCTAACAGTCTTGCTTAGTTGAATACCGTATTATATTCGTTCATAATAGATTCAAGACCATATGAATATAGGGTTGATATATTATGGATAGACGGATAGTATTGTGGGAACATGATATTTATATAAATGATCTGGTCAACTAGCAATCATAGATAATTTGGATTAACAGGTGTAATTACAAACTCAATAGGATAGATAAACCAACCACAACCCTGGAATCTATATCTCCCTGGGTTACGTGTTTAAATTTCGCAATAGTAGTTGTAAAATAAAAATCAAACTCTTAATTATCTTGGACAATTAACTAATTTTAGCTTGCTTAGTTAATGGTTAATCTAAGTCTTTGTGGGTTCGACATCCGACTTTCGAGTCACTTTATTACTTGACGACCACGTATACTTGCGTGTACTTGGGGAACCAACAAGTTTTTGGCGCCGTTGCCGGGAACTTAGTTATTGATTATTTATCTAAGTTAAGCTTTTAATTGATTTCTGTTCAAATTTTAAATTTTCCTATTTAGTTATTTTTCTAGATTAGACTTTTACTGTTATCTTTATAGATTTTGTTTATTTGTTTTCTTATTGTAAATATTTTTATTTTTATAACAATTTGTTTTTTATCTTAGTGTGTTCATAGTTCTCTCAACATGACATCTGGGGATGAAATATCTGGAGATAAGGTTACTGATGAAGATGTTTGATTGACAGAAGACTTTTATGGCCCGTCTTTTTGGGCTTGTCATGACCTGAACTCTGGGAGGTCTGAATTTGAATATGGGAGTAAGGGTTGGTATTGGGATGGATATTCACGATTAAGAGAATATACGGAATGACGTTATCTTCTAACAAAGTTGGTGAATGAATGGTCGAAGGAGAGAGTTGATCTTGCACAAGAAATTGACAAGTTTGGCTTGGCTTTGCACAACTTAGATACAGATTTGAGTGCAAAGGTTGGTGCGTTCAACGCCCAACAATTTAATGATGAGTTGTGTGAAACTGAAAAAAATCTTCTAGACCAAATTGAGGAGCTAAAACGAGAATACCAATCATTAGACCATATTTTTCTTGATGATGCCAATATTGAGAAGAGTGCTCTAGAGTCATGTGAGAGAGTAGATAACATTACTTTTAGGAAATCTAGTGTGTGTACATATGAGGATGTAAATAGTAATACAATTCTAGAGTTAGGGCACATGGGTCCTCATTCCATACATTTTTCAACATTGTGTTTGGATGATAACATGGAAATCGATTCATCTGAGCCTTTGGAGGAGCCAATGGACGAGGAACGGGGTGCTTACATTCTTGAATTCGTCGTGCCAGAGAGACAAAATTACATACCTCATCCGAAGGCTGAGAAGTGTAGAATGCGAAATTGGTTACTTAGCCCAATTATATTTGTCCCACCACCCCGGGAGCATAACACAAAGCTTGAAGCCAAATTAGGGGCTCAATTCATAAGTTCGAGGTGAAGGCAAAAAGTGATTATGTGTCGTGCCGTAACGTTAAATCAGGCGCTTGTTGGAAGGCAACCCAGCGTTACTACTTTCTTTTATTTTTATTTTTATCTTATTACTGTTGTAGTGTATGTTTTTGTTTTGTAGGATTATAAGCATAGGAAACAAAGCTATTGGAAGAGTGCAAAAGCAATCTAGATGGTGAGAACTAAGTGTGGGGTGCCCATACAAAGGACCATGCCTGGGGGAAGTCTGATTATCCCGTGAGTCGCTATTGCTTCGGCCTTTGCCCTTTCAGGGAGTTGCTTGTCCACCTTTATTATTATTTTGCTTTATTTGTGCATTGGGGACACTGCACACCTTTAAGTGTGGGGTGGGAGAATTTCTCTATTAGTAGTAGTGTGTTAGAAAAATGTTAACTTCTTATTTTTGTTTTCGTAGTTGTGTAGTATTTTAGTAGCTCCTAAGAAAAATAAAAAAAAGGGTAGAAAAATTGGACTTTTTCCGACGATGGATCTTCTAGACAATTTTCTTGAGGGATTTAAGATTAAAGAAAAAGGACAAAAATTTTAGGTAGTGTAGTAATTCCCCCTTGGTTTTTCTTTATGCCGCGGTTCTTTTCCAAGGGTCTTGTTTGAACCGGGTGTAGTTAGTTTTATTTTTGTTAGGAGTAGGAGCCATCTTGCTATGAATTGAATTGAAGCAATATCTCTTGACTTTGTTATACCTTGAGAACAGTGAGTACTTTGGTTATGACGCTTAGGCTCAGTTTTTGACTCTTGTATAAGTATCTTAAATAGTATGACCTTAACTTTGCTTAACTGCTTTGACTAGAGTGTCTTGGTGAGTCCAATCCAGAGTGAGTTATGTGCCATGTGTGTGTGAGGTTTGTGTGTTATTCAATGCATTGCATTTGATGTCTGGAACTTGCCCCGTGCATTTGCAAAGCGAAATATTAGTTTTGTTCAGTCTTGTAACGACCCGACTTGTCATTTTAAGAAGTTACGCCTTGTTCAGCGACTAAAGGTATCGAGTAGATTCGTAATATGTATTATTACCCGCAGGTGTGGTCGAGTTCGGTTTTCGGAAGATTTGGAATTAAATTTAAAGGACAATTCTTATTTAGAAGCTTAAATGGAAAGAGTTGACCGAAAAGTTGACTTTTGAGCAAACGACCCCCAGAATGGAATTTCGATGATGGCAATAGCTTCGTATGATGATTTCGGACTTAGGCGTATGTTCGAATTTTGATTTGGAAGTCCGTAGGACAATTCGACGCATTTTGGCGAAAGTTGGATAAATATAAGATTTTTGGAAAGTTTGTCCAAAGGTTAAATTTTTGATAACGAGGTCAGATTTTGATTCTGGAAATTGGAATAGATCCATTACGACATTTATGACTTGTGTGTAAAATTTGAAGTTATTCCAGATTGATTTGATACGTTTCGGCGCAAAATATATAAGTTGGAAGATTTGAAAACTCATAATTCGATTCAACGCTTGATTCATAATTTCAGGATTATTTGACGTGGTTCGAAGCCTCGACTAAGTTCGTATTGTATTTTGGTATGTGTTGGTAGATTTGGTTAAGGTCCCGAGGGTCTCAGGTGCATTTCGGATGGGCTACGGGTCATTTTCTCTTGTTTTGGATGGCTATTCTGATATCTGGTGTTCCCTTCTGTGCAATCGAGTAGGTGAAGGCGTGATCGTGAAGGATGTTTGGGGGACTGGCCATTTTCCTTCTTTGCGTTCGCATAGTCCTGTCCGCGATCGCAGAAGTGTGCCTTTTTCTTCTCCGCGTTCGCACCTCACTGCCCGCATTCGCATAGCCCAACTGTAACAGATGATGATTTCCTCTTCTCCTCTGCGATCGCATGCTATCTCACGCGATCGCATAGTGTATTATTGACATACCATATTTTTCTTCATTGTGTTCGCAGAGTAAGGTTAGCGATCGCGAACCTTTGGATTTTTCTTCATCGTGTTCGCACTCCCTCATTTCGCGTTCGCGTAGAGCCCTTTTGTGGGCAGTGTCATTTCTTCTACGTGATCGCATGCATCATTCCGCGATCGCGTAGTATATTTTGAGGCAGTAGCCATTTTCTTCTTCGAGATCGCATTAGTTCTTCCGCAATCGCGATGTACAAACACCTGGGCAGAACATAAAAGTACTCTATTTCGAGGGTTAGCCATTTTTATCATTTTTGGAGTTGTAAAGCTCGGTTTTGAGCGATTCTTCGTGGGTATTTCAAGCAAATCATCTAGGTAAGTGTTGTATACCCGAACGTGATTATATTTCATAAATCCATGGTTATATTCATCGTTTAATTCTGATTTAAATGGAAGAAATCAAGATTTTTTTTAAAATCTTCCAAAAACAAAAATTCAAGATTTGGAGGACGATTTGTTATTAGAATTTGATAAAATTGTTATGGTTGAACTCGTATCGGAATGGGTATTCGGATTTCGTGAAAATTATGTCGGGTTCCGAGAGGTGGGCCCGCGTTGACCTTTTAGAATAAATTTTTATGTCGGCGTATTATTATCCGGAATAGTTTTCGATGAATTTGAATAAAGTTGTACAATTAATTTGGATAGATTTGAGCTGTCCGGAGGTTAATTCAAGCAAGAAGGCGATTTTGAAATATCGGCATAACTTCAAAAAGGTAAGTATCTTGCCTAACCTTGAGTGGGGGAATTACCCGTTAGGCATTGAGTCTTATGTGAAAATTGTGTGATTGAAAGTCGTGTACGCGAGGTGACGAGTACGTACTCGGGCTTATATGTCCAAATTTTATTGGTTTAAAGTTTTAGACATTTTTATTTATTAAATTGGATAATTGTTGCTATTTAGTAAATCCTTGAATTATCACGCCTCATTCATTATTTGCCGAGTTTGTATTTTATATAATAATTTGGTGTTATTGTCACTTGGATTTTATGTGAATTTCGTGTGTTTGTTGATTTGATATTTTTCTTGGAATTAAATTCATGATGGAATCCTTATTTGCAAATATTTATTAAATAAGTTTAAATTGAGGAGTTAATATAATTATCAAGAATTTGGATTAATGAAGGTGTTGCCCTATACAGAGTAAATTTCACCTCTGTTGATTGTTTTGAGGTTTTATATACGTTGTGTGGAGCCTTGAGCTATTTGTTGAGAAATTTATTGATTCTGCTACATATTTGGAATTTGGTTGTGGTCAGTGGCAAATTGTGATATGAGTAATTGTATTGTGTTGTGGTTTAAACACTCTCCCTGATGTTATTTATGCTTCCTACCTTGCTTGTTAATGATATACATGTGCTTGGCAAGGAAAAGTGTAAAGCACGAAGGGTGATGCCATGCCATTTGAATTATATTATCATGTGAGGGAGAGTGTAAAGCACGAAGGGTGATACCGTGCCATTTGAGAATGTAAAGTACGAAGGGTGATACCGTGCCATTGAGAGTGTAAAGCACGAAGGGTGATGCCGTGCCATTTCATTTATATTATCAGGTGAGGATCAGAGTAAAAGCACGAAGGGTGATGTCGTGCCATAATTTTTATATTGTCATATATTCATGGCACGAAGGGTATTTCCCTGCAGGTGAGGACGTGAGACATACATTATATTGTGATATTGTTTTGTTGTGTATACATCCATGCCTTTATCTTGAGATGTTATTGTGCACCTATGTTTTCTATGTGACTTGTAGTCGTTGTTGCTTACTGTGTGCCTCCCTCTTTATTTCTTTTATTGTTATTGACTTTTCTCCCACCTAGTTGGTATTGTTATACGTATGCACGGTGAGAAAGAGATAAATGCACGAAAGGTGTTGTCGTGCCAAATGATTTGGTCTACATATATATATCTTATATATTGGGTGAGAATGAGACAAGTGCACAAAGGTATTGTCGTGCCATTTGATGTGATATGTTGAATATATTTCTCACACCGGGGAAGTTAAATGAGGTGTCACATGGTGACTTTTATTTGAAAGAATTATATTTAAAAGATCTTTACTTGAAAGAATTATATTCGAAAGATATTTATTTGAAAAAAATTATAATGGAAAGATATTTATTTGGAGGAAGCATATTCGAACTATATTTATTGTAAAGGATTATATTCTAGAGACTTTTATTGAAAAACTTATAGATAAAAGATATATATTTTGAAGAACTTGATTAATTGGTTGTACCTGTGTTTATTATTAGTTTGAGCAATATTTATGGTGTTCCGGTTGCCTTGCTATTTAAATCACTAATTGATTGGTGTTGCTATCACTGCCATTTATTTTGTATTATTTTTGTATGCTATATTGCACAGGTTATTTGACTAGTGAATGTCTTGACTGTACCTCGTCACTACTCCACAGAGGTTAATCTTGATACTTACTGGGTACCGACTGTGGTATACTCATACTATACTTTTGTACATTTTTGTGCAGAGCCAGGTATTGGAGATATTGGATTCGGACAGAGATTAGGGTATGATCGCAAGGATTCAAGGTAGGATTGCTTGGTCGTCGCAGTCTCTTGGAGTCTTTCCATTTTATTATACTGTTAATTATTATTCAAACAGTGTAGAGTATTCGATCCTTGAGATCATTTCTTGTATTTAGTTAGAGTTCGTGACTCAGTATTACCAGTCTTGGGAGGTTTTTGTAATTATTTTCGCTGTTGGTTTTTGGCACCTGTATTGAAAAAAATGGCTTGAATTCTGATTATAATTGGCTTACTTAGTCTTAGAGACTAAGTGTCATCACGACGCCTGTGGTGGGATTTTGGGTCGTGACAAGTCTTGGAAGTGATATAGGTGTTTTTTTGTTGAACCAGTTATATGTTTTACCCGCCTAATTGTTATATATCGTAGTTAACCCTTTGAGCCTGTAATCCTATTTCTTTGGCAACCATATTACAAGCCTTACCCATTTGTTTGAATTAACCATCTATTTGAACTTTTTCACCTCTCATAAGTACTTGAATTGTAATGAACTTTGTAAAAGTTAAAGTGTGGGGTGATTGGTTTGGCTTTTAAGTGGAACTAATGAAATAAGGAGAAAGGTGCATTATTTTGAAAAAGTAAGAGCCACTTGAATTGAAAAGGAAAAACAAATAGTTGTATTGCTGTGAAATATATTCCTTGATAGTGGTGACTCTTGATGTAATTGTGCTTAAAGTAGTATGGAGTTAATATACATTGATGTGAAGGTGGAGTTATGATTTGACATAAGTGTGGAGTTTTAAATGTTAAAGTGTATGTATTAAAGTGCTTAGGGAGGTGTAGTCACTCTTATATCCAAATGTATCCTACCAGACCCGCAACCTACATTACAACCAATTAAAGTCCAACTTGATCTTAGACTGAATGAGCTCGATTAGTAGATCAGTACATTATGGGCAAGCCTATGGTGCATCTTTTGTGGTATATGAATTTTATTTCTGAGAGTGAGTGAATTCTTTCTATCTTGAGTTCCTAATTGTTCTTAAATTTTATTGTGTATGGAATTACTCTCTTTTGTTGTGTGAGGGCACTTGATTCATGAAGGAAAGGTAATGTCATTGACCTTTATGTAAGAGTAAGTGAGTGAGTTGTGAATAATGCATGGTACTTGTGTGTCACGACCCAACTTAACCCTCCGTACGGTGTCATGATGGCACCTATTCTTTACGACTAGGTAAGCCTAATATTACGAAAAATATAAAGAAAACACAACATCTTAAAGATAAACAGCATATTATGAATAGCCAAGAGTAGTACCACTCGACATATACAAAATAATTTTTCCCAAGACCCGGAATATCACTAAGTCACAAGCTGCTATAATCTATGTAGCTTTATACAAAAGTCTGAAGATAATAAAGAAAGTCTATAGGCGAGGGAGTAGAAGGGGACTCCGAAGATCTGCGGACGCAAGCAGAAGTACCTTGAAGTCTCCTAGAATCAGCAGCACACACTAACCCCAAGGCTGATAGATCGTACCTGGATCTGCACATGAAAACATATGCAGGAAAGGGCATGAGTACACCACAATGGTACCCAGTAAGTGCCAAGCCCAACCTCGGTCGAGTAGTGACGAGGTCAGGTCAAGGCCCTACCGGAGTAAATATAATAAATTAAACAATAAAAGATATAAGCAAAATTTACAGTAACACAATTAAAGAAATTCTCGAAAATTTAACAGTTAAGGGAGCCCTCGGCTTAGAACAAAGTAACACAATGGGGAATCTCCCGGGATACCGTCCCGTAGTTCCGAATGAATATGCAGTACAAGGGGATCTCCCGGAATACATTCGTAGTCCCAAAGTAAATATGCAGTGCTGGGGGATCTCCCGGAATACGTCCGTAGTCCCAAAGTAAATATGCAGTGCTGGGGGATCCCCCGGAATACGTTTGTAGTCCCAAAGTAAATATGCAAGACAGGGGGATCTCCCGAAATACGTCCGTAGTCCCAAAGTAAATATGCAAGACAGGGGGATCTCCCAATTAAAATATGCAACGCAAGATGAAATGGCAAGTATGGCATCGAGTTATATAGTTTACACTGAACATAGAAAAGGAAAATAGAGATTTAACTAAGCATGGCACATAGAATATCAAATAGGCAGTTAAAACACGTAAGCATGCTTTTCTAGTCTAAACTAAATAATTAAGCATATTAGTGCAATTTAATAAGAGGAACAATTTATGATTAAAAAAGGATAAACGGGATTTTTGCAATAACAGCCCGTGTACGTACTCGTCACCTCACGTACACGGCGCTCACACACCAAATAATATCGAAATATCCTAAGGGGAAAGTCCCCAACACAAGGTTAGGCAAGCCACTTACCTCGAACCGCTCAAATCACATCGATAATACGTTCTTGCCACGAGTATCCGACTCCAAATGGCCCGAATCTATTCAAATAAATTGCATAATATAAATATAACTACAAGTAACTAATTTAGCTAATTAATTCGAAGCTAAAGCGTGAAATTAGGAAAAACGCCCAAAGGTTACCCCGGGCCTACGTCTCGAAATAGGGTAAAAATTACAATTTATAAACACCCATTCACTCATGGGTTCACTCGAACAAAAATCATCTAAAACCGACGTCAATTTCCCATTCAAATCTCAGATTTTCAATTGGGGAACCTTTTCCCCCATTTCCAAACTTTTACCCTCAAATTCCTTAATTAGACTAGGAACACAACAATAGATTATTATATTATGATCAAAATAGAGTTAGAATTCGTTACCCAATAGTTCTCCTTCAAAATCCCTCATGAAATCGTCTCCCACCGAGCTCCAAATCAAATTTTGTGTTATGAAATTGCAAACCCTCAAAATCCCCTTTTCTTCCCAGCGATTTCCGTATCTGTGCTCATGGGGCTGCATCTGCGGTCTCGCACCTTAGTCGAGCCTTCAAACCACGTCGAACAACACCAAAATCATGAATTAAGCATGGATTCAAGCCTAAGAATTTAAAATTTTCCAAATTCTACAAACGACGCCGAACGATATCAAATCTAGTCCGAATGACCTCAAATTTTACACACAGGTCACAAATGATATTACGAACCTACAGCCACTTTTGGAATTCCATTCTGAGCTCGATATCAAAATTTCCACTATTGGCCGAAATCACCGAAAAACTAACTTTCGCCAATTCAAGCCAAAATCTACTACAGACCTCCAAAACACATTCCAGGTGTGCTCCTAACCCCAAAATCACTCAACGGAGCTAACGGAGTCGACGGAATTCCATTCCGGATACGTCTTCACACAGTTCCGACTACGATCAAAACTCTAAGGCTTAAACTCACAACTAGGGACTAAGTGTCCCAAAACTCTCTGAATTCCATAACCAAACACTCCGGCAAATCCCAAAAACAGAAACAAATATGGGGAAAGCAGATATTAGGGGATCGGGGCTCAAATTCTCAAAACGACCGGCCGGGTCGTTACATTGTAAGTCAAATCTTGAGGGAAAGATGTTACACTCTTGTGCTTAGTCTATTTTAAAGATTCTTGGTGTGATGAGTTAGGAGAATTATTTAAAAAGACTATGTCTATGTAAAGTGTAGTTTGATTGCTCGAGGACGAGCAATGGTTTAAGTATGGTGTGTTGACGGTAGGCTAGATTTACGTATTTTAGTCGCTTATTATACTCTAATTTGCTACACTTTAATTGAGTTTGAGCTTTAATCACTAGTATTTTGCACTAATTGCGTATTTTATACCTTGTAAGAGTGATTCTGAGCTATGTAGATGTTATGGAATGAATTCGAGCTATTTGGAGCTTTGAAGTCTGAGTAAAAGCCCAAGTGATTAAGCCGGGATCATGTTCGGAGATTGAGGATCAATTCTGGAAGTCAAAATTCAAGGAAGAAGCAACTGCTGAAAAAATGCACTAGTGCGAGGCACTATGCGAATCATTAGTAAAAAGTTTTGTTATAAATCTCCAAAGTTCAGAGACTGGGTTTTTTATGGTCTGACAGGAAAAAGCACTAGTGCGACGCACTGGGCGATGCATGAAAAGCAATAAGTTTGCAAGTTTTCCTATTTCGGCTAGAAAAGGTATTTTCGTCTGGGCCCGACCCTACTTAGTATAAATACATGTAAAAACATTTTTTAGAGGACTTTTGACATACTTTAGACCTAGGGAGAGCACGGAGCCGCCGTGGAGGCTGGAATTCATCAGATTCCATCTTTCTTCCATCAAACTTAGTAATCTTTACTTTTTCTTGATGATTTGTTGTTTTTCTACCATGTCTATGTGGAGCTAAACTTCACATTCTAGGGTTGTGGTTGGCATGAATATTGAAGTTTATTAATTATATTATCGTTAATTCGAGTTATCATCTTTGGTTGTTTCTCTAATTCTGTGCATAATTACTTAATTGTTTGGCCAACAGTTGAGTTCTATTTACTATCTATGTTATGCTTGGGAAAGCCGTGTTTAGATTATAGTAGAATTAGAGAGAGCTTATTTCTGAACTCGTGGCTCGGGAAAAGATTTCGCGGTTAGGATAGGAATATGCCTAACAGTCTTGCTTAGTTGAATACCGTATTATATTCGTTCATGATCGATTCAAGACCATAGGAATATAGGGTTGATATATTATGGATAGACGGATAGTATTGTGAGAACATGTTATTTATATAAACGATCCAGTCAACTAGGAATCATAGATAACTTGAATTAACAGGTGTAATTACGAACTCAATAGGATTGATAAACCGACCACAACCCTGAAATCTATATCTCCCTGGGTTACGTGTTTAAATTTTGCAATAGTAGTTGTAATAGAAAAATCAAACTCTTGATTATCTTGGACTATTAACTGATTTTAGCTTGCTTATTTAACGGTTAATCTAAGTCTCTTAGGTTCGACATCCGACTTTTGAGTAACTTTATTACTTGACGGCCACGTATACTTGCGTGTACTTGGGGAACCAACAGACTCCCACGAACTTTGAGGAAGTTTGATGATGTTTGGGTGATTGTAGATCGGCTAACCAAGTCCGCACATTTTATTCCAGTCGGTACTACTTATTTTTCAGAGCGGTTGGCTGAGATTTATATCCGCGAGATTGTTTTCTTACACGGCGTGCAACTGTCCATCATTTCAGATTGGGGCAGGCAGTTTACATCACAGTTTTTGAGACCAGTGCATCGAGGTTTGGGTACACAGGTTCAGTTAAGTACAACATTTCACCCTCAGACGGACGGGCAGTCCGAGCGCACTATTTCGATATTGGAAGATATGTTACTCGCTTGTGTAAAAGATTTTGGAGGTTCTTGGGATCAATTTCTGCCACTGGCAGAGTTTGCTTACAATAACAACTACTAATCGAGCATTCAGATGGCTCCATATGAGGCTTTATATGGGAGACGGTGTCGGTCTCCGGTGGGTTGGTTTGAGCCGGGTGAGGCTAGAATATTGGGTACTGATTTAGTTCAAGATGCTTTGGAGAAGGTTAAATTGATTTAGGAGCGGCTTCGCACGGCGCAGTCTAGACAGAAGAGTTATGCCGACAGAAAGGTCCATGATGTTTCTTACATGGTTGGGGAGAAGGTTCTACTCAATGTTTCACCCACGAAGGGTGTGTTGAGGTTCGAGAAGAAAGGCAAGTTGATCCCTCGGTATATTGGGCCTTTTGAAATACTTAAGAAGATTGGAGAGGTGGCTTATGAGCTTGCATTGCCGCCTAGTCTATCGGGTGTACATCCAGTATTTCATGTATTTATACTCCAGAAGTATGTCGGGGATCCGTCTCATATTTTGGATTTTAGCACAGTGCAGTTGGATGGTAATTTGACTTATGATGTAGAGCCGGTGGCCATTTTAGACCGGCAGGTTCGAAAGTTGAGATCAAAGAATATAGCTTCAGTGAAAGTGCATTGGAGAGGCCAGCCAGTTGGAGAAGCTATCTCGGAGATTGAGTGGGAGATGCGGAGCAAATATCCACACCTATTTGAGGCTCTAGGTATGATTCTAAACCCGTTCGAGGACAAATATTTATTTAAGAGGGGGAGAATGTAACGACCCGGCCAGTCATTTTCAGTATCTCAATCCTATTTCCCCATTTACTACTCCATTTATGCTCTATAGTTGTTATATGACTTGTCGGGGTATTTGGTTTGGGTCCGGTGAGGTTTTGAAATGAATTGAGACACTTAGTCTCCAAGATGAAAACTTAAGTTGAAAAGTTTGACCGGATGTTGACTTATGTGTAAACGACCCCGGAATAGAGTTTTGATGATTCCAATAGCTCCGTATGGTAATTTTGGACTTAGGTGCGTGTCCGAAAAATTATTTGGAAGTCCGTAGTTGAATTAGGCTTGAAATGGCTAAAATAGAAATTTAAATTTGAAAGTTTGACCGGAGAATTGACTTTTTGATATCGGGGTCATATTTCGATTCCGAAAGTTGGAGAAGGTCCGTAATGTCGAATATGACATGTGTGCAAAATTTAAGATCAATCGGACATGAATTGATAGGTTTCGGCATCGGTTGTAGAAGTTTCAAGTTTCAAGTTCATTAAGTTTGGTATGATTCGTGTTTTTAGCGTTGTTTGATGTTATTTGAGGTGTAGACTAAGTTTGTATGATATTTTAAGACTTGTTGGTATGTTTGGTTGAGGTCCCGAGGGTCTCGGGTGAGTTTCGTATGGTTAACGAATCAAATTCGGACTTAGAAGAAATCTAGAAATTTCTGCCTTCTGGTGCAATCGCACCTGTGGTTTTGGTTCGCAGGTGCGAGCTCGCAGAAGCGGGATGGGCATCGCAGGTGCCTAAGGTCCGCAAAAGCGAGTACGCAGAAGCGACTCCAAGGTCATGAACATGTTAAATTATCTGCTAAATTATTATTTTGTACTCAGTCACAATTTGCTTGTTTATTTTATCTCAGTCTCTATTGTTCCTTGTTAATACATTATATCATTTATGTTGGGGCTGATTTTTATGATTTCTGAGAGCCCGAGAGACTAGAGAGATTTATGACTGAGTGGGGCCGAGGGACTGATTGTGAGATATTGATACTATAGCACGTGAGTTATCCGTACAGCACGTGAGTTGTCCTGCAGCACTTGAGTTGTCCGTGCGGATCCAGATATTATACTATAGTACGTGAGTTGTCCGTACGGACCGATTATCAGTTGGAGACTATCAAGGTAGCTGCTTGGCGTCCGCTGACCTTGACTCTCTTTCTTTCCGTTTTGTACTGTTCTATAATTTCAGACAGTGTGTTATCAGTCAGACTTTGTTATCATTCAGATGCTTATGTACTCAGTGACACCGGGTTTTGGGAATGTATTTTATGCCAGTAGTTTGTGAGATTTTCTATAGAATTCAAATATTATGTTTTCAAACTTAAAAGAAATTATGGTTTATTAAGGTTGTCGGCTTGCCTAGTATTGAGATAGGCGCCATCACGACAGGTTAGGATTTTGGGGCGTGACAAGAACAGAAAATCAAGTGGCAGAACATTTATCTAGATTGGAAATACCACCTGTTGAGACAGTCGAAATCAGAGAAGAATTTAAAGATGAACATATTTTTCTATCTCTGTAATTGCAAAACAGGCACCTTGGATTGCTGACATTTCTAATTACCTGGTAGGACATTGGATACCAAAGGATTTTTCTCCGCAGCAAAAAAAAAAAAGAAACTAAGGACTAATGCTAGACATTACTTCTGGGAGAATCCTTATTTGTTTAAATTTTGTGCATATAATATTGTGAGAATATGTGTTCCAGAAGTAGAGATGAAAGATATTTTGAGTCATTGTCGTGACAGAGCAAATGGTGGACACCACAGTTCCACCAGAACAGCTTCCAAGATTTTAGAAGCAGGATTCTACTGGCCTACTTTATTCAGAGATGCAAGATCATATCTGTTGACATGTGACAAATGCCAAAGGGCATGTAATATTTCAAAAAGAGATGAAATGCCTTTAAATTCCATACTCATATGTGAAATATTTGATGTTTGGGGTATAGATTGTATGGGTCCATTTCCTTTCTCAAAGTCATGTCGATACATTTTGGTAGTTGTAGATTATGTCTCAAAATGGGTAGAGGCAATTTTAACAGCAACGAATGATGTTAAGATTGTGTGCAAATTCCTTAAGAGAAATATCTTTACTAGATTTGGGACTCCTACAGTAATAATCAGTGACCAAGGCACACGCTTTATGAATAAATAATTTTCAACATTGTTATCTCTGTATGGGTCACACACAAAACAGGCACACCCTACCACATACAGACCAGTGGTCAAGTTGAGGTTGAATTAAAAAGAATCTTAGGAAATATTGTTGGCATATCAAGTAAGGATTGGACTTTAAAGTTAGATGATGCATTGTGGGCCTATTGAACTGCATTTAAAATACCTATTGGGACTTCACCATATAGGCTGTTTTTTGGAAAAGCATGTCACTTACCTGTTGAAATAGAGCACAAGGCTTTTTGGGCAGTGAAAATATTGAATCATGACATAACCAGTGCTGGAAAAAATAGATTGTTACAAATTGATGGGTTAGATGACTTTAGGCTGAATTCTTATGAAAATGCTCGTATGTATAAAGAGAAGGTGAAAAAGTGGAATGACAAAATAATTCGCCACAAAGAATTTCAGATCGGTGATCAAGTGCTTTTGTATAATAGTCGACTGCGACTATTTCCGGGAAAGCTTAAATCTCGTTGGGCAGGCCCATTTGTAATTATATATGTTACCCCTTATGGAGCAAGTGAAATTCAAAGAATCGGTGGAGGAGAGAATTTCAAGGTAAATGGGTACTAAGTTGAAGTTATATTTTGGAAGACAGTACGAAAAGCACGCTCTTGCACTTGAAATACGATGATGAAACAGGGAGCAAAAATAAGTCGAGCTGCCGACGTTAAATTCAGAACTACTTTTTCACACCCGTAGCCACTTAGGGTGTAGCAGTGGAGCTTCATAAGCCCAATATAGATATGTTTAGATATGTTTGATCAATTACTTAACCAATTAATCTGGTTAATATCCAGGTTGTTGTACAACCAGAACTGATATGAAGGCTTCTACAAAAATAGCGTCACCTGCACATGAGTAAATCCACGGTGATCGGTATGCCTAAGTAACTGGTTGGTTAACTATTTGGTCATAACTAATCTACTATTGGCACAGGTAATTTTCTTGTTTATATTTAAACTAGGACCCCATAATTGGTAAGGTCTAAAATATTTCCAATCTATTACATATAGAATATATGTAGTCATAGTTTCTTTCAAGCTTTCTTCTGTGATTGTATATTTGAAAGCCAAAAATATTTTTTACTTTATGTTTATATAGTAATATTCCTAATATAAAGTTAGTTTGTTATATAAATAATACTTAAATCTTTTATATATATAACAAACTTGAAATATATTTTAAAAGAAAAAAAAAGTTTTAAAACTAACCCACCAAGGCATTACGGATCTGCCGTTGCCAAAGGTGGGAAGTTTAGGTTTAATTTTTTTTTTTTAATTGTGTTTTGTTTTAAACAAACAAAAAAAAAGAGTAAAAACCTTATTTTGAATTCCTAAAGAACAGAACGTAAGGATGCCATCCCTTAAATAAGGATGTCATCCTTATTTTAACTTTCGTTTGTCCTCTTTTACCTAGTTATATATAGAGTGTAAAGTGGGGGACCAATAAAAAAGGTAAAAATCTTTTAGCCACTATTTTTGTTACTAACCACCACAATGAACGCTTGTTCTTCTTCTTGTTACCAGCCACCACCATGAACGACCCTTCTTCTTCTTTCTCCATTCTTCTCTTAAACATTATTGACTACTCTATCTTTGGCTCTGCACTTGTTGTTTCTTTCTTCTTCTTCTTCTTCTTCTTCTTCTTCTCTTCTCTTACGTCATGGCTAAGAAATTTGCTAGTAGCCCTCCATCATCTGAAACATTAGCTAACCCCAAAAGAAAAGTCATCCATGAAAGGGGCTTGGATTTCGACCCAGAAGCAGAAGCCATACAAGAGTTTATTGTCCAAATAATCAACAAGCACAAGTGGAAAGAATTTGCACGATCTTCGGGTAACTTTGTTCTTGACTTTGTCACTGAATTTTACCAAAATATGAACAAAGAGAAGAATGAAAGCATTGTGAAAGGAAAAAAAATTGATTTTTTTCCTGAAAAAATCAATGAGATTCTTAATCTTCAACCTGTGGATGACAGTGAGGCACAAGAGTTTTTTAAGACTCCAAACTTGGAAATTATTGAAGAAAAGTTGTGCCCTTTTGGAGCAAATTGGGGATATGATACAAGGGGTAATAAAATCAGAATGAGATGTGAATTTAGGATATAGAGCTAGAGTTTTGTTAGCTTTTATCAGCTCTAGGTTTATTCCTAATTCAAACAGTTCTAAGATTTATTTGAATATAATCACTCTCTTGTATGCTGTAAGTATAGGACTACCATTGGATGTTGGAAAGTTGATAAATGAAAACACGAAAACTTGTGAATGTTTGGGGTTTCCTAGCACGATTACTAAGTTGTGTGCTTCTGTTGGGCTAAAAGTTACAAGCAAAAAAATTGACTCTATCAAACAAATAGATTGGAGAACGTTTTTGGTCTCAAATTGATCCGACTGATGGTCCTAGAAGGAAGACAGGGGAAGAGGAACCTTTGGTGAGGAAAATAGTTTCACATAACAAACAAGATGCTTGGCCTTTGGCAGTAGAGGAATTGAAAAATCAAATGAGCCAAATGGAGAAAAGAATAAGGGAGGAAATCAGGACTGGTTTTGGTGATCTAAAAAATGAAGTGAGGCAATTGAAGGAGAGCCAAAAGGAAAGGTTTGATAGAGTAGAACATATAGATATGAAAAGTTTAATTTATAATACTTCTTTGCAAGTTATGTCTAGCAATCTTCTGAATATGTTTTGTTCTTATCAAGGGTTTACTCCGGAAATGCATGGTGGACCATCCTACTTTCCTTACTTTACCTTTGTTGATCCCAGCACTTCCCCGATTCCCCAGTATATAAATATGCCACCACACAATCCACTATCTCCTCCAATTCCAACTTATGCACCTCCACTGCCTATTGCACCCCTTGTTGGTCCTGAAGTTTCTACTCATAGCAGCAATAACTTTGTTGATTTTCTTAATCTTGGACCTCAAATTTCAGATTTAAATATTGTTAGGGGAGTAGAACCAGTTTCTGTTGTGCCAAGTCCTAAGAGGCAAAGGTTTGGAAAAGCTGTTAACTCTGATGAGTCCGAGCCAGATTCGGATAATGAACGGCGCCCCAAAAGGGGGGCTGCAGCTGCTCGGACGGATGATTTTGTGGTGGATGATGCTTGTGAGGATGAAGATTCAAATGACAAGTTGCTCAGTTGGTAAAGCACCTTCACCCAGACCGTTAAGTCCTGGGTTCGAGTCACGTTAGAGGGAAAGTGTGGAAACACTATAAATTCTCCTAATTTGGGAGGGATTAAAAAAAAAAGATGAAGATTCAAATGGAAGAAAGTAGTTGATGGGTTGGGGAAGAAAATTGCTGCTACTCGATGAAAGTTTTTGCTATGTCTTTGCTTTTTGCTCATCCAGGAGGATGATAATATTTAGGTTGGGGGGAGAAATATCTGTGTAGGAAAATATTGATAGCTACTGTTTAGATTGTAGATATAAATAGGTAAGTAGCCTTTCAATATTAAGAAACAAGTTTTTGTGGGTCCACACAGATGCCCAAGTTTATGTCCATATTTGAACCCCAAAGTATTGTGAATTATTAGAAGCAATATATTGTAAGCTTATCTTATTTATGTTTAAATGTCTCTTTATTTTTTAATATTTTTCTACTAATGTTTGGTTTAGGGGAGGCCCAATAGTAAAGCAAGTCAATCAATTGCTTGAGGTCCCATATCTACGGGGGCCAAAATTGCTAATATTAAATAGTTATATGTGATAATTTTTCTTTTAAAAATATTTAGTATCAAATAAAAAGCATATTTTTTCATGAAAAAAATAATTTGGGGCCGCTAGAGATATTGGGGTGAAAATAACACGGGCTAGCCAATTTTTGGACTGGTAATTGAAAAATAGCCAATGTTTGCAAAGTCATTGAAAAATAGCCACTATTTTGCTGCAACATGAAAAATTCCAGCATAATATACTGGAGATTGGTGTATTTGTGTATGAACTTCCACCATATTATGTTGGAACTCCAATACACGGAAAATTCCAGCATAATATACTAGAGATTGGAGCACATGTGTATGAACTTCCACCATATTATGTTGGACCAGTATATTATACTGGAACTCCAGTATATTATGCTGGAAGCCCAGTGAACTCCAGTATATTATGCTGGATTATTTTTTGGATTTTGAACAGTATTTTTGTTCATATTTATCTTTACATAAAAAGTGGCTAAATTTCGATTACTTTTGAAACTATGGCCATTTTTCAATTACCACTTGTAAATCTAGCTATTTTTGAATCTCCCGATATTGAAAATAGAAATAGTTACTTTTGGGATTCACCCTAAGGTCTAAAGGCTCTAAACTTTTCGTGTGTATTCTTACCTCATTTATATACCATCTTCATTATCATATGGCCTACATTAATTTTATCACTTTATTACTCTCTTTTCAAACCATATTTTACTTCTATCTATTATATTCCTTTTGGCCTCTCTACACTCACAAGTTCATTGTCTCGTAAATCATTCTCACAAATAAGATAGCAGAAAGCAATTGCCAGTACTCTTTTTTTCAAGCTTTCCCCACATTGCATCTTTTGTTCTTAATTATATATTGTCTTTTTGTTTATTTATTAGAATTTTAATATATATATCAACAAGAAAATATGAATTCCCATATTTAAAACACCAAAAAAAGGGAAGAGTTAAAACTTTAATACTTTCCCAAAAAGGAGTTATTGATAAATTTTTAGCGAACTATAAAAATTTTGAATCATAAAATATGGAAGAATTTATGGTAGATGAACAAATCACTAACAAAATTAAGTTAGACGATAATGAAATCCAAGAAGAAGAAGAAGTTGGTGAGAAATCTATCATAAATCTTTCAAAAAATCAGAAAATTCTAAGAGAATGGAATAATATCCTAGAACATATATGAACCTAGTAAAAAGATCGATTATAAGTAAAATATTAATAATTTTGTATCTCAAAAAACTAGAAAAATAAATTTTAAATAAAATTTTACTAAATTATTTTTTGTGATACTGAAATTTTAAGGCCCCTCGTTGAAGTATGCCTTTAGGTCCCAAATATCATTGGGTCGCCCCTGGTTTGGTTCACTAACTATTTTTGTTTTTGTTCTTTGATGGTATAACTAATGTTAAATATAATAATAGTATGCACTCTACAATATAAGAATATATATGCGTGTATATATATATATATATATATATATATATATATATATATATATATATAGACACACTTTGACCTCAGTTATTGTGCTTTGTAAAAAATAAAATCTGCTATATAAAATGATTTCATTTTTTTGCAAACATTTATTTCTTTGATTTTTATCATCTAACTTCCAAGCCTATGGTTTTTATTCTATGAAGGAAAAAAAGATATCTTAAAGCTCAAAGAATCACTGAGTTTAGAAGTTTTATGATCATAAAGTAGGTGACACTAATACTTGTCACGACCCAAAATCCTTTATAGGTCGTGATGGCGCCTAACACCGTTGTCAGGCAAGCCAACAATAATTAATTAACTTAATTACTCATTTTAGTATTTGAAATCGCGATTTTCGTCAATTTAATAATAAAAAATAGACTTTACAGAGTAAATAAAAATATTTTCACAATTTTAATACCAAACAACCCATAATCACCCCAAAACCCGGTGTCGAAAGTGTATGAGCATCAACTAGGAAGTAAAACAAAATACAGTATCTGTCCGGAATACAAATTGGACAGGAAAAATATAGATACTCTGAAGGAGACTCTGCTGGCTGGGATCGTAGTATAAAATGCAGCTCACCTAAGTCCCCGCAATAATCGCGTCTTTGCGCCCACAAGGCCACTAGACATATGTGTACCTGCACAAAAATGTGCAGTAAGTGTAGTATGAGTACGTAAATCAATGCGTACCCAATAGGTATCTCGTCTAACCTCGAAGAAGTAGTGACGAGGGGTCAACTCCGACACTTACTATGGGCAAACAATAAATACTGATATTATACTTAAGCATGAATTGTATGAAATAGTTGTAAACTCAATAACAAGAAGTGAGTGGAGAATTCTTTTATTAATAGGAAATTTTTTCCAAACTTATTCTCGTCATTTAACAATTTATATCTCAAGCCAAAGAAGCAATATCAATTATAATTGGTTCCAACATAATATTTAAATGGTGCACTGCCGAGGGTCGAATAGCACGAACCATAAATGCATCTATCTGCTACCGAGGTATTCGGCCCGCTCCACAAAAGAGAAAAAAACACATTAAACAACCAATTCAAGATGTGTTAAGGGGAAAATATTCCAATAATTATAAATTCTCACTTAACGGTCAAGTAAATGAAGTTTAACCTTTTTACAATTCTCATTTAACGTGCGTAGCTCCCACAAATAGAAGCACACAATAATTTTATTCACCTATGGGGTTAATTCCCTCTTACAAGGTTAGAAAGGAGACTTACCTCGCTTCGAAATTCCATAACCGACTCCAAAGCCTTTCCAATGACTCAAACCAATGCCCATCGCTCCCAAACTAGTCGATAAAAGTGCAATCCATAAATATATACTCTAATACTCATTATAATTCAATTTACAATAATTTCCAACTCCGCTCGAAAAGCCGATAAAAATTACCCTCGAACCCGCATGCCCGGATTCCGAAATTTTTTTAAAGATAAACATTACCAATAACCCCACGAACTCAAATATATAATTCATTCAAAATCTCACGTCCAATTTCGTGGTCAAAATCCAAAAATACCAATTTTTAAGTTTTTCTTCAAAATCCCAAATTTCTACAATTTTTCATGTTTAAACCTATATATAAATCAAGTATTCAACTTGCAATAGGTGGGAATCACTTACCTTGCCATTGACGATGAAAATCTCCCCTTGAAACTCTCCAAATATCGCCCAACCAAGTGAAAAATGGGAGAAAAATGAGCCAAGTCCCGTTCTTCAATCAATCTGCCCAGCCGACCTCCTGCACGTGCGGTACATCAGCCGCAATTGTGGCTCCACATCTGGGGAAGACCCATCGCAGATGCGGCTCCAACTCACACCAACAGCCCTTGCTTCTGCTCGCAAGGTAGCGCTCATGCTCTCTCGCTTCTGCGCCCAACCTAGTGCACCTGCGCCTGCGCTTCTGCGCCCAACCTAGCGCATATGCGCCTACGCTTCTGCGCATAGACGTCCCGCTTCTGCGGCCTCAGCAGCCTTGGCCCTTCCGCTTATGCGCTTGGCCTGCCGCTTTTGCGGCGTCGCACTTGCGGCCTTTTTTCCGCAGGTGCGACTACACCAGAACTCACGTCCTTTAGCAACACAACAAAACTCCAAGTTGATCTGTTGACCATCCGAAACGACCCCGAGTCCCTCGGGACCTCAACCAAATATACCAACACGTCCCAAAACACATTACGAACTTAGCCGAGGCCTCAAATCACGCAAAACAACATCGAAACTACGAATCCCCCTCCAATTCAAACTTAATGAACTTTAAAATTTCAAACTCCTACAATCGATGTCGAAACCTATCAAATCACGTCCGATTGACGTACAATTTTACACATAAGTCATAATTGACATTACGGACCTACTCTAACATCCGAAATCGGAATTCAACTCCCGGTCAAACTTTCCAAAAACTTTCAAATTTCCAACTTTCGCCAAATGACCTACGGACCTCCAAATTCACATCCGGACGCGCTCCCAATACCAGAATCACCATACGGAGCTATTCCCGGACTCGAAATCCCAAACGGACATCGATAACATTAAAATACACTTCATCCCAAATTTATGAAATCCTTCCAAAATATCAACTTTCCACAACAGGTGTCGAAACGCTCCCGGGTCATTCAAAACCCGATCCAGATATATGCCTAAGTCCAAAATCATCATACGAATCTGTTGGAACCTTCAAATCCCGATTCCGAGGCCTTTTACTCAAAATCAACCATTAGTCAATTCTTCCAACTTAAAGCTTCCGAAATGAGAGTTTTCTTGCCAAATCAACTCTGAATTTCCCGAAATTCAATTCCGACCACGCGCGCAAGTCATAATACCTGAAGTGAAGCTGCTCAGGGCCTCAAACTGCTGAATGACGCGCTAGAGCTCAAAACGGCCGGTCGGGTCGTTACATTCTCTCCCACTTAAACATGTGTTCGTCCTCGAACGTGCTAAGAACTGCTCTGGAGTTGTTCGAAATCACTGTTTAATAACTCGTACACCTATTTGTGCCACCACAACCCAATTTGGCACATTAGCTCGAGTCAATCTGAAGATTCTCCCTTTTATTTAATCAAATAAGCCTTAAAGCCAGATTCCAATATCTGAAATTCTCTACCAGGTCTTTTTTCCAACACACGAACACCGTATCCATCTCTACACGATGTACCAATACATGATTGTATACCCTTAATGAATTCTTACCATGCACCGTGTAACTCATTTGCCCAAGGCAATCTTTCCAAAGCACAACAACTAAAATTTCCACTGACCGAAGCCCGTAGTGTACCTCATGACCAATTAAGCCTTGATTTAACTCTCGCAATACTGCCACGACAGAGAAGATGTGTAGAACTCATAACCACCTGTCGAATCACAATTTATGGAGTCTATCCTCCCAACAAGAACCATTACCTCATTCTGGACTGAATAACAATATTTACTCTTTAATATGCTTCATATAACTAAGGTGCGATATATGATCTGCATCTCGAGAGCCATCCTGCTCACATAATACCACCGCTACGCGGGACCTCAACACATTGCACAAATAATCAAGCCGTCTCATGACCCACATGGCACAATAGAGTATTACATGAAATAGCTAGCGACGAAATTAACATCCCACGCCCAAATACTCCTCCATAAGGAATGTTATGCTGAATGAACACACCCAGGCTGGTGTAGAATACACATCCACATATAGACCCATCAACGGACCTCAAATCGATTCTGATCATACCATGCTTGGGCAATTACCCTCTCAAGGATCCACAATGACCTTTTTCCCATGACACACAAGAACAGTCGTCGAATCCGGAACAAACTTCCACAATTCACAATCAACTGAACAGAGCGCCTTTCAGGCCTAAACTCTCACATTAACGACAGTACCAAATCTCCATACTTGGTTTCAATATTTAATCAATCAAGTGACTACATGTCACACTTATACAATCTTCCCGTGGGATATGCTCCCACGACCTTCCGCATCAGGTAACAAGTCTGCACATCCATATAACCGGCCACACTAATGCTGTAAAGCAAATCAAGAAGCCGCAAATCAGTACACAAAACCTTTTACACAGGACACCGATCTCAGGTGACGCTAAAGATAATACCAGCTTACTCTAAACATCTAAATTCTTCCCTGCTCATCCGAGCTCGTGACATTCTTGTCAACACCGAACTGCAACCTTGATCCTCAGCTTTCAAATTCCCATGCCGCTCACTACACCTAACATGCCAATATGTGAGAGTGCCAGAATTTCATAATAACCCCCAATCCGCTAATAGAATAAACACTTCATCATATAAAAACCTTTTACTTAGCTCATTTTAGAAGAACCAATGCAACACACAACTAAATTCCCAAACCGCAGAAAATACAACCTCATGTCGTGATCTAAACTGCTATAACCCTTCCGGAAATCCCTTTACACAACAAAGCTATACGAATCGAATACCTCCCAAATCAACCAAGTTGTGGTAGCGCTCAAGCCCAAGTGTACAACCACAACTACATGTATAACTTCACGCTGTAGAAACTGGTCACTGCCATAACCGTGTCGATTCAACCATTACCAACCGAGCCAATTCTTCTAATTTACTCGGGACTTGCCCTAGAAATAATAATAGCTCCATTCAAAATATCATGAATCCAAATCCACACTCATCATGAGTGACCTTATTTCACGAGACCACGTTGTCTCAAAAACCCATGAACCATCTCATACCCTCCTTATGCGCATATTTGCATATTCAACTGGTACACCTATTCTGATTCCCTCTATGAATCCGAAGTTATTTTTCTCCCATTCCTCCAATTCCACGTCGCAGACTAAAGGTAACGTAGAACACTCCAAGCCACTTTTCATAATCCACTGCAAAATCTCAATACTTAACCATACTACTGGCTCGAAATCCTTAGGCACCGCACTTTGAACCCACTAGAACCATTGTTGAGAGTCACACACTCTGACGTGTTCCCAATTATGATCAAACTCCAAGGCCCTGCTAGCACATGAACACCTTCTCAAAAAAGCACTCGACCGACTCTCTTTCCTTGTACATCACATCTATACGAAGCATAAACTCCGAGTCTTCCCAAATCCTGAACATGAATCGATAAGTCCACTTGTATCCTCAAATTCTTGGCTCAAATCACCACTGATGTTCTCTTTCCTTAGTCGTAACAACCCACCAATATGCCGATAACTAGAAACCTCACAAGTAGACAACCATGCAATCCAATCGTAGGCGGTGGGAATCTTCCACTTAGCTTGAAGCTACCATTACATGACCCTGGATCCTACCAAGATTCCTTCTTCCTTACTGATATGACCTCGCGCAATCGACCTGCCAAATTCCTCAAAATCTTCATGTTAACCATTTCATGAACACTCTGAATCACTAGCCATATTTACATATTCGACCTCTTACTGGATAGACAGTAAAATTCTTCGTAGAAGCTTCATCAACACTACGCAACCGCTAACCTGATCACAGGAGATATCCCACCTGTGGAAATTCCATGTCGACCTCTTTCAACGATGCGACACCGAGTACAATTACTACGAAACCAATAAACCCTCCTGAGCCCGTGCTCATTCAACAGCTGTACAAGCCCGTTCACTCCCCATTGACATCAACTAAAGGTGCGACGATACATTCCAATCCAAGTTATGTTGCCTCCCTCTTTATATTAATCAAATCCCTCCTATCGTATCCAACCTTCCTCCGTAGTAGCCAATATTTCAAATTAGTCTAAAGTCCTTGTCACTATCCACCATGAATCCCAAATAACTCTAAACTTTCCCCAAGGCGTGTAGCTATCCTACTACAGAACGCATATGCTACTCTGCCACTCTCTCACTTTGGTCAAACCCTCTGTGATGACCCAAAAGGTCATCTTATGTTTTAGAACTCGAATCTACTCTTTTAAGCCTTAAAAATCTCATTTTTACCCTCTTCGATTTACGTGCACAGTCCGGGCAGGTTTCTGGAAAGCTTTTATGTTGAAAACTGATGAAAATAAGATTTTTTCCCTTAAAAGTTGATTTTAGTTGACTTCGGTCAACATTTTTGGTAAATGGGCCAGATCTATACTTTGACATTCTCGATAGGTTCGTATCGAATTATGGGACCTAGGAGTTTGCCCGGAATCGAATTCGGAGGTCCCTAGCTCAAGTTATAAATTTTTGATGAAAATTAAAAGTCTGTAAATTAATTATTTTTAAGAATTGATTGGTGTTTGGCATTGTTAGTACCGGGTTCGTATTTTGGTTTCAGAGCCCGGTACAGGTTCATTATGATATTTAAGATATGTCTGTGAAATTTGGTGAGAAATGGAGTTGATTTGACGTGATTAGGACGTCCAGTTGAGAAATTAGAAGTTTTAAAGTGTTCTTGAGAATTTCATATGATTTGGTGCTAAATTTAGAGTTCTAGGTGTTATTTTGGCGATTTGATCGCACGAGCAAGTTCGTATGATATTTTTGGAAATGTGTGCATGTTTGGTTTGGAGCCCCGAGGGCTCGGGTGAGTTTCGGATAGGCCATGGGATGTTTTGGACTTGGGAAAAATCTAGTTTCTGTAGATTCTGGTGTCTGTCATATCCTTCTTCGCGTTCGCGAAGGTCCTCTCGCGAACGCGAAGAGTAATCTGATGAGGCTGAGACTTCTTCTTCGCGAACGCGAAGGCCTGGTCACGAACTCGAAATGATGGGGGATTTACCCTTCACGAATGTGACCGGCTCAATGCAAAGCATGTGGGGGGGGGGGGGGGGTTATTCCATCAGCCCGAACGCGAGACATTCCTCGCGAACGCGAAGGCCATAGGGGAGTAATCATCGCGAATGCGAGCTGGGCCTCGCGAACGTGAAGGCTAGGTAGCCAGTACCCTTCGTGAACATGACAGTGCTCTCGCGAACGCGATGAACACTGTCGCCCAGCACTTAACAGAATACAAAACGGGATTTTTGCCCAAAAACCTCATTTTTCTCAAACTCCAAACGATGAGGGGCGATTCTAAACCATTTTCTAAACCAAATGGTGAAGAGTCATTCATTCCCCAAATTGTTGGTAAGTGATTTTAAACTATTTTCTTTCAATTACCCATTACATTTCTTGAATTTTCAGCCTAAAATCTAGAGTTTTCATGGTAGAATTAGGGGTAAGGGTAGAAAATAGGGATTTCGGGAATTTGGGGATTTAGACCATCAATTTGAGGTCGGATTTCAAAACTAATTACATATTCGGGCTCGGGGGTGAATGGGTAAAAGGATTTTGGTCCGAACCTCGGGTTTTGACCAAGCGGGTCCTGGGCCGATTTTTTGACTTTTTGGAGGAAAATTTGGAAAATTTAATTTATGCAATATAATTGATTCCTTTAGCAATATTTGATATTATTGAGTCATTTTTGAATAGATACGAGTGGTTTGGAGGTGAATTCCAAAGGAAAAGCTGTGATTGAGAATTAAGTGGCCTTCGGAGCGAGGTAAGTATTGTGTCTAACCCTGACAAGAGGGAATTAGGAACCTTAGATTATTTGCTAAGTGAAATTCATGGAGCGGCGTATATGTCAGGTGACGAGTACCTATGCGCCGCCAATTTACCTGTTTTTCCATGTTTCTCTACTTTTCTGATATTGTCTCATTCCTATGCCAAATTGCTACGTGTTATACTAGTGTTGTTCAAATTATCGTTCTTATCATGTTTACGGAATTTTCTGGTGATAATTGAGTTTTTATTTCAAAGTTAAGATTGACATTATGGAACCAAATGTTGAAGTAAGGTTTGTACTTGTTATTCTATCTCCCTGTCGTTATTTATGCATTGCATTATGGTAAGGGAGAGTGTTAATGCACGAAGGGTGATGTCGTGCCGTATTGTGAGTATTAATGCACGAAGGGTGATGCTGTGCCATATTGTGAGTGTTAATGCACGAAGGGTGATGCCGTGCCATATTGTGAGTGTTAATGCACGAAGGGTTATGAGAGTAAAAGCACGAAGGGTGATGTCGTGCCGTTTCTATAAATTTATGGTGAGATTGAGAGTAAAAGCACGAAGGGTGATGTCGTGTATTCTTCTTTACTGTATTCATTATTCCTGTTGATTCATGGTATATTGACTGCTCCGGTGATCATTCTGTTGTAGTTCTTTATCTTGTATTCCCCTCAGTATGTCTCCCCTCTCGACATTTCCTGTTTAGTTCTTCATTCCTATTATTTGCGTATACACTGTTAAATTGTACAGGTTGATTTTTGCCTTAGCCTCGTCACTACTTCGTCGAGGTTAGGCTCGACACTTACCAATACATGGGGTCGGTTGTACTGATGTTGCACTCTGCACTTTCTGTGCAGATTTTGATACCGGCTCAGGTTGATCGAGATTTGCTATTGGTTCGCTGTCCGAAAACTCAAGGTAGATCTGTCGGCGTTCACAGACCTTGAAGTCCCCGTCTATCTTTTTATGTCCTACTGTTTTCTTTCCTTCAGACAGTTGTATTTCTTTCAGACTATTACTTGTAGTAAGTTCTAGAATGCTCGTGAATTGTGACTCCAGATCTGGGTGGTAGTAGTTAATACAGATTTATGATATTCCGCACTTGTTATATTTTATCGTAGTTAATTATTGCTAATTACTGAACGGAAATAAGGAATTGGTAAATGATTCTCTAATGTTGGCTTGCCTATTAAGTGAAATGTTAGGCGCCATCACGATCCCATCGGTGGGAAATTTCGGGTCTTGACAGTTGGTATCAAAATACTAGGTTGCCTAGGTCTCACGATTCACGAGCAAGCTTAGTAGAGTCTGGAGGATCGGTACGGAGACGTCTGTGCTTATCTTCCAGAGGCTATGAAGTTTAGGAACAAGTTTCACTTCTATTCTTCTTTGGCTTGCGATTTTGCTTGATCAATACTGATTGAACTCTTCTACTCTTATTCTCTCGCAGATGGCGAGAACACATACCGCTTTCTCAGCTGAGCAGCAGCCAGAGCCTCCAGTGATAGCTCCTATGCGGGGCAGAGGTTAAGGCCGAGGTCGTGCCAGAGGCAGGGCTCAGCCTAGGGCCTGAGCAGCAGCCCCAACAGTGGAGCCTCAGATAGAGATTGACAAGGAGGTTCCAGCCCATACTGTTCCTGTCGGACCAGCTCAGGTTCCTGAGGGGTTCATTGCTACCCCAGTACTTCAGGACGCTTTGGTCCGTTTGGTGGGCCTTATGGAGAGTGTGGCCCAGACTGGCGCATTTTCCATGGCACCAGCAGTCTCTCAGGCTGGAGGAGGAGCTCAGACTCCTACCACTCCCACTCCGGAGCAGATAGCTCCCTAGTATCAGGCTCCAGTAGCTCAGCCAATCGGATTAGTTCAGCCGGTTATTGCGGTGCAGGTTGGAGATGGGCCAGCTATGTCTTCTGAGGCTTTATGGAGATTGGACAGGTTTACCAAGCTCTTTCCTGTTCACTTCAGTGGTGCTCCTTTAGAGGACCCCCAGGAGTATCTTGACAGTTGTCACAAGGTTCTACGGAACATGGGTATAGTGGAGACCAATGGGGTCGATTTTGCTGCATTTCAGATGACTGGTTTCTCCAAGAAATGGTGGAGAGATTACTTGTTGACCAGACTAGCTAGGTCGTCTGCTCTTACTTGGGACCAGTTCTCTCAGCTCTTCATAGAGAAGTTTCTGCCTATCATATTGAGAGAGGAGCGTTGCCGTCAGTTTGAGTGTCTCCAGCAAGGCGGTATGACTGTTACTCAGTATGAGACCCGTTTTGTGGATTTGGCCCGTCATGCCATTCTTCTGCTTCCCACCGAGAGAGAGAGAGAGATAGAGAGAGAGAGGGTGAGGAGGTTTATTGATGGACTTGCTCAGCCTATCAGATTGAAGATGGCTAAGGAGACTGGGAGTGAGATTTCTTTTTAGGCGGCAGCTAATGTCGCCAAACGAGTCGAGATGGTTCTTACACAGGGATGTCAGGGGCCTGACAAGAGGCCTCATCATTCCGGTGAGTTCAGCGATGCCTCATCTAGAGGCAAGAGTACTTTTGGTAGAGGCCATCCTCCCAGGCCATTTCATTCAGCACTCCAGGCATCCCACGGTGCCTCAGGTGGTCGTGACCCTCAGATGCATTATTTCGACCAGCTAGCCTACAGTGCACCACCAGCTCCTATTAGTGCACCTCCACTCCAGAGTTATCAGGGTGGTCATTCAGGTCGACAGGGTCAGTTTCAGGGTCAGCAGTCACAGCAGCCGAGATTATGTTATACTTGTGGTGATCCGAGGCACAATGCAAGATTTTGCCCTCGGGCAACTGGCAGCTCACAACATCAGAGTTCTCGTGCCATGGTTCCGACACCAGTTGCTGCACCACCTGCTCAGCCAGCTAGAGGTAGGGGTCAGGCAGCCAGAGGTAGGGGCCAGACAGTTAGAGGTGGAGGTCAGGCCGTTAGAGGTGGAGACCAGCCAGCTAGAGGCCGTCCCAGGGATGTAGTTCAGGGTGGTAGGGCCCAGCCCCGGTGTTATGCTTTCCCAGCCAGGCCTGAGGCTGAGTCATCTGACGATGTTATCACATGTAATATTTCAGTTTGCAGTAGAGATGCTTCAGTTCTATTTGATCCGGGATCTACTTACTCTTATGTGTCATCCTATTTTGCTTCCTATTTGGTTGTGCCCCGTGATTCTTTGAATGCTCCTATGTATGTGTCCACACCAGTGGGAGATGCTATTGTTGTAGATCATGTTTATCATTTGTGTGTGGTCACCATTGGGATTCTTGAGACTCGTGTAGATCTTCTACTTCTTGATATGGTTGATTTTGATGTCATACTGGGTATGGATTGGCTGTCACCTTATCATGCTATATTAGATTGGCATGCCAAGACGGTGACCTTAGCCTTACAGGGGTTGCCTCGATTAGAGTAAAGAGGGAATCTTGGCCATTCTGCCAGTAGGGTTATCTCATATGTGAAGGCTCGGCATATGGTCGAGAAGGGGTATCTAGCTTATTTGGCTTATGTCCGCGATTCTAGTGCGGAGGTTCCTTCCATGGATTCAGTGCTAGTTGTTCGTGAGTTTCCAGAGATGTTTCCTGCAGACCTGTCGGGGATGCCACCCGATAGGGATATTGATTTCTGCATTGATTTGGCTCCGGGCACTTAGCCCATTTCCATTTCGCCATACCGCATGGCGTCGCCATAGTTGAAAGAATTGAAGGAGCAGTTGCGAGATTTGCTTGATAAGGGTTTCATTAGACCTAGTGTCTCGCCCTGGGGTGCACCTGTGTTGTTTTCGAAGAAGAAAGATGGATCGATGAGGATGTGTATAGACTATCGGCAATTGAACAAAGTCACCGTCAAGAACAAGTATCCATTGCCGAGGATTGATGATTTATTTGATCAGCTTCAGGGTGCCAAGGTGTTTTCAAAGATTGATTTGAGATCTGGCTACCATCAGTTGAGGATTAGGGCATCCGATGTTCCTAAGACAGCTTTTTGGACTCGGTATGGGCATTATGAGTTTCTAGTGATGTCATTTGGGCTGACAAATGCCCCAGCAGCATTCATGGATTTGATAAACTGGGTATTCAAACCCTACCTGGATTCCTTTATGGTTGTGTTTATTGATGATATCTTGATCTACCCCCACAGTCGAGAGGAGCATGAGCAGCACCTTCAGATCGTTGTTCAGACTCTGAAAGACAGCCAGTTATATGCTAAGTTCTCAAAATGCGAGTTTTGGTTGAGTTCAGTTGCTTTCTTGGGTCACGTTGTATCATCAGAGGGTATTCAGGTGGATCCTAATAAGATTGAGGCAGTCCAGAATTGGCCTAGACCCACATCAGCTACAGAGATCCGTAGTTTCCTGGGTTTGGCGGGCTATTACCGTCGATTTGTGGAGGGGTTTTCATCCATAGCAGCCCCGTTGACCAGATTGACCCAAAAGGGTGTCCCGTTTAGGTGGTCAGACAAATGTGAAGTGAGCTTTCAGAAGCTCAAGACAGCTTTGACTACGGCACCGGTATTGGTATTACCCACAGGTTCAGGATCTTGTACAGTATATTGTGATGCATCTCGTATTGGTCTGGGTGTGGTATTGATGCAGGGTGGCAAAGTTATTGCATATGCTTCACGGCAGCTGAAGGTTCACGAGAAAAATTACCATGTTCATGATCTAGAGCTGGCAGCCACCATTCACGCGCTGAAGATTTGGAGGCACTATCTTTACGGCGTGCCATGTGAGGTATTCACTGATCATCGGAGCTTGCAGTATTTGTTCAAGCAGAAGGAACTCAATTTGAGGCAGAGGATGTGGCTAGAGCTATTGAAAGACTATGATATCACCATATTGTATCATCCCGGGAAGGCCAATATGGTGGTCGATGCTTTGAGTAGAAAGTCAGTCAGTATGGGTAGCCTTACATATATTCCAGTTGGTAAGAGACCGCTTGCATTGGACGTTCAGGCCTTGGCCAACCAGTTCGTGAGGTTAAATGTTTCTGAGCCCAGCCGTGTTCTAGCTTGTACAGTTGCTCGGTCTTCTTTATTTTAGCGCATCAGAGATCGGCAGGATGACGATCCTCATTTACTTGTCCTTAGAGACACAGTGCGGCACGGTGGTGCCAAGCAGGTTATTGTTGGAGATGACAGAGTTTTGAAGATACAGGATCGTATTTGTGTGCCTAATGTGGATGGACTTCGTGAGTTGATCCTTGAAGAGTCCCACAGTTCCCGGTATCCTATTCATCCGGGTGCCACCAAGATGTATCAGGACTTGAGGCAGCATTATTAGTAGAGGTTAATGAAGAATGACATAGTTGCCTATGTAGCTCGGTGCCTAAATTACCAGCAGGTAAAGTGTGAGCATCAGAGACCTGGTAGTTTACTTCAGAGGTTAGATATTCCTGAGTGGAAGTGGGAGCGTATCACTATGGACTTTGTTGTTGGACTCCCACAGACTCAGAAGAAGTTCGATACAATTTGGGTCATTGTGGACAGGCTGACTAAGTCAGCGCATTTCATTCCTGTGGCAGTTACTTATTCCTCGGAGTGGTTGGCAAAGATTTATATTGGTGAGATCGTCCGTCTTCACGGTGTGCCCGTGTTTATCATTTCTGATCGAGGTACGCAGTTTACCTCACACTTTTGAAGGGCAGTTCATCGTGAGTTGGGTATGCAAGTTGAGTTGAGCACAGCATTTTATCCTCAGACGGACGGGCAGTCCGAGCGTACTATTCAGATCTTGGAGGATATGCTTTGTGCCTGTGTTATTGACTTTAGAGGTTCTTGGGATCAGTTTTTGCCGTTAGCGGAGTTTGCCTACAAAAACAGCTACCAGTCGAACATTCAGATGGCTCCCTATGAGGCATTATATGGTAGACGGTGCAGGTCGCCAGTTGGGTGGTTCGAGCCGGGGGAGGCTCGATTATTGCGTACAGATTTAGTTCAGGAGGCCTTGGACAAGGTCAAGATTATACTGGATCGACTTCGTGCAGCTCAGTCCAGGAAAAAGAGTTATGCTGACCATAAAGTTTGTGATATTGCATTCATGGTTGGAGAAAGAATATTGCTTCGGGTATCGCCCATGAAGGGTGTTATGAGATTTGGGAAGAAGGGCAAGTTGAGCCCTAGGTATATCGGGCCATTTGAGATCCTCGATAGAGTGGGGGAGGTAGCTTATAGACTTGCATTGCCTTGAGGGTTATCCTCAGTTCATCCAGTATTCTATGTGTCTATGCTCAGGAAATATCATGGTGACCCGTCCCATGTGTTAGAATTCAGCTCTGTCCAGTTGGACAAGGATTTGACTTACGAGGAGGAGCCGCTGGCCATTCTAGACCGGCAGGTTCATCAGTTGAGGTCAAAGAGTTACCCTTCAGTTCGAGTCCGGTGGAGAGGTTAGCCTATTGAGGCAGCTACTTGGGAGTCCGAGTCCGGTATGCGGAGTAGATATCCCCACCTTTTCACCAGCCCAGGTATTTTTCTATGTCCGTTCGAGGACGAACGGTTGTTTTAGAGGTGGAGAATGTGATGACCCAAAAGGTCATCTTATGTTTTAGAACTCGAATTTGCGCTCTTAAGCCTTAAAAATCTCATTTTTACCCTCCTCGATTTGTGTGCGCAGTCTGGGCAGGTTTCTGGAAAGCTTTTATGTTGAAAACTGATAAAAATAAGAATTTTTTCCTTAAAAGTTTATTTTAGTTGACTTCGGTCAACATTTTTGGTAAACGGGCCCGAATCTATACTGTGATGGTCCCGGTAGGTCCGTATCGAATTATAGGACCTGGGCGTATGCCCGGAATCGGATTCGGAGGTCCCTAGCTCAAGTTATGAATTTTTGATGAAAATTAAAAGTCTGAAAATTAATTATTTTTAAGAATTGATTGGTGTTTGGCATTGTTAGTACCGGATTCGTATTTTGGTTTCGGAGCCCGGTACAGGTTCATTATGATATTTAAGACATGTCTGTGAAATTTGGTGAGAAATGGAGTTGATTTGACGTGATTAGGACGTCCAGTTGAGAAATTAGAAGTTTTAAAGTGTTCTTGAGAATTTCATATGATTTGGTGCTAAATTTAGAGTTCTAGGTGTTATTTTGGCGATTTGATCACGCGAGCAAGTTCGTATGATATTTTTGGAATTGTGTGCATATTTGGTTTGGAGCCCCGAGGGCTCGGGTGAGTTTCGGATAGGCCATGGGATGTTTTGGACTTGGGAAAAATCTAGTTTCTGCAGATTCTAGTGTCTGTCATATCCTTCTTCGCATTCGCGAAGGTCCTCTCACGAATGCGAAGAGTAATCTGATAAGGCTGAGACTTCTTCTTCGCGAACATGAAGGCCTGGTCGCGTACGCGAAGTGATGGGGGATTTACCCTTCGCGAACGTAACCTGCTCAATGCGAACGCGAAGCATGTGGGGACCTGGGGGGAGGGGGGTTATTCGTTCCTTCAGCGCGAACGTGAGACATTCCTCGCGAATGCTCGGGGTGAATGGGTAAAAGAATTTTGGTCCGAACCTCGGGTTTTGACCAAGCGGGCCCGGGGTCGATTTTTTGACTTTTTGGAGGAAAATTTGGGAAATTTAATTTATGCAATATAATTGATTCCTTTAGCAATATTTAATATTATTGAGTCATTTTTGAATAGATACGAGTGGTTTGGAGGTGAATTCCAAAGGAAAAGTTGTGATTGAGAATTAAGTGGCCTTCGGAGCGAGGTAAGTGTTGTGTCTAACCCTGACTTGAGGGAATTAGGAACCTTAGATTATTTGCTAAGTGAAATTCATGTGAGCGACGTATATGTCAGGTGACGAGTACCTATGCGCCGCCAACTTAGCTGTTTTTCCATGTTTCTCTGTTTTTCTGATATTGTCTCATTCCTATGCTAAATTGCTACGTGTTATACTAGTGTTGTTCAAATTATCGTTCTTATCATGTTTACGAAATTTTCTGGTGATAATTGAGTTTTTATTTCAAAGTTAAGATTGACATTATGGAACCAAATGTTGAAGTAAGGTTTGTACTTGTTATTCTATCTCCCTGTTGTTATTTATGCATTGCATTATAGTAAGGGAGAGTGTTAATGCACGAAGGGTGATGTCGTGCCGTATTGTGAGTATTAATGCACGAAGGGTGATGCCGTGCCATATTGTGAGTGTTAATTCACGAAGGGTGATACCGTGCCATATTGTGAGTGTTAAATGCATGAAGGGTGATGCCTGCCACGATATGAGAGTAAAAGCACGAAGGGTGATGTCGTGCCGTTTCTATAAATTTTATGGTGAGATTGAGAGTAAAAGCACGAAGGGTGATGTCGTGCATTCTTCTTTACTGTATTCATTATTTCTGTTGATTCATGGTATATTGACTGCTCCGGTGATCATTCTGTTGTAGTTCTTTAGCTTGTATTCCCCTCAGTATGTCTCCCCTCCCAACATTTCCTGTTTAGTTCTTCATTCCTGTTATTTGCGTATACACTGTTAAATTGTACAGGTTGATTTTTGCCTTAGCCTCGTCACTACTTCGTCGAGGTTAGGCTCGACACTTATCAGTACATGGGGTCGGTTGTACTGATGCTGCACTCTGCACTTTCTGTGCAGATTTTGATACCGGCTCAGGTTGATCGAGATTTGCTATTGGTCCGTTGTCCTGAGACTCAAGGTAGATCTGTCGGCGTTCACAGACCTTGAAGTCCCAGTCTATCTTTTTATGTCCTACTGTTTTCTTTCCTTCAGACAGTTGTATTTCTTTCAGACTATTACTTGTAGTAAGTTCTAGAATGCTCGTAACTTGTGACTCCAGATCCGGGTGGTAGTAGTTAATACAGATTTATGATATTCTGCACTTGTTATATTTCATCGTAGTTAATTATTGCTAATTACTGAACGGAAATAAGGAATTGGTAAATGATTCTCTAACGTTGGCTTGCCTAGTAAGTGAAATGTTAGGCGCCATCACGGTCCCATTGGTGGGAAATTTCAGGTCGTGACACCCTCTCCTTTAAGCAACTACTCGACTTCTATTTCTCACACTTGGCCTTCTAGAATTTTAACCACCGCAAGACACCTCCCACATGTCCTTTCTCATCCTTCGCTGCCCAATTGTTGCCTTAAATCATAATCTATCTCTGTAGGACTTGAACCAATCGATCACTACCAACTTTAAACCTTTCCGAAGATCATCTTTCTCGATCCATCAACACTAGAAACACCGATTCGATTCTGAAATCGCTACTCCCCATTATTTCTGACAACCGCTTCTTCGGCACCATTTCACAATGCCCCGCCCCGAAGGCGAATTGAAGAAGACCACAACACTGGCAAACTTAACGCATCTAATCTAGGACGACGACACCACATCACTGATGAAAATTTCACCGCGCTTGAAATACCCAGACTCGTTACTCCATCAACCCAAACCTGAACGTTTGTAGTCCGATTGCCTCTCCTCCGCTAGAACTAAATGTTGAATCCTCTAAGCTGTGAAATGAGAAGTCCATCTATCAAGTCATTTACTGTCACGATCCATAGATAAGCACCCTATCATTACACCAATACTATGTGATAGCAACGCACGAATCATCATAAAAATCATTGCCAAATCTCAAACCATAGGCAATATTGATACTGAACTGAAATGACAGAACGGCCTTTCGCAAGGCGACAACAATAGCCCAATCAAATATGCAGGGAGAAACATCCTGCACCACATCTGCAGTACCATTAAAATTTCCTCGGTCCTCAATTTACAACAAGCGCTTCTCGTCGCATAAGATTGAATAGGAAGGAAAGGAAGGCATAAGCCTCAAAGGAATCAAATTGCTCAATGAGGAATCAAGAAGGGAAGTGCTCCTAACAGCCCTGTAGCCTCCCGAAGATAAGTACAGACGTCTCCGTACCGATCCGCAATACAATACTAGACTTGCTCATGACTCGTGAGACCTAAGTGAACCTAGTGCTCTGATACCATGTTGTCACGACTCAAAATCCTTTATAGGTCATGATGGCGTCTAACATCGTTGTCAGGCAAGCCAACAATAATTAACTAACTTAATTACTCATTTTAGTATTTAAAATCATGATTTCCTTCAATTTAATAATAAAAGATGGACTTTACAGAGTAGATAAAAATATTTTCATAATTTCAATACCAAACAACCCATAATCACCCCAAAATCCGGTGTCACAAGTGTATGAGCATCAACTAGGAAGTAAAATAAAATACAGCATCTGCCCGAAATACAAATTATACAGAAATAATATAGATACTCTGAAGGAGACTCTACTAGATGCGGATCGTAGTATAGAATGCAGCTCATCTAAATCCCCACAATAACCGCTCCTCTGCGCCCATAAGGCCACTAGACATATGTGTACCTACACAAAAATGTGCAGCAAGTGTAGTATGAGTACGTAAATCAACGCGTACCCAGTAAGTATCCCGTCTAACCTCGAAGAAGTAGTAACGAGGGGTCAACTCCGATACTTACTATGGGCTAATAATAAATACCGATATTATACTTAAGCATGGATTGTACGAAATAGCTGTAAACTCAATAACAAGAAGTGAGTGGATAATTCTTTTATTAATAGAAAATTTTTTCAAAACTTATTCTAGTTATTTAACAATTTATATCTCAAGCCAAAAAGTAATATCAATTATAGTTGGTTCCAAAGATTTATCATGCGCAAATTATGCCGAGGTCGTACGGCCGGATCCAACATAATATTTAAACTGTGAACTGTCGAGGGTCGAACGGCACAAACCATAGATACATCTATCTGCTACCGAGGCAATCGGCCCGCTCCACAAAAGAGAAAAAAATACATTAAACAACCAATTCAAGATTTATTAAGGGGCAAATATTCCAATAATTAAAAATTCTCATTTAACGATCAAGTAAATGAAGTTTAACCTTTTCACAATTTCTTTATCGAGTTTCTAAATATTTTAAACAATTGAATTAACAAATAGGGCGCAAACATCGCAAGTACAACATGATATGGGTCCTAGACTACCCGGACATAAGCATAATAGTAGCTGCGCATGGACTCTCGTCACCTCGTACATACGTAGCCCCCACAAATAGAAACACACAATAATTTGATTCACCTATGGGGTTAATTCCCTCTTACAAGGTTAGAAATGAGACTTACCTCTCTCCGAAATTCCATAACCGGCTCCAAAGCCCTTCCAACAACTCAAACTAATGTTCATTGCTCCAAAACTAGTCAATAAAGGTGCAATCCATAAATATATACTTTAATACTCATTATAATTCAATTTACAGTAATTTCCAACTCTGCTCGAAAAGCCGATAAAACTCACCCTCGTACCCACGTGCCCGGATTTGAAATTATTTTTGAAGATAAATATTACCCATAACCCCACGAACTCAAATATATAATTCATTCCAAATCACACGTCCAATTTCGTGGTCAAAATCCAAAAATACCAATTTCTAGATTTTTCTTCAAAATCCCAAAATTTATAATTTTCCATGTTTAAACCCATATATAAACCAAGTATTCAACTTGCAATAGGTGGGAATCACTTACCTTTCCATAGATGATGAAAATCTCCCATTGAACCTCTCCAAAAATCGCCCAACAAAGTGAAAAATGGGAGAAAAATGAGCCAAGTCTCGTTCTTAAATCAATATGCCCAGCCGACCTCCCGCACGTGCGGTACATCGGCCGCACCTGCGGCTCCGCATCTCCGGAAGACCCATCGCAAATGCGGCTCCAACTCACACCAACAGCCCTCGCTTCTGCGCGCAAGGTAGCGCTCTTGCGCTCTTGCTTCTGCGCCCAACCTAGCGCACATGCGCCTGCGCTTCTGCACATAGACGTTCCGCTTCTGCGGCCTCAGCAGCCTTGGCCCTACTTCTTCTGCACTTGGCATACCGCTTTGGCAGCATCGCACTTGTGGCCCTTTTTCCGCAGGTGCGATTACACCAGAACTCAGGCCCTTCAGCAGCACAACAAACCTCCAAGTTGATCTATTGATCATCCAAAACCACCCCGAGGCCCTTGGGACCTCAACCAAATATACCAACACGTCCCAAAACACATTACGAACTTAGTCGAGACCTCAAATCACACAAAAAATATCAAAACTATGAATTCCCCTCCAATTCAAACTTAATGAACTTTAAAATTTCAAACTTCTACAATCGATGTCGAAACCTATCAAATCACATCCGATTGACCTCAAATTGTGCATACAAGTCATAATTGATATTATGGACATACTCCAACTTCCGGAATTGAAATCTGACCCTGATATCAAAAAGTTCACTCCCGGTCAAACTTTTCAAAAACCTTCAAATTTCTAACTTTCGCCAAATGACCCCGAAATGACCTACTGACCTCCAAATCCACATCCGGACGCGCTCCCAATACCATAATCACCAAATGGAGCTATTTCCAGACTCGGAATCCCAAACGGATATCGATAATATTAAAATACACTTCATTCCAAATTTATGAAATTCTTCCAAAATATCAACTTTCCACAACAGGTGCCGAAACGCTCCCGGATCATCCAAAATCCGATCCGGATATACGCCTAAGTCCAAAAGTATCATATGAACCTGTTGGAACCTTCAAATCCCGATTCCGAGGCCTTTTACTCAAAATCAACCCTTAGTCAATTCTTCCAACTTAAAGCTTCCGAAATAAGAGTTATATTTCCAAATCAACTCCGAACTTCCCGAAATTCAATTCCGACCACGCGCGCAAGTCGTAATACCTGAAGTAAAGCTGCTCAGGGCCTCAAACTACTGAACGACGTACTAGAGCTCAAAACGACCGATCAGGTCGTTACAATACTTTTGACTAGAACTTGTTCCAATTGTCTTTTAAAGAACACTGAGTCGCAAAAAACAAAACAAAACAAAAAAAAATATACAGAAAAAAAGGGCATCTCTTGAAGATAGGTTTTCCTTCGCCTATCATGTATATAGCCTTTCAGAAAACCAATCTTGATATACTGATTATTCTGGAAACACTGTGATATGAGAAGAAAAGAAAAAAGAAAAAGAAAGAAAGAAGGCGAAACGGCAAAGTTTCAAACCTTTGCAAGAAAAGAAGAAAAAAATACAAAATACGGCAAAGGCCTATAAATTCCAAAAAGTCACCACATAATATTGGTTATACCTCTTGTAAATCTCATAGCCATATTACACCCAAATAAAAGTGCAATACATATTCCAAAATTCAGTATTGAGAAATAAAGAATGACATGGAGCAAGTCTATGGACAAAGTAAAGTAACACTCAGTTTGTATGATCATAAAATTATCATTTTTTTATGAAGATATGAAGCTAGAGATATTGATTTTTGTCAAGCAAAGGTAAAGTCAGAAGCAAGGTAAAGATTTGATAAACTTGAAAAGGTAAATTGTTTGATTAAATGAGATATTTTATTTGCTTAGATTTTCTTTATTTACAGAGAGTATCAATAAAAGAGGGAAGTAATTATTATTCTCTTTCACTCGGGGACGAGCAAATATTCAAGTATGGGAGAATTTAATAAATATAAATTATATATATATTTTTTGGTATATATAGTATTAAACAAATAAATATTTTACTTTTATTTGTATAATTTTCTTTCAATATTGGTACAAATATATATTAAGGATTGCAGGTAAAGAAAAAAAAAACAAAAATAGAAAGAAGAGCAAAGAAAGCAGAGGCAATGACATCCTCCATCCAAGATTGTCATCCATGGGAAGGGAAAGCTGGAGGAAATTTAGTTTAAGAATAGAGGATGGTATCCCAGACCAAGAATCGCATCCCCAATCCGAGGATGGCATCCTTGAAGTTTATGGTTTTCTTTTCCTATAAAAGGAGGCATGACTTTCAGTAGGAAGGGGTATCGAGAGAGAAAGAAGCTATTTTAGTCTACAACTTTGGCATATCTTTAAGTTTTAAAAGTATATTTTCTTTTCAGAAATAGTAAGAATTTTAACCTTTAAATTTACCTATTTTTCTCCATAGAGTAATTTTCTTTGAGTTGGGATAAGTGGAGAAGCTTGATATATTATTATAATGAAAACTTCGATCTTTTTATTATTCTTGAGTGAGAGTACTTATTTGTTAATTTTTACATCAAGAGTAATGAATATATATTAGTCAACTTTATCATATCTACATATTAAATGTTGTAATATTCCTTGTATTAATCTTTGTTATCGAAAAAAGCAAGTTAAACAGGGATAGTTATAGCTAGATATGTTCACGTGATAATTTGAAGTAATTATATTTAATTACTTAAAATTCTTTATATTGATTTCTTGAGTTTTCATTCGAAAGAAGAAAATCAGTTAGCCAAGTTAGAGAATTTAACTAAAGCTAATCAAAAGAGGCTTTATGTTTATATGATGTACTCATTTAAGATAAGCTATTTTCTATGTCAATACTATGAGTCTTTTGTTTTATTATGCTAATCGAAAGAGGCAAAAATAAATGAAAGACGTGTGGTGGAAATATTATTTGTTAATCGAAAGAGGCAATTAATGTGTGGCATAGAAATAAAACTTTCTAAAACTCCATTATAATCTTATATCAAATGGATGCTCAAAATCTCAACTCCTTTAACTTACAAAATCAAAAACAATTGTTCTTATTTTCAAGTAGATTATAAATTCAACTCTTTTCACTGAATAGACTATATTAAATAGTAGGATGGATAATATGAATTTGTACCATAGATTCTCCAATCTCTGTGGACGATATCATAAACAATACTATAATTTGACAAGTACGAGCGATAAAATCATATACATATTGTGCTCGTCTGCAGTAATGGAGAAAATCTGCTCATCGGAAAACTCTTTCCTTATTTCAACTGTTTCAATCGGAGGTATCTCAAGTCGAGATAGATGATCTGTGACTTGATTTTTTGTGCCCTTCCTATCTTTGATCTCCAAGTCAAACTCTTGGAGCAACAACACCCACCGCATCAGACACAGCTTGGACTCCTTCTTACTCAATAGGTATTTCAAGGCTGAGTGATTAGTGTGTACAATCACTTTACTTCCCCGCCAGATATGATCTAAATTTGTCAAAAGCAAAGACCACAACAAAGAAATCTTTCTCAGTAGTGGCATAGTTGACTTGAGCATCATTCAACGTCCTGCTTGCACAGTAGATGGGCCTAAACATCTTATTTTTTCTTTGCCCCAGAACTTGCCCAACAACTACATCACTGGAATCACACACTATCCTAAATGGCTGGCTCCAATCAGGTGTCACCATAATAGAAGCACTCACAAGCTTTTTCTTTATCAATTCGAATGCTCTTAAGGACTCCACAGTGAAAACAACCTTGACATTCTTCACTAGCAATGCAGTCAACAGCTTGGTAATGCTGGAAAAGTTTTTGATGAACCTCCTATAGAACCCAGCATGTCCCAAGAAATTCCTTATGCTCTTCACAGAAGTCGGTGGAGGGAGCCTAGCAATTCTATCAACCTTAGCTTTATCAACTTCAATGCCATGTGCAGTCACTTTGTGACCCAGGACAATTTTCTCTTTCACCATGAAGTTACATTTCTCCCAGTTAAGAACCAAGTGGGTGGCTTCATAACATTAAAGAACAAGCTCCAAATTCTTCAAGCAATAGTCAAAGTCATCATCAAATAGGGTGAAATAATTCAGGAATACCTCTAGACACTTCCCGTTTAAATCGGGGAATATAGACATCATGCACCTCTAAAAAGTGGCAGGTACATTACACAACCCAAATGGCATCCTCCTGTAAGAAAAAATACCTGACGGTCAAGTGAATGTGGTATTCTCAACATCCTCTGGGGCAATAGGTATCTAATTGTAGCCTGAGTACCCATCCAAGAAGCAGTAACATCCATGTCCAGCCACTTTCTCGAGCATTTGATCAATAAAGGAAAGTGGAAAGGGGTCCTTCCTTGTTGCATCATTCAGCCTTTTATACTCAATGCACATTCTCCACCCAGTGACGGTTCTTGTGGGGATTAATTTATTATATTCATTCTTCACCACTGTCATACCCCCCTTTTTAGGTACAACTTGCACTAGACTAATTCACTGGCTATCAAAGATGGGAAAAATCACTCCCGTATCTAGTAATTTGATGATCTCCTTGTGCACTACCTCCTCCAAATTTTTGTTCAACTTGCGTTGGGGCTGTACCATTGCTTGTTATTTTCTTCTAACAGAATTTTATGCATGCAAATGGTTGGACTGATTCCTTGAATATTAGCTATACTCCAGCCAATAGTCTTCTTGTGCTTTTTCAGCAGCTCCACCAGCTTTTTCTCATATGTACCTATCAAGTTAATTTCAAAAAAAAGCATATTTCAAGTGAGTGGGGAGGACTTTTAATTCCACATTAGGCTTAGAAGCCTCCTCTTTTAGTTCCTCCTCATCATCCACTCGATCCTCAGTTTCAAGAGCTTCAGCCTCTTTCTTTATTTCAGGATCTTCATCCTCCACTGTGCTAGACTAAGTAATACAATCCCCCATAAGCTTGTCAAACTTGTATTTTTCAGCCAATTCCCCAACCACATCTAGCTTGAAGCACGAGTAGATAGATACCTCATCACTGGGGTATTTCATCATCCTCTGTATCTGGAACACCATTTTCTCATTACCCACTCCGAGCATAAGCTTCCCCTCGTAGATATCAAGTATAGCTCTGTCTGTACATAAAAATGTCCTTCCTAGAATTAGAGGCACATCCTTGTTCACCTCCATATCCACCACAATAAAGTCTACGGGGAACACAAACTTGTCTACCCAAACTAGAATATCCTCAATGATTCCCTCAGGTAAAATGGTGGTTTGGTCAGCCAGTTGTAGGGAAACTGGTATTGATTTGATCCAAGCTCACTTTTCAGTTTCCTGAATATAGAGAGATAGAGGCATTAGATTTATAGACGCACAAGAATCACAGAGAGCCTTGTCGAATCTCTCACTCCCAAAAGAGCATTGTATGGTGAAGCTTCCCGAGTCCTCACACTTTTGGGAAATTTTATTTTGCAAAATGGAACTGCAGTGGGAATTCAGCTTGTCCATTATTGTCTCCTCCAATTTTCTTTTGCTAGACATGATTTTCTTCAAGAACTTTGCATAAGAAGACATCTGAGTGAGTAACTCTGTAAAGGGAATGTTTATATAAAGTTTCTTGAGCATCTCCAAGAATCGCCCAAAATATTTGTCAAGTTTTTCCCGCTTCATCTTTTGAGGGAATGGTAGAGCTGGCATATGTCTACTTTCATCAATCTCTTTTTGTACCCCACTACTCTAGTCTTTCTGCTCTTCACTCTTTTCTCTTCCGGTGTCTCAGTCTACTTGTTCACCACCTCAGGTCTAGCTTTCACCACTGGGTCAGCCAATATTTTGCCACTTCTCCGAGATACAGCTTTGATTATTTCCTTTGCGTTCTTTTCAGTGTCAGAGGGTATAGTCCCAGGACCCCTCTCAGATAACAAATTTATAATTTTTCCCATTTGCCTTTCTAAATTCCGGATAGTTGTGCCCTGAGTCTCAAATTTTTCATTTGTTTTGTTGATGAATGCCTTCATGAGATCTTTCATACTAGACTGATTTGACTGTTGTGTCTTGTGTTGTTGCCTCTACTAGTTCTGAAAACCTGGTGGTCCTTAACCCTAGGGTCTAGTATTATTTTGTTTCCATGAGTTCAAACTTCCACTAGGTGAACTCCACGAAAAACTTGGATGTCTTTGACCCATAGCATTATAGTTGTTCTCACCTTAGTAGTTTCCTCTATTATAGTTACCCACAACGTTGACTTCCTCAGCTGAAGCTTGATATTCATGTGTAGGGTGTCCCATTCTACAAAAGTCACATGCTGCTTGTGGCTCACTCTGTACCTCGGCTAATGTCAACTTTCTTATCTCCTTGGACATAGTGTCTAGTTGGGATTGCATGGATGTGTTAGAGTCTACCCGATGAACCCCAACTGATTTTCTTCTGTCATTACTCTCAGTAGGCCACCGGTTAGCATCTTCAGATAATTCATCAAGTATTAAGACAACCTCTTCTGGAGTTTTCTTCATTAGTGGACCTCCACATGCAGTATTCAGAGTTCGTCGCGAGGAAGGTGTCGGTCCATCCCAAAAATCCTAGAGTTGCATCCATAAATCAATTTCACTGTGCTGACACTTTCTGACTATCTTCTTGAATCTTTCCCAAGCTTTGAAAATCATTTATGTCTCATTCTGGTAGAAATTGTGGATTTCCCTTCTGAATTTTCCTGTTTTTGCAGCTGAGAAGTACTTGTCAAGAAACGTTTTGGTCATCTCTTCCCATGTCCTGATCGACCATGTGGGTAAGCTACAAAGCCAGTGCTTCGCATCATATTTCAATGAAAAGGGGAATGCCCTCAAGTATACCATATTTTTTGATACTCCATTGTACTGGAAGGTGTTCATGATTTCTTCAAAGTCCATCAAATGAATGTTTGGATCTTCATTCGCCTTCTTTCTGAAGATGTTGTTTTGGATGGTTTGAAGCAAGCCTTACTTCAACTCGAAGTTGTTTGCTTCTATGGGTGGAGGTATGACACTTGACAGTCCTTGATTGTAGATTGGTCTGGCATAGTCACCCAATGATCTTCCAGGACTGGGTGCTGCATTCTCGAACTGGTCTTCAACCAAAGGTCAGTTTAGATTGAATCTTTGACCCCCACCATCTTCGATAGTCTCCTCAGCAACTCTTCGGGCTGCTTCAGCTGCTATCCGTGCAGCTTCTGGTTGTGTTGCTTCTCTTGCAGCTAAGTTTACTCCATTAATCTCTTGATTTGCCATGTTATCTTGAGTAGAAATATGACACAAGAAATTTTCTGTTAATGCTCTTTCTTTTCTCAATTGTCGTAGATGTTTCTCCAACTCTGGTTCGTATGATATCACTTCCTTTGAAAAAGATCTAGTCATACACCAGAAACATCAACCCTGTATCCTGCACACAAGTGAGAAAACGTGAATACACTAAAGTAAAAATTGGTTCCTGAATTAGTACTAAAAACTATTTTAAACACTATTGATTGCAAATTCCCGGCAATGTCACCAAACTTTGATGAGCGCAAAACACAACACAAAATTATTGCTCGCTAGTCAAAGATAGTATAGTTTAATTATCGTCTCCACGGGAATTTAATTTAAATTGTGTTCGAATAATCTTCAGTTGATTACTATCCAGGGAAATTAACGCTTGACTTGGTGACTATTACTACGATTAACTACTATAAATTAAGCAATTAACAATTGATCACAAAAGACAGCAGATGAGCAACAAAGAAATATCAATGAGAGAAAGAAGGGTATTTGACCTAGGTGCAAGATAATTGACTCGGAATCCAATTCTTAAGTTAATTTACTCTATAGTACTATTGATTATCACGAATTCAACAGATAATAATATACACTTGAAGTTAAGGTTCCTATTTTGATTAAATGTTAATTTTAATAATTAATCCAATTGAAGCACGGTAAACAATTACAACAATAAAATTTTGATTATGATCTAAAGGGTAACTTCTCACGAATATTTTTCTATTTTCTAGTTCGATTAACAATTAAAGAGGCTCTTTTGATTACCTATTTGAATCACGAATTTAAACTAGAGCATAAGATGTAAAGAAATTCAATATCAAGCTCCTCTTTCGATTAAGCAAAATAAGAAATAACTCCACAATACGAATTAAAACTCCATCAATTAATTCTAACAATTATCAAGAATCGAATCCCTAATAAAGTTATCAAAACACTGTATCTGTCAACACCCTAATGGAAATTACTCCATAGCAATGGAGTAAGACATCTCAATAAGGTTCAAAAATAAAGAAAACATCAATACTAATGATTTGATACAAACTCCCGTGTTGCACCGATTGTTTGTTGAAATCTTGATGAATTCTTGAGTCTTCTTGCCTTGGTTGGTTCTCCAATCTTTTATAGGTCAAAAGTCCTCTAAAAATTATATTTTTGGTGTATTTATACAATGTAGAAAAAAGCCCGAACAAAACTATCCTTTCTTAGTCGAAACAAGAGACTACTCTGACAAACTTGTACATGCGCGTCGCGCCCCGCACCGCGCCATGCAGCGCGCTTGTGAGGAAGTTCATAGAGGTGAGATTTTGTCAGGCAGCAGCAATTACACAGCCGCATTGCGCCTCGCGGCGCCCAATGCAACGCAGCTGTGAGGTTTTCTCGGAGTAAATAGTTTTGTCCACTTTTTGACATCCGGACTTGGTCCTCGACCCCAAACGTGATCCCCGCTAAACTTTTTGGGCTTCTACTCAGATTTCAAAGCTCCAACTTATTCGATTTAGCTCCAAATTACCTTAATAGCTTAGAATCGTTTCCTGCAAGGCATAAACATGTAATAAGTGTAATTCACTATCATTTAAGCTCAAACACACGTAAAATGCAGTAATTTGAGTACAATACTACGGCTAAAATACGAGTTTATAGCGTACCATCATAGGGCGCCACCCTCTGTTTATATTCCCTCCTTATGATACAGGGCGCCAACCCCTGGTTACGTTTTCCTTCAGTAATACAAGGTACCATCCCCTAGTCACGTTTCTTTCAGTAATATAGGGTACCATCCTTTAATTCCATTTCCTTTTGGTAACATAAGGTACTACCCCCTCGTTGCATATCCTCCCGTAGCTGGTTTATACTAGTGTCTTTGTCTTCCTTTCAATAAATTAGATGCTTTATGGCTTTGTCCAATAAACTCGCAAACTTTTCCTAGTGCCAAACTGGGGCAAAAAGATTTTGTTTATTTTGTTCGTCTTTGATGGCTTTGCAGGACCCTACCTTAAAGAACATATTGTGACGATTAAGCTTGCAGTTTCAGTTCTCATCAGAAGAAAAAAGTCTTTCGATCACAAGATAGGTGGAGTTAACTTTTATAACATGTCGGCAACTCGGCGTCTCAAGATTCATCTTCTCAATTTCGGATCAGGAAAGCAAGCAACTGAGGTTGAGTCATAATCTTTTCTTCAAAGAGCATCACGATCCAATCTAAGGCCAACACAAGCGAGCAAGTCAAGAATCAAGATTTGACTCCAGAAGACATATAGATAGGAATTTTGTAACTCTTAGCGTGCAGGAATTTGTAGTTCTTTTCTTTTTTTTCTTTTGATGTAAGCAGCAAGTGACAGTAACAACAACAACAACAATAACAACAACAACAACAACAACAACAATAACAACAACAACAACAACAACAGTAGTCTTAACTCTAGTGTCCGGTAATCCCAGCTACCAAAATTTTCTCAGAACTATACTGACCTGATTCCTTTATAGCTAAAGATTTGTATGCAACCTCGGAAGCAAGGTTCGGTCACGTTTTTCAAAAATACTTTCATTAGAGTCATAGGTGAGCAAAAATTAGCCATGGCATTCACTTTTCTTAGTACGAAAAATCGCCATGTCCTCGAGCAAAGAGGGACATCTGTAATACCTAATTTTTGTATTATTTTAACATCTCTCAAAGTACTAGTTTCTTGTTGTTTTAATTATTTTTCTCTCAATTTTTGTGCACTTTAATTGCATTTTTATCTTAAAAAATATACAAAAAATATATATTTATTTCTTCCTTTTTGAAATTTAGGAATTAATTGATTATTTCATTGGTGAATTAAATTAGTTGATTTATCAATTGAATATTTTAGTTAAGTAAAGATATTGTTGTATAATTGTAGTTTAATAAGAAGGGAATAGGAGAAAGGGGGTTGACATTTGTGTTTCATAGAACTGGGCCACAAAAATTCGAAATTAGTGGCCCAAGTCTCACTGACCCAATCCGGATCCAGGCCTGCCAGGGAAGGGGGACTAAAACGACATAGTTTTTGCTTAAACTATGACGTTTCACTTGATGAAATCAGACATCCAATCTCAACCATTGATCACCCTTCAATCCAACGGACCTCCTTTTATCTCCCTCACTGAGTGAGTGTTTTTAATTAATAAAAATAGTCATGTTTGTATTCCCGCTCATCGACTATCTAACTAACAAATCGTGTGTGACAATAAGCATTGGTTACCGGTTGGATGAAGTGAAGGGAAAGAAGAGAAGAGTGGAGAAAGAAAAGTAAAGTTACCACTTTTGCATCATTTAAGGTGGGATATAAAGCTATCAACAACTATTCTGCCATCCAAACACCACTTACAATTGCATGGGTACTTCCTTTTAGCAAGTTGCTTTTCATGATTTCGCACTTTTCTTGAGAGAGTTGATTCAATAGGCATTTGGATATAGATTTTGTTGAAATTTAAAAAAAAAATAAAGTTGTATTAAAAATAATTTTTGAAAATAAAAAATATGTTTAAACGCTAAACATACATTTTACTTTAAAAAGAGTTAAGTTTTATGAGTGAAAAAAAAAATTTCACCCAAAAATTAGTGTGACCATTTTTAGAACTTAAAAAATTTCTTCAATTTTTTCAAAAACTAATAAAACTTCATGAATAAATAAAAAAAAATTTAAAAAAAATAAATGTATTAAAACGGGAACTAAGACATTGAGGGACGAGAATATAAATTTCCACATCCGAAAACTACTAAAAAAAAAACTCGATAGGAAATTGAGTAAAAGGTTTTAAAAGTAGAAGTAATAGGAAAAATAAAAAAAATGAAAATCTGTAAAAAGGGGACAAACAGCTTATGTGCATTATGACAAGAGTGAGTTGCTCTAGTAGTGAGCACCCTCCACTTCCAACCAAGAGGTTGTGAGTTCGAGTCACCCCAAGAGCAAGGTGGGAGTTCTTGGAGGGAAGGAGCCGAGTTTCTATCGGAAACAGCCTCTCTATCCCAGAGTAGGAGTAAGATTTGCATACACACTATCCTCCTCAAATTCCACTAATGAGATTATACTGGGTTATTGTTATTGTCGACGACTTCATATTCACTCCGTGGATATCTACTTTTCCCCTTCCCCTTCTAATCATTTCAAACGATGTGTCTTTTGGGCTTTGGCTCCTAAAGTTTAGCAATCCTCTACATCTTCCTTGGTAGTGTTTTAAAATTAGTACTCAAAATGATGGCTGACATTGACCTATTAATGGGATGGTTCGAATTTCAAATTATATTGTTGTTATTTTATATTCATTTTTACGAATCGGTGGTAAAAGAACAACAACAATTAAGTTTTAACTCTGTTTACCCTAAAAATGAATAACAATTGAATTTATATGTGGTTTTAAGAACACGTAATTTTACTTGGCACAAACTGAAAAAATATGCAAATTGATATTGAAATTGACTGTAAAGAAAATTAAAAGCAAACCAAATGAGATGTGCATCTTTGGCCCTCAAGCTAAGTTACCCTGGAACCAAATGAAATAGCAAATGAGATATGAGCAGAGTAACAAAGTATTGAAAACCTAATGAAAAGAATAGTATATTGCTTTGTATTGCGTGAATATCATCCCTTTACAAATTATTTAACCCCCTTTATATAGTAGGGGAATCTTACTTATGGTACAATTCTAAATACAGTAAGAAATCCCATGATTGGCTAATTAATCTCTCTTTGATTTGTGTCGTGATTTTCGCCGAGATTCTCCCCCTACTTGCGGCTATAACGCCTTTTTTGTTTCTTGGCTCGATCTTGATCCTGGTTGATCTCGATCTTGGCCGATCTCGATCTTGATCGGTCTCTGGGTCTTCGAGATCGATCTTGGCCGACCTCGATCTTGATCGGTCTCTAGGTCTCAAGCTCGACAACATATACTTCGCACTATAGCTCGATATTACAATGATGAACCTTAGATCATCATGTTCCAATCTCGATTAATCATACGAAGGACAAAACTCGATTTTGACCGTATACAGATAGTCCCCTTGTTTCTCGAAAAGAAGATGACGAGAAACGTTATGAATTTAAGGACTCCGACTTGGTGGATAATGATGTCAGCGACGATCCCGATTATGATGTATGTAACAAACGTCCCGTCGGTCCAGTTACCAAGGCATTAAATGCCTGTCAGTCGTTGGCCGGCCACTACCGATTTTGAACCGTCATCACCAGGCTATAAATATTCACACTTTCATCATCATCCAAACTTTTCACTCAAAAATGTTTTCTCTACTCTTGCATCTTCTTTAAAAAATCCCTTTGCTTCATACATTTTACATCGCTTACAACCCTAATTCTCGTTCACTTTGTTCATCAATGATGAAAACCTCCAAAACGGTGCCGCAAAGAGAATATGGACTTCCTTGACTCGAAAAAGGAGGTCATCCAAGCGCAATTGGAGTTGGCTAAGACCCAACTTCGGGCTGCAGAAGAAAATGCCTCGGTGCAGATCGAGAAGATTAAGGAGCTTCAGGATCGATTGGATTTGGCCACTTTTGATAAGGCAGGCTTGGCCGATTAACTCGAAGTGGCCAGATCCGAGGTGGCCGTAGCCAGATCTAAAGTGGTCGTAGCTAGATCTGAGGTGGCTCAGGCTAATAAAAGAGCTGATGCTAAAGTGGCCTAATTCAGGATCGATGTTGAGGTCAACCAGGCCAAGGCCAAGAGCATGGTCGAACATGCTAAATGGCAAGCTCGGAGATAAGCTCTCGAGGAGGTCAGTGCTCAGGGCTTCGATGTTGCGGCCGAAATTGAAAATGCTAAAGCGGAGAACCAGAGCCCGAAGGCTGGCCTTCCCTGAGGAAGACTCCGAGAGCTCGAGCAAATATGAGGACGGAGAAAATCTCGAGGACGTAGCCTCCGATGAAGATCAAGCCACTTAGGATATTAGGTTTCTTATTTTTCTTTTGTATCTTTTCTGTGGACGATTCGGCCTTTTGTAAAAAACTTTTGAATATATATATATATAAGGCTTTTCTTGCTATTTTGATTCTTATATTTTTCCTTTGCTTTTCTGTATTTTACGAAGATAGAAAATGCCTTAGCATAAAATTGTGTCCGAGGTTTAGACAATTTGATTTGAACTGAACTAGTATAACCCTTAGGATTTTCGATCGAGTGAGTGCTTGCTCGAACTCAAAGTAATGTAGCCCTTAGGCTTTTGTAAGAAAAGTTGTTTATGGCTTTCTCCCCTTTTCGTCTTGAAAAAGTTTTTTATCATTTGTATTTGCAAAAAACTCATAATGCCTTAGCTCGAAATAAGGAATCGTTCAAGAGTTTGAACAATTTTGTACTCATTAGAGTTTTCGAGGCTTGATATTATCGAAGCCTTTTATGATTTTGCTGGGGGTAGCCTTTTTAACCGGTTTATGTAAGAATTCAAAGGCCTGTTTTGTTATGGAATTCGGACGTCTCCGACCCGTATTAATTCGGTCGTAGCCTCTTTAGTTCGGGATTTTCCCCTTGGGATTATTTTTCCGTTTTACTTCGAGCTTGCCCGAAGTGTCAGTCCCCGAGTGGGTTGGCCGTGGCCTATAAAAATCAAGAGTTTCCTAAAAGGTCTTATGATCTCGGAATTTTAATAATTCGATCTCGTTTATTTTTGGAACGGTAGTCCCCGAGCATGGGGGTAATTATCCAAACTCTGGTTATGGTCGGCCCTTAAGCCTGTTTACATAATAGATCGAGAGTATGAAATTGTAAAGTAGAAAAACATTTCTAAGGCATGAGATATCGGTAAAGAAAAATACTTCTCTTTATAAATTATTATACATGCGTACATGTTCTGTGCCAGGGCTCGAGCAAACTACACGCGCACGGTTCATTTGACCGTTTGGCCTTACAAATTTTTCCTATAGAGACCCTGCTGCCATGAAGTAACTTCCTCACATCAAAGTTGACATTCGAGGGCAATGCCCCCCAGTGTTCGAGGTTGATTGTAAAGAAACCTCGGATACTGTCGAATTATTCTACGTTAGCACGATTGATGGTTGCCTTATTAAAAACCTCACCGGAAAACCCATTTGGGACAAACCGGTCTAAGGGAAAAAGAGTGCAACGCGTGCTTTCAGACCTAAAGGCTTCGTGTCGAAGTATCCATCGTTATTTTTGGTCGAACACCTACAAGGGTTAGTTTAAAATATAAATAAAAATGGAAGGGTCTGTACCTTAGCAGTAGTATCATTTTAGGTGTGATACATTCCAATTGCTCGGCAGTTGTTCGCCATTCATCGTGCCGAGCTTGTAGGATCCTTTTCCGATGATTTCGAGAACCTAGTACGGTCCTTCCTAATTCGGATCCAGTTTTCCTTCATTCGAATTTTAGGTGTTGAGGGTGACTTTTCTTAGCACTAATTCCCCGATGTTAAAATGTTGAAGATTGGCTCTTCGATTGTAGTACCTTTCGATCCGCTATTTTTGGGCGGCCAATCGAACGAGAGCGGCTTCGCGTCTTTCGTCGAACAATTCTAGGCTCGTATTCATGGCCTCGTTATTCGACTCCTCTGTTGCATATCGAAACCTGATGCTAGGTTCTCCAACCTCGACCGGGATCAGAGCTTCGGCGCCATAAACTAGCGAGAACGGTGTTGCTCTGGTATTGGATTTTGATGTTGTGCGTTATGCCCATAGAACCTCGGGTAGTATTTCTCTCCATTTTTCTTTGGAGTCGGTCAATCTCTTCTTAAGATTTTGGATGATGGTTTTGTTGGTCGATTCGGCTTGTCCGTTTTCGCTGGGATGATAAGGTGTTGATAGGATCCTTTTGATCTTGTAATCCTTGAGAAATTTAGTTACTTTGCTGCCGATGAATTATTTTCCATTATCACATACAATCTCGGAGGGCATCCCGAATCAATATATGATGTGGTCCCAAATGAAGTCTATGACTTCCTTTTCTCTGACTTTCTCGAAAACCTATGCTTCAACCCATTTAGAGAAATAATCAGTCATAAACAAAATAAACTGAACTTTACCCGGGGACGACGGGAGAGGGCCAACGATGTCCATTCCCCATTTCATGAAGGGCCATGGGTTAGAGACCGAGTTGGTAGTTCACCGGGTTGATGAATCATGGGTGCATGCCTTTGGCATTTGTCACATTTTCGAACGAACTCCCTTGCATCCTTCCCCATATCGGTCTAATAGTACCTTGCTCTGATTACTTTGTGCACCAACGATTTGTCACCAGAATGATTTCCACAAGTGCCCTCATGAACTTCTCGTATGATGTAGTCGGTATCTCCCAGTCCCAAACATATTGCCAACGGTCCATCGAACGTCCTTCTAAACAGCGTTCCGTCTTCGGATAAAGTGAACCGTGTTGCCTTTGTGCATAGAGTTCTCGACTCCTTTGGATCCGATGGAAGCTTCCTGTTCTTTAAGTACTCTATATACTTGTTTCTCTAATCCCAGGTTAAACTTGTGGAGTTTATCTCGGCGCGACCTTCTTCGATTACTGATCTCATGAGTTGTACGACAGTCCCCGAGTTGAGTTCGTCATCCTCGACCGACGAACCTAAGTCTGCAAGAGCGTCGGCCTCGTTGTTCTGTTCTCGAGGTACATGTTGCAAGGTTCATTCCTTAAATCGATGTAGAGTCACCTGTAGTTTATCCAAGTACCTCTGCATTCGGTCTTCTCGGATTTCAAAAGTCCCGTTAACTTGGTTTACCTCGAGGAGGGAATCACACTTAGCCTCTATGACCTCTACTCCCAAGCTTCTAGCTAGTTCGATACCTGCAATCATGGCCCCATACTCTGCCTCATTGTTAGTCAAATTTGTAGTTCTGATAGACCGTCTAACTACATTACCTGTGGGTGATTTTAGTACGATGCCTAGTCCGGACCCCTTCGCGTTCGAAGCACCATCCGTAAAGAGGGTCCAGACTCCCGAAGATGTACCCAATTTTATTAGTAGTTCTTTTTCAACCTCGGGTATGAGGGCCAGCATAAAGTTAGCCACGAAGTCCACCAAGATTTGAGACTTGATGGCGGTTCGGGGTCGATACTCAATATCATACCCACTGATTTCTATGGCCCATTTGGCCAATCGACCCGAAAGCTCGGGTTTGTGCAAAATATTTCGAAGAGGATAAGTTGTTACAACATAAATTGGATGACATTGGAAATACGGTTTTAGTTTTCTAGAGGCGCTTATTAAAGCAAGCACTAATTTTTCTAAGTGTGGATATCTAGTTTCGGCCTCACCTAAGGTCCGACTAACATAATAGACAGGGAATTGCGTACCTTGGTCTTCTCGGACCAGGACTCCACTTACCGCTATCTCTGAGACTTCCAAGTACACGTAAAGTTGTTCGTCCACTTTCAGGGTATGAAGCAGCGGCGGGCTCGATAAATACCATTTTAGTTCCTCTAAGGCCTGCTGGCATTCTGGAGTCCATGCAAAATTGCTCTTCTTCTTAAGCAGCAAGAAGAATCGGTGGCTCATATCTGAAGATCTGGAAATGAATTGTCCTAGGGCGGCTATCCTCCCCGTCAGCCTCTGCACGACCTTTACATTATCCACTATTGTAATATCCTTGATAGCTTTGATTTTATCGGTGTTGATCTCAAATCCCCAGTTGGACACCATGAAACCAAGAAACTTGCCCGAGCCAACTTCGAATGCACACTTTTCGGGGTTGAGCTTCATATTGTACTTCCTTAGTATATCGAAAGTCTCCTGCAAATGCTTTAAATGGTCCTCTGCTCGCAAGGACTTAATTAATATGTCATCAATATAAACTACCATTGATTTTTCTATTTGTTCTTCGAACATTTGGTTTACTAGGCGTTGATAAGTTGTACCAGCATTTTTTAGACCAAATGGCATTACATTATAACAGTAGATATCGTACTTAGTGATAAACGAGCTCTTTTTCTAATCATCCGGGTTCATCTGTATCTGGTTGTACCCGGAGTAGGCATCAAGAAAACTGAGAGTCTGGTGGACGGCCGTGGCATCGATCATATGATCGATATTAGGTAAAGGAAAAGAATCCTTGGAGCATGCTTTATTCAGGTCTTTATAATCTATACACATTCTAAGTTTGTTTCCCTTCTTAGGGACTACCACTACGTTTTCTAACCATTCGGGGTACTTTACTTCCCGAATGGATCCTATTTTGAGAAGTTTGGTTACCTCGTCCTTGATGAAGGCATGTTTGACCTCGGACTAGGTTCTTCTTTTTGCCTTCACCGGACGGAATTTAGGGTCCAGGCTTAGTTTGTGAGTGGTAATTTCTGATGGAATCCCTGTCATATCGAGGTGGGACCAAGCAAAGCAATCCGTGTTAGCTTTAAGGAAATGAATAAGTTTTTTCCTGAGCTTGGGGGTTAGCCCCATGCCCAGGTATACCTTTCGTTCGGACTGATGCTTGGCCAGTGTGACTTGTTCCAGCTCTTCGACTGTTGACTTGGTGGCGTTGGAGTCATCGGAAATTACGAAGGATCGAGGGATCCAGTAGTCGTCATCCTCGTTGATCCCTTGCTCCTGCAATTGGGTCGAGGCCGGTATCTGTAGTTGCTATTTGATCTCCTGCTTTCCCTTCGATCCCTTCGTTGATAAGAGTGCCGATACCGGTATCACTTCATCGATTGAAAACATTTCCATGGCAGCGAGTTGCTCCTCGTACACTATTTTGATTCCCTCCGATGTCGGGAACTTCAGAACTTGGTGAAGGGTCGAGGGTATTGCCCTCATGTTATGGATCCAAGGCCTTCCGAACAGGGCGTTGTACCTCATGTCACCATCGATCATATGGAACTTTGTTTCTTGGATAGTCCCGGCCACGTTCACTAGCAAAGTAATTTCACCTTTGATGGTTTCACTTGCCATGTTGAAGACGTTAAGTACTCGGGCTGCGGGCATAATTTGATCTTGTAGGCCGAGCTGTTCTACGATCCTCGATCGAATAATGTTGGCCGAGCTACCTGGATCAATCAAAACACGTTTAACTTGAATTTTATTCATAAGGACAAATATTACCAGTGCGTTGTTGAGGGGTTGTAAGATCCCCTCTACATCCTCGTCTTTGAAAGACAAGGTCCCTTCCGGTACGTAGTCTCGAGTCCGCTTTTCCCTCGTGATCGACACCTTGGTGCGTTTAAATATGGGCCCCTGAGGAATATCGACCCCTCCAACAATCATGTGGATCACGTGTTGTGGCTCTTCTTGCTCATTCTGTTTGTTTGAATCTCTATTCTTGAAATGGTTTTTAGCCCGATCGGTTAAGAATTCTCGAAGATGCCCTTCGTTGAACAAACGGGCTACCTCATCCCTCAGCTGTCTGCAATCTTCTGTTCTAAGACCATGGGTGGCATGATATTTGCATATTTGATTAGGATTTCTCTGGGTCGGATCAGTATGTAGAGGTCGGGCCCACCTGGTGTCTTTGATACGCCCAATGGCCGATACAATAGTTCATCCATCAATGTTGAAGTTGTATTCTGATAGTCGTGGTGCTTCTTTGGGTTCGACATTTCTGTCGAAACCACTCTTACTCATGAGCCCTCGAGAGCTCTGTCCTCGATCATTTCTTCTATCAATTCGAACGGGGTTACGTCCAGACCCGTTGTTTCTTCGATCTCCACCATATGGCTAATATCAATCTCTGTTTGACCGTGGTTCTCGGTCAATATCCCTTTTAAATCTATCGATGGTCCTGTTTGGATAAACGGACCCGGAAGGAGTCCCCAATTGGTCATCCTCGACCCTAATCTTTGACTGGTATCGATTATGCACATCGGCCCAGGTTATAGCTGGATATTCGATCAAGTTCTGCTTCAACTATTGTGAGGCTGCCGAACTTCGTATGTTTAGGCCTTGAGTGAAAGCCTGAATGACCCAATCTTCGGCGACCGGGGGAGGATCCATACGCTCCATTTTGAACCGAGATACGAACTCTCTGAGCATCTCGTTGTCTTTATATTTTACTTTAAAGAGGTCCGACTTTCTAGTCTCAACCTTTATTGCTCCGGCGTGCGCTTTGACTAAGGAATCTACGAGCATGGCAAAAGACTCAATGAAGTTAGGTGGTAAATTATGGTACCATATCATCGCCCCATTTGATAAAGTTTCTCCGAATTTCTTCAGCAGTGTAGACTCAATCTCATCGTCCTCTATATCGTTCCTCTTTATTACGCATGTGTAAGAAGTGACATGCTCGGTGGGGTCGGTAGTTCCATTATACTTGGGAATTTCTAGCATACGGAATTTCTTCGGAATGGTCTTAGGAGCCGCGCTCGGGGGGAAGGGCTTTGTACGAACTTCTTTGAATCCAAACCTTTCAAAATCGGCTGTGCTCCCAGAATTTGATCAACTCGGTAGTTATATGTTTTCACTTTTTTGTCATTCGCTTCAATCTTCTTCTCCCCTGATTCAATTCGCTTTGTCAGCTCCTCGAGCATTTTCAAGATAGCGGGGTCGGTTCCTGACTCATTCACATTTGACCTTCCTGGCACTAGTTCGACCCTGTGAACAATTTCCTGTGATGGCTCGGGTTCGACCCTACTCGGTGCGTGGTTCTGATTTTGAAGTTGTGGTATTGCAGCTTGTTGAGCCTACAACAATTTGAATATTATTTGAAGGCTGATTCCGCCTTCTTCGCCACCCAGTGCATTCTGACTGGCTGATCAAATGCCTCTGCGGATGCTATTTTCGGGGTCGATGCCCAAATTTGCATTCAGGGAAACATGGGAACTGACGTCGATGGGGTCTGCAACTGGTACTCCCTCGAGGTCAACTGGAAGCTCTTCATTTCCTGGGGCGGCTACGTTGTCGGTTTCGCCATGAAACCCAAGGCCGTTGTCGATGTGTGTGGGTATTGCTTGAGAGTTCGACATGTTGATCCTGGAATCAAAAATGCTTACAAGAACACGTGTAAAGCAGTGTGTGTTATGAAAATTAACACCAGGCAATCACTATTATCCTTAGCCCCACGGTGGGCGCCAAACTGTTTACCCTAAAAACGAATAATAATTGAATTTATATGTGGTTTTAAGGACACATGATTTTACTTGGCACAAACTGAGAAAATATGCAAATTGATATTGAAATTGACTGTAAAGAAAAATAAAGACAAACCAAATGAGATGTGTAGCTTTGGCCCTCGAGCTAAGTTACCCTCGAACCAAATGAAATAGCAAATGAGATATGAGCTGAGTAACAGAGTATTGAGAACCTAAAGAAAAGAATAGTATATTGCTTTGTATTGCGTGAATATCCTCTCTTTACAAATTATTAGATCCCCTTTATATAGTAGGGGAATCCTACTTATGGTACAATTCTAAATATAGTAAAAAATCCCATGTTTGGCGAATTAATCTCTTCTTGATTTGTGCCGTGATTTTCGCCGACATTCTCCCCCTAATTGCGGCTATAATGACTTTTTTGTTTCTTGGCTCGATCTTGATCCTGGCTGATCTCGATCTTGGCCGATCTAGATCTTGGCCAAACATACTAACCAATCCTATAACACCATACGATCTTAGTTGAGCCTTCAAATCACATTGAATCAACATCAAAAACATGAATAGAGCACGGATTCAAGCCTAAGGAACTTTGAATTTTCTAAATTCTACAAATGACGCCGAAACATATCAAACCTAGTCCGAATGACTTCAAATTTCACACACAGGTCACAAATGACACTACGAAACTACAGCCACTTCCGGAATTCTATTATGGACTCGATATCAAAATTTCCACTGCCGACCGAAATCGCCAAAATCCAACTGTCACCAATTCAAGCCTAAATCTACTACGGACTTCCAAAATATATTCCGGACGCGCTCCTAAGCCCAAAATCACCATACGAAGTTGATGAAATCATCCATAACTCATTTCGGAGCCGTTCACACATTAAGTCAAATTCCGGTCAAATTCTCACAGTTTAAGCTTCCAAAACTATAATCCTTCTTCTAATTCGACTCTGAATCATCCGGCAACTGAATCCAACCATGCACGCAGGTCGATCTACATAATGTGAAGCTGCTCAAGGCCTTAAGCCGCCGAACGAAGCTTAAATTATCAAAACGATCGGTTGTGTTGTTACATTCTCCCCCTCTTAAAACAAATGTTCGTCCTTGAACGTGCCAAGATTTGCCTCGAACGCATCAAATCACTGAAAGCACACTTCCAACATACACCCGCGGGTGATCCCACGTCACCCCAATCTACATAAGCCTGACGACACCATATCATCAACTGCAATTTAGCCTTTCTACCAACACCGATAAGCCTCATACCCCAAATTCTCACCTTCTATTCATTTACCAAAGACCCGATTCTAAATTCATATCCGGTATCAGTCTCAACCAGCTGCACCAACTCATGCTTGCACCCACAAGATATGACCACACAACATAACATACCACACATAGGCCCTTAATAACACTTCTGATCCCAATAGCTGCCCGAAATCAACCCAGCACCGGTAATTAGCCTTATATCCGATAGAACTCTGTTTCAAACCTCCATAACACTGATAATAATGCAAGAAACATGAAGACCTCATAATTTGACACCCGAATCACCAAGCCACAACTAACACAACCGGGCACACACCCCGCAAGATAAAACTCAAGAAGCATAGAACGAAATTGACTGAATATGAAAAGAGAAACACATAAGGAAACTACCAAACAAGCCCAACAGGCACAACTCTCTATCAATACTAACCTACAAAATAATATAACAAGGAAAGAATTAAAGCATATGAACAATCACAAGGGTCCCATCCTGATATAACTTCCACCGCGGTACTCAACCCGATTCAAACATATCGAATCACAAGAGACCACGAGGATCTCGCCCTCAACTCTAAATCGCATATCGAATATATATCATACCAATTGAAATCTTCCACTAACTCAGCTCTGCCAATAAATCACAACACTCGCTGAACTCTCACCCCGGTAGAGTATCAAATCACAGCTCGTAACCAAAATACTCAGGAAAAATCACATCAAGCTTACCATGATGAACAACAAGGACTCACTTCTAATCTCACCACTCTTAATGATGAATAAAAACAACGATAGACATGGGCTACCACTCAGAGAATCTCCCAACATGAGCAAACACGAAAATAGAGTGCAAAGCATGAAACTCACTCATAAATGAAGCAACAAATAAGGGATTCGTCCCGACCAGTAGAACTATAATGAAATACAAATGGTGCCCCTCTGTAATGAATCAAAACATACCTGTATGATAATATCTGGCATAACGGCCTCCATCCTACTATATGAAACACATCAACGGGTCGGGCCTCCCCCTCTTGGGCACCCTCTACTTACCTGAATAACTCGCTGTGACACACCTGCTCGAAGTCAAATATATGGTACGCCCGGAAATGCCCCCTCGAAATCTCCTATTCTTACCTGACCAGGTCAATTTATGTCTTTTGGGCGGAGATTATGATTAAGAGCGGCGCTAAACCCACCAAAAAGTTCTTATCAGGGAATATTTACCAAGTTAATTACGTGGCAATACCACTAAAACATGGCATTTACATCTGCAAATAAATGCTATTATTGATGAACAAAGTTATTTATAATGTTGTTTTATACTAAATTAAACAATTTAATTACATGAGTAAAATATTTAAATGAATGCAAGTTGCAACACTCGTGTCTTGCATTGATTTATAAACTCCAAATTGTGAGTGGTAGACAAGACGAGAGAAGCGAGGCAAGATGAACTGCAGAAATAGGTTTCTGATTACAAAAGTAGCCTTAGCTAAGTATTTATTTGTAGACACAAATGAAATAAAAAAAATGAGATACAAAATAAATAAGAAAGGCCGGGTCCTCTTCTCTTTGGGCCACTCAGCTTTGGGCTATAAGCTGGATATGTCTTGCTTAGTCCAGCACCAATAAGTCCAACTCCCACACCGATAGGCAACACCTGTGGAGTTTGGGCTGAAGATTAACTAGTACGGAGTACTTGTTAACCTCGAGGAGTCGGAGAAAGGTTGAAATAAAGGGTGAAATTCAAAAATAGTGGTCATAATTGAAAAATAGTCATATTTTAAAAAGTAATCGAAATTTAGTCATTTTTCATGTAAAGATAAATCTGAACGAAAATACTGTTCAAAATCCAAAAAAATATTCCAGCATAATATACTGGAGTTTAAATTTTTTACATGTGAACTTGAAGTTCATACACAGATGCTCCAATCTTCAGTTTATTATGCTGGAAGTTCATACACATGTGCACCAATCTCCAGTATATTATGCTGGAACTTTTCGTGTTGCAGCAAAATAGTGGCTATTTTTTTATAACTTTACAAACGCGGGCTATTTTTCAATTACCAGTCCGAAAACTGGTTAGCTCGTGCTATTTTCAATAGAGCTGATCCCCAAATAATAGTCAGCGAATTTATATTTTTGTATATATTAATATATAATATACTTATTTTATACATATAACTACTATATATTTGGCTTAGATTGCAATTATTTTGGCCCGGCAAGTGTGTTAAAAGCCCGAAAAAATTATGCTCTACAAAATAGACATAAAATAAGTGGTCCAACTGATCTAATTATTATGAATTTTATGTTACATTATATTGTTAGCTATAGGATGTGTGATTATATTTGGTACGAATTAGACTAACGCTTACTAATTTGTTTCGCTATTAAAGCAAAAGCATATATGCAGATTATTTGTATACAAAAACTGTGATCCTCATCTATTAACATGACAAATTTTTATTACACGCTAAGCCCTGCAAATAAAGACTCATCATTGTCATTTTAATACTTCGCTTAAAGAAAGAGATGAAATTAATTTCAGTATCGTAAACAACAAAACGAATAATAATTGACCCAACACAAAAAAGAAAAAAACACAAGCAAGCGCGCCGTCGCCGTTAGTTTCGAAAATAAGCACCGTTGTGACGAGGAACCGGAAACATATGACACCGGTTCGAAAATCCAGGAGTGGAACACGAGAAAATAAAATATAGGACCCAATTGGGGCGCTATATACTGGCATATGACCCATCTCTTTTGGTTTCTCTATATGTCCTTTCCGAGAGTATAAAAACCAAATTGGAAATCAAACAAGACAAGTTGCTTCATAATACTATCTTTTAGAAAATATTCAAAATCAACCCTAAGAAATCTCCGCGAAACTTCCTTTTAGTCAATAATCGTCGTCTTCGTCTTCTATCTGCTTCATCTCTGAAAGCTTAGTTGTTTCTTGTTATTACAGAGTGGCGTCATAGTTTTCTCCGGAACATTTGATTTGGTATGTGTCAGTTCTCTTGCTTGGATTTTTAATCATTTCATTTTTTTCGTTCTTAATATCTTTGTAGTTGAATTTAGTAGGTAGGTGTTTCATTTGGATGGTTGAAATTTGGCCAATTTTTATTTTTTTTAATTTCAGTGTTTGTTGCCTTGTTATTGGAAATTAGTGGTTGTTATGGTCAAAGTGGTTAGCTTGTGTATAGACTTTGATCATTCTAGTAATTTCTTGATGGTAGAGTTCAGTTTTAACATTATTTTGATGACTTGCTTTTTTTTTTTTTTTGGGGGGGGGGGGGGGGGTTCCTTTCTTCTTTTATTGTTTTATTACAATTTATAATAATGATTTTACATGTGAACATTTCCTATTGAATTATCTGGCATTAACATTGAAAAGTAGAGAAATTGCCTTATAGATGTCTTCAATTAGATTAGTTGACCTTGTTGGAAGTTCAGACTAGCTTGAACTCGAATTCAATTTAGGTTACTGTTATTTTGCTATAGTTATTTTTTGTGTAAACATTTCCTTTTGAGCTATTTGGCATCCTCCTCAGTCCTCTCTCATGACAAGACCACGTTATAACTTACTAAGCAAGTTCAGTTCCTATTCTAAATGTTATGATTTTTGTAGCGAAGCGTTTTGCATGTGACAACATCTCTAAAGTATTTCAATCATCCATATTCGGAGGAAATCTATCGCTGGGTTTCTGGTTTAACTGTTAAAATCTGAGAGAATCAACATAATATCCCATAAACTTGTGTAAATAACATTTTCAGGGAATGGTATGTAGGGTCCTGGTTGTATTACTCGAGGCAGTTTTTATGAAGAAATGTGTTGTCCCTCGAAGGATTTTGGAAGTTGACTGCCTCTTTGAACAGTTTGATGCATTGACTTAAGTTATGAATCACCGGCAAGAGAAGTTTGTGAGGTCAGTTTCTATGAACCTGGGCAAACCCTTTTGTGTATTAACTTATATTATATGCTATCACTGAATGTTTTCGTTTAGGAAGCATATTGAACTAGGCTCACTTGTTAAGCATTTGATATAGAGGAGAAAATCAAACAAATGAACAGGTTAGAGGGAATGGAAAGTAAACTAATTTTGGAATTGTAAGGAAAAAAGAGAAGCCGGGTATCCGACCACTATTCTGGTTTTATGTGGGATGACTTTATTTTGATACATTTGACCATGTAACACAAACATTAACCTGCTTGCTGCGAATTAATCATGCATCATTTCATTATTTCGTGTAGTGAGGTATTAGTAATCGTGGATCAATTTGCTGTGATGTCTGACTCTAAGCTTGTTTCTGCACTTTAATTGATTGCCATGCAGGTTTCAGGATTGGAACTCAGAGAAAAGTTCAGACGGGAATTTTCCATATAATGATAGAGCACGCTGGCGCAAAGTTGGAATGATCTCTAATGAATTACACAAAGTCCTGGAATGTGGTTCTAAAAGGATCAAATGCATACTACAAGCCTTAAATTCTTGCTTAAGTTTGGGATCAGAAAAAAAGATGCTTGATCCTCAAGGACCTTTTCTTCAGAAGTGGAACAAAATATTTGTGTTATCCTGTGTGATTGCAGTCTCCTTGGATCCTTTGTTCTTTTACATTCCAGTGATTGATAATGATAACAAATGCCTTCATTTGGATAGAAAAATGGAGATCACAGCTAGTGTTTTGCGTTCCATCACTGATATCTTTTACCTTCTCCATATTGTGCTTCAATTTCGTACTGGTTTCATCGCCCCTTCGTCACGTGTATTTGGAAGAGGAGTTTTGGTCGAAGATGCTTGGGAAATAGCAAAGAGATACTTGTCCTCTTACTTCTTGATAGATATTCTTGCCGTTCTTCCTCTACCACAGGTTAGAGTGACTACTCTTATTCTTTTTTTTTTGTTTTGGTGGCCCCGGTTGAAGACAAGTGCGGGAAGCGAGACTTCAATGGTTTGGGCATGTGAGGAGGAGAGGCACAGATGCCCCAGTGAGGAGGTGTGAGAGGCTAGTCTTGGAGGGCCCAAGGAGAGGTAGAGGTAGGCCTAAAAAGTATTGGGAAGAGGTGATTAGGTAAGACATGGCGATGCTCCAGCTTACTTACTGAGGACATGACCCTAGATAAGAAGGTGTGGAAGTTGAGAATTAAGGTAGAGGGTTAGGTAGACGAGCGTCGTCCTTGCGCGTTCCAGTAGCTTGAGTGCATTACTCAGTGTTAGTCTTGCGTTTTCTTATTCTTTAGATTTCTGTTATTACTTGTTGTTTCTTTCATTTCGGTTTCTGATTGCACCACTTAGTGTTAGTCTTGTATTATCGCTTCGGTTTTCTGATGGGTTTGCTTGTTGTTGCTTCTTCCTTTTATCTTTCCTGAGTCGAGGGTCTACCGGAAACAACCTCTTTGTCTACCTATATAGGTAGAGGTAAGGTCTGCGTACATACTACCCTCTCCAGACCCCACTTGTGGGATTTCACTGGGTTTGTTATTGTTGTTGGTTGATAATATCAACTTAAGGTGTAGCATAAAAGGCCTGTACTATTGATGGTCAGTCTCAAAAATCTAGTACAACAAACTCTGTTGCTTAACCAACAATATCTGCTGTCCTGAGTGACCATTAGTCCATGGTGATACATCGCCTAATTGGAAGGTCATGTCCTCACTGTCGGTCTATTTAGGCTCACTCAACCTTCTTACTTTGTTTTGTATTGGCTTCTTCAGAACCTTTGGTCTTTCTTTTAAAAATGTTATTGAAGTGTTGATTTAAAAAATATTCTTATTTATTGGATAACACATGGTTGGTTGACTGTGTGCAAGATTAATGTTGCTTCAAACAACCAATGTATCCCTCTGTCATGGAGAATGTAGATTTTCATGATATGCAGACTTTTTTGGCATTAAATGATTTTCTAAACTTCTGTTTTTTCATGCGCTTCATGATATTAAGGATTTGTATGTTGTTAAGCTAGACTCTCAGCTCTGAAAGAGATTGTACAACGACTAGGTTGCTAACCATAAGCATGCTAACTCATTTCTATGCAAATGCAAATTCTAGATTTATTGTTTTAACTCATGTCGTTTTTCTGTCTTTTCAGGTTGTAATTTTAGTTGTAATTCCTAAATTGCGGGGTGCTAGATCTTTGAACACGAAGAATTTGCTGAAATTTGTTGTCTTCTTCCAATATATTCCGAGGCTCCTTCGAGTTTATCCTTTATATAAGGAAGTCACTAGAACTTCCGGCATACTCACTGAAACAGCATGGGCTGGAGCTGCGTTCAATCTCTTTCTTTATATGCTTGCCAGTCATGTAAGTTTGTAATAACTAATAAGCTTGATTATAAAAGGCTATCATGCTATGCACTCAGATAGTTTAAATTAATGTGTTAAAAATTATTTTTGAGATGGCACCTAAGGTCCGGCCTGTGGTCAAAGAAGTGGGTGCAAACTTTGGGGACTAGGGTTCAAATCTCAACGTAGACAAAATGTTACCAAGTGATTTCTTTCCATTTGTCTTGGTGAGCAAATTTACCCAATACCTTTGCTAGTGGGAGGTAGTAGGTACCCGGTGAAATAGTTTAGGTGCGCGCAAGATAGCCAGGACACAACCTTTATTAAAAAAAATTGGGATGGTTTTATTAAAAGGTGTCTTTTTAAGCCTTGATTTTATTTTTGGTCCCAACTGGTGTTAAAGGAATAAAATTTGTGGATTTTCACTCATCTTAAGTTTTCGCTGGCATGCAAACATATGATCACTACAGATATTCAATAATATTAGCAAGGAGTTAAGTCATATCTTATAGTCCATTATCCGTACACTATCATTGCTGAAACATTGATAACAAGTTATTCTCTGCTTTTTAGGTACTTGGAGCGTTTTGGTACCTGTTTTCTATAGAACGTGAATCTACTTGTTGGCAACGAGCATGTGGAAATTCATCTGCGTGTCATCATGCTTCATTGTACTGTGATGATGATCATACAGGATTTAAAACATTGCTAAATAGTTCATGTCCTATAGAGACACCAAACGCAACACTTTTTGATTTTGGGATATTCCTTGACGCCCTCCAGTCAGGTGTTGTGGAATCAATGGATTTTCCGCAGAAGTTCTTTTATTGTTTCTGGTGGGGTCTGCAGAACTTGAGGTATGCTTACTGTATTTGCTTGAGTTTTGCTTATTCAACTGCATGCTTGCTGTTGATATTTTTGTACCTATCAGTCTGTCTAACCTCATATGTATGTATTATATTGCTGTTCTTCAACCATGTATTGCAAACTGAGGCAGGAAGAATAAGATTTTTGATAGCTTGTGGCTTATATTTGTGTGTCTGTGGCTTAGCATAGTGCACTTCCCATGATGCTAGAACATTGGGGTTGTTCCTTTTCAAAAGAATGTATCGGTCTCTAAAATTGATATGCCCAGGAGAGGGGGAGGGTAGGAGATGGATACTTGTCATGCGAGATATATCTCAACCTGTCCATAAAGTCCGGCTTTAATTTTTGTTTTTTTAACAAGTTAGTATTTTATAGCATCTTTGAAATCAAAATGTGGGAATTTATTTTAGTGAAAGCATCTCCTTTTGAATACAATGAGGTTGAAAGGATCTTTAAGAACTAGATTCAATCCCAAAGATTGGCACTTAGGAATTAGGATGGCGATCTATTACTAATAAACAAGGACCTTGTCTTTCTCAGTTCGGCAAAGGGCCAAATATACCCCTGTACTTTCGAAAATGGTCTAAGAATACCCCTCGTTATACTATTGGGCTATATATACCTTTCCGGTCATACTTTGGAACAAATATACCCTTATTTTGGATGGAGTGCCACGTGTCAGCACCAGATGAAAACGACCAATTTCTTTTTTTTTTTTTACCCGATCCGTTTTAAAAAACCCACCACCCGACCCGTTTTAAAATTCAGTTTTTTTAAAGCATATATTTTATAAAAACTGAATTTTTTTTTTGTAAAAACTGAAAAAAAAGAAGGGAATTTGCAAAATATATATTTTTAAGTCTTTTCAGTTTTTTTAAAGTATGTTTTTTGTAAAAACTGAGAAATTTTTTTATTTTTTAAAAATGCTTTAAAAATTAAAAAATATATATTCTGTAAAAACTGAAAAAAAAAGGAATTTTCAAAATATATAATTTTCAGTTTTTTCAGTTTTTTAAAGTATTTTTTTTGTAAAAACTGGAAAAAAAAAGGTTTTGCATAATATTTTTATTTTTTTAAAACTAATGCATATGTAGTCCACTGCTTTAGGAGAGTCTTTTTTTTTTTTTCAGTTTTTTTAGTTTTTAGAAAAAGAATACTTTAAAAAAACTGAAAAGACTTAAAAATATATATTTTGCAAATTCCTTTTTTTTTTTCCAGTTTTTACAGAATATTTTTTTTTCACTTTTTAAAGTATTTTTAAAAAATATTTTTTTTTTCAGTTTTTACAAAAAAAAATACTTTAAAAAAACTGAAAAGACTTAAAAATATATATTTTGCAAATTCCTTTTTTTTTTGCAGTTTTTACAAAAAATAATTTCAGTTTTTACAAAATATATGCTTTAAAAAAACTGAATTTTAAAACGGGTCGGGTGGTGGTTTTTTTAAAACGGATCGGGTAAGAAAAAAGAAATGGGTCGTTTTCATCTGGTGCTGACACGTGGCACTCCATCCAAAATAAGGGTATATTTGCTCCAAAGTATGACGGGAAGGGTATATATAGCCCAATAGTATAATAAGGGGTATTTTTAGACCATTTTCGAAAGTACAAGGGTATATTTGACCCTTCGCCGTTCTCAGTTTCATATTAGCTTCTCTTATTCATTCTAACTGATACTTTGCTCCTTGATGTTGCAGTTCCCTCGGTCAAAACCTACAAACAAGTACCTACGTCTGGGAAATTTGCTTTGCGGTTTTCATTTCCATTGCTGGCTTGGTGCTATTTTCCTTTCTTATTGGAAATATGCAGGTAGATTTGCTTTCCGGTCTATTTCAAAGTTCAGGCAATTCAAAAATTGTTGTTTACACTAGAAGACACACCAAAATAATTGTTTTCCAATATAGCTGCGAGCCTGCGACATGTTTATTATAGAATTCTCATTATATCCATTAGATTGTCAACTTAGGAATATTCTTGATGTGCCTTATGTGGTTAAAACAACTTTTAGAGGTTGTGTAAATGTTTTGTGGGGCTTCTATATCCAAAATGTTCTTTTGTAACAGCATCGTTGTGAAGTCAGTTGCATCTAATAGATGGGTGGCAGGGATTTACGGACAGGGTAAATAATAAGATGTTGTTTTGACTTCAGTGGTCATAATTGCTAGTGCTCACTTGGCCCTATTTAACTGAAGTACTTGTGGTGTGACAGACATATCTGCAGTCAACAACAATAAGACTAGAGGAGATGAGGGTGAAAAGACGAGATGCAGAGCAGTGGATGTCTCACCGCTTACTCCCCGAGCACCTCAGGGAGCGGATCAGGCGCTATGAGCAATACAAGTGGCAGGAAACTAGGGGTGTTGATGAAGAGAATCTGATCCACAACCTGCCCAAAGACCTCAGAAGAGATATAAAGCGCCATCTTTGTTTGGCTTTGCTGATGAGGGTAAGTTATGTTATTCCTGCTTTGCAACTCAATAATTTTTTTATTTTTTATGTATGTCATCGCACCTAAATGACCTTGTTTTCTGATACTAGTTAGATTAGAAGTTTTTTCTTTAAATTTGAATTAATCGTATTAATCTGTTAAATATTAGTATTCGATTTTGATTAATATATGAATATTTGAAGGTTCCAATGTTTGAAAAAATGGATGAGCAACTCCTGGATGCACTATGTGACCGTCTCAGGCCAGTCCTCTACACGGAGAACAGCTTCATTGTGCGTGAAGGTGATCCAGTTGATGAGATGCTTTTTATAATGCGGGGCAAACTATTGACCGTAACCACTAATGGAGGGAGGACAGGCTTTTTTAACTCTGATTATCTGAAAGCGGGTGATTTTTGTGGAGAAGAGCTTCTTACTTGGGCTCTGGATCCTCATCCATCAAATAACCTCCCAATCTCAACCCGAACTGTCCAAGCGCTCTCAGAAGTTGAAGCATTTGCTCTAGTGGCCGATGATTTGAAGTTTGTGGCCTCTCAGTTCCGAAGACTTCATAGCAAGCAACTCCGCCATACTTTTAGGTTTTACTCGCAGCAATGGAGAACCTGGGCAGCTTGCTTCATACAAGCAGCATGGCGCCGTCATTGTAGGAAGAAGCTAGAGGAGTCTCTTCACGAAGAAGAAAACAGATTGCAAGATGCATTAGCGAGGGGAAGTGGTAGCTCGCCAAGTTTGGGTGCTACTATCTATGCGTCACGATTTGCTGCTAATGCACTTCGTGCTTTGCGGCGCAATACTTCAAAGAAAGCAAGGATGACAGACAGGATATCACCCATTTTGCTTCAGAAACCAGCTGAACCAGATTTTACTGCAGAAGATAAGTAACTGTATTTAGTATGTTGTAATGCTTGGCCTTCTTGTATATGATTGATTACATGTTTCTCCTGTATACTAGTTTGTTTGTAGTAATATCTTATATATTAATCCTCAATTCATACTGGCAAGAAAACATCATTTTGTACAAAGGAAATGATAGGCTTCTTCGACTTGTATTTTACGTCCAAAACACAAATCAGTCTGACGGAAAGTAACAAAAGATACCTGTTCTACTTGACATCTGAACATAATTTTTTTGATGTTAAGAGTAAAAGAATTCTGTAACAAACAGTCCGAATGGAAATCAACAAAATCACTTATTTGGGGTGTTTTAGTTCTCTATTTCCAATTTTCCGTCTCCTTTACATGCAATCAGCTTATTAAGCAGAGTGTCCTTTTCACTTCGTTCTCATTATACCTTGGAACGGCTTTTACATGATTGCGGCAAGGAAAACTTGGTTTTTTTTCTCTTGACCACAAGAACTCCCATCTTCTTTGGGATAAAGCACAACTAAATGACAATTGTAGTATTCTGAACCGTATATTCAGCCTATCTCTTTCATTTGGATTAGCAAAGATAGTGGTCTTAATTTTGGGCTAGGCTTCACTTTCTGGTGGCTCAGAATTGGAGACAGCTTCATTAATGCCAAAAAAATTGATAGGTTAGCTACCTGAGTACTTGGACAAATTGGTAGACCTATAAGCCCAAGAAAGAAGCAACTTGAACACCCTGCAGAAAGGAGAAGAGAGTGTTTTTATGTATTTATTAGGTGAAAAAGTCAGGAATTTATACAAGGGTATTCAAAATAATTTAGAATGTTACAGTTGGGATTTGAATAGGCTTATAGTAACTTTTGAACCCCTTTACCATTATACAAGAATTTTGTTTTTCATGTTAAGGGATTCAACAACTTAAATATGATAAAAATTAATCACTTTTATCCTTTTTGTGCAGTGTTATTTCTCGACGAAGAGGATTCGTTTGAACCCCTTCCTTTTACTTAGTTTTACCACTAGATGTAACCGTGTAAGCCTCGGTGCGGGCAAATATTTACCATAAATTCTGTGTTACACTCTTATCTCTTACTCTTTCATATCCTAATTACCTTGTCCCCCTTTCTCTTTTAGTTGTCCCGTTCGCCTTGATTTTTTATGTGTCTTTTAAGATCGCCACAATCCCTTTAATTTGGTAAATTATTACTAGAAGATAACTTAAATACAATAGAACACAAGCTTTACTTTAAGCCAAATGATTTGTTAGTATGATTTCTTGTGTTAATCGGGCGTGGGTGGGTTGGGTCCTAAAGAAAGTCCAGATGCTAAATTAATTTTTTGTAAATATGTTTTCCTAAAATTGAGCATGTCATGTCAATAATTCTTACCAAAAAATAAAAATTTTTGCTAAGATGACCGTGAAGGTTAACTAGGTAAAGCAAGATGACTTTTGAGAGGAAAAAAAAATAACTTTGATGACTAATTACGCTAAGTTGAGTGCAGTTTCACTAAGGGGAGTTAAAATATAAAGAAATAAACTCACCAAGAAGTCAAGGGGTGTCATTATATAATATATATACATATTTAAAAAAAAATACCGAACTATACAGTGTAATTTTCCGACGCCTTTGGTGCATGTGGCTCCGCCACTTGTTGAGTGACTACTAATTTATCTCGAGTGGGATAAGAGAATAAAAAGAATCAATCCATTCGTCACGGAAATTGTGACATTTGATTGTAAAGGGATTTGAAGCAATCAATAGAAAGTAGGCAATGAAACCATGACAACACTAAAATTATTGGCGTTAAATTATGTTTGGTGAATGAAAGCAAAATAATTAAGAAAAGTGAATGTAGTGGCAACTGGCAAAAACATCTGCATTTTTATTTTTTAATATTTAAAGCATCTGCAATTGCTGCTACAAATACAATACTTTCTACGTCTACCACTACTGAAAAGGAAATCAAGAGAACCTGATACTATTCAACATTCATTTTGAGAGATTATCCCAAAATGGAATCAACGTTTTAAACCATATATTAGAGAATACTTTGTATACATTTAACATTGGCGGTATCTCAAGATCAACCCCCCCAAAAAACCGAAATTATTACAAAAAGAAGCACTTCTAGATGAAAATAGATAAAGCGATTTCCTTTTTGAATATTTCATTTTTTCCACATTTAGATATTCTGATTCCTTCTACTTATTTTCTATATCCTTTCATGTAGGGTGGGGGGGGGGGGGGGGGGGGGGGATAAGAGAAAGGAATTACTTAAATTATTCTCTAACTTCGTTTACAAAATTATAACATCTTCTAAAAATATGGTGACAGTTTCCCTCTAATTATTTAAATTAGTATAAGCTAATAATACTTTATATTATTTCAAAATTGATGTACCTGTTTAACTAATTCCTTTATTCTCTCACATTTTGACACTGTTAGTTTACGTACATTTTCTAGCACATTTTAACAATGCCTTAAATGTTTACCCTTAATTTCGTGAAAGGTAACTCAAGTTTTGCAAGGTCAGGGAAAAGTAACTCAAGTTAATTGAAATGTGATGCTATTTCCCTCGTCACAATTTTACTAATACAATTTGTTTTATTAAAGTAGAAGTATCATATAATTGAAAGTATAAGTCTAAAAGAATAAATTTAAAAAGTTAATCTATACTTGCTAACATAGAAGTGGGTCCATAAAATGTACCGAATCAAGTAGAGAATAGATTTCTGTTGTTTATTTTAATTAAAAGACGACCTGACAATTAATTTGAAAATTGAAAAGGTCTAAGATGGAATTATATGATGTACTTGTACATAAGCTCGTGGACCATTGCACTAAAAAACGAGAGCAATTGCATGGTCACTGACATACATCTGCTCATCGTATATTTCTGTATTTTATTTCCATGGAAGGAAAATTCGCCATTCCATCGTATAAAATTCACTGGAATTACTCAAAATATTGAATTATGAACTTATAATTTTAAATAGAATTATACAAATAACTGGCTGAATCTATTGTTTAATTTTCAAGTTTGTATACATGGATTATACATAATTATACACAAATTATACATATATTATACGTCAAATATTTTTAATTTAATCGGTTTGGTGGACAGCCATTTAAGTTAGTTCTTCATTTAGAAATAAAGTGATGAGTTCAATTGTTGAAGAGTCATGAATCCATAAAATTAAAATCATTGATCCATTTTGCTCTCCACTAATTTAACTCGTTTCTGTTTCTCTGTCAAATGTGAAAAAACTGGGGTTAGCCGAACGGTCAAATGTGTAATATACTTATGATGTAAAAACCAATACTATACAAATTACTCCTTAATGATGTAAATTGTATAAATTAGATAGTTATGAAAAGATGATTGATGTTATAGGTGAAATGTTTCAATTTGGGATGGTCCTTAAGAAATCGGCCACATATAATTGAGAAAAAGAGACACGTGTACATCGAGTTCAAAATGATTGTCACAATCTGGTTGTTGGTAGAAATGCTTTATATCTGAATTTAGTGGTTTATAATTTAGCCAACACAGAGACTCTTTTTCAATCTGCGCCTCTTCTCAGGAGCATAAAAAATACATTGATGTTTACACCTACAAAATGAGACATGATGATAATGACTAACTAAGAAATCATTCGATTTTGGCTAAATAATATACTCTATATCTAATTTGACCGCCAAAAATCATGAAGGTTATGTTTGGTATGAATAAAAAATATTTTCATCGGAATTTCTTTTTTGCTGAAAAGTGTTTTCTAAGAATATAAGTGATTCATTTTTTATTTATTTTTTGCTTGGTATTTTGCTTGGTAAACGAAAAATAATGTACCAACCTAAACAAAGTGCCAATAAGACTTTTTTTTTAATTGCTCATTTGTAACTCTTTGCTGCTTTCTTTTTTAATTGGATTTTTATAGTGGCGTGAATGCTAGTGTGACTAGCGGTTTGTATCCGTAAGGGTTGTGGTGCATTGAATAAGATTTTTTTTTTTTAAAACTTTGTCACAAGTTCGAGGTCATACATAAAAATTATGGCAGGAAACACTTCCTCGTTAAAGGTGTGTTAATTGGTGTAAATTTGAATTAATCGATATCCCAATGTGAATATCAGATACCGGACGGGAAATAAAAAAGATTGAAGGGCCTTGTGGGCATATAAATTTTGTTGAAATTAAATTCATAAAATAATTTGGACTATATTTTAAATTCAAGATATATTAGTTCAAATAAATTTATTGGGCTAATATAATTGGATTAATTGTATAAGTCCAATATTAATAGATTAAATAAATAAGTCTTAATCCATTGGGCTAGCTCATTTAATTGGACTAAAGTGATGAGCCCACTTCATTAGGCCCAAGATGTCATCTTCCTATAGGCCAAGTTTGGTGCCACGTGTCAAATAACGTGGTGCGCCAAGTCAAACGGAAGGGTCAATAGGATCATGCCACGTGTCAAAATGACAAGGCATGTCAAGTCACATTAGAAGGCCAATGAAACCGCGCCACGTGTACAAGTGACATATTTTGACCAATCAAATGCTATCATATCACACTTCAATTTGATTGGTCGGAAAGAGTTTGTTCTTATCATAACTCTTCCCTTCCATAACTATAAATAGGGGTCTTCATAATCCAGAAAAGAGACCAGAAGTGATAACAAGAAGCAAGAAAGAGCTCGTGGATCAAATGCTGCAAATTCCTCTACAAGTTTCAAACTTCAAGCAATCAAATCCAAGTTCAAGCAATCAAGTTCAAGCTCAAGAACGAAGAACAAATCAAGTTTAAGCTCAAGAACGAAGAACAAATCAAGTTCAAGCTCAAGAATGAAGAACAAATCAAGATCAAGCTCAAATGCCCTTGAATTCATTTACTATTGGAAAGAAGAATCATAGGATTTATAGAGATTGTAACACTCATATATTTGAAATAAAATACTACGATTGTTGCAATATTTTTTGGCCTGATTTTATTTTCTCGACGCAATTTATTGTCTACAAATTCTGGCACGCCCAGTGGGACAATCTCTACTTCTCATCTCAACTTTTCAATCACCGAAGTTTAAGAACATTGAAATGGCTTCAAAGAAAATCAACTCCGGTTCAACTTCCACCAAGGTTGCTAATTCCAGGTTCTATGCTGATGTGGAAAGTATCCTCGATGTTACATTTGGAAGCTTTGGACCAGTTACGAGGAGCAAAGCAAGCTCGTTAGGACAACAATCACCCCAAGTGTCGTCCGCATCAAATCCTGTTTTCGGATCTTTATCCTCAAAAGGAGCAAGATCTTTTACAAACGCACCCGAAAGAGGAGGCGATGTTGCTGAAAAGATCAAGAAAACTCTTGCTCTGCTTGACCTCTCCGGATCCAATCACTTTGCTGTGAAGGAAGATGATGATGCTTCAAGTGATAGATCCTCCCCACTTACACCACATAGCGTGAGCCAATCAAGGATCCATCTGTGGGAAAATCTATGCTACTCTCCATCATCCACGACAATCATGCAAGCCATGGTGACAAATACTTCATCTATGGAGGAGCAGTTGGCAAACTTGATGGAAGCAATCGCTGGCTTGACCAAGTGCATGCAAAATCAAGATGCTAGAATCGACAAGCTAACAGATAGAGTGGGAATCTTGATGGAAGACGAATCCACCCATGCACCTGGCAAACTCCCAGAAGTTCAAGAGATTGATCCTCCCCCACGAAAAGTTGCATCCACTAAGGAAATTCCAGTGTCTTTGGAAGGGATGATTCCAATCAATCAACTAAAGGAGTTCATTGGAGGGACTATAAAAAACAAATGTGAAGTCGCTTCCAAGTCCTCCTTTACCTACGAGCCATACACTTCAAGGATCGATATTTTGAAGATGCCTGCTGGCTATCAACCTCCAAAATTTCAACAGTTTGATGGCAAAGGCAATCCAAAGCAACATGTGGCGTACTTCGTTGAGACATGCAACAATGTTGGGACTTATGGAGATTACCTCATTAAGCAGTTTGTCCGCTCATTAAAAGGAAATGCTTTTGATTGGTACACGGACCTCGAGGCTGGATCTGTTGATAGATGGGATCAACTAGAGCAAGAATTCCTCAATCACTTTTATAGCACGAAACATACCTGTGAGTATGATAGAACTAACAAATACTCGTCAACGAAAGGGCGAACCAGTTATCGACTTTATCAATCGTTGGAGAAATGCAAGCCTCAACTGCAAAGACAGGCTTAGTGAAGCTTCGGGCATAGAGATGTGCATCCAAGGTATGCATTGGGGATTGCGCTACATCTTGCAAGGTATCAAGCCTAGCACATTTGAAAAACTTGCAACTCGTGCCCATGACATGGAATTGAGCATAACCTCTGCTGGAAATGAAAGGCTGCCCATCTATGAACCTCGCAAAGGGAACGATAAGCAAGAAGTCAGGAAGTGGGGCAAGTTCGTACCCAAGCCTGAAAGCAAAGAAGCTATGAATGTCAACACATCACCTGTAAAGTTCACGACGAAGGTGAGCAAGAAGCAGAGTATGAAATCCACTTCTTTTCAAGATAAGCCAAGTGGAAAGTTGACTCTATAAGAAATGCAAGATAAAGAGTACCCATTTCGATTCTGATGTGCCAGCTATTTTTAAAGAAATCCTCGAGTTAAATCTCATTGAGCTTCCGGAGATGAAGCGACCAAATGAAGCTGGGAAAACAAATGACCCAAATTACTGCAAATACCATCGACTTGTGAGCCACCCTCTAGAGAAGTGCTTTGTCTTCAAGGACAAAGTTATGGACTTGGCTTGCAAAAAGAAGATCGTGCTTGAAGATGAGAAAGCAAGCGCAAACCAAGTCTCTATCACCTTTGGCTCATTCAGTCCGGATGAATTATGTGGTTTTAAAGAAAGTAAAGATAAAGAATTACTGGAGAATGACAAAGCTGAAGTCAATCAACCTGATGATGATGAAGGTTGGACATTGGTGACTCGTCGTAGGCACCACAGAAGGAGCCCACGAAAAGAATCAGTAGAACAACCAACAAGAAAAATGATGGTAAAAAGACCAAGGAGATGGAATCCGGTTAAGCACTTAAAGAAAGCAAAAGTGGAGGTGCACCACTCTCAAAAGCCACGAAATCCAGTGACCTTGGAGAAGTTTTTACCAAGTTGGTTCCGCATGAAGATTTCCCATGGGGGTATCGATACCTCTTGTTACCATGCTGACGAAGGGAAAGAAAAAAGTGATGACCTACCATTGGCACCATCTTCGGAAAAGCTCATTGAGTCCATTCCTCAAGAAGTTAATGCTTGTGAGGAAAAAGTCACATTCACATATGACAATCTTCTGCTAGGTGACACTCTTCATAACCGCCCATTGTACCTGGTTGGCTATATACATGATGAAAGGGTAAATCGAATTTTGGTTGATGAAGGATCCTCAGTGAACATTTTGCCAATTCGCACTATGAAAGAACTTGGTATTCCCATGAACGAACTCTCAAAAAGTCGTGTGATGATCCAAGGATTCAACCAAGGGGGCAAAGAGCCATAGGCGCGCTCAGGCTGGAAATCATCATTGAAGATATGCAATCAAGTGCATGGCTGCATGTGATCGATACAAAGACATCATACAACGTCTTGCTTGAAAGGCCTTAGATACATGAGAATAAAGTGGTTCCATCTACCTACTATCAATGTTTAAAATATTACGAAGGTGAAGTCGATAAGAAGATAATTGCTGATGACGAACCATTCACCGAGGCTGAGTCACACTTCGCCGATGCAAAGTTCTACTTGAAGAACTGCATTGTGAAGGAGCTAAAAGCTGATGATGTCATGAATGACAAGGATGATGAGTCCACGGCTAAGAGAGCTGAGGTGATTGCTGACAAAACCAAAGTTGTTGCTGAGAAGGTACACCCCAACCCAAATAAGTCTCATAAAGGGAACATTGTGTCTCACGGCAAGAAAGTAACTCCTCCGCTCCAATACGTTCCTAAAAAGAAGAAAGATGAAGGTGAATCATCTAATCTCCAAACTAACATGCTAAAGGGGTTAACTCTTCCGGTCAAACGAATTGAGGCAGTAAAGTCATCCTCAATGCCGTTTGCAAGGTTTGTGGCCGAAAATTGTTTGCAGAATATGGCACTCCATACAAAGCGAACAAATAAAGGTTTTGATCCTAACGCTTACAGGCTATTTGCAAAAGCTGGATACAATCCTAATGAGCCGTCAAAGTTAGGAAAGCTACCATCAGAAGCTGCGGCGAGACAACCACGTGAAGGTTTGGGATACAAGCAACCGTCACTAGTGCACATCTCCATAAGAAGGGTGAGCAGAAATTATATCACTGTAGAAGATGAATCTACCGCTTCTAACAAGCCTTCTGTCTTTGATCGACTTGGAAAATCAACTGTGAAGACTTCCGTGTTAGAGAGATTGGGTCCATTAAAGAAGGGGAATAAGTTTCAGAGAAATTTTCAAAGCATAAGAACACCCGCTTCGCCCAAAATCCAGAAGATCTCTAAGGATTTCCAAAGTTTGGTTCCTTCTAGAATGAGGCGACAAATAAAATGTGTGATTTCATGTAAAGAAGTACTAAAGGTAATGCCATATATTATCGTCTACACTAAGGAACATGACGAAGATGAAGAAAGTGTGAGTTCTTCGTATCATGTTACTATACAAGGCGAGAATGGTATTCAATCTTCAATGGAGGATAATGCAAAATTGGAGGATGTTTCACCATGTTATCATATATCCTTCAACGATGGGGACCCTCAAGAAGATGAAGATGCAAAAGATGCTCCGTCGGAACTTGAAGAAGGGGTGAAGGCAACAATTAATGCCTTAAAAAAAAGTTAACCTTGACACTGATGAAGAACCAAGACCCACCTACCTAAGTTCTTTACTAGAAGTTGATAAAGAAAACACTTATATTGAGTTACTCAAGGAGTTTAGGGATGTCTTTACTTGGAGTTACAAAGAAATGCCTGGCTTGGACTCTAAAGTAGCAGTCCATCACCTTGCAGTCAAGAATGGTGCTCGTCCTGTTAAGCAAGCTCAAAGGCGCTTTAGGCCGGACTTGGTTCCCCTGATCGAAACCGAAGTTAACAAACTCATTGAAGCTGGATTTATTCGGAAAGTTAAATACCCAACATGGGTTTCAAGTATTGTCCCTGTAAGGAAGAAGAATGGCCAGATTCGAGTATGCGTTGACTTCGATCATCACGCGGCCGTAAAATACAAGAATGTCGAATGCTATGTTGACGACTTGGTGGTAAAATCAAGAGAGAAAGGCGGCCACTTGAAAGACTTGAGAATGGTATTTGAGTTGCTCCGGAGGTACCAACTTAGGATGAATCCATTAAAATGTGCCTTTGGAGTTACTTCTGGAAAGTTCCTTAGTTTCATTGTCCGACATCGAGGGATCGAAATTGATCAAGCCAAAGTGGATGCCATTTTGAAAATGCCCGAGCCTCGGGATATTCATGAATTGAAAAGACTGCAAGGAAAGCTAGCATACCTTAGAAGATTCATCTCGAACCGCGGAATTCTTGTTTTTTGGCCGTAAAACACAAAAAAATAAGGAACGGTTATGGCGGGGCGATGACTATGGTTCCTTAGATCGTAATTGATGGCCCGAAAAATTTTTAGACGATCTGGGCCCTTGGGCCCTGCCCACTGGGAAGGCGTGGGCTATGACACACGAAAATATGGAAAAAGGGTGGAATTCTAGTTTTTTGGCCGTAAAACGCAAAATAACGAGGAACGGTCATGGATGAGCGATGAATATGGTACATTATGTTCAATTTTATGGCTCAAAAAATTATTAGGCGATCTGGGGGCCCCTGCCCCCCTTGAAAGGTGTGGGCTATAGCACACTAAAATATGGGAATCAGGTGAAATTCTAGTTTTATGGCCATAAAACGCAAAACAACGAGGAACTATCATGGCGGGGCGGTGACTATTGTACCTTAGATTTAATTTGATGGCCCGAAAAAATTGTAGGCGATACGGGTCCGGGGGGACCCGCCCCCGGGAAGGCGTGGGCTATAGCACACGAAAATATGGGAAATAGGCAGACTTCTAGTTTTTTGGCCGTAAAACGCAAAATAAACGAGGAACGGTCATGGAGGGGCGGTGACTATGGTTCCTTAGGTCGTATTTGATGACCCGGAAAATTTTTAAGCGATCTGGGTCCGGCCGGCCCTGCCCACTGGGAAGGCGTGGGCTATAGCACACGAAAATATAGGAATCAGGCGGAATTCTAGTTTTTTTGCCGTAAAACGCAAAAGAATGATCACTGTCATGGCAGGGCGGTGATTATGGTACCTTATATTCAATTGGATGGCCCGGAAATTTTTAGATGATTCGGGTCCGGGGACCCTGCCCACTGGGAAGGCGTGGGCTATGGCACACGAAAATATGGAAAAGGAGCAGAATTCTAGTTATTTGGCTATAAAACGCAAAATAACGAGGAACGGTAATGGAGGGGCGATGACTATGGTTCCTTAGGTCATATTCGATGGCCCTAAAAACTTTTAGGCGATCCGGGTCCAGGGGGCCCTACCCACTGGGAAGGCGTGGGCTATAGCACACTAAAATATGGGAATCAGGCGGAATTCTAGTTTTTTGGCCGTAAAATGCTAAAACACGAGGAACGGTCATGGCAGGGCGGTGATATTCCGCACCCCAAGGGTATTTATTGCTACAAGGTAATGCCTTTTAGCTTGAAGAACGCTGGTGCTACTTACCAAAGGGCTATGCAGAATATTTTTGATGATCTTATCCACAAGAATGTCGAATGCTATGTTGACGACTTGGTGGTAAAATCAAGAGAGAAGGGCGGCCACTTGAAAGACTTGAGAATGGTATTTGAGTTGCTCCGGAGGTACCAACTTAGGATGAATCCATTAAAATGTGCCTTTGGAGTTACTTCTGGAAAGTTCCTTAGTTTCATTGTCCGACATCGAGGGATCGAAATTGATCAAGCCAAAGTAGATGCCATTTTGAAAATGCCTGAGCCTCGGGATATTCATGAATTGAAAAGACTGCAAGGAAAGCTAGCATACCTTAGAAGATTCATCTCGAACCTAGCTGGGAGGTGCCAACCATTTAGTCGCCTTATGAAGAAAGGCGTTCCTTTCAAGTGGGACCAAGCCTGTAGCAATGCCTTTGAAAGTATCAAAACCTACTTAATGAAGTCTCCAGTTTTAGCAGCTCATATACCTAGAAAGCCATTGATACTATACATTGCGGTGCAAGAAAGGTCTATTGGAGCATTGTTGGCCCAATAAAATAGTGAGGGTAAAGAAAACTCTCTTTACTACTTAAGCAGGATGATGACTCCAAACGAGCTGAATTATTCGCCAATTGAAAAGTTGTGTTTGGCGCTAGTCTTCTCAATTCAAAAGTTGAAGCACTACTTTCAAGCTCATGTTGTCCGTCTTGTTTCTAAAGCAAATTCCATCAAGTCCGTTATGTCAAAACCTGTTCTTAGTGATCGACTAGCGAGATGGTACCTCCAATTTTAACAATTCGAGATTTTGTACATCCCTCAAAAGGCTGTAAAAGGACAAGCATTGGCCGACTTCTTGGCAGATCATCCGTTACCTGATGACTGGGGCTAACTGACGAACTACCTGATAAGGACGTAATGGTCGTTGAAGTTCAACCTCCATGAAAGATGTACTTTGATAGTGTTGCACATCGTGGAGGAGCTGGTGCTGGCGTAGTATTTGTCACTTCCCAAGGTGAAGTCTTGCCTACTCTTTCACCTTGACACAACTCTGTTCCAACAATGTTGCTGAGTATCAAGCATTAATACTTGGGCTTGAAATGGCCGTTGATATGAAGCAATTGCAATTGCAAGTCTTTGATGACTCCCAATTAGTGGTCAATCAGATTTTAGGTAGTTACAAGGTCAAGAAGCCTGAACGACGCCCATATCATGATTACGCTAAAAATTTAATGGGGAGGCTCGGTGATGTGACTATTCAGCATATGCCAAGGAAAGAAAATAAGAAGGTTGATGCTTTAAGTGCCCTAGCTTCATCGTTAACCCTACCTGATCAAGCGCAAGTTACTGTCTACCAAAAATGGGTAGTACCGCCACCAAATGAGGCTGAAGGTGAAGAAAATGAACTCAAGCATCTTGTCGCTATTTCTGAAGTTGAGAAAGAAGAATGGTGACAACCCATTATCGACTACTTATGCTATGGGATACTTCTAGAAAATCTGAGGAGAAGGACCGAAATCCGTCGTCGTGCACCTCGCTTTCTTTACTACAGAGATACTCTATACAGAAGGTCATTCGAGGGAGTACTCTTGCGATGCTTAGGGGAAGAAGAAGTTGTGATGACCCAAAATATCATCTTATATTTTAGAACACGAATCTGCGCTCTTAAGCCTTAAAAAATCTTATTTTTGCCCTCATCGATTTGCGTGCGTAGACCGGGCAGGTTTCCGGAAAAGCTTTTATGTTGAAAACTAATGAAAATATGAATTTTTTCCTTAAAAGTTGATTTTAGTTGACTTCAGTCAATATTTTTGGTAAACGGGCCCGGATCCATACTTTGATAGTCCCGATAGGTCCGTATCGAATTATGGGACCTGGGCGTATGCCCGGAATCAAATTTGGAGGTCCCTAGCTTGAGTTATGAATTTTTGATGAAAATTAAAAGTTTGGAAATTATTTGTTTTTAAGAATTGATTGATATTTGGCATTATTAGTATCGGGTCCGTATTTTGGTTCCGGAGCCCGGTACAGGTTCATTATGATATTTAAGACATGTCTGTGAAATTTGGTAAGAAATGGAGTTGATTTGACGTGATTCGGACGTCCAGTTGAGAAATTAGAAATTTTAAAGTGTTCTTGAAAATTTCATTTAAATTTGTGCTAAATTTAGAGTTCTAGGTGTTATTTTGGCAATTTGATCACGAGAGCAACTTCGTATGATGTTTTTAGACTTGTGTGCATGTTTGGTTTGGAGCCCCGAGGGCTCGGGTGAGTTTCGAATAGGCCACGGGATGTTTTGGACTTTGCAAATCTGATTTTTCTACAGAATTTGTGTTTTGGCATGTCCTTCTTCGCATTCGCGAAGGTCCTCACGCGAACGCGAAGAGTAAACTGGGCAGCTGAGGATTTCTTCTTCGCGAACGCGAAGCGATGGGGGCATTACCCTTCGCAAACGCGACAAGCCCATCGCGAACGCGTAGTGTTAGGCACTGGGAAGGGGGAGTCAGCCTTTTTCTTCATCGCGAACGCGAGCAATGTCTCGTGAACGCGAAGGCTAGGGAAGGGTAGCCTACGCGAACGCGAGCACTACCTCACGAACGCGAAGGCTTGGCAGCCCATACACTTCGCGAACACGACAGTGCTCTCGCGAACGCGATGAACACTGTCGCCCAGCACTTAACAGAATCCAAAACAGGATTTTGCCAAAAAACTCATTTTTCTCAAAAACCAAACGGTGAGGAGCGATTTTTCAAGAGTCATTTCTTCCCCAAATTGTTGGTAAGTGATTCTAAACCATTTTCTTTCAATTACCCATTACATTTTTTGAATTTTCAACCTAAAATCTAGAGTTTTCATGGTAGAATTAGGGGTTAGGGTAGACAATAGGGATTTCGGAAATTTGGGGATTTAGACCTCAATTTGAGGTCGGATTCCAAAATTAATTACATATTCGGGCTCGGGGGTGAATGGGTAAAAGGATTTTGGTCCGAACCTCGGGTTTTGACCAAGCGAGACCGGGGTCGATTTTTTGACTTTTTGGAGGAAAATTTGGAAAATCTAATTTATGCAATATAATTGATTCCTTTAGCGATATTTGATATTATTGAGTTATTTTTGAATAGATACGAGTGGTTTGGAGGTGAATTCCAAAGAAAAAGCTGTGATTGAGAATTAAGTGGCCTTCGGAGTGATGTAAGTATTGTGTCTAACCCTGAGTTGAGGGAATTAGGAACCTTAGATTAATTGCTAAGTGAAATTCATGTGAGCGGCGTATATGTGAGGTGATCAGTACCTATGCGCCGCCAATTTACCTGTTTTTCCATGTTTCTCTATTTTTCTGATATTGTCTCATTCCTATGCCAAATTGCAACGTGTTATACTAGTGTTGTTCAAATTATCGTTCTTATCATGTTTACGGAATTTTCTGGTGATAATTGAGTTTTTTTAATTTCAAAGTTGAGATTGATATTATGGAACCAAATGTTGAAGTAAGGTTTGTACTTGTTATCCTATCTCCCCGTTGTTATTTATGCATTGCATTATGGTAAGGGAGAGTGTTAATGCACGAAGGGTGATGCCGTGCCATATTGTGAGTGTTAATGCACGAAGGGTGATGCCGTGTCATATTGTGAGTGTTAATGCATGAAGGGTGATGCCGTGCCATGATATGAGAGTAAAAGCACGAAGGGTGATGCTGTGCCGTTTCTATTAATTTTATGGTGAGATTGAGAGTAAAAGCACGAAGGGTGATGTCGAGCATTTTTTTCTTTACTGTATTCACTATTCCTTTTGATTCGTGGTATATTGACTGCTCCGATGATCATTCTGTTGTAGTTTTTTATCTTGTATTCCCCTCAGTATGTTTTCCCTCCCGACATTTCCTATTTAGTTCTTCATTCCTGTTATTTGTGTATGCACTGTTAAATTGTACAGGTTGATTGTAGGTGCCTTGCCTTAGTCTCGTCACTACTTCATCGAGGTTAGGCTCGATACTTACCAGTATATGGGGTCGGTTGTACTGATGCTGCACTCTGCACTTTCTGTGCAGATTTGATACCGGCTCAGGTTGATCGAGATTTGTTATTGGTCTGCTGTCCGGAGACTTAAGGTAGATCTGTTGGCGTTCACAGACCTTGAAGTCCTCGTCTATCTTTTTATGTCCTACTGTTTCTTTCATTCAGAAAGTTGTATTTCTTTCAGACTATTACTTGTAGTAAATTCTAGAGTGCTCATGAATTGTGACTCCAGATCCGGGTGGTAGTAATTAATATCGTTTTATGATATTCCGCACTTATTATATTTCACTTGAGTTAATTATTGATATTTACTGAATCAAAATAAGAAAATGGTTTAATGATTCTCTAACGTTGGCTTGCTTGGCAAGTAAAATATTAGGCGCCATCACGATCCGGTCGGTGGAAAATTTCGGGTCGTGACAGTTGGTATCAGAGCACTAGGTTACATAGGTTTCACGATTCACGAGCAAGCTTAGTAGAGTTTGGAGGATCGGTACAGAGACGTCTATTCTTATCTTCTAGAGGCTATGAAGTTTAGGAACAAGTTTCATTTCTATTCTTCCTTGTCGTGCAATTTTGCTTTCTCAATACTGATTGAACTCTTCTACTCTTATTTTCTCGCAGATGGCGAGAACATGTACCGCTTCCTCAGCTGAGCAGCAACTAGAGCCTCCAGTGATTGCTCCTACGCGGGGCAGAGGTCGAGGCCGAGGCCGTGCTAGAGGCCGAGGCAGGGGTAGGGCCCAGCCTAGGGCCCGAGCAGCAGCCCTAGCAGTGGAGCCTCAGATAGAGATTGACGAGGAGGATCTAGCCCAGACTGTTCCTGTCGTACCAGCTCAGGTTCCGGAGGGGTTCATTGCTACCCCAGTATTTCAGGACGCTTTGGTCCGTTTGGTGGGCCTTATGGAGAGTGTGGACCAGACTGGCATATTTCCCATGGAACCAGCAGTCTCTCAGGCTGGAGGAGGAGCCCAGACTCCTACCACTTCGCTTCGGAGCAGATAGCTCCCCAGTATCAGGCTCCAACAGCTCATCCAGTCGGATTGGTTTAGCCGATTATTACGGCACAGGTCGGAAATGGGCCAGCCATGTCTTCTGAGGCTTTATGGAGATTGGACAGGTTTACCAAGCTCTTTCCTATTCACTTCAGTGGTTCTCCTTCAGAGGACCCCCAGGAGTATCTTGACAGTTGTCACGAGGTTCTACAGAACATGGGTATAGTAGAGACCAATGGGGTCGATTTTGCTGTATTTCAGATGACTGGTTCCACCAAAAAATGGTGGATAAATTACTTGTTGACCAGACCTGCCGGGTTGCCTGCTCTTACTTGGGACCAGTTCTCTCATCTTTTCATAGAGAAGTTTCTGCCTATCACATTGAGAGAGGAGCATTGCCATCAGTTTAAGCGTCTCCAGGAGGGCGGTACGATAGTCACTCAGTATGAGACCCGTTTTGTGGATTTGGCCCGTCATGCTATTCTTCTGCTTCCCACCGAGAGAGAGAAGGTGAGGAGGTTTATTGATGGACTTGCTCAGCCTATCATATTGCAGATGGCTAAGGAGACTGGGAGTGAGATTTCTTTTTAGGCGGCTGCTAATGTCGCCAGACGAGTCGAGATGGTTCTTACTCATGGAGGTCAGGGGTCTGACAAGAGACCTCGTCATTCCGGTGAGTTCAGCGGTGCCTCACCTAAAGGCAGAAGTACGTTTGGTAGAGGCCATGCTCCCACACCGTTTTATTCAGCACTCCAGACATCCCACGGTGCCTCAAGTGGTCGTGGGCCTCAGATGCGTTATTCCGACCAGCTAGCCGACAGTGCACCACCAACTCCTATTAGTGCACCTCCACTCCAGAGTTATTAGGGTGATTATTCAGGTCGACAGGGTCAGTTTCAGGGTCAGCAGTCACAACAGCCGAGGCTATGTTATACTTGTGGTGATTCGAGGCACATTGCTAGATTTTGCCCTCGGGCAACGGGCAGCTCATAACATCAGAGTTCTCGTGCCATGGTTCTGGCACCAGTTACTGCACCACCTACTCAGCCAACTAGAGGCAAGGGTGAGGCAGCCAGAGGCAGGGGCCAAATAGTTAGAGGTAGAGGTCAGGCCGTTAGAGGTGGAGACTAGTCAGCTAGAGGCCGTCCCAGGGACGTAGTTCAGTGTGGTGGAGCCCAGCCCCGGTGTTATGCTTTTCCAGCCAGGCCTGAGGCTGAGTCATCTGACGTTGTTATCACAAGTACTGTTTCAGTTTGCAGTGGAGATGCTTCAGTTCTATTTGATCCGAGATCCACTTACTCCTATGTGTCTTCCTATTTGGTTGTGCCCCGTGATTCTTTGAGTGCTCCTGTGTATGTGTCCACACCAGTGGGAGATGATATTATTGTAAATCATGTTTATCGTTCGTGTGTGGTCACCACTGGGAATCTTGAGACTCATGTAGATCTTCTACTTCTCGACATGGTTGATTTTGATGTCATACTGGGTATGGATTGGCTGTCACCTTATCATGCTATATTAGATTGTCACACTAAGACGGTGACCTTAGCCTTGCAGTGGTTGCCTCGATTAGAGTGGAGATGTAATCTTGGCCATTCTGCCAACAAGGTTATCTCTTATGTGAAGGCTCGGCATATGGTCGAGATGGGGTGTCTAGCTTATTTGGCTTATGTCCGCGATTCTAGTGCGGAGGTTCCTTCCATAGATTCGGTACCGGTTGTTCGTGAGTTTCTAGAGGTATTTTCTACAGACCTGCCGGGGATGCCACCCGATAGGGATATTGATTTCTGCATCGATTTGGCTTCGGGCACTCAGCCTATTTCCATTCCGCCATATCGCATGGCCTCGCGAGAGTTGAAAGAATTGAAGGAGCAGTTGCAAGATTTGCTGGATAATGGCTTCATTAGACCTAGTGTCTCGCCCTGGGGTGCACCTGTGTTGTTTGTGAAGAAGAAAGATGGATCGATGAGGATGTGTATAGATTATCGACAGTTGAACAAAGTCACCATCAAGAACAAATATCCATTGTCGAGGATTGATGATTTATTTGATCAGCTTCAGGGTGCCAAGGTATTTTCAAAGATTGATTTAAGATCTGGCTACCATCAGTTGAGGATTAAGGCATCCGATGTTCCTTAGACAGCTTTTCGTACTCGGTATAGGCATTATGAGTTTCTAGTGATGTTATTTGGGCTGACAAATGCCCCAGAAGCATTCATAGATTTGATGAATTGGGTGTTCAAACCTTACTTGGATTCCTTTGTGGTTGTGTTTATTGATGATATCTTGATCTACTCCCACAATCGAGAGGAGCATGAGCAGCACCTTCGGATCATTCTTCAGACTCTGAAAGACAGCCAGTTATATGCTAAGTTCTCAAAATGCGAGTTTTGGTTGAGTTCAGTTGCTTTCTTGGGTCACGTTGTATCAGCAGAGGGTATTCAGGTGGATCTTAAGAAGATTGAGGTAGTCCAGAATTGGCCTAGACCCACATCAGCTACAGAGATCCATAGTTTCCTAGGTTTGTCGGGCTATCACCGTCGATTTGTGGAGGGGTTTTCATCCATAGCAGCCCCGTTGACCAGATTGACCTAGAAGGGTGCTCCGTTCAGGTGGTCAGACGAGTGTGAAGTGAGCTTTCAGAAGCTCAAGACTGCTTTGACCACGGCACCGGTATTAGTGTTACCCACAGGTTCAGGATCTTATATAGTATATTGTGACGCATCTCATATTGGTCTGGGTGCAGTATTGATGCAGGGTGGCAAGGTTATTGCATATGCTTCACGGTAGTTGAAGGTTCACGAGAAGAATTACCCTGTTCATAATCTAGAACTGGCAGCCATTGTTCACGCGCTGAAGATTTAGAGGCACTATCTTTACGGCCTGCCATGTGAGGTATTCACTGATCATCAGAGCTTGCAGTATTTGTTCAAGCAGAAGGAATTCAATTTGAGGCAGAGGAGGTGGCTGGAGCTATTGAAAGACTATGATATCACCATATTGTATCATCCCGGGAAGGCCAATGTGGTGGCCGATGCTTTGAGTAGAAAGTTAGTCAGTATGGGTAGCCTTGCATATATTCCAGTTGGTGAGAGACCGCTTGCATTGGATGTTTAGGCCTTGGCCAATCAGTTCGTGAGGTTAGATGTTTCTAAGCCCAGCCGTGTTCTAGCTTGTACAGTCGCCCGGTCTTCCTTGTTTGAGCACATCAGATATTGGCAGGATGACGATCCGCATTTACTTGTCCTTAGAGACACAGTGCGGCACGGTGGTGCCAAGCAGGTTACTGTTGGAGATGACGGAGTTTTGAGGATGCAGGGTCATATTTGTGTGCATAATATGGATGGACTTCATGAGTTGATCCTTGAGGAGTCCCACAGTTCTCGGTATTCTATTCATCTCGGTGCCGCCAAGATGTATCAGGACTTGAGGCAGCATTATTGGTGGAGGCGAATGAAGAAGGACATAGTGCCTAAGTTGCCAGCAGGTAAAGTGTGAGCATCAGAGACCTGGTGGTTTACTTCAGAGGTTAGATATTCCTGAGTGGAAGTGGGAGCGTATCACTATGGACTTTGTTGTTGGACTCCCACAGACTCAGAGGAAGTTCGATGCAGTTTGGATCATTGTGGACAGGCTGACTAAGTCAGCGCATTTCATTCCTATGGCAGTTACCTATTCCTCGGAGTGGTTAGCAGAGATTTTTATTCGTGAGATCGTCCGTCTTCATGGTGTGCCCGTGTCTATCATTTTTGATCGAGGTACGCAGTTTACCTCGCACTTTTGTAGGGCAGTTCAGCATGAGTTGGGTACGCGGGTTGAGTTGAGCACAACATTTTTCATCCTCAAACGGACGGGCAGTCCGAGCGTACTATTCAGATCTTGGAGGATATGCTCCGCGCCTGTGTTATTGAATTTGGAGGTTCTTGGGATCAGTTTTTGCCGTTAGCGGAGTTAGCCTACAATAATAGCTATCAGTCGAGCATTCAGATGGCTCCCTATGAGGCATTATATGGTAGATGGTGTAGTCGCCAGTTGGGTGGTTCGAGCCGGGGGGAGGCTCAGTTATTGGGTACAGATTTTGTTCAGTAGGCCTTGGACAAGGTCAAGGTTATACTGGATCGACTTCGTACAGCTCAGTCCAGGCAAAAGAGTTATGCTGACCGTAAAGTTCGTGATATTGCATTCATGGTTGGAGAAAGAATATTGCTTCGGGTATCGCCTATGAAAGGTGTTATGAGATTTGGGAAGAAGGGCAAGTTGAGCCCTAGGTATATCAGGCCATTTGAGATCCTCGAGAGAGTGGGGGAGGTAGCTTATAGACTTGCGTTGCCTCCAGGGTTATCCTCAGTTCATCCGGTATTCCATGAGTCTATGCTTCGGAAATATCATAGTGACCCGTCCCACGTGTTAGATTTCAGCTCTGTTCAGTTGGACAAGGATTTGACTTACGAGGAGGAGCCGATGGCCATTCTAGACCGACAGGTTCGTCAGTTGAGGTCAAAGAGTTACCCTTCAGTTCGAGTGCAGTGGAGAGGTCAGCCTATTGAGGCAGCTACTTGGGAGTCCGAGTCCGATATGCTGAATAGATATCCCCACCTTTTCACCAACTCAGGTATTTTTCTATGTCCGTTCGAGGATGAACGGTTTTTTAGAGGTGGAGAATGTGATGATCCAAAATATCATCTTATATTTTAGAACCCGAATCTTCACTTTTAAGCCTTAAAAAATCTCATTTTTACCCTCCTCGATTTGCGTGCACAGTCCGGGAAGGTTTTCGGAAAAGCTTTTATGTTGAAAACTAATAAAAATAAGAATTTTTGCCTTAAAAATAGATTTTACTTGACTTCGGTCAACATTTTTGGTAAACGGTCCCGGATCCGTACTTTGATGGTCCCGGTAGGTCCATATCGAATTATAGGACCTGGGCGTATGCTCAGAATTGAATTTGGAGGTCCCTAACTTGAGTTATGAATTTTTGATGAAAATTAAAAGTTTGGAAATTATTTGTTTTTAAGAATTGATTGATATTTGGCATTGTTAGTATCAGCTCCGTATTTTGGTTCCGGAGCCCGGTACAGGTTCATTATGATATTTAAGACATGTCTGTGAAATTTGGTGAGAAATAGAGTTGATTTGACGTGATTCGGACGTCCAGTTGAGAAATTAGAAGTTTTAAAGTGTTCTTGAAAATTTCATTTGAATTGGTACAAAATTTAGAGTTCTAGGTGTTATTTTGGCGATTTGATCACGAGAGCAAGTTCGTATGATGCTTTTAGACTTGTGTGCATGTTTGGTTTGGAGCCCCGAGGGCTCGGGTGAGTTTCGAATAGGCCACGAGATGTTTTGGACTTTGGAAATCTGGTTTTTCTGCAGAATCTGTGTTCTGGCATGTCCTTCTTCGCGTTCGCGAAGGTCCTCTCGTGAACGCGAAGAGTAAACTGGGCAGCTAAGGATTTCTTCTTCGCGAATGCGAAGGCTTGGTCGCGAACGCGAAGCGATGGGGGCGTTACTCTTCGCGAACGCGACAAGCCCATCGCGAACGCATAGTGTTAGGCACTGGGGAGGGGGAGTCAGCTTTTTTCTTCATCGCGAACGCAAGCAATGTCTCGCGAACGCGAAGGCCAGGGAAGGGTAGCCTACGCGAATGCGAGCACTGCCTCGCGAACGCGAAGGCTTGGAAGCCCATACAATTCGCGAACGCGATAGTGCTCTCGCGAACGCGATGAACACTGTCGCCCAGCACTTAACAGAATCCAAAATAGGATTTTGCCAAAAAACTCATTTTTCTCAAAAACTAAACGGTGAGGGGAGATTTTTCAATAGTCATTCCTTCCCCAAATTGTTGGTAAGTGATTCTAAACCATTTTCTTTCAATTACCCATTACATTTCTTGAATTTTCAACCTAAAATCTAGAGTTTTCATGGCAGAATTAGGGGTTAGGGTAGACAATAGGGATTTCGGAAATTTGGGGATTTAGACCTCAATTTGAGGTCGAATTCCAAAACTAATTACATATTCGGGCTCGGGGGTGAATGGGTAAAAGGATTTTGGTCCGAACCTCGGGTTTTGACCAAGCGAGACCGGGGTCGATTTTTCGACTTTTTGGAGGAAAATTTGGAAAATTTAATTTATGCAATATAATTGATTCCTTTAGCAATATTTGATATTATTGAGTCATTTTTGAATAGATACGAGTGGTTTGGAGGTGAATTCCAAAGGAAAAGCTGTGATTGAGAATTAAGTGGCCTTCGGAGCGAGGTAAGTATTGTGTCTAACCCTGACTTGAGGGAATTAGGAACCTTATATTAATTGCTAAGTGAAATTCATGTGAGCGGCGTATATGTGAGGTGACGAGTACCTATGTGCCGCCAATTTACCTATTTTTCCATGTTTCTCTGTTTTTCTGATATTGTCTCATTCCTATGCCAAATTGCTACGTGTTATACTAGTGTTGTTCAAATTATCGTTCTTATCATGTTTACGGAATTTTCTGGTGATAATTGAGTTTTTTAATTTCAAAGTTGAGATTGATATTATGGAACCAAATGTTGAAGTAAGGTTTGTACTTGTTATTCTATCTCCCCGTTGTTATTTATGCATTGCATTATGGTAAGGGAGAGTGTTAATGCACGAAGGGTGATGCCGTGTCATATTGTGAGTGTTAATGCATGAAGGGTGATGCCATATCATATTGTGAGTGTTAATGCATGAAGGGTGATGCCGTGCCATGATATGAGAGTAAAAGCACGAAGGGTGATGCCGTGCTGTTTCTATTAATTTTATGGTGAGATTGAGAGTAAAAGCACGAAGGGTGATGCCGAGCATTTTTTTCTTTACTGTATTCACTATTCCTATTGATTCATGGTATATTTACTGCTCCGGTGATCATTCTGTTGTAGTTCTTTATCTTGTATTCCCCTCAGTATGTCTCCCCTCCCGACATTTCCTGTTTAGTTCTTCATTCCTGTTATTTGCGTATGCACTGTTAAATTGTATAGGTTGATTGTAGGTGCCTTGCCTTAGCCTCGTCACTACTTCGTCGAGGTTAGGCTCGACACTTACCAGTACATGGGGTCGATTGTACTGATGCTGCACTCTGCACTTTCTGTGCAGATTTTGTTACCGGCTCAGGTTGATCGAGATTTGCTATTGGTCCATTGTCTGGAGACTCAAGGTAGATCTGTCGGCATTCACAGACCTTGAAGTCCCCGTCTATCTTTTTATGTCCTACTGTTTCTTTCATTGAGACAGTTGTATTTCTTTCAGACTATTACTTGTAGTAAATTCTAGAGTACTCGTGAATTGTGACTCCAGATCCGGGTGGTAGTAATTAATACTGTTTTATGATATTCCGCACTTATTATATTTCACTTGAGTTAATTATTGATATTTACTGAATCAAAATAAGAAAATGGTTTAATGATTCTCTAACGTTGGCTTGCCTGGCAAGTAAAATGTTAGGCGCCATCACGATCCCGTCGGTAGAAAATTTTGGGTCGTGACAGAAGCACTCCAAGCTTTGCAAGAGGCATATTCTGGGGTATGTGGGTCACACCAGTCTGGACCAAAGCTTCACTTCCATATAAAAAGGATGGGATATTATTGGCCAACACAAGCAACCCCTTATGCACTCATTTATGGAGTTGAAGTCGTCTTGCCACTCGAGCATCAAATACCTTCATTACGATTACCTATTCAAGAAGGCATCACTGATGAAGAAAAAGCTCGACTTCGATTAGCAGAGTTGGAGGCTCTTGATGAGAAAAAGTTGGAAGCTCAACAGAGTCTTGAATATTATCAAGCTCGATTGTCTCACGCATTCAATAAAAGAGTTCGACCAAGATCCTTTCAAGTAGGAGATCAAGTCCTTGCCATAAGAAGATCCATTGTTACTTCCCATAAACATGTAGGGAAGTTCACTTCAAAATGGGATGAGCCATATGTTGTACAAGAAGCTTACTCAAGTGGGGCTTACAAGCTGGTTGATGCAGATGGCATGAGAATCGGCCATATCAATGCCAAGTTTTTGAAGAAGTATTATCTTTGAAGTTGCAACGCTCCTTGACGCATGAGCCTAAACTGCATATTCCTACACTCCTGGCCCGCATGAGTCTAAACTGTGTACGGCCCACCACCAAAATAAAGGGTCTGCTAGGTTAAAAACCTCGAAAGAGGCGGCCTAGGCAAAAGTTAGTACATATAAAAAAAATAAAAAAATTACCCATTCTGAACTACGGTATGACTTGATCCTCTTCACCGAGGTACTTGGGTAGCTTAGAGTTTTATTCTGAGTTCAGTCGCATTAGTTCAAAAGATACATAATCCCCCCAATCGTTGTCCGAATGAAGTACGATAGAATGTAATCCATTCAATCAGCACTTGAAAATCGAGTTGAGATACCATTCTTCTGTTAAAATTTGGATCCCATTTGATTTAAAGTGGGCAAGCCACTATGGTAAATTGGTGTTTTAATGAAATGATTTATATCTTTTAGGGGGATGCAAAGCATTTGCATTGAAGTCCGGGGATTCGCTATGCCTTCATGTTCGCCAAACCTTCAAGTTATTTTTGGTGTGCCTTCACGATGTTTCAAATTCAGTAAAACTTGAACCCAAGACATTTAGTGAGAATGAAGATCTTGAATTTCAATTTATGACAATTAAAAGGGTCTTACAATCTCAAGGCTTCCATACCAGGATACAAAACATTTGGCGAAGTCGCGCAAATCTGAAATCGTCAGTGTGTCAAAATTTTGTATTGACTTCGAAATATTATCTGAAACTATCCTTAAGGCATTAAATTTTGTATTTTGGATATGTTATAGATTTGTAAGTTAAGTTTCCAATATATCAAACGGTTCATGATTTCGACGTCCCTACTTCAAGATACAATTTGGCAAAGTCGCGCAAATCTTAAATCGTCGGTGTGTCAGAATTTAGTATTTACTTCAAAATATTATCTGAAACTATCCTTAAGGCATTAAATTATGCATTTTTCAATATGTTATATATTTGGAAGTTAAGTTTTCAATAGATCAAACGGTTCATGATTTCGACGTTCCTACATCAAGATACAAAAGTTTTGGTGAAGCCGTGCAAATCTGAAATTGTCGTCGCATCAGAATTTAATATTGATTTCGAACTATTATCTGAAACTATACTTAAGGCATTAAATCTTGCATTTTGGATATGTTATATATTTGGAAGTTAAGTTTCCAATGGATCAAACGTTCATGATTTTAACTTTTCTACACCAAGATATGATATTTTTGGTAAGACTGCGCAAATCTAAAATTTTCAACGTGGTGGAATCTAAAGTTGGTTTCAAAATAAATATTATCTGGGGAGATTCTGAAGGTGTTTGATTCTAAGTTTTGGATATATTTTATATATTGAAGTCTAATTTTCGAGAAATTAAATGGTTCGTTATTTGGACTCTCTCACGACAAGATATGAATCTTTTGTTACAAGCGCGTAAAGCTGAAAATTATGCGACTAAGATAAAAGTCGGACAATGTAAAGCAAAAGAGAAGCTGAAATATTTAAGCCCCCGTAGTCTCCAAGTTGAAGTCTTCAAGTCCGTCGGTCATCAAGTTGAAGTCTCCAAGTTGAAATCTTCAAGTCTGTCGGTCTTCAAGTTAAAGTCTTCACATTCGCCACTCTTCAAGTTGAAAATTTAAGCCCTCCAAATTTTCAAGTTGAAGTCTTCAAGTCCGCCGGTTTTCAAGTTGAAGTCTCCAAGTTGAAATCTTCAAGTCTGTCTGTCTTCAAGTTGAAGTCTTCAAGTCTGTCGGTCTTCAAGTCTGTCCGGTCTTAAAATTGAATTGTTTAAGCCCTCCAAATCTTCAAGTTGAAGTCTGCAAAGTCCGCCAAATCTTCAATGTTTTCCAAGTGTTCAAGTCGATATCGTCAAGTCGATGTCGTCTTCGAGTTGAAGCTTTATAACCTTCCAATCTTAAGGTGGACATAGAAGTCTCTTTGTACCTTAAGTTGGCCTCTTCGTGGGTTTGTCCTTAAAAGGAACTATAATTTTCATTGAGAGTAATCTCTCAGATAGTCGGGACACCTTGAGAGTAATCTCTCCGATAGTCAGGTCATTTTGAGAGTAATCTCTCCAGTAGTCGAGCCACATTGAGAGTAATTTCTCCGATAGTCGGGTCATTTTGAGAGTAATCTCTTCGATAGTTGGGTCGTTTTGAGAGTAATCTCTCCGATAGTCGAGCCATATTGAGAGTAATCTCTCCGATAATTGGGTCATTTTGAGAGTAATCTCTCTGATAGTCGAGCCACATTGAGAGTAATCTCTCCGATAGTCGGGTCATTTTGAGAGTAATCTCTCCAATAGTCGAGCCACATTGAGAGTAATCTCTACGATAGTCAAGCCAAATTGAGAGTAATCTCTCCAATAGTCACGTCATATTGAGAGTAATCTCTCCGATAGTCGAGCCACATTGAGAGTAATCTCTCTGATAGTTGGGTAAGGATGGGTACCCATCCCTTCACACCCTAAAATCACCGTCTTCATGCAAGAGCTCGTCCTACTATTCTTGGCCTAAAAAAAATACAAAAAGAAAAAAAAATAACTAAGGAAGGAAAGCCCAAGAAAAGAAGATGAAATTACCTTCGCGTTAATACCTCCTAGTCATCAAAAGTAGACTCACTCAAAGCAATTCGTAAGCGCGGGAACTGGTATTGAAATTGGTACTAATGCAATGAAGGGTGTATGGTATTTATAGATATCAAAAGGTGGCTGTTGGAAAATTATTTCTCGATGTGGGATGACTACTATGATCAAACTCCAACAAGGATTTAAATTGCACGAGTTATTCTCCTAGTCGAAGTTGGTTACCGTAAGTCGGCGTGTACCCACATGCAAGTTCAAAAGAGCTTGCATTCCTAATGAAGTAAGAAAACGTATCTTAGCAATTGTCTACGTGGAAAAGAATATTGTTTTTGTAGAAAACTTAAAGTGAAAGTATAATTGCCTTTTTAAAGCATGTGAATGAGGAAATAAAATTACTTCTGTATACGGTCGAACTAGATTTCGTCCTTCCTACGTTCGATCGAATTCGAATGGTAAGCAACCGGAGTGGAATTTTGGAATGAGTTCCGAAGGCAGTACAAATGAACCTCGAGTCCGAAGGCTGATCGAGGAGTCGGCTCGATACTTTTATCGAGCCCGTGACCAAATCGATTCGCAAGTGGCTCTTGAGGCGAACCAACGTTCCGAACCGAAAAAAAGCATTCTGGGCGGTACTCGATCCGTAGCTCGAGACACCCATAACGTGGGGAAATCGGAGTCAGCTTGCGCATGATCTTCGAGATGTTACAAGCCCAACAAGTAGCGAGAGCTCAGTTGCAGAGCCAAACTCATATACAAAGCAGGCCAGATCCCAATCCGCTTCGAGAAATCACCCTTAGAACGGAGCCCGCCATAGTGAAATCAAACGAGCAAGAATCGGGGACCACTCCCGAAATTACTAAATTGCTCGAGGAACTCACAAAACGAGTCGAAGCCAACAACAAGAGAGTGGAAAAATACAATTCCAGGGTCGATCAGATCCCGATAGCTCCGCCAATGATAAAAGGGCTGGATTCGAAAAAATTCATACAAAAGCCTTTTCCCTTGAGTGCGTCCCCAAAACCAATCCCCAAAAAAATTCCGTATGCCCGAAATTCCCAAATATAACAGTACGACCGATCCTTGAACACGTCACCTCTTACACATGTGCCATCAAGGGTAACGATTTGGAGTACGATGAGATCAAATCCGTGTTGTTGAAAAAGTTCGGGGAGACCCTCTCGAAGGGATCGATGATTTGGTATCACAATCTGCCGCCAAATTCCATCGATTCTTTTGCCATGTTAGCAGATTCGTTTATAAAGGCACATGTTGGTGCCATAAAGATTGCAATAAGGAAATCAATCCTCTTCAAAGTAAAATAAAAGGGCGATGAAATGTTGAGGGAATTCGTATCCCGATTTCAAATGGAACGCATGGAATTGCCACCGGTCACAAATGATTGGGCCGTCCAAGCTTTCACCCAAGGGTTGAACGAGCAAAGTTTGATATCATCACGTCGGCTGAAGCAAAAGTTGATCGAGTATCCATCAATAACTTGGGCAGATATACACAGCCGATATCAGTCGAAAATTAGGGTCGAAGATGACCAGTTGGGAGCTCCGTTTGGATCCATGCATCAGAACAGGACAGCTGCTAAAAACCAAAAGGAGATCGACAGAGAACAAAGGTCGAACAGAGACCAATATTAACCGTACGTCACAGATCAGATGAACAACGGTTCGACATGTAACACCGCCCGGAACAATCGAAAGATTGATCGAGGGCAAAATTCTTGGAGACTTATGAGCAAGAGCGGCTTTGATAAATATGTTGATCCTATAGAAGCACCTCGGTTATCATAATATAACTTCAGCATTGATGCATCCGCCATCGTGTCTGCTATCGGACGCATCAAAGACACTAGATGGCCTCGACCAATGTAGACCAATCCTGCCCAAAGGAATCCTAATCAAATGTGCGAATATCATGGCACCCATGGCCACAGAACGGAAGATTGCAGGCAACTAAGAGAGGAAGTAGCCCGGTTATTTAACAAAGGCCACCTTCGGGAATTTTTGAGCGATAGGGAGAGGAACCATTTTAAAAACAGGAATTTCGACAAGCAATACGAGCAGGAAGAGCCGCAACATGTCATTCACATGATCATCGGCGGTGCCGATACCCCTTAGGGACCAGTGCTTAAACGCACTAAAACATTGATTGTGAAAGAAAAGCGATCTCGAACTCAGGATTACACACCCATAGGAACTTTGTCCTTCAATGATGAAGATGCATAATGGGTCGTACAACCTCATAAGAATGCACTGGTAATATCTGTACTCATGAATAAAACTAAAGTTAAGCGTGTGTTGATTGATCTAGGTAGCTCGACCAACATCATCAGATTGAAGGTCGTAGAGCAGCTCGGCCTGTGGGACAGATCGTACCCGCAACCCTGGTTCTAAACGGATTCAATAGCATGTGAAACCACCAAAGGCGAGATAATTCTACCAATAAACGTGGCCGGAACCATCCAGGAAATGAAGTTTCACGTGATCGAAGGCGACATAAGGTACAACGCCCTTTTTGGAAGACCATGGATCCACAACATGAGAGCTGTACCTTCGACCCTACACCAGGTCCTCAAATTCCCAACATCGAGAGGAGTCAAAATAGTGTACGGAGAATAACCAGCCGCAAAAAAAATGTTCGCCGTCGAGGAAGCCAAACCAATATCCTCGCCTTCGTCAGTAAAGGGATCAGCCTCAAAAGGAGACACTAAATAGCAATCACATACATCGGCTTCGACCCAACCAGATAACCAGATGATCGAAGAACATGATGATCAGAGGGTCCCTCGATCCTTCGTGATTCCCGATGACTCCGACGCCACCAAATCAACAATTGAGGAATTGGAGCAAGTCACACTAATCGAGCACTGGCCCGAACGAAAGGTATACCTTGGAACGGGGTTGAGCCCCAAACTTAGGAAGAAACTTGTTCAATTTCTTATCGATAACATTGATTGTTTTGCCTGGTCCCATTTAGATATAACAGGGATTCCACCGAACATAACGACGCATCGGCTAAACTTGGAACCTAAGTTCAGACCGGTAAAGCAAAAGAGAAGACCCCAGTCCGAGGTAAAACACGCATTCGTAAAAGACGAGGTAACCAAACTTCTCAAGATAGGGTCCATTCGGGAGGTGAAATCTCCCGAATGGTTAGCCAATATAGTTGTAGTGCCTAAAAAAGGAAACAAACTTAGAATGTGCGTGGACTATAAGGATTTAAACAAAGCATGCCCCAAAGATTCTTTTCCACTACCCAACATCGAACGCATGATCGATGCCACTGCCGGTCATGAGATTTTCACTTTTCTCAATGCCTATTCCAGGTATAATAAAATTTGGATGAACCCGGAGGACCAGGAAAAGACTTTATTTGTCACCAAATATGGAATATATTATTATAATGTGATGCCCTTCAGGCTAAAAAATGCGGGGGCTACTTACCAACGCCTAGTAAATAAAATATTCAAAGAACAAATAGGTAAACCAATAGAAGTTTATATTGATGACATGCTAGTTAAGTCCCTGCGCACAGAGGACCATCTGACCCATTTGCAGGAAACGTTTGAGATTTTGAGGAAATACAACATGAAGCTCAACCCCGAAAAATGTGCTTTCGGGGTTGGTTCGGGCAAGTTCCTCGACTTCATGGTGTCAAATCGGGGAATCGAGATTAACCCCGATAAAATCAAGGCCATCAAAGACATCACCATCATTGACATCGTAAAAGTTGTACAAAGGCTAGCAGGACGAATTGCGGCCCTAGGCCGATTCATTTCGAGATCATCAGATTGAAGTCACAAATTTTACTTCCTACTCAAAAAGAAGAACGATTTTGCTTGGACCCTGGAATGCCAACAGGCATTGAAGGAACTGAAACAATATCTGTCGAGCCCACCACTACTACACACTCTGAAAGCAGACGAAAAACTTTGTTTATACTTGGCAGTATCAGAAATCGCAGTAAGCGGTGTTCTAGTTCGGGAAGAGCAAGGTACGCAATTTTCCATTTATTATATAAGTCGAACCTTAGGAGAAGCAGAAGATGGATATCCACACCTAGAAAAATTGGCACTTGCACCGAAAAGCACCTCTAGAAAGTTACGACCATACTTTAAATGTCACTCCATATGCGTATTAACAACTTACCCACTTCGTAATATTTTTCACAAGCCCGAACTATCGGACCGACAGGCCAAATGGGCCGTCGAACTCAGTGGGTATGATTATCGAATATCGACCCCGTACGGCTATCAAGTCTCAAATTTTAGCATACTTCGTGGCCGATTTCATGCCAACCCTCGTACCCAAAGTCGAAAAAAAATTCCTGCTAAAATCGGGTACGTCCTCGAGGACGGGGCCTCGAACGTAAAAGGGTCCGGGTTGGGCATAGTTTTAAATCCACCCACAGGTAACACCATTAGGCAATCTATTAAAACTTTCAGGTTGACTAACAACTAGGCCGAGTATGAGTCCATGATTGCAGGACTCGAGCTAGCTAAAAACTTGGGAGCAGAAGTCATCAAAGCCAATTGTGACTCTCTGTTGGTGGTAAGTCAAGTAAACAAAACCTTCGAAGTTAGAGAGGATAGAATGCAAAGGTATCTGGACAAACTACATGTCACTTTGCACCATTTCAAACAATGGACTTTACAGCACATTCCACGAGAGCAAAACAGTGAGGCTGATGCATTTGCGAATTTGGGATCATCGGTCGAGGAAGGTGACTTGAGATCAGGGACTGTCGTTTAACTCTCGAGATCCATGATCGAAGAAGGTCACGCCGAGATAAATTCTACAAGCTTAACCTGGGATTGGAGAAATAAGTATATTGAATACTTAAAGGACGGAAAGCTCCCATCAGAACCTAAAGATTCAAGAGCCCTACGGACTAAAGCTGCTTGATTCACGGTGGCTTCAGATGGAACGTTATACCGAAGGACATTTGATGGACCATTGGTAGTATGCTTGGGTCCAGGAGATACCGATTACATCTTACGCGAGGTGCACGAGGGTACTTGTGGGAATCACTCCGGTGCCGATCTATTAGTCCGAAAAATAATTAGGGCAGGGTATTATTGGATTGATATGGTTAAAGTTGCGACGGAATTTGTTCGAAAATGTGACAAATGTCAAAGGTTTGCACCAATGATCCATCAACCCAGAGAGAAACTTCACCCGGTCTTATCCCCATGGCCATTCATGAAATGGGGAATGGATATCGTCGGCTCTCTGCCATCGACCCCAGGTAAAGCCAAATTTATCTTATTTATGACTGACTATTTCTCTAAATGGGTTGAAGCACAGGCGTGCAAGAAAGTAAGAGAGAAAGAAGTTATAGACTTTATATGGGATCATATCATATGCCGATTCGGGATACCCGCCGAAATAGTATGTGACATTGGGAAACAATTTGTGGGCAGCAAAGTGACAAAATTCTTCGAAGACCACAAAATAAGAAGGATATTATCAACACCGTATCACCCCAGTGGGAACGGACAGGCCGAATCAATGAACAAAACCATCATTCAGAACCTAAAGAAGAGGCTGAACGACGCTAAAGGAAAGTGGAGAGAAATCCTACCCAAAGTCCTTTGGGCATATCAAACGACGTCGAAATCCAGTACGGGGGCGACCTCATTCTCCTTAGTATATGGGTCCGAAGCATTGATACCAGTCGAAGACGGCAAACCCAGTACCATATTTTGATACATGACGGAATAATCAAATAACGAGGCTATGAACACTAGCCTCGAATTATCAAACGAAAGACGAGAATCTACTCTCGTCCAATTGGCCGCCCAAAAGCAGCGAATCGAAAGATATTATAATCGAAGAACCAACTCCGCCATTTCAAGCCCGGGGACTTAGTGCTAAGGAAAGTCACCATCAATACATGAAATTCGAATGAAGGAAAACTAGGACCAAATTGGGAAGGACCATATCAGGTTCTCAAAAACGTCGGAAAGGGATCATACAGGCTCGGCATTATAAACGGCAAACAACTATCAAGCAATTGGAATGTGTCACATCTAAAATGATACTACTGCTAAGGTACGGCCCTTTCATATTCATTTACATTTCAAAACTGACCCCTGCAGAAGTCCGAGTAGGAGCTAAGATGGATCCTTTACCATAGATTTGAAAGCACGTGTTGCACTCTTTTCCCTTAGACCGGTTTTATCCCAAATGGGTTTTTCGGCAAGGTTTTTAACGAGGCAACCAAAGATCGTGCTGCACTTACAACAGTATCCGAGGCCTCTTTAGAATCGACCTCGAATACTAGAGGGGCATTACCCTTCAGATATATCAAGTTCTGATGCAAGAAAGTTATTACGCAACAACGGGGTTCCGATAGGAAAAGTTGTAAGAGCCAAATGGTCAAAACGAACCATGCTCATGTAGTTGGCCCGAAACCAGGCGCGAAACATGAACACATAAATAGTGACTTGCAAAGAAAGTTCTCCTCTTTACTGACATCTTATATCCAAGAAAAACTCTTCTGTTTGGAGATTTATTACACAAACAGAGTTAAGATAAATTCGACCACTAAGCCCACGGGCTACTTTATTTCGAGTTCCAGCAAGCACTCACTCGACCATTATGCTTACGGGCTACTTTATTTCGAGTTCGAATCATTCACTCGACAACTAAGCCTACGGGCTACTTTCATTTCGAGTTCGAGCAAGCACTCACTCGACCATTAAGCCTACGGGCTACATTACTTCAAGTTCGAATCATTCGCTCGACTACTAAGCCTACGGGCTACTTTCATTTCGAGTTCGAGCAAGCACTCACTCGACCATTACGCCTACGGGCCACATTACTTTGAGTTCGAATCATTCACTCGACAACTAAGCCTACGGGCTACTTTCATTTCGAGTTCGAGCAAGCACTCACTCAACCATTACACCTACGGGCTACATTACTTCGAGTTCGAATCATTCACTCGACTACTAAGCCCACGGGTTACTTTATTTTGAGTTTGAGCAAGCACTCACTCGACCATTACGACTACGGGCTACATTACTTTGAGTTAGAATCATTGACTCGACTAATAAGCCTAAGGGCTACATCACTTCAAATTCGAATAAGCACTCGCTCGATTATAGAGGCTACGAAATCCAAAATTTGATTAAGTTGTTTAAATCTTTGTGAAAACATTTATAAGGCATGTATAAAGACTTCACAAAACAAAAGCAGGTCAGCAAAGTTGTCTATATACAAAATTATCTACATGATTGATTACAAACAAAAAAACTAAGGACTAAGCTTTTTGGTCATCCTCAGGAGCGGTTTCTTCTCTATCGGGCTCCCTCCGTTCTCGGATCCGCTCTTGCTACCATCATCATCATCATCATCATCATCGCCATCAGAAGCCAAGTCTTCAGCTTCGGCTTCGGCTTCGAGCTCTTTAGCCTTTTTTATCTCTTCAGCAAAGTCAAAACGTCGAGCGTGTATCTCCTCGAGGGTCTCCCTCCGAGATCGACACTTAGCAAGTTCGGCAATCCAATGTGCTCGAGTGTCGGCAGTATCCGCCGCCTATCGTGCCTCCATCTGAGCAGCCTCGGCATCAGCCCGATACACGGCAATTGACTTATCCGCCATGACTTTCGATGACTCAACCTCTGCCTTGGCCTCAGCAAGCCCCGTTTCAAGCTCCTCGATCCTCTTAGCCTGAGCCGAACCCTTTTGCTTGATGCTTCGACGCTAAACATCGGCCGATAATAATTTGGCCAAGATGGTTTCTTTTTCTGCAGCCATGCGGTCGATAGTCTCCTTCCTTCGAAGCTCCTCGATCCTCTTAGCTTGAGCCGAACCCTTTCAACCTTTTGCTGTGGCTGAGATAACGAAGGATTAACTTCCACATTGAGTCAAACCCATACTCTAACAGAACGAGGCTCACCTGCTTATCTAGTTTGGCCTCTTCTTCACGAGCCTTAGCCAAATCTGCTTGGAGGTCCTTTATAGCTTCGTCCTTTTGGCTTCAAAGAAGCCACAGGGCATCTCTCTCCCCCGAGACCTTCTGAAGCTCGACCTCGCACTGGCTGAGGTCGACTCGAAACCTACTAATGGCCTGCACAGTAGGGAAAGAACACAAGTCAAGTTTGGAAAAGAACGAAGAAACCAAGTACAGTAAAATCATTACCCGAGAAATGAAACGTTGGGCCTCTTCTAGGAGAAGAGAAGCATCACCAATGTCAGAGGCATCATCAACTGCAGTAAAGCAATCCCAAAAAGGGTCCCCTACACTAGATCCTCTGCCCATATCAGGGGTCTTCAATTCTCGAGCCTCCTTTAACGCCTCCTCAGAAAAGGTTAGAAGAGAAGGCAAATGACCCGCTGTCATGGTCCCAAGCGAATCGCTCGGGATGCTCTGATCAAGACTCGGGGTACCAAAACCAACCCCGACCGGTACAACCGCCATCATCTCAGAAGCTCTGGCGACCTCGATAGCTTTCGCAGATCAGATCACTAAAGCTGAGGCATCATCTTTTTCTTCTTCTTCTTCTTCTTCTTCTTTTTCTTCTTCTTCTTCTCTCAGTCGTTAGACCGAGTCCATCGAAAGAGCGATTCCCTTCCTCCTCACCCTTCGAGTTTTGGGCTTAGGGTCCTCTAACCGAGAGATAGCTTTTCGCTTCTTATTTTTCCCTGGTTCCGGGACCGGGGACTTGGTTCCTTCTTCACCACTCGAAGGCCTCAAAACGGCATCCTTGGTTACACCTGTATGAAAAGAAATCGGTGACGAATGGAGCATAAAAAATATTTCGAAGAACACGAGAAGTAACCCTTACCATGATTCTTGGCCTCCCATCTACCTTTTGCCAAATCACGCCAAGTGCGTTCGGCATAAGAGAAAGTCGAGGCTAACTTCCGAACCCAATCCTCGAGGTCGGGTACCGCTTGTGGCATCCAAGAGGCAGTTGTATATCGGAGAAAGACATCAGATAAAATCGGAAAAAGATACGAAAAGCAACGTCTTATGAAAACCACTTATGGTCGAAGTTCCATTCCTCGGGGAACGGTATCTTCTCTTCCGGAATGAGGTCACGGGTCCTCACCCGGATATAACGGCCCATCCAACCCCGATCCTTGTCTCCGTCGATGCTCGACATCAAAGCCTTTGATGCCCGACGATGAAGCCTGATTAGTCCTCGAAAGATTTGAGGCCGATACAGTCATATGAGGTGATTTAGGAAAAATTCTAGCCCCCCGGTCTTGTTGGAGAAAAAGCGAAGTAAGGTTACTATACGCCATAGAGAGGGATGAATTTGACCAAGGGTGACCTGATATCTCTTGCAAAAATCGATGATCACCGGGTCGACAGGACCCAATATGAAGGGGTAAGTGTAAACACTTAAAAACCCCTCCACATGGGTGATGACGCTCTCTTCGGGGGAGGGAATTTGCAACACAACCTCAGAACCCCAGTTGCAGTCTTTCCTCACAGCCTCGAGATGACCCTCCGTTATCGAGCACATGTACATCGACGCATGCTCACATCGACCCGGAACAGATGAAGGATTCTCAACCTTAAAATCGATCTTCAGAGTACATGTGCTGGGAACATACTCATAGGTAGGCGGCTCCACCTGCGCCTTGTCGCCAGACGGCCGTGAAGAAGAAGCTTTCTCCTTCTGAGGTACAGTTTTCAAAGTTTTGGCCATTGATATGAGAGAAAGAAAGGCAAAGGAAGATGAAAAGTTGATGCAGATGGCTCTGCAAGCGGCAGAATAGAGAGAAAGGGTAAGAAAATTTGGAAGAGCGAAAGATGTAAAAGTGGTAAATGTTAGATGGAGGGGTTATTTATAGGCTTGCATCGTGACGGTTCAATATCAGATGTGGCCGACCACCATCTAACATGCATTAAATATCTTGAAAAGACTAAATCGATGGGACAGCTATCACATACGTCATGATCGATCCCTGTGAAAATGTCAGCTTATAACCCGATCGAACCGTCGAAGATCATATCGATTCTTACCACATCCTTCCTGAGAAATGAGGGGACTATCTGTATACGGTCGAAATAGATTTCGGCCTTCCTACGTTCGATCGAGTTCGAATGGTAAGCAACCGGAGTGGGATTTTGGGATGAGTTCTGAAGGCAGTACAAACGAGCCTCGAGTCCGAAGGTTGATCGAGGAGTCGGTTCGATACTTTTATCGAGCCCGTGACCAAATCGATCCGCAAGGCATTGCTTCGAGGTCAGAAATGCGCTACGCCCACCCCAAAGGTCGAACTCAAGCCAAAACCAAGGGCTCGACCCAATAACGAGTTCGAGCCAGTGTCGAGCTCACAGACAAGAGCCGTTACAACCGTACTAAGAGAGAGAATCTTGGCGGGAATCGAGGAAGAGACAATTCATCATGAGTTCTCCATTATATATTTTATTTTATTATAAATAAAGTAGGATCTCTCTATTATAAAAGAGGGAATTTTTGTAAGCATAGAGGACTACCGAGAATATACTGAAATAAAAGATCACTTCTCATATTGAAAGATATCTCGTGATGCTTGTTTTATTTTTACCTTATTCATTCTTTTGCTCACTATTCCCATTCTCATAGCCAAGAATACACATATTTCTATTTCTCTATACGATTTGTATCAAATTGTATCACATATAGTTAGAACCATACACAAATTTAACGTTATCTGATTTTTCGGGTAAACAACTTTTTCACGAGAATTTCGAATTGCAAAGAAAGAAGTCATGTGCAAATCTTTTGAAATCAATAAGCACAACTGGCCATTTCATGTAAATTGTGGTATGGCGTACTACTTCCAAAATAATAGCAAATAAAGCTATTACTCTTTTCCTTAATTTGACAATGAGTCATTTTAAGCTACAAGTTGAAAGGGATATACATGAATTAATCCGGCAAAGCGCTCGTAAGAAGGAAGATACAAATTTTTCTTTGTAAATACTTCAAGTCTAATCTTTAAAGTTTATACCTTGACAAGTCTTGAAGTAAGGAACATTTGTGGGCATATAAATTTTGTTGAAATTAAATTTATAAAATAATTTGGATTATATTTTAAATTCAAGATATATTAGTTCAAATAAATTTATTGGGCTAATATAATTGGATTAATTGTATAAGTCCAATATAAATAGATTAAATAAATAAGTCTTAATCCATTGGGTTATCTCAATTAATTGGGCTAAAGTGATGAGCCCACTTCATTAGGCCTAAGATGTCATCTTCCTAGAGGCCAATAACGACTTCAAATGACGTGGCACGCCAAGTCAAACGGAAGGGCCAATAGGATCATGCCATGTGTCAAAATGACAAGGCATGTCAAGTCATATTAGAAGGCCAATGAAACCGCGCCACGTGTGCAAGTGACATGTTCTGACCAATCAAATGCGGTCGTGTCATACTTCAATTTGATTGGTCGGAAAGAGTTTGTTCTTATCATAACTCTTCCCTTCCACAACTATAAATAGGGGTCTTCATAACGCAGAAAAGAGACGAGAAGTGATAACAAGAAGCAAGAAAGAGCTCGTGAATCAAACGCTGCAAATTCCTCTACAAGTTTCAAGCTTCAAGCAATCAAATCCAAGTTCAGGTAATCAAGTTCAAGCTCAAGAACGAAGAACAAATCAAGTTCAAGCTCAAGAATGAAGAACAAATCAAGATCAAGCTCAAAGGCCCTTGAATTCATTTACTATTGGAAAGAAGAATCAGAGGATCCATAGAGATTGTAACACTCAAATATTTGAAATAAAATACTACGATTGTTACAATATTTTTTGACCCGATTTTATTTTCTCGATGCAATTTATTGTCTACCGGCCTATTTTCTAGTTCAGTCCAACAAATGGTTGATCTTTGTTTTGTAAACGTCGGGTGTTAGCCAAACAGGATTTCACTCAGTTTTGTTAGGTAAATTTAGAGAGCTCTCGTATGCCAATATTATGTATATGTACTAAAAAATAATATGGGCAAAGTATGCCTAATGCCTAGTGTAAACAAAATATTAATACTATTATCAGTAACAACGAAGGATGACACTTTTTCAAGAGCAAGTTAAATTTGACAAAAATGAAGAAGTTAAATTTTATTTGACTTTGCTCCAGGTATTCCGTGAATTATATAGTCTTCGCTCAATCTAGATTAAACACTTTCGAAATTAATTTTTTTTCTTAAAAAAAATGGAATACTAGCTTTTAAAAAGTAGGATAACAAAATTTTACTAGATTTTGTTGGGATTTTAAGCTTGTATAGCTTAAAGAGGGTGAATGAGAAATGGAGGGAAATGAAATATTTGAGTTTCCCTCCTTAGCAAAGAGATATTGTCCCATATTGGAAGAAGAAAAGGTTTTTGATGGATATATATATATATATAATTGCTCTTCTTTTAACTCTTAAAGAGTTAAAAAGAAGGCAAGCCTCGCGTCGTCGTCGTCGTCGTCGTCGCTTGCTCGACTTCGGCTTCGGATTTGGTCAAAGATCAATTGATTGATTAATCTATTTGGACAAAATTCCTTTCAATTATTTAATTAATTAATTAAATAATTAACGAAAAATTCAATCCGGAATAACCCATGACCCGCGATCCGGTCCGGTCAGGCCCGTTTTCTTTCCCGAATTATTTTAAATCCGTTTTCCCGCAATATTTCAAACAACCTGTTCCAACAGCCATGGTTGTTTCTGAAAGGTTGCAAACCTTTTCAAAAACAATGCCAGCAACTCTATAAATATACTTTGAATCCCAGAATCTTTCCTTGCGAAATTTTCTGATCTTCTTCTTCTTCTTCTGCACAAAAATTTCAGTGTGTTTTACAGCCTTCGAGTGGCTCGCTGTTCACCGGCGTTTTTGGTACCAACACTCCGGTGAGTTAAATCGTTCTATCCTGGGAGGATATATTCCAGCACCTCGGGTACTTGAGGGGAATAATTTTTTTAAAGACACACTGTGTATTCAGTGGGCTCGATTTATTCCTATACTATTTTTTCAGAATTTATTTCGTTAAACAAGTATTACTAACTTTCTATTTTGTTTATATATTTCAGAAAATTTAATGGTTTAATTGTTTATTACAGCAATACATATTTATATCAGATTTGTTAAGGATGTTGCTAAACAAGCACTCACAGTAAATATTTTATTTTCTTTAGCTCTTTTGGCTATCGTGGCATTTGATGTAATATACTAATATGGTTGTGAGGAAAAATCATCAAACTAGTTTAATGTTTTATACACTATAAATATCAAATATTTTTATATATTTCAGAAAGTTTAATAGTTTAATTGTTTATTACAGCAATACAGATTTATAACAATCTTAAGAAAATTATTTTATTATATTCTGTATTTTGTTTGTGGAGATTAAAACCTGTGTGTTTTCTACTCCTTCTAAATTTTACTATTCTGATTTGAAGATATAAAAACTTCATCAGAGTATTGAAATTCAGAAAACGATTTGAAGAACATAAAACCTTCATCGTTTTCTGTGAAACAGTATATAAAAACTTCGATTTTATTTATTATACATACTGGTTGTTGTTAATAACAGTATTGTTTACTGTTATGGTTTTTCCATTAATTGAACTCTTCTGTTGTTTACAGTGAGAAATGGCAATTGATAACGAAAATTCTTCTGTGACTGTTGCGGCAACGACGATAGCCTCGTCAAGCCGGACTGCTGTTCCACCGACAGAGAAACCGAAAAAATTTTCCGGAGCCAACTTCAAAGGATGGTAGCAAAGGGTGTTCTTCTAGCTTACCACACTTGGTATGTAGAAATTCACTAGTGCAGAACCTCCAGTGCCTGCTGCGGACATACCGGACAACGAGAAATTCATGATTGTTGAGGCATGGAAGCAGGCTGATTTTCTTTGCAAAGGCTATATCTTAAGCGCTTTAGAGGATGACTTGTACAATGTGTACAGTGCGATGTATACTTCGAAAGAATTATGGGACGCACTTGAGAAGAAGTACAAGACTGAAGATGCATGCTTGAAGAAGTTCGTGGTTGCCAAGTTTCTAGACTATAAAATGATAGACAGCAAAACTATTGGAACCCAAGTTCAGGAGTTTCAACTTATTTTTCATGACCTTATTGCTGAAGGTATGGCCGTGAATGAAGCATTTCAAGTGACTACAATGATTGAAAAATTGCCTCCTTCGTGGAGAGATTTCAAGAATTATCTTAAGCACAAGCCCAAAGAAATGAAGTTGGAAGATCTTGTGATTCGTCTCAAGATTGAGGAAGATAACAAAACAGCCGAGAAGAAGTCTCGTGGAAATTCAACGATCATGGGAGCTAATATCGTTGAGAAGACTCCTCCAAAAAGTAAGAAGAGAAAGAGGTCTTCTGGACAGACTAAGAAGCAGAACAAAAAGAAATTCAAGGGCAGCTGCTACAATTGTGGAGAAACCGGTCACAAAGCCCCTGATTGTCGTCTCCGGAAAAAGCATAAGAAGAAGGGACAAGCCAACATAGTGGAGAAGAATGATGACATTGATGATCTATGTGCAATGCTTTCGGAATGCAACCTAGTTGGAAATCCGAAGGAGTGGTGGATTGACTCTGGAGCCACTCGACATGTTTGTGCTGTCAAGGAAGCATTTGAGACTTACTCTACTACTGGTCCCGAAGAAGAGCTTTTTATGGGAAATACTGCAACAACCAAGATTGAAGGTTATGGGAAGATATTCCTGAAGATGACTTCCGGCAAGGTGTTAACGCTCAACAACGTTCTTCATGTTCCTACTATTAGGAAGAATTTAGTTTCTACTTCTTTGCTTGTTAAGAATGGATTCAAATGTGTATTTGTTTCTGATAAAGTTGTTGTAAGCAAGAATGAAATGTATGTTGGAAAGGGCTACCTCACAGAGGGCCTCTTCAAACTAAATGTAATGGTTGTTGACAGTATGAATAAAATTTCAGCTTCTTCTTATTTATTGGAGTCAAATGATTTATGGCATATTCGTTTAGGACATGTCAATTACAAAACCTTGCGAAAGTTAATTAATTTAGAAGTATTGCCTAAATTTGAGTGTAATAAATCAAAATGCCAAATATGTGTTGAGTCTAAGTTTGTAAAACATCCTTATAAGTCTATTGAAAGGAATTCAAATCCTTTAGACTTAATTCATACTGACATTTGTGATATGAAGTCGACACCATCTTGAGATGGGAAAAAGTATTTTATTACTTTTATTGACGATTGCATTCGATATTGTTATATTTATTTGCTTAATAGTAAGGATGAAGCAATTGAAGCATTTAAGCAATACAAGAATGAAGTGGAGAATCAAATGAATAAAAAGATCAAAATGATTAGAAGTGATAGGGGTGGAGAATATGAATTTCCGTTTGCAGAAATATATTCAGAATATGGAATTATCCATCAAACTACTACATCTTACACACCTCAATCCAATGGAATTGCGGAAAGGAAAAATCGGACATTAAAGGAAATGATGAATTCTTTATTAATAAGTTCCGAATTACCGCAGAGTTTGTAGGGCGAAGCTATCCTTACAGCTAACCGAATACTCAACAGAGTAACCCACAGCAAAACGCAATCTATTCCATATGAAAAATGAAAAGGAAGAAAACCCAACTTGAAATATTTCAAAGTGTGTGTGTGGGGGGGGTGGGGGTGTCTAGCAAAGGTACAAATTCTTTTACCTAAAAGGGTTAAAATAGGACCAAAAACTGTTGATTGTATTTTCATTGGATATGCTACAAACAGTAAAGCATGTCGGTTTTTGGTTCATAAATCGGATAATCCCGAAATTCACGTTAATACGGTAATGGAATCAGATAATGCTGAATTCTTTGAAAGCATCTATCCGTATAAAACTGAATGTGAGTCGTTAAGTGAAAGACCTAAATAACATCGGGAAGAACCAAAGGAAAATACTCCAAGTATAGAAGAACCAAGGCGTAGCAAACGTCAAAGAACATCTACTTCCTTTGGACCAGATTTTATGACATTCTTGCTTGAAAATGAGCCTCAAACTTTTAAAGTAGCTATGTCATCTTCTGATTCAGCGTTTTGAAAAGAGGAAGTCAATAGTGAGATTCAATTAATTTTGGATAACCATACATAGGAATCGGTAGATCTTCCTCCGGGAAATAAGTCTTTAGGTTCGAAATGGATCTTTAAACGGAAAGTGAAAGCTGATGGCAGTATTGACAAATATAAGGCAAGACTTGTTGTCAAAGGTTATAGACAAAAGGAAGGCCTTGATTACTTTGACACTTACTCGCCAGTAACGAGGATAACATCTATTGGGGTTTTAGTGGAACTAGCGACCGTGTATGATCTTGAAATCCATCAAATGGATGTTAAAACAGCTTTCTTAAATGGAGAATTAGAGGAAGAGATTTGCATGGAACAACCTGAGGGTTTTGTGGTTCCTGGTAAAGAAAAGAAAGTGTGCAAACTTGTTAAGTCGCTTTATGGACTTAAACAAGCACCCAAACAATGGCATGCCAAATTTGACCAAACAATGTTGGCAAGTGGGTTTAAAATCAACGAGTGCGACAAATGTGTTTACATTAAAAACACTCCAGGTCATGAAGTCATTGTTTGTTTATATGTTGATGACATGTTGATAATGAGCAAAAACATGGCAGATATAAATGCTACTAAGCGCATGTTGGCTAGCAAATTCGATATGAAAGACTTAGGAGTTGCTGATGTGATCTTAGGAATCAAAATTCACAAGACTCCACAAGGTCTAGCATTATCACAGTCTCACTACATTGAAAAGGTACTTGACAAGTTCAAGTATTTGGATTTCAAAATTGCCAAGATTCCAATTGACGTGAGTTATGCACTTCAAAAGAATGAAGGTGAAAGTGACTCACAACTGGACTATCCAAGAGTATTGGAAAGTTTGATGTATATCATGAATTGTACGCGACCAGATATAGCATGTGCTATTAGTAAAGAGTCGGTTTACAAGTAATTTCAATCACATACATTGGATGGTAATGAAACGAGTTTTGGGGTATCTCAAACATACCCAAAATTATGCTTTACATTATAACAAATATCCCTCCGTGATCGAGGGATATAGTGATGCAAATTGGATCATTGGATCATCTGAATTTAAATCTACGAGTGGATATGTTTTCACAATTGGGGGTGGAGCAGTGTCTTGGAAATCATCCAAACAAACATGCATCGCCCGTTCTACAATGGAATCTGAATTTATAGCTTTAGATAAGGCCGGTGAAGAAGCCGAATGGCTCCGGAATTTCTTGGAAGATATTCTATTTTAGCCCAAACCTTTGGCACCTATTTATATATATTGTGATAGTCAAGCGGCAATAGGCAGGGCAGGGAGCGTTATGTATAACGGAAAATCTCGTCATATACGACGGAGACACAATACCGTTAGACAACTACTCTCTAGTGGTGTTATCACAATTGACTACTTAAAGTCAAGAGATAACGTGTCGGATCCACTTACAAAAAGGCCTATCTAGAGAGGCAGTTGAAAGATCATCAAAGGGAATGGGGTTAAGGTCCAGGACAAGTCATCATGACGGTAACTCTACCTAGCAGACTGGAGATCCCACGAGCTAGGTTCAAAGAGATCAGACAAAGTTATGAATGACGATTCAACATTATCAAATAACTCAACCCATTCTCGTGATGAAGACAATGTTCAGAAATCAAGGTAAAGCATTAAGACTTTTTGATGAGTCAACAAAGCTTAAAGGTTTTTTAATGATTTGCTAAGTCTGGCAGGATATGATCAGATAGTGTGTCTATAGGGTTACACGTTTAGAAATCACCTATGTGAGTATGAAGTGTAAGCCGCTTCAAGGGGAATGAAAGTAAAGGCCCATTCTCTAAGCACTCATGAAACCAGGCGGTGTTCATGGCTGAAACGAACACAACCGTGAGAACCATAGATGGTTAAGGATTGATTATGTGACTTATGTTGTCTAGGTATACAACAAAGCTCGACGGTTCAAAGATATCAAATCTATCGATTGACCGAGTATATCCGATATAAGTTTACTACGGAAAGTTCAAAGGAAAACCTACTTATCCAGATGCAATTAATTCTTGCATGTAAAACACACACGCGTCCGTGCATTCCTTTATTTTATAGTCATTTCCCATTCATGTGGGGGATTGTTGGGATTTTAAGCTTGTGTAACTTAAAGAGGGTGAATGAAAAATGGAGGAAAAATGAAATATTTGAGTTTCCCTCCTTAGCAAAGGGACATTGTCCCATATTGGAGGAAGAAAAGACTTTTGATGGGTATATATATAATTGCTCTTCTTCTAGCTCTTAAAGAGTTAAGAAGAAGGCAAACCTCGCGCCGTCGTCGTCGTCGCTTGCTCGGCTCGGCTTCGGCTTCGGCTTCGGATTTGGATTTAGTCAAAGATCAATTGATTGATTAATCTTTTTGGACAAAATTTCTTTCAATTATTTAATTAATTAATTAAATAATTAACGAAAAATTTAATCCGGAATAATCCATGACCCGCGATCTGGTCTGGTCAGGCCCGTTTTCTTTTTCGAATTATTTTAAATCCGTTTTCCCGCAATATTTCAAACAACCTGTTCCAACAGCCATGGCTGTTTCTGAAAGGTTGCAAACCTTTTCAGAAACAATACGAGCAACTCTATAAATATACTTTGAATCCCAGAATCTTTCCTTACGAAATTTTCTAATCTTCTTCTTCTTCTTCTGTACAAAAATTCCAGTGTATTTTACAGCCTTCGAGTGGCTCGTTGTTCACCGGCATTTTTGGTACCAATACTCCGGTGAGTTAAATCGTTCTATCCTGGGAGGATATATTCCAGCACCTCGGGTACTTGAGGAAAATAATTTTCTTAAGGACACACTGTATATTCAGTGGGCTCGATTTATTCCTATACTGTTTTTTCAGAATTTATTTCGTTAAACAAGTATTACTAACTTTCTGTTTTGGTTATATATTTCAGAAAGTTTAATGATTTAATTGTTTATTACAGCAATACAGATTTATAACAGATTTGTTAAGGATGTTGCTAAACAAGCACTCACAGTAAATATTTTATTTTCTTTAGCTCTTTTGGCTATCGTGGCATTTGATGTAATATACTAATATGGTTGTGAGGAAAAATCATCGAACTAGTTTAATGTTTTATACACTATAAATATCAAATATTTTTATAATCATGTCAGAATTTTACGTGATAAATTAAGTGTGTATAAGTCAATTTTATTAAGAATTCTATACAGCATATTTTAATTATTCACTAGAGATAATCATGGTAATGAAAGTAACAAACTGTTATTTCGTGAACAGATTTAAAAGGCAAATGTCCATATAATATATAATTTTGGAACTTTTAGTGGGTTTAATTCCTAGTGAATTGTTGTTTTAATAACATAATAACGAGAAACAAATAAATGGACTAATAATTAAGAAAATAATATGAAGTTAGCCAAAAACATTTAACAATAAAAATATATTCTTTGAGAAAAGGAGTTCTAGCAATTAGCGATATGCTCATATGCATGTAAAGTTAATTACAAAGAATATGCTAATAGTGGGTAGAAATTAGCAGAGTAGATAACCAAAATATTACTAATAAATTAAGAGATATATTGTGCAGACTGCGTGTCACGACCCAAAATCTAATCATGATCATGATGGCGCCTATCGTGTTACAAGGCAATCCTGTTTCCAAAAATATTACTACTAAATCGATTATAAGAATTTAATAAAACAATACCAACATTTGAATTTTTCATAAACTAAATCAACTCTAAATATAATTATAGAAAATACGGAAACGAGCCCCAAACATCAGGGTGTCACTAAGTCATGAGCATCTAAACCTATAAACTAAGATATATAAGCTGTCTAACTGTCCAAAAGAAGAAATAACAAGAGGAGGAACAAGGTCCTGCGGACGCTAAACGCTACGTTGCAGTCTCCAAAGATAGCCGGCCTGAACTCAACGATCGTCGCCTTCTAACTCACCTGGATCTGCACATAAAGTACAGGGTGTAGTATGAGTACAACCGACTAAGTAGTAATAGAAATAACTAAGGAATTGAGAAGTAGTGATGAGCTAAGTAAAACAGTCCAATTATTTATTTTCACAATTTAAAAATAAACAGAATTAAACAAGTAAATTCCATAACTCAGTAAATGCCACAAAGAAGTTTAACAGATAAATGCAGCAACAACACAAATAAATACAACCTCACAGCAGTGTCACTCCATCACTCATCACTCGCTCTCAGCACTCAACACTCAAAACAATCAATACGTTGCGCTCACTAGGGGTGTGTACAGACTACGGAGGGGCTCCCAAAGCCCAAGCGCTAAGCACGTACAACTCACGTGCCATCATATCAATACCTGGATCCGCACGATCAACTCACGTGCTACTCGGACAACTCACGCGCTATGGTATCAATACCTGGACCCGCACGGTCAACTCACGTGCTACGCAGGACAACTCACGCGCTATGGTATTAATATCCTTACAACCAGGCACTCGGCCTTACTCAATCATGTACCTCACTAGCCTCACCATCATCAACAAATAAGGGAACACAGCTCATATCAAGTATCACAACATATTAACAAATAATAGAGACTGAGGTAAATATGTAAAATAATTTCTATGACAGAGTACAAATAATATGAGCATGAATAAAGCCTAAGCATGATCTCTAACATGAAGGCAGACAAGTTCAACAATAAGTAACTACGTAAACACAGATGATGGCCATGAGGCCTCACGGGACTGATCAAATCTCAATCCCTCGAGGTATACACCCATACTCCCGTCACCTAGTGTGGGTATCACCTCCAAACAGTCACACGATATCAAATTCTCTGGGTTTATACTCTCAAAGCCAGAGTTAAAACTGTTACTTACCTTAACAGCGTAAAATCCTACTCCGGGATGCCCTCGTCTCTGGACTCGATCTCCAAAAGCTCATAATCTAACCAAAAATTAGAATACTACTATCAACATAGTCTAAAGAATCGAATTCCACAATAAAAACTACATAAATATGCCAAAAATCCGAAATCGGCCCAAATTCGACCTCCGAGCCCACATCTCAAAATCAGTCACAAATGACAGAATAATAAACCTCCTCCTCTATCGAGTCTAACCATATAAAATTTATCAAAATCGGACTCCGTTTGGTCCCTCAAATCCTCACTTAAACTCTCCAAAACTCAAACCCTAACTCCCTCAATTTCACTTTGAAATCATCAATCAAATCCCAAAAATAAAGATGGATTCATGAAATATAACCAAAACTGAGTAGTGAACACTTACCCTAATTCTTATGGTGAAAATCGCCCCCAAAATCGCCCAAATCTGAGCTCCCCAACTCAAAATATGACTGAATGAACAAACCCTCGTGTTATATATTTTTCTGCCAGTTATTCTGCCTCGTTTCTAGTGTAAACGATCCTGAAACTCGCTTTTTATGCCTCCAATGGATTTCTTGTGAAAATTTAGTCAAGTTAAGCTTTTGAATCACTCAATTTGATCTTATAATGAAGCAGATATGTAGGTTTTAATATTTGCAAATAGTGCAGATTTTTAAATACGAATTCAATGGTAATTTCGTAATTAATCTGAAAAATCTAGCAACTCAATTGTTTTAGTAAAATGACCATACATTCCTCATTCGATGCCCAAATATGACGATTCTTTTTTATATAGCTCCGTAATTACGATACGGATCTAATTCTTCAATCAAAACAGAAATCGGAGCTCATTTGCTTAATGTGGTACCATTTATGCTTGAAAAAACGACGTCGAAACATAAGAAAAACGAGCGCAATACAACCCAAACCTATCCGAAACTCACCTGAGGCCCTCGGGACCTCAACCAATAATTCCAACAAGTCATATATCACTACCTGAACTTAGTCGAACCTCCGGAACACACAAAATAACATCAAAACACCAAATCAACCTCGAATTCAAGCCTAAGAACTTCTAAACTTCAAAAATTTGCCAACGACGCCAAAACCTATCAAACCACGTCCAAATGACCTCAAATTTTGCACACACGTCACAAATGATACTACGAACCTACTCCAACTTCCGTCAGGACTGAATCCTTCTAACTCAACAAAGCTACGCAGACCACCAAAATCCCAAGGACATTGCCACAAAATATCTGTAGAACTCATTACCTCATACACACCCAAAGAACTAATCATACCCATTACCATGTCGATCCAACCTACTACCAAGATGTCCTATCTATCCGAGTTCCTTCTGAATTACCTTCAAATTGATACTTTGCCCCGCCATAACACCACAATCCTCAACCCAGATTCACCACACGAGACCCAACCATAAAACCACACCGCCCTAAGGCTCATAAGCGGCTGAATACTCTCTTAAATATCCCCAAAAGTACCACAAGCACGCGCTCATACAATCAACACCTCAGTGCTCAAGCTATAGTCAAACCCCGGCCTCGAGTCCTCCAGACTGGCCCAATATCAACACATAGAAATCACATCTCGCACCTCATCCAGGGAATCACAAACGGTCGAGGCACAACTGATACTGAGCGCTCATATGCACATACGAATGCGTGGAAGGAATTCAAAGAGTTACACTTCAAGTTGAATCAATACCGCACTATAAGAATCCAAAAATGTGAAATTTCCTAAAGGTTCTGCAGCCTATCAAAGATAAGTACAGACGTCTCCGTACCGATCCGCAAGACTCTACTAAACCCGCTCATGACTCATGAAACCTATATAACCTAGGCTCCGATACCAACTTGTCACGACCCAAAATCTAACCATGGTCGTGATGGCGCCTATCGTATTACAAGGCAAGCCTATTTCCCAAAATATTACTACTAAATCGATTATAAGAATTTAATAAAACAATACCAACATTGAATTTTTCATAAACTAAATCAACTCTAAATATAATTATAAAAAATACGGAAACGAGCCCCAAATATCGAATTGTCACTAAGTCATGAGCATCTAAAACTATAAACTAAGATATATAAGCTGTCTAACTGTCCATAAGAAGAAATGACAAGAGGAGTAACAAGGTCCTGCGGACGCTAAACGCTACGTTGCAGTCTCCAAAGATAGCCGGCCTGAACTCAACGATCGCCGCCTTCTAACTCACCTGGATCTGCACATAAAGTGCAGGGTGTAGTATGAGTACAACCGACTCAGTAGTAACAGAAATAACTAAGGAACATAGCAGTAGTGACGAGCTAAGTAAAACAGTCCAATTATTTATTTTCACAATTTAAAAATAAACAAAAATAAACAGGTAAATTCTATAACTCAGTAAATGCCACAAAGAAGTTTAACAGATAAATGCAGCAACAACACAAATAAATATAACCTCACAGCAGTGTCACTCCATCACTCATCACTCGCTCTCACCACTCAACACTCAAAACACTCAACACTCTGCACTCACTAGGGGTGTGTACAGACTCCGGAGGTGCTCCCAAAGCCCAAGCGCTAAGCACGTACAACTCACGTGCCATCATATCAATACCTGGACCCGCACGGTCGACTCACGTGCTACGCGGATAACTCACGCGCTATGATATCAATACCTGGACCCGCACGGTCAACTCACGTGCTACGCGGACAACTCACGTGCTATGGTATTAATATCCTCACAACCAGGCACTCGGCCTCACTCAATCATGTACCTAGCTAGCCTCACCATCATCAACAAATAAGGGAACATAGCCCACATCATGTTTCAAAACATATTAGCAAATAATAGAGACTGAGGTAAACATGTACAATAATTTCTATGACAGAGTACAAATAATGTGAGCATGAATAAAGCCTAAGCATGATCTCTAACATGAAGGCAGACAAGTTCAACAATAAGTAACTACGTAAACACAGATGATGGCCATGAGGCCTCACGGGACGCACCAAGTCTCAATCCCTCGAGGTATACACCCATACGCCCGTCACCTAGCGTGGGTATCACCTCCAAACAGTCATACGATATCAAATTCTCTGGGCTTATACCCTCAAAGCCAGAGTTAAAACTGTTACTTACCTTAACAACATAAAATCCTACTCCGGGATGCCCTCGTCTCTAGATTCGGTCTTCAAAAGATCTGAATCTAACCAAAAATCAGAATACTACTATCAACATAGTCTAAAGAATTGAATTCCACAATAAAAGCTATATAAATATTCCAAAAATCAGAAATCGGCCAAAACCCGACCCTCGGGCCCACGTCTCGAATTCAGTCAAAAATGGTATAATAATAAACCTCATCCTTTCCCAATCCAGAAACTTGCCTTTTATGCCTCCAATGGATTCCTTGTGAAACTTTAGTCAAGTTAGGCTTTTAAATCACTCAATTTGACCTTATAATGAAGGAGATATGTAGGTTTTAACATTTGCAAATAGTACAGATTTTTAAATACGAATTCATTGGCAATGTCGTAATTACTCTGCAAAATCTGGCAACTCAATTATTTTAGTAAAATGACCATAAATTCCCCATACGATGCCCAAATTCGACGATGATTTTTGCTATGACTCCGTAATTACGATACGGATCTAATTCTTCAATCAAAATAGAAATCGGAGCTCATTTGCTTAATATGGTACCATTTATACTTGAAGAAACGACGTCGAAACATAAGAAAAAGCGAGCGCAACACAATCCAAACCTATCCGAAAATCACCCGAGGCCCTCGGTACCTCACCCAATATGTCCAACAAGTCATATATCGCTACCTAAACATAGTCGAACCTCCGGAATACCCAAAACAACACCAAAACACCAAATCAACCTCGAATTCAAGCATAAGAACTTCTAAACTTCCAAAATTCGCCAACGACGCCGAAACCTATTAAACCACGTCCAAATGAACTTTGCACATACGTCACAAATGGCACTACGAACCTACTCCAACTTCCGGAATTCCATTCCGACCCCGATACCTAATTTTCTACCGCCGACCAAAATCGCCAAATTTCTAACTTTCGCCAATTCAAACCTAATTCTACCACGGACCTCCAAATTACATTCCGGACACACTCCTAAGTCTAAAATCACCCAATGAGTTCGTTTATTCATAAGTCAACTTCTGGTTGACTTTTCTAACTTAGCTTTCTAACTAAGGGTCTAAGTGTTCATTTCACTCCAAAACTACTTCGGACCGAAACCTACCAACTCGATGCAACTCAACACAGCTGAACAATACATAAAGAAGCAAAAATGGGAAAACAGGGCTATAACTCTCGGAACGACTGGCCGGGTCGTTACATCCTCCCTCTCTTAAACAAACGTTCGTCCTCGAACGTGCCAAGAGTTGTTCTCAAAACCATCAAGAACTCTCTCTAAACCCCAATGGCACAAAACCAATCCGTCAGGACTGAATCCTTCTAACTCAACCAAGCTACGCAGACCACCAAAAACCCAAGGACATTGCCACAAAACACCTGTAGAACTCATTACCTCATACACACCCAAAGAACTAATCATACTCATTACCATGCCGATCCAACTTACTACCAAGATGTCCTATCTATCCGAGTTCCTTCTGAATTACCTTCAAATTGATACTTTGCCCCGCCATAACACCACAATCCTCAACCCAGACTCACCACACGAGACCTAAGCATAAAACCACACCGCCCTAAGGCTCATAAGCCGTTGAATACTCTCTTAAATATCCCAAAAAGTACCACAAGCACACGCTAATACAATCAACACCTCAGTGCACAAGCTATAGTCAAACCCCGGCCTCGAGTCCTCCAGACTGGCCCAACATCAACACACAGAAATCACATCTCGCACCTCGTTCAGGGAATCTCAAGTCGTCGAGGCACAACTGATACTGAGCGCTCATGTGCGCATAGGAATGCGTGGAAGGAATTCAAAGAGTTACACTTCAAGTTGAATCAATTACGCACTATAAGAATCCAAGAATGTGAAATTTCCTAAAGGTTCTACAGCCTCTCGAAGATAAGTATAGATGTCTCCGTACCGATCCGCAAGACTCTACTAAACCCGCTCATGACTCATGAGACCTATGTAACTTAGGCTCTGATACCAACTTGTCACGACCCAAAATCTAACCATGATCGTGATGGGGCCTATCATGTTACAAGGCAAACTTATTTCCCAAAATATTACTACTAAATCGGTTATAAGAATTTAATAAAACAATACCAACATTTGAATTTTTCATAAACTAGATAAACTCTAAATATAATTATAGAAAATATGGAAACAAGCCCCAAACATCGGGGTGTCACTAAGTCATGAGCATCTAAAACTATGAACTAAGATATATAAGTTGTCTAACTGTCCAAAAGAAGAAATGACAAGAGGAGTAACAAGGTCTTGCAGACGCTAACAGCTATGTTGTAGTCTCCAAAGATAGCCGGCCTGAACACAACGATCGCCGCCTTCTAACTCACCTGGATCTGCACATAAAGTGCAGGATGTAGTATGAGTACAACCGACTTAGTAGTAACAGAAATAACTAAGAAACTGAGCAGTAGTGATGAGCTAAGTAAAACAGTCTAATTATTTATTTTCACAATTTAAAAATAAACAGAAATAAACAGGTAAATTCCATAAGTCTATAAATGCGACAAAGAAGTTTAACAGATAAATGCAGCAACAACACAAATAAATACAACCTCACAGCAGTGTCACTCCATCACTCATCACTCGCTCTTAGCGCTCAACACTCAAAACACTCAACACTCTGTGCTCATTGGGGGTGTGTACAAACTCCGGAGGGGCTCCCAAATCCCAAGCGCTAAGCACGTACAACTCACGTGCCATCATATCAATACCTGGATCCGCACAATCAACTCACGTGCTACGCAGACAACTCACGCGCTATGGTATCAATACCTGGACCCGCACAGTCAACTCACGTGCTACGCGGACAACTCACGCGCTATGGTATTATATCCTCACAACCAGGCACTCGGCCTCACTCAATCATGTACCTCACTAGCCTCACCATCATCAACAAATAAGGGAACACAGCCCACATCAAGTATCACAATATATTAGCAAATAATAGAGACTGAGGTAAATATGTACAATAATTTATATGACAGAGTACAAATAATGTGAGCATGAATAAATTTTAAGCATGATCTCTAACATGAAGGCAGACAAGTTCAACAATAAGTAACTATGTAAACACAGATGATGGCCATGAGGCCTCACGGGATGGACCAAGTCTTAATCCCTCAAGGCATACACCCACACGCCCGTCACCTAGCGTGGGTATCACCTCCAAACAGTCACACGATATCAAATTCTCCAGGTTTATACCCTCAAAGCCAGAGTTAAAACTGTTACTTATCTTAACAGCGTAAAATCCTACTCTAGGATGCCCTCGTCTCTTGACGCGGTCTCTAAAAGCTTCGAATCTAACCAAAAATCAGAATACTACTATCAACAAAGTCTATAGAATCGAATTCCACAATAAAAACTATATAAATATGCCAAAAATCCGAAATCGGCCAAAACCCGGCCCCCGGGCCCACGTCTCGAAATCAGTCAAAAATTATAGAATAATAAACCCCATCCTCTCCAGAGTCTAACCATATAAAATTCATCAAAATCGGACTCCGTTTGGTCCCTCAAATTCTCACTTAAACTCTCCAAAACTCAAACCCTATCTCCTTAAATTTCACTTTGAAATCATCAATCAAATCCCAAAAACGAAGATGGATTTATGAAATATAACCAAAACTGAGTAGAGAACACTTACTCCAATCCTTATGGTGAAAATCGCCCCTAAAATTGCCCAAATCCGAGCTCCCCAACTCAAAATATGACCGAATGAAAAAACCCTCATTTTATATATTTTTCTGCCAGCTATTCTGCCTCGTTTCTCATGCCAAACGATCCTGAAACTTGCCTTTTATGCCTCCAATGGATTCCTTGTGAAAATTTAGTCAAGTTAGGTGTTACGATCCTATTAGTTCAATTACTAAATCAGTAGTTAGCTGTTAAATCAGTAGCTCACGCAAGGAACAAGAAGTTGGGTAGTTAGAGTTTGTTAGAGGTAGTTGGAAGGTTGTTAGGCATGTGGCTTCCAAAAAGTTAGTTATAACTAACTTTCCCTCCAAATGTATCAGTATATAGTTTTGATTCCTACTGCTATATTGTTCAGTTTTTGTGAAGTTTAATATCAATAAATTGGTCTTCTCTCTTCTTTTTCATTAACACTCAACTCACAATTGAGTCTAGAGATTCTGTTCAAGAGTAATTCTTCCATTTTTACTCTTTAGGTTTCTCTTCTTTCTCTTTTCTTAGCTCGATAATTGCTGGAACGTATCATTGGTATCAAAGCGAGTGATTACTTGGATGGGAAATGGGCGATCACAGTACTCGTATGGCAGAATTACGCAAGGATGTTAATGCTCTCAAAGGATCGATGGACACTGTGGTCAATTCTATAATAGAATTGACCAATTCTGTAGAGTCGAGAATGGCTCAAGCCTTGGAGGAGATCAAACGAATGATGATGAATAATGGGGGAAATCCTGTCCAAAATGGCCCAGTTGTGGATAGGAATGAAGAAAGGATAGAAGCTCGAGCTCCCAGACTTGTTGAGAATCCAAATCCTACCAGAAATTATCAAGTCGATGTGGCTATCTCTAGGTTTGATGGGACTGGTTTAAAAGATTGGTTGTACAAATGCGAGCAATTCTTTGATGTGGATGAAACTCCTGAGGAATCTAAGGTCAAATTATCTTCGTACAAACTGGAGGGTTGAGCATTATAATGGCATCAAAGTTTCATGAAGTCTAGGGTGACAAGGGAATGGCCTCGATAGGGAGAGTATGTAAGATGTCTCTATGCCAGATTCTGTTTGAGATTATGTAGATAATTTTGATGAATTACTTTATAGAGTCGAGTTACAAGAGGAGTATGTTGTTAGTTGTTTCCTAAGGGGTTTGAAACAAGAAATTGGTCTGCCTGTTAAGATGCTAGGTCCTAGGTCTCTAGCCAAAGCCATTAGTTTAGCCAGAATTCAAGAGCAAACATTAGAAGTGCAGAAACAAGTTTTTTCTTCTAATGCCATCCTTCCTACCCCCAGAAATGTTCCAAGATTTCAGCCTGCATCTTTCTCTCATCAAGGAGGGAATCACCTGCCATTTAAACCTTCTCAAACTTTTCCAAAACAACAGCCTTCTTACCCTAGCAGTTCTAAACCAGCCTACAAAAATCCTAAGCTTTTGACTAGTGCTGAGATGGAGGAAAAAAGAAGCAAGGGGTTATGTTTCCATTGTGATGAGAAATACACTGTGGGACATGTGTGCAAGAAGATAAGGCAATTTTTCTCTATGAAAGTTGAAGAAGGAGAGGGAATGGTTAAAGTAGAGGAAGATGTCATGTTGGATCCAGCAGAGTTGTTAACCATGTTAGCCCAAGGCCTAGAAACTGATGCAGAGGGGTCTATACTACCTCATGTATTTGTGCATGCCATGAATGATGCACATGATTTTAGGACCATGAGGGTGACAGTGTCGGTCAAAGGGAAGGCAATTCATGTGCTTATTGATACTGGTAGTACCCATAATTTCTTGGATCTCAACACTGCCAAGAAGTTAGGGTGTGTTCTGACTGCCATAGCTCCTTTTGCAGTATCAATAGCTGATGGTAATAAGGTGCAAAGTCATTATGTTTGCAAAAAATTGGTGTGGAAGATGCAGGGAGTCTCCTTTGACTCTGATATGCTTGTATTGCCTATTGGGGGATGTAATATGGCTCTGGGCATCCAATGGTTGATCACTTTAGGTGATATCCTATGGAATTTCAGAAAACTCAAAATGGAGTTCACTATCATGGGCAAGAAGATCTCTCTAAGGGGGATTTAACCTCCTGCTGCTAAGTTTATTCAAGCACGAAGAATGGACAAGTTTCTTGCTAAGCCAACAGAGTTATGCATGATATCAGTGGGGGTACTAGCAGAAGGGAATTCAAGTGAAGTTGCTGGGTTGTTTTCACTAGTAGGCCAAGACCAAGACCAAGAAAAGACTGCAGAACTAGACTTGATTCTGCGAGAGTACAAGGACATATTTGAGGAACTTAAGGGACTACCACCTTCAAGGTAACATGATCACAGGATTGTTCTAAAAGAAGGTACTGCTCCAATAAACAAGAGACCCTATAGATATCCAGCTATTCAGAAAGATGAGATTGAAAAAATGGTAGATGAGATGTTGAGTTCTGGGGTGATAAGGCACAGTACCAGTCCCTACTCTTCACCTATTATAATGGTGAAGAAGAAGGATGGAACATGGAGAATGTGTGTGGATTATAGGGAGTTGAACAACAATACAGTAAAGGATAAGTTTCCAATTCCTGTTATTGAGGAGCTGTTAGATGAATTACATGGAGCCAAGTATATTTCAAAGTTAGATCTAAGGTCAGGGTATCATCAAATTAGGATGTTTGAGCAGAACATTCCTAAAACAGCATTTAGGACTCACCATGGTCATTATGAATTTATGGTAATGCCCTTTGGTTTGACTAATGCTCCTTCCACTTTTCAGAGTCTCATGAACCATGTCTTTCATCGTTATCTCAGGAAATCCATTTTGGTTTTCTTTGATGATATACTCATTTATAGTTCCAACTGGTTAGATCATATGATTCATTTAGAGGAGGCTTTCTAGATATTAAGGTCTCATATGTTGTTTGTCAAAAAAACAAGTGTGCTTTTGGAGCTACACAGATAGACTATTTGGGTCATGTCATCAGTAATGAGGGAGTGGCCATGGACCAACAGAATGTGTCAGCTGTATGGAGTTGGTCTCAACTAAACACATTGAAGGGATTGAGGGGTTTCCTTGGTCTTACTGGGTACTACAGAAGGTTTATCAAGAACTATGGCTTGATTGCTAGACCACTGCATGACTTACTCAAAAAGGGGAGCTTTGTTTGGAATTCATTGGCTACTGAAGCCTTCGAAGCTTTGAAGAAGGCTATTACCTTTGCTCCTGTTCTAACATTGCCTGACTTCTCTAAGGAGTTTGTAATAGAAACCGATGCTTCAGGTGAAGGCATTGGAGCAGTGTTGATGCAAGACAATAAGCCAATATCCTTCTTTAGTAAAGGGTTGTCAGAAAATAACAAAGCTCTATCAGTATATGAAAGGGAACTCTTGGCTTTGGTAACTGCAGTTCAGAAATAGAGACCTTATCTTTTGGGCAGGCACTTTGTGATCAAGACAGACCATCATAGCCTTAAGTAACTTTTGGAACAAAGAATCACTACTCCCAGTCAACAAAAGTGGTTGGTGAAGCTATTAGGATATGACTATACCATATCCTATAAAAAGGGGAAGGAAAATCTTGTAGCAGATGCTCTTTAAAGAAAAGAGGAAGCCATTCAACTCTTTAGTATTTCTGGAGTCTCTTCACAGTTATTGGAATCTATCAAGCTCAGCTAGGATCAAGATCGACAATTGCAAAAACTGATACATAGTATTCGGTCATCTTCTAATCCCAAGCCTTATTATTCCTTCACTGGGGGTATACTAAGCAGGAAGGGTAAGATGATGGTAGGAGCTGACTAGTCCTTGAGGAAGCAGCTATTAACATTCTATCATGACAGTTCTATGGGAGGTCATTCTGGAATAACTGCTACATACAAGAGGATAAAACGGGATTTCTATTGGAAGAAATTGAAGCAAGATGTTTACAAACATATAAGGGAGTGTGACGCTTGTCAAAGGTGCAAGGGAGAAAATATGGCATACCCTGGCCTACTCCAGCCTTTACCGATTCCAGAAAAGGTGTGGCATGACATTTCTATGGATTTCATAAAGAGTCTACCTAAAGTTGCGGGTAAAGAGGTTATTTTGGTGGTGGTGGACAGATTGAGTAAAGCCGCTCACTTCATGGCACTCAAACATCCCTATATAGCTCTAGATGTAGCTCAAGGATTCATGGATGGAGTGTTTAAGCTACATGGTATGCCCAAGACCATAGTTTTAGATAGGGACAAGGTTTTCACCAGCAGGTTTTGGCAGGAGTTATTCAAATTAAAGAGAGTTTCACTCTTAACTTCTTCCGCCTATCATCCTCAAACAAATGGGCAGACTGAGGTTGTTAATAGATGTTTGGAGTGCTATTTGCGATGTACGACATTTGAAAAACCTAAAGATTGGCCACTATGGTTACCCCTAGCAGAATGGTGGTATAATACCACCTATCACTCAGCCACAAACATTACCCCTTATGAAGCAGTCTATGGACAGAAGCCTCCCCCACTCCTTCCATATATGCCCTTTGACTCTCAGTTAGATGTGGTTTATAGAAATTTGCAGGCTACGAAAGCTACTTTGAGGGCTCTAAAGCATCATCTAGAAAGAGCTCAACATAAAATGAAGATGCAGGCAGAAAAAAGTAGAACTGAAAGGTCCTATAAGGTAGGTGATTGGGTTTTCATCAAGCTTCAACCATACAGGCAGCTTTCTTTGAAGGATCATGCCTACCAGAAGCTCTCAGCAAAGTTCTTTGGCCCATTCAAGATACTAGCTAGGGTGGGATCTGTTGCTTATACCTTAGATCTACCCGCCCATTCGAAGATTCACCCCACCTTCCATATATCCCTGCTGAAGAAGAAGTTGGGCTACCACACTGCCTCTGCAATATTGCCTATCGTGCACTCTGACTCTGGCCATGTTCTATTGGAACCTGAAGCTATTATGGGCAGGAGATTAGCCAAGAAGCATGGCAAGGCTATCACACAAGTCTTGGTGAAATGGTTGAATGCACCACCTGAAGATAGCACTTGGGAAGACGTGCACTCCTTCAAGTTGAAGTTTCCTCAATTCAATCCTTGAGGACAAGGATTCTTGAAGAGGGGGGTATTGTTACGATTCTATTAGTTCAATTACTAAATCAGTAGTTAGTTGTTAAATCAGTAGCTCACGCAAGGAACAAGAAGCTGGGTAGTTAGAGTTTGTTAGAGGTAGTTGGAAGGTTGTTAGGCATGTGGCTTCCAAAAAGTTAGTTATAACTAACTTTCCCGCCAAACGTATTAGTATATAGTTTTGATTCCTACTGTTGTATTGTTCAGTTTTTGTGAAGTTTAATATCAATAAACTAGTCTTCTCTCTTCTCTTTCATTAACACTCAACTCACAATTGAGTCTAGAGATTCTGTTCAAGAGTAATTCTTCCATTTTTACTCTTTAGGTTTCTCGTCTTTCTCTTTTCTTAGCTCGATAATTTGACCTTATAATGAACGAGATATGTAAGTTTTAATATTTATAAATAGTGCAGATTTTTAAATACGAATTCAGTGACAATTTCGTAATTAATCTGAAAAATCTGGCAACCCAATAGTTTTAGTAAAATGACTATAAATTCCCCATACGATGCCCAAATTCGACGATGCTTTTTGCTATGGCTCCGTAATTACGATACGGATCTAATTCTTCAATCAAAATAGAAATTGGAGCAAATTTTCTTAATGTGGTACCATTTATACTTGAAGAAACGACGTCGAAACATAAAAAAAAACAAGCGCAACACAACCCAAACCTATCTGAAGCTCACTCGAGGCCCTCAGTACATCAACCAATAATTCCAACAAGTCATATATCACTACCTGAACTTAGTTGAACCTCCGAAACACCCAAAACAACACCAAAACACTAAATCAGCTTCGAATTCAAGCTTAAGAACTTCTAACCTTTCAAAATTCGCCAATGACGCCGAAACCTATCAAACCACGTCCAAATGAACTCAAATTTTGCACACACGTCACAAATGACACTACGAACCTACTCCAACTTTTGGAATTCCATTTTGACCCCGATACCTAATTTTCCACCATCGACCAAAATCGCCAAATTTCTAACTTTCGCCAATTCAAACCTAATTCTACCACGGACCTCCAAATTATATTCCGGACACACTCCTAAGTCTAAAATCACCCAATGAGTTCGTTTATTCATAAGTCAACTTCCGGTTGACTTTTCTAACTTAGCTTTCTAACTAAGGGACTAAGTGTTCATTTCACTCCAAAACTACTCCGGACCCAAACCTACCAACTCGATGCAACTCAACACAACTGAACAATACATAAAGAAGCAGAAATGGGAAAACAGGGCTATAACACTCGGAACGACTGGCCGGGTCGTTACATCCCCCCCAAACAAACGTTCGTCCTCGAACGTGCCAAGAGTTGTTCTCAAAACCATCAAGAACTCTCTCCGAACCCCAATGGCACAAAACCAATCCGTCAGGACTGAATCCTTCTAACTCAACCAAGCTACGCAGACCACCAAAAACCCAAGGACATTGCCACAAAACACCTGTAGAACTCATTACCTCATACACACCCAAAGAACTAATCATACCCATTATCATGCCGATCCAGCCTACTACCAAGATGTCATATCTATCCGAGTTCCTTCTGAATTACCTTCAAATTGATACTTTGCCCCGCCATAACACCACAATCCTCAACCCAGACTCACCATACGATACCCAAGCATAAAACCACAATGCCCTATGGCTCATAAGTCGCTGAATACTCTCTTAAATATCCCCAAAAGTACCACAAGCACGCACTCACACAATCAACACCTAAGTGCTCAAGCTATAGTCAAACCCCGACCTCGAGTCCTCCAGACTGGCCCAACATCAACACACAAAAATCACATCTCGCACCTCATCCTGGGAATCATAAGCCGTCGAGGCACAACTGATACTGAGCACTCATGTGCGCATACGAATACGTGGAAGGAATTCAAAGAGTTACACTTCAAGTTGAATCAATACCGCACAATAAGAATCCAAGAATGTGAAATTTCCTAAAGGTTCTGTAGCCTCTCAAAGATAAGTACAGACGTATCCGTACCAATCTGCAAGACTCTACTAAACCCGCTCATGACTCGTGAGACCTATGTAACCTAGGCTATGATACCAACTTGTCACGATCCAAAATCTAACCATGGTCGTGATGGCGCCTATCGTGTTACAAGACAAGCCTATTTACTAAAATATTACTACTAAATCTATTATAAGAATTTAATAAAACAATACCAACATTTGAATTTTTCATAAACTAAATCAACTCTAAATATAATTATAGAAAATACGGAAACGAGCCCAAAACATCGGGGTGTCACTAAGTCATGAGCATCTAAAACTATGAACTAAGATATATAAGCTGTCTAACTGTCCAAAGAAAGAAATGACAAGAGGAGTAACAAGGTCCTGCGGAAGCTAACAGCTATGTTGCAGTCTCCAAAGATAGCCGGTCTGAACTCAATGATCGTCGCCTTCTAACTCACCTGGATCTGCACATAAAGTGTAGGGTGTAGTATGAGTACAACCGACTCAGTAGTAACAGAAATAACTAAGGAACTGAGCAGTAGTGACGAGCTAAGTAAAACAGTCCAATTATTTATTTTCATAATTTAAAAATAAATAGAAATAAACAGGTAAATTCCATAACTCAGTAAATGCCATAAAGAAGTTTAACAGATAAATGCAGCAACAACACAAATAAATACAACCTCACAGAAATGTCACTCCATCACTCGTCACTTATTCTCAGCACTCAACACTCAAAACAATCAACACTCTGCGCTCACTGGGTGTGTGCACATACTCCGTAGGGGCTCCCAAAGCCCAAACGCTAAGCACGGACAACTCGCGTGCCATCATATCAATACCTGGATCCGCACGATCAACTCACATACTACGCGGACAACTCACGCGCTATGGTATCAATACCTGGACCCGCACAGTCAACTCACGTGCTACGCGGACAACTTACGCTCTATGATATTAATATCCTCACAACCAGGCACTCGGCCTCACTCAATCATGTACCTCACTAGCCTCACCATCATCAACAAATAAGGGAACACAGCCCACATCAAGTATCACAACATATTAGCAAATAATAGAGACTGAGGTAAACATGTACAATAATTTCTATGACAGAGTACAAATAATGTGAGCATGAATAAAGCCTAAGCATGATCTCTAACATGACGGCAGACAAGTTCAACAATAAGTAACTACGTAAACACAGATGATGGCCATGAGGCTTCTCGGGACGGACCAAGTCTCAATCCCTCGAGGTATACACCCACACGCCCGTCACCTAGTATGGGTATCACCTCCAAATAGTCACACGATATCAAATTCTCCGGGTTTATACCCTCAAAGCTAGAGTTAAAACTGTTACTTACCTTAACAACGTAAAATCCTACTTCGGGATGCCCTCGTCTCTGGACTCAGTCTCCAAAAGCTCCGAATCTAACCAAAAATCAGAATACTACTATCAACATAGTCTAAAGAATGGAATTCCACAATAAAAACTACATAAATATGCCAAAAAGGGGGAAATCGGCCAAAACCCGATCCCCGGACCCACGTCTCAAAATCAGTCAAAAATAATAGAATAATAAACCTCGTCCTCTCCCGAGTCTAACCATATAAAATTTATCAAAATTGGACTCCGTTTGGTCCCTCAAATCCTCATTTAAACTCTCCAAAACTCAAACCCTAACTCCCTTAATTTCACTTTGAAATCATCAATCAAATCCCAAAAATGAAGACGGATTTATGAAATATAACCAAAACTGAGTAGATAACACTTACCCCAATCCTTATGGTGAAAATCGCCCCCAAAATCGTCTAAATCCGAGCTCCCCAACTCAAAATATGATCGAATGATTAAACTCTCGTTTTATATATTTTTCTGCCAGCTATTCTACCTCGTTTCTCATGCCAAACGATACCGAAACACACTTTTTATGCCTCCAATGGATTTCTTGTGAAATTTTAGTCAAGTTAGGCTTTTGAATCACTCAAGTTGACCTTTTAATGAAGGAGATATATAGATTTTAATATTTGCGAATAGTGCAGATTTTTAAATACGAATTTAGTGGCAATTTCTTAATTAATCTGAAAAATCTCGCAACCCAATGTTTTTAGTAAAATGACCATAAATTACTCATACGATGTCCAAATTCGACGATTCTTTTTGCTATGGATCCGTAATTACGATACATATCTAATTCTTCAATCAAAACAGAAATCGGAGCTCATTTGCTTAATGTGATACCATTTATGCGTGAAGAAACAACGTTGAAACTTAAGAAAAACGAGCGCAACACAACCCAAACCTTTCCGAAACTCACTGAGGCCCTCGGGACCTCAACCAATAATTCCAACAAGTCATATATCACTACCTGAACTTAGTCGAACCTCCGAAACACCCAAAACAACACCAAAATACCAAATCAACCTCGAATTCAAACCTAAGAACTTCTAAACTTTTAAAATTCGACAACGACGCCGAAACCTATCAAACCACGTCCAAATGACCTTAAATTTTGTACACATGTCACAAATGGCATTATGAACCTATTCCAACTTTCGGAATTCCATTCCGACCCGGATACCTAATTTTTCACTGCCGACCAAAATCACCAAATTTCTAACTTTCACCAATTAAAGCCTAATTCTACCACGAACCTCCAAATTACATTCCGGACTCACTCTTGAGTCTAAAATCACCCAATGAGTTCGTTTATTCATAAGTCAACCTCTGGTTGACTTTTCTAACTTAGCTTTCTAACTAAGGGACTAAGTGTTCTTTTCACTCCAAAACTACTCCGGACCCAAACCTACCAACTCGATGCAACTCAACACAGCTGAACAACACATAAAGAAGCAGAAATGGGAAAACAGGGCTATAAATCTCGGAACGACTAGCCGGGTCATTACACTGCGAATTAATGGTTAATAATTTTCTATTAAGATGATTCATTCCTACTGTTAATGAGAGGGAATGAGAGTTGCCTCCGGTAAAATTTGAGCTGCATCCGGATACAATGTGGGTCATAAGGGTACTTCTGTAATTCTAATGAAATGAAGAAATGCTATTGGCTGAAAATTTTGATTATTGTAGCTCCCTTAGAAATTATTGAACAAGTTGAACAATTTACCTTTGCTTCATATCCCACGTGATCATGACACGCGTAAGGTTCATAACTTATAAATGGGCCCCACACGCCAATACAGTTCAACACTGTCTGCTACGTTTCACATGGCTCAATTACGTGAACTAGGGGTGTTCGTTGGTCAGTACGGTATGATATTTAGATATTTTATTTCGGTATTCGGTTTCTTAAAATGCTATACCAATACCGTACCTAATTAAATTCGGTATGGTTCGATTTTTCTCCTTTCGATTTCGGTTTATTCGGTTCGGTAACTTCGATTTATTTGGTTTGAATACTAACTAGTGCGTAGAATCATAAATTATAATATTCTTAATTAAAACACTCAAAAGTACAAAACTAAAAGGTTTGTTGACAAAAATTTTGTCCAAAACCAGCAAATATCAATCCAGAGAGAAAATTATACATAAAGGAATAAATTAGGTCATTAGAATGTCTTGTTACTTGCTTAGAGTTAATTGATGAACTTATAAAATAAAAGAAAGTAAAATTTTAGATTTTTTATATTTATGTTATAATTAATAATATGTGTATTGTGTAATATAATATATATTTCGGTACGGTATCGGTATTTCGGTATTTTATTTTTAAATACTAAATACCATACCTAATACCAAATTATTTTTAAAACTTAAACCAAATACCATACCGAATACCAAAATATCGAATACCAAATACCAAAACTTTCGGTTTCGGTACGGTTATTCGGTATTTACTAAATTATACACAGCCCTAACGTGAACCAATAAGAATAAATGGGCCTGCTTTTATTACAAATCCATTTGCACTGTGCCAAATGCCATACACTCTCCTAATGTTTTTAAGTAAAAATAGCACGGGTTAGTCAGTTTTCGCACTGATAATTTAAAAATAGCCCGCATTTGCAAAGACATTGAAAAATAGCTACTATTTTGCTACAACACGGACCGGTCCAACATAATATACTGGAGATTGGTGCACATGCGTATGAACTTCCAGCATATTATGCTGGAACTCCAACACGCGAAAAGTTTCAGCATAATATACCGGAGATTGGAGCACTTGTGTATGAACTTCCAACATATTATGCAGGACCGGTATATTATACTCAAACTCCAGTATATTATGCTGGAATATTTACCGGATTTTGAACAGTATTTTCGTTCAGATTTATCTTTACATGAAAAGTGGCTAAATTTCGATTACTTTTGAAACTGTGGCTATTTTTCAATTACCAATTGTAAATCTCGTTATTTCTGAATTTCTCTATTTTTTAAACCAATAAGAAACAACTTTAGAGAATCCAAAAAAGCAAATGATGCTTTGGACTTTTGGAGATAGTCTTTGAGTCAAAATATTACTTAGAAAATACTATGAGAATAACATGTTATTAAGTTTTATAATACATAGCTACTCACAGATGGATTTAAAACTTAAATTTATTGGGTTCAAAATTTAAATTTAATGAATTCAATATTTAACATTGTTACCACTAAACTCATTGTAATTTAGAAGTTATAGCTTCATAATTTACTTTTGTTGACATTTTAGTGAATTGACTAAAAACTGTCACGACCCAAAATCCCACCACAGGAGTCGTGATGGTACCTAGTCTCTAAGACTAGGTAAGCCGATTTTCATTATATTTTTGAAGCCATTTTCTTTTAAACTAATAACGAAAATAATTACAATATACAACCTCCCAAGACTGGTAGTACTGAGTCACGAACTCTAACTGAATATATAGAATGATCACGAGGACCAAATATATAATACTGTTGGTTTACAAGTTAACAGTACAATGAAATGAAAAGACTCTAAGGGACTACGACGATCAAGCAGCTCTACCTTGAATCCTTACGATCTCGCTTTAACTCTGCTCAAGTCTGTTATCTTCAATACCCGGCTCTACACAAAAATATGCAGAAGTATAGTATCAGTACGTCACGGTCGGTACCTAGTAAGTATCAAGACTAACTTCAATGGAGTAGAGACAAGGTACAGTCAAAACACTCACTAGTCTAATAACATGTGCAATATAATATACAAAATACTAAAAAACAGATAGCAATAAGGGCAGGATAAAATAACCAGTTGTATGCGCAGCAAGACAACAAGAATACCATAAACATCACTCAATAATTAATAATACATGTACGCCCAATTAATTCAAGTTTTTCAATTAAATATCTTTCACACATAATTCTTACGAATAAAACTCTTTTTCAAATATAATTTCCTCAAATAAACATCTTTCGAATATAAAATTCTTTCAATAAATATCTTCAAATATAATTTCCTTAAATAAATATCATTCAAATATAATTCTTTCATATAATTATTTTTGAATAAAACTCCTTCCAAATAAATATTTTGAATATAATTCTTTCAATTAAAAGTCACCATGTGACACCTCATTTCAAAATCATAAAAATACGGGTCTCGGCCTATTTTCATATTTTTCGTAAACACGGGTCTCAGCCAATTTTTCATGTTTCCACGATACCTCGTGCCCATAATTAAGTCATCATATTTTTCCGGTACTTCGTGCCCTCATTTCATATCACAACTGCACGGACAACTCACGTGCCAAATATCATTATCATTTCATCACAGCACCTCGTGCCCACATTTCATATCTCAACTGCACGGATAAGTCACGTGCCAAATATCCTCATTATTTACTCACGGCACCTCGTGCCCACATTTCATTTTATAATCCGTCTGGCCGTAGCCACAGGCTCTCAATATCAACATAAATCAGATTATTATCAATTTACCAACAACAAAACAAATTGCACAAGGTATAAAAATAAACACAAGAAATTCACGACATCACATGAAAATCATAAACACCACAACCCCACATCATCACATATCGTCCCTAACAATAGCCACGATTATTGCTCCTATTGCCACCCTTATCGCTCCTATATCCACCCTTATCGCTCCGCCCAGACAATATCAATAGCCACCCTTATCGCTCTTATTGCCATCTTTATCGCTCCTATTGCCGCCCTTATCGCTCCGCATAGACAATATTCCAACAACACAACAACAGTGAAATGTCACCCTTATACCCACATAATATCAACGGTGAAATGCCACACTTATCTCCTCAAAATAATAATTCACACAACACAATAATTTACACGACAAATTATCACGACAACATAACAAAATCAATTCACATTACAGTTTGCTCAATGGCCACAACAAATTCCAAGGATATATCAAAATCAATTAATTTCACAACAAATAGCCAAAAGCTCCACACAATGTGTACAACACCCAAAAACAACCAATAAAGATAGAAATTACTCAACATAAAGCAAAGTCTTCATTAAATTTAAATTTTTAATAATTATATAAACACCTCTTCTTAAGCTCATTTAATTAATTATTTGCAGAGAAAAAATTCATAATGAAATTCAATTCCAATAATTATCAAACCACCAAATTCACGGAATTACATAAATAATCAAGTAACAATCACATCAAATTGTCATATAACAACAGATTCAATAACAACAAGAATTTAGGAACGACAAATAGATGATTAAATATATACCAACAATTACCCAATTTACCACACAATATGCTCAAGACTTTAACTCAATAAAAATTTATGCATATAAGCCGAGTACGTACTCGTCACCTCGCGTACACGGCTTTTCAGATTTCACAAATGGCACATAAGACTCGATGCCTAAGGAGTGATTCCCCCACTCTAGGTTAAGCAAGACACTTACCTTTTTAAAGTTATGCCGATATTTCAAAATCTCCTTCTTGCTTGAATTGACCTCCGGACTGCTCAAATCAGCCCCAACTCTTCCTTTCTTCTTCGCGTTCGGGTTGCCTTGGCCACATTCGCGAAGGCTTGCCCTGCTCCTTCTTCGCGTTCGCGTCCACAGCTTCGCGTTCGCGAAGGCCAAACCATCAGCCCCTCAAATTCCTCTTCGCGAACACGGGACTCCCTTCGCGTTCGCGAAGAAGGAAACCAGACTTCAACAACAATAGTCCAAACAGCTCCAATTTTGTCTGAAACTACCCCGAAACACACCCGAGCCCCTCGGGACCCCGTCCAATCATACCAACCTGTCCCATAACATAACACGAACCTGCTCGAAACCTCAAATCACATCAAACAACATCAAAATCATGAATCGCACCCTAGTTCAAACATATTGAACTTTATAACTTCAACTTCTACCATCGATGCCGAAACCTATCAAATCATGTCTGATTGACCTCAAATTTTGCAACATTAAGGACCAACTCCCACATACGGAGCTACGAAATTGACAGAACTCCATTCCAGAGTCGTCTTCACACGGTTTCCACTACGGTCAAAATCCTAAGACTTAAGCTTCCTTTTTAGGGACCAAGTGTCCCAAATCACTTTGAACCATCCGGTAACTGAATTAAACCATGCACGCAAGTCAATACGCGTAATACGAAGCTGCTCCGGCCTTATGCCACCGAACGGGACTTAAATTCTTGAAACGACAAGTCGGGTCGTTTCATTCTCCACCTCTCAAACAAGCATTCGTCCTCGAACGTGCTAAGAATCTTTCTGAGTACTTTAAATTACTGAGTATATTCTTGCACACATACTTATTGGCGATTCTACATTCCTGAAATTAGACGGGTCCGACAATACCATCTCAATTGAGATTATTTCTTTCTCCATTCTTATAAGCTTTAGAGCAAAAATCCCTAACTCTCCAATCATTTTCAAAATGCTTGATTTTTACTTCGACGCACGGTATTAGTCTCAACTGGCTATAGCAACTCGTGCCTATGCACACATCAACTTTCTTGATAGTGTTAAAGTACTTCAAAATTTGTTGGGGGTGTTTCATTCTTCCCCGCTTAGGATCATTCGCCCTCAAACACATAACATAATTTATCTCTTCTTTTGCATGTCTCAATCCCCAAATTTTTACTAACTCCCAAATTTTTTAGAATTTTTGGCAGAGTCTTCCCTGTAATTGGGTCTATCCACCTGCTAGAGTAACACCAAAATAACTCCTAACAACACATCCACAACCCAACAAAACACCACAAGGTATATATCAATAACACTAATCTTAGTATTGCATTATCATAATGATATCAGGACATGAAGCACATCATATGTATGCTCATAACCACATCTCTGGTCTTAAAAGTTGTTCATAATTAATTCCAGTATCATCAATTAATCTCATATTAACCACCACCTCATTTCGAATTTTCACAACAATGACAACAGAATGTGAGGCATGAAGACCTCATGATTGCTTACTCGGATTAATGAGTCACATCTAATGCCACCTGGGCACTCATCTCATAGGTTAAAACTTAATGTTTACAACACGGAAAAGGATGAATATGCACAGAAAAATATACAAGAATTATCAAATAAGCCTAACAGGCATGACTCCCTATTAATACTATTGTACAATTAAATTTCACACAAGGAAAACTTTTAAACTCATAAATATTTCACCACAAGGACCTCGTCCTCACATAACTTCCATCACGGCTTGCAGCCCGGTTTAAATATTTCACATCATGTAAAAAAAATGCGAGGATCTCATCCTCAACTCTGAATCACAAGTATGCTGCACATTGTGCTAACTGAAATTTTCAATTTTCTTTCTTTCTTCTTTTCAATATATTTCATAAATAATTTTCACAACATATAATGAACCCTCATACCGGTAGGGCATATAATTCATAAAAATTGGAATCAATTATTCTGAAACACATTAAACCCACAGTAATGAATAATAAAAATTACTTTTGGACTTAAATCTCTCACTGGTGTACAAAAATAAAATGACAGACACGGGTTCACATATTTAAATCTCCCAACAGGGATAAACATATAAGTGGGTCACAAATTTATGAAGCTCACCCATAAGTGGAGCATAATAGGAGGACTCACCTCAATATTCAAAACCGAATCAAATTTAAGGGAAATTATCCTTTATAATAAAAATCAGGATCGTACCTGTAACGACACCATCTGGTGTATTGACCCCAGCCAAATCATAGTGATTATATCAACGGGTCGGGTCTCCACCTCTTAGGCGCCCACTACCCGCATGTCCTCCATCTCTAGCTGACTGTGCACGTGGAGTATCAGCTGGAATAAAGCTTGTAGCTGGAGTGTTCTAATGAAATCCACCCCTCCCAAGTCTGGGACAATCTCTCATGATATGCCTAGTATCACCACACTCATAACAACCCCTCTGAGGTCGCGACTGCTCATACTGAGTATGTACCGGATAACTGGAATAACCACTATAAGAATCTCGTGTTGGTGGTGCACTATAAACTGAAGCACCCTGAGTAATCTGATGTGCGGCTTGAGCTGACCGACTGCTCGAGCCTCCGCTATAATGGGTTCTAGCTGAAGAGTAAAATCCACTGAATCCTCCAGATCTTTGAGACCTTTTGGCCTCCTTAGAGTCCCTTTCCTCGCCTAAAATACCCCCAATCTTCCTTGCACTCTCCACTACTTGTTGAAATGGAGCATCAGTTTGCAACTCTCTAGACATCCATATTTTAATATCATAATTGAGCCCCTCAATGAATCTGCGAACTCGTTCTCTGATTGTAGGAACTAAGATAGGTGCATGACGGGCTAACTCACTGAACCTGATAGCATATTCTGACACTGTCATAATGCCCTGACACAATCGTTCAAACTCTGTGCTCCACGCATCTCGGAGAGTCTGGGGAACAAACTCTTTCAAGAACATTTCCGAAAATTGAGTCCAAGTTGGTGGTGTTGCATCGGTTGGTCTACCTTCTTCATAGATTTGCCACTACCAATACGCTGCGCCTGACAGTTGAAATGTAGTAAAGGCAACTCCGCCCACTTCCACAATACCCATGGTGCGGAGAATACGGTGATAATTTTCCAGAAATCCTTGGGCATCCTCTGTAGTTGTGCCACTGAAAGTTGGTGGATCATATTTCTTAAACCTTTCAAGTCTCTTTTGTTCTTCTTTTGATGCCTTGGGCCTGACCTCAGACCGAACTGGAATAACATGTTGTACCGGTACTACACCCGGAACCTGACCAACGTGAACCTGCTGCTCTAGAGTTGTGGTAGGAGTCTGAGCTACTCCCCCAATCTGCGGAATATTTAGTGCAACAGAGATCAATCCCGCCTGAGTTAATATACCAAACATACTCGGGAACTGTGCTAAAGTCTCCTGAAGTCCTGGGATAACAATAGGTGCTTCTGGTACCTGTCCCCCAACTGGAGCTATTGGTAGCTCCTCAGCTGCTGTTCTGATAGGTGCTCTAGTCGCAGCACGTGCCCTTCCTCGACCTCTACCTCGACCTCTATCTCGACCCCGACCTCTTGCAGCCCTAGCAGTATGAGCGGATGCCTACTCAGCTAACCCGGTAGCACGTGTTCTCACCATCTATGAGAGAATAGAGATACAAAGGCTCAAATTCCAAATTCAACAAATTCCGCACGACGGGAATGAAAGAAATGGAAATTTCCTAATAGTTCTGTAGCCTCTCGAAGATAAGTACAAACGTCTCCGTACCGATCTGCAAGACTCTACTAGACTCGTTCGTGACTCGTAGAACCTATGAACCTAAGGCTCTTATACCAACTTGTCACGACCCAAAATTCCACCACAGGAGTCGTGATGGCACCTAGTTTATAAGACTAGGTAAGCCGATTTCCATTACATTTGTGAAGCCATTTTTTTAAAACTATCAACGGAAATAATTACAATATACAACCTCCCAAGACTGGTAGTACTGAGTTACGAACTCTAACTGAATACATAGAATGATCACGAGGACCGAATATACAATACTGTTGGTTTACAAGTTAACAGTACAATGAAATGAAAAGACTCCAAGGGACTACGACGACCAAGCAGCTCTACCTTGAATCCTTACGATCTCGCTTTAACTCTGCTCAAGTTTGTTATCTTCAATACCCGGCTCTACACAAAAATATGCAGAAGTGTAGTATGAGTACGCTACGGTCGGTACCCAGTAAGTATCAAGACTAACCTCAATGGAGTAGAGACGAGGTACAGTCAAGACACTCACTAGTCTAATAACCTGTGCAATATAATATACAAAATACTAGAAAACAGATAGCAATAAGGGCAGGATAAAACAACCAGTGGTATGCGCAGCAAGACAACAAGAATACCATAAACATCACTCAACAAATAATAATACATGTACGCCCAATTAATTCAAGTTTTTCAATTAAATATCTTTCACACATAATTCTTACGAATAAAACTCTTTTTCAAATATAATTTCCTCAAATAAACATCTTTCGAATATAAAATTCTTTCAATAAATATCTTCAAATATAATTTCCTTAAATAAATATCTTTCAAATACAATACTTTCATATAATTATTTTTGAATAAAAATCCTTCCAAATAAATATTTTGAATATAATTCTTTCAATTAAAAGTCACCATGTGACACCTCATTTCAAAATCATAAAAATACGGGTCTCGGCCCATTTTCATATTTTTTATAAACACGGGTTTCAGCCAATTTTTCATGTTTCTACGACACCTCGTGCCCATAATTAAGTCATCATATTTCTCCGGCACCTCGTGCCCTCATTTCATATCACAACTGCACGGACAACTCACGTGCCAAATATCATTATCATTTCATCACAGCACCTCGTGCCCACATTTCATATCTCAACTGCACTGACAAGTCATGTGCCAAATATCCTCATTATTTACTCACGGCACCTCGTGCCCACATTTTATTTTATATTCCGCCTGGCTGTAGCCACAGACTCTCAATTTCAACATAAACCAGATTGTTATCAATTTACCAATAACAAGACAAATTGCACAAGGTATAAAAATAAACACAAGAAATTCACAACATCACATGAAAATCATCAACACCACAACCCCACATCATCACATATCGTCCCTGACAATAGCCACGATTATTGCTCCTATTGCCACCCTTATCGCTCCTATATCCACCCTTATCGCTCCGCCCAGACAATATCAATAGCCACCCTTATCGCTCTTATTGCCATCTTTATCGCTCCTATTGCCGCTCTTATCGCTCCGCATAGACAATATTCCAACAACACAACAACAGTGAAATGCCACCCTTATACCCACATAATATCAACGGTGAAATGCCACACTTATCTCCTCAAAATAATAATTCACACAACACAATAATTTACACGACAAATTATCACGACAACATAACAAAATCAATTCACATTACAGTTTGCTCAATGGCCACAACAAATTCCAAGGATATATCAAAATCAATTAATTTCACAACAAATAGCCAAAAGCTCCATACAATGTGTACAACACCCAAAAACAACCAATAAAGATAGAAATTACTCAACATAAAGCAAAGTCTTCATTAAATTTAAATTTTTAATAATTATATAAACACCTCTTCTTAAGCTCATTTAATTAATTATTTGCAGAGAAAAAATTCATAATGAAATTCAATTCCAATAATTATCAAACCACCAAATTCACGGAATTACATAAATAATCAAGTAACAATCACATCAAATTGTCATATAACAACAGATTCAATAACAACAAGAATTTAGGAACGACAAATAGATGATTAAATATATACCAACAATTACCCAATTTACCACACAATATGCTCAAGACTTTAACTCAATAAAAATTTACACATATAAGATGAGTACATACTCGTCACCTCGCGTACACGGCTTTTCACATTTCACAAATGGCACATAAGACTCGATGCCTAAGGGGTGATTCCCCCACTCTAGGTTAAGCAAGACACTTACCTTTTTAAAGTTATGCCGATATTTCAAAATCTCCTTCTTGCTTGAATTGACCTCCGGACTGCTCAAATCTATCCAAATTAATTGCATAACTTCATTAAAATCCGAACACCTATTCCGATACGAGTTCAACCATACTAATTTTATCGAATTCCAATAACAACTCGACCTCCAAATCTTAAATTTTCGTTTTTGGAAGATTTTACAAAAATCATGATTTTCCTCCATTTAAATCCGAATTAAATGGTGGATTCAAAGAAATAATCATGAAAATTAATCAAAACTTCATAAGAATCACTTACCCCAAATATTCACGCAAGAATCTCTCCAAATATCGCCTTCTACCGAGCTCCCAATTTGATTTTGAGTTATGAACTCAAACTCCCGTTTTTGGGACTTTTAATTCTGCCCATATACACCTTCTTCGCGTTCGCGACCATTGCTTCGCGTTCGCAAAGGCCAAAACCCAGTTGCCTCAAATCCTTCTTCGCGTTCGCGAAGACCAACTGTTCCTGCCCCATCATTTCCTCTTCGCGTTCGCGACCCCCTCGTCGCATTCGCGATGACCAGCTGACCAGCTCTTTCGCGTTCGCGTTCGCGTTCCGCGCTTCACGTTCGCGAAGGTCACACGACCTCAGCCCCAACTCTTCCTTTCTTCTTCGCGTTCGCGTTGCCTTGGCCACGTTCGCGAAGGCTTGCCCTGCTTCTTCTTCGCGTTCGCGTCCACAGCTTCGCGTTCGCGTCCACAGCTTCGCGTTCGCGAAGGCCAAACCATCAGCCCCTCAAATTCTTCTTCGCGAACACAGGACTCCCTTCGCGTTCGCAAAGAAGGAAATCAGACTTCAGCAACAACAGTCCAAACAGCTCCAATTTGGTTCGAAACCACCCCGAAACACACCCGAGCCCCTCGGGACCCCGTCCAATCATACCAACCTGTCCCATAACATAACACGGACCTCCTCGAAGCCTCAAATCACATCAAACAATATCAAAATCATGAATCGCACCCTAATTCAAACTTAATGAACTTTGAAACTTCAACTTCTACCATCGATGCCGAAACCTATCAAATCATGTCCGATTGACCTCAAATTTTGCACACAAGTCATATTCGACATTAAGGACCTACTCCCACTTCTGGAATCAGATTTCGACCCCGATATCAAAAAGTCAACCCCCCGGTCAAACTTTTTAAAATTTTGAGTTTCGCCATTTCAAACTTAAATTCCACTACGGACGTCCAAATAATTTTTCGGACAATCTCCTAAGTCTAAAATCATCTTACAGAGGTAACGGAACCGACGGAACTCCATTCCGGAGTCGTCTTCACATGGTTCCCACTACGGTCAAAATCCTAAGATTTAAGCTTCCTCTTTAGGGACCAAGTGTCCCAAATCACTTTGAACCATCCGGTAACTGAATTCAACCACGCACGCAAGTCAATACGCGTAATACGAAGCTGCTTCGGCCTTATGCCGTCGAACGGGACTTAAATTCTTGAAACGACAAGTCGCGTCGTTATAAAAATCCATGATATTTTCGTTTATTCCCTAAAATACTCTTTCATGTGAACATGCTTACTTGCTTTTACATGGTTATTATTGTCTTCTCAGTCATTTCTGCCACATTTTTGTACTAAATATGAGCACTCGTGCATAACTTGGAAAATATGGGAACTCCTTTTCCTACTACAAGTGAGCCCACCTTAACGTACGTAAATTCTTCTAATCAAATTTAATTGAAAATTTTGTGAATCGCGTAGTTTATGTGAAAAGCTAAAACAAGTGTGCCACTACTACTACTATTACCATGCTTTTCTTTTTGTAACTCTCCAAATCCACGGTGTGAGATAATACTGGGTATATTATTATTGTTGTAATGGGAGCTCAAAAGAAAATATAGGATCAGATAAATAATAAACTAGACAAATGACGAGAATGTTAACATATGTATCTCTTCTATCTTTAAGAGATATCATATTTAATTAGGTTAAACTAGGTATTACATACTAGGTTAATTATTTAAAAGAAAGAATCATACAAAAATTATTTTCAGAGTTCTTACGGGTAAAATAAAAATCTCATTCTTAGTTTCACCATAAAACTAAAAGAAAATTTGGTGTAAATGTATACTATGGATAAACTGATGTAATGCTTATCCTTTTTTTCTCTAAATCTGTTGGCTAAATTTTCTAAGTATATATATGTGCCCACAAGTATAAAAATATTTCAGTTAAAGTTTAGTAGAAATGATATCATGTAAAGACTTAGGGCTGCTGATAGGCATATAGTTTGTAAAGTAATTGAAGGAGACTACACTTAATCAATTAGCATTTGATGCCACTTTGTGCTCATATTTTTATAATTTTTGAAGGAGACTACACTTAATCAACTATCATATGATGCCACTTTGTGTTAGAAATTGTTGGTTTGATTTATGAAGACCTACCTTTGCATCTACACCAGTTGTCCATTAATTTGCCAATTGCATTTCTTAGTCCATTGCCTAAGTGCATTTCGGTAATGTGCTTAAAATTTGCTTTTGTTAATTCGATAAATTGATAAGAATAATTAGTTCATATAGAAAATCCCTTCCCTCACCACATTTACTAAGTAGCTTTAAAAGCTTTACATATTGTACTAGAATATCATTAATTTCATTATGATGATTTTGTAAATGGGAGTTTGATTTATTTTTGGTGACATAGGTCTGCCACGTTTTGAATTTAAAAAATAAAAATTAGAATTTTAGGTTTAACAAAGAATAAAAATATAGGAATTATCTCTAAAGGGGATAGATAAGTTTATAAATGTTGGGTCCGTGCTAGCACGGGCCTACCCTCACCCAGTATATTTACAGCTGTCTATGTACCGTACTCATTTAATTATTGAAATATTATTTAATAATGATGGTCAAGCTGATGCAATCTATAGATACGGACAAATAATTTATTTTATATTATATTTACTCATTATTGTATATGACACTAATTCAACTATAGGTTAGTTCGAAATTGCCAATTATTACGTTTCCATTAATTGTAAATCTAATTCCTCTAATTATAATGTGATTGAAAGAAGCACCAATCAAGTGAATTGAAAACTAAGAGACCAAGTAATTTTTATTTTTCATTAGTCTTAGACTACGCGCTTGCACGTGTACTTTTATTTAATATATATAAACCTTTTTAAAATTACATAATGATTGCTAAAGAATGTTTTGAGTAATTAAGAAAATTAATAGAAAAAAATCAAGTCCCTGAATATTATAATATTATTTAACTAACCCAACAAAGAAAAACATTTAGCTCAAAAAGTTCCCAAATTCTTTACTATATTATTCACATATTACTGAATTTTACTAAAATGGCATGATTGCTACTTTTTTATTAATTTATTTGAAATTGCCAATATTTTTTATGTTAAAACATTGTATCAACGACAACAACAACAACCCAGTGAAATCTCATTAATGGGGTCTGGGGAGGGTAGTATGTACGCAGACCTTACCCCTACCCCGAAGGAATACAGAGGCTGTTTCCGAAAGACCCTCGGCTCAAGAAAACAAAAAGACAAAAGGGCAAAAGGAGACAATATTAGTATCACCACAGCAATCATAGGAAAAATAGGAGCACCATGAAATCCAGAAGAAAGATATAAATCAAAGGGAGACAATATTAATATCACCACAACAATCATAAGAAAAATAGGAGCACCATGAAAATATTGTATCAACAAACGTTAGAAATATTACTTCACCAATTTACAGCAAAATGAAAAAAACAATTCACCAAAATCTTTTTGAGTTCCTCTCCAAGGTATCGTAGTACATCTAGACTCTAGTGAAGATCATATTTATTTAAAGCTATTACCATTTTTTCTATTAAAAATATGAAATCATCAAATGTTATAAATCTGAAACAATATTGCACACACATATCTATATATTAAATTTAAATTAATGTGTGTAAATAATGTTAAAAAGTGACGCTAAACAACTCATCCGAATATTAATTGTTCAAACAATTGGAAAGGAAACTTTTTATGTGACTGTCACGACCCAAAATCCGCTAAAGGTCGTGATAACGCCTAATCCCGCTGTCAGGCAAACCAACAGTAATCTATCAACTTACTTACTTATTTTTATAATTTGAAATCATAATTTTTCATTAATTAAATAGCATGAAATAGAATTTATTGGGTGAATAATAATATTCACACGAGCTACAATAATGAACAACCCGTAGGAACCCCCAAAACTCGGTGTCACAAGTGCATAAGTATCAACTAGAAAATATAATAAAATATAACATCTGTCCGGAATACAAGTTAAACAGGAGAAATATAAATAACTCTTATGGAGACTCTGCAGGCTGCGGAACGTAACATGAAATGCAGCTCATGATAAAGTCCCCATAATAGCCGCGCCTCTGCGCCCAAAAGACCACCAGACATATATGTACCTGCACAATAAGTGTAGCAAGTGTAGCATGAGTACGTAAATCAGCGCTTACCCAGTAAGTATCTAGCCTAACCCCAGAGAATTAGTAACGAGGGGTCGACATCGACACGTACTAGTGGTCGAATAAGACAGATACAGTAAAAGTAAACAGATGTGAGTCAGAGTAAATAAATCAAAATAACAAGTGTAAATACGTGGTACAGTCTCCTCTCAGCAATAACGCAAGCTCTCAGCTAATAGTTACCTCTTCATTCGGAGTGTGTGTGTGTGTGTGTGTATATATATATATATATATATATATATATATATATATATATATATATAATGGACCTCACCAGATAGGTCTGCACAATTCAATTCAGGAAAAACTCACAGATATGTTGGCTTCTTGCCAATTATCATGCACGATTTCATAAGAGTATTTTATAGAAATGCCGAGGCGTACGGCCCGATCCATCATAATATTTCTGAACCATAGATACATCTATTATATTGTCGAGGCGAACGGCCCACTCCCATAAGAGTGTGGTACATAATCATGCCAAGGTGTACGACCTGATCCAACATAACGTGTGCACTGTCGAGGGTCAAATGGCACAAAACATAGATGTATCTATCCTACCGAGGTGAACGGCCCGATCCCATTAGAATAAGAAGCTTTGACGGGTCCTCGATCCCACTCATGAATAGTCGTGTGAGTTATAGATTTTAAGAGAACTTTTCGATGAGAACGCATAATACGGGAGAATTTCGTAACGAGAGTACAATTAATCTGCGGCTTATCATGAAGCTCGTCAAATCTCTACGATAGCAAGTCTATCACTCTATGCAAGTCTAGTCTCAAGTCGCACTATAAAATAAAGGAATTTAGTAGGCAAGAGACAACTCAAATAGTACAGTTATAGCATGACGGGAACCTAAATATACACGGACATAACATGAATCTAGATACGTACGGACGCTCGTCACCTTGTGTGTACGTAGCCCCCACAACAAGTAGCACATAACAAATGCATCACCTAGGGGTAGTTCCTCCTCCCCCCCCCCCCCCCCACCACAAAGTTAACGAAAGACTTACCTCGCTCCGAAGTTCCATAACCGGCTCCAAAATCTCTCTAACACCTCAAACCGATGCATGTCGATCCAAATCTAGTCAAACAAACTGCAAACCAATCATAATATACTCTAATACCCATAATTAATCAATTTGAACAATTCCCAACTCTGTTCGAAAAGTCGATAAAGTCAACCATCGGGCATACGTGCCCGAATTCTGAAATTTGTTAGAGATAAACCTTACCCATAACATTACAAACTCAATTATGTAATTTATTCTTAATTTCATTTCCTAAATCGTGGTCAAAATCCAAAATTATAAATTCTAGGTCTTCTATCAAAATCCCACAATTTTCCTAAAATTTTTCACCTTAAATCCACATATAAACCTTACATTAAGCTCACAACAAGTAAGAAATTACTTACCTTGTGTTACATGATGAAAACTCCTCAAATTCGCCCAAGAAACGAGCTCCAAAAATCTCAAATAAAAATGACGAAATGACCAAGTTCGATCCCCTTATGTTCTGCCCAGTTTCCGCTTCTGCAGACATATTTGCACATATGCGGCCTCGCTTTTGCGAGCCAAAATGCGCATATGTGGAGTACACTACCCAGCTGAGACCTTGCATCTGCGGAAGCATTTTCGCTTCTGCAGAGGCGCTTCTGCGATGGCCAATCGCGCATCTGCAGACCAGTCGCTTCTACGTTTTCATTTCTCGCTTCTGCGATTCTGCAGGTGCGGGAATGTCTTTGCACTTACGACTACTGCTTTGTCCCTTCCCATTTCGCTTCTGAGGGCTCGACCTCACTTCTACGATTTTGCTTCTGCGACCAAGACATCGCAGAAGCGATCACACCAGTTGCTGCCCAGCTTCATCATTTCTTAAGTCCAAAAATAAATCCGTTAACCATCCGAAATTCACCCGAGACCCTCGGGACCTTAAACAAATATACCAACACATCCCAAAATATAATACGAACTTAGTCGAGCTTTCAAATCACATCAAAAAATGCTAAAATCACGAATCATACACCAATTCAAGCTTAATAAACTTTAGAACTTCAAACTTCTACCTTCAACGCCGAAACCTATCAAATCAAGTCTGATTGACCTCAAATTTGCACACAAGTCATAATTGACATTATGGACCTACTTTGTAATGACACGACTTGTCGTTTTACTTTTTAGGTCCCCATTCCCTTAAATAAGACTCCATGTATGTGTTTTAACTGCATTACGACTCGTGGGGATGGTTAGTTCGGGATTTGGAAGGGTTCGGGTTAAAATCGGAACACTTGGTTCCTTAAGGTTGGCTAAAAGGGCTAAGTTTGAGTAAACAACCTCAGAATCTGGATTTGACGGTCCCAATAGATTCGTATGATGATTTTGGACTTGGGCGTATGTTCGAATCGGGTTTTGGATGACCCGAAAGCGTTTCGGCGCTTAGTATTGATAGTTGGCACCTTGAAGGTTTTAAAGTTCTTTAAATTTGGTTTGGAATAGGGTTTGATGTTATTGAGGTCTGTTTGGGATTCAGAGACTGGGGATAGTTCCGTATGGTGATTTAACGATTGAACGCAAAATTTAGAGTCATTCCGATTAGTTTAAGTATGTTTCGGCGCGTTTGGAGTAATTTGGAAGAATTTGAAGTTCATGAGTTGATTCTATTGGTTTTAGGTTGCGATTCTTTGTTTTAATGTTGTTTTCCGCGTTCTGAGGGCGCGTGCGAGTCTGTTTTATGATTTTAAACTTGTTGTTATGTTTGGACGGGGCCTCGGGGACCCCATATGCCATTCAGACGATGCGCGGAGGTCATTTAGCCTTGGGTGAATATCTGAAGTACCCAACTTCTGGTACAATCGCACCTGCGGAGGGCCAGCCGCAGTTGCACGCTCACAGAAGTGAGCCATCAGCACAGAAGCGGCCCAGCATGGGCAGCCGAGAAACCACATATGCAGAACACGAAGCGCACCTGCGAATGCGCAGGTGCGATAGAAGCAACCGCAAAAGCAGCCAAATCCGCATGAGCGACACTCGAGTCGCGGAAGCTGCCCCGCAGAAGTGGGCCAGCTATCCACAGATGCGGAAGAAGGCCAACTAGGCAAGGGCCACATCTGCGTTGATTTTCCATAATTGCGGAGCGGCAGAAGCGACCGTCCCTCCGTAGGTGTGAAATCGCTGGAGGCAGAATGGTCCATTTAATGCGAGACTTAGGCTATTTTGGCTCATTTTCTTTCATCTCCTGGGCGATTTTGGAGCTCTTGGGGAGGGGTTTTCACCTAGAACTTTTAGGTAAGTAATTTCTATACAATGTGAGTTAATACATAGATTATGAGTAGATTTTAACATGTAAAAATTTTGAAAATCATGGGTTTAGATGAAAAACCTATGTCTTGATAAAAATGGGATTTAACCACGGGAATGATGACGGAATGGGATGAAAAATTATATATTTGAATTCATAAGGTTATGAGTAACGATTTTCTTCGAAAATTTCCGGAATCCGGGCACGTGGGCCGGGGGTGAATTTTATGAATCTTCAAATTTGGGTTGGGTAATTTCTCTAAGAGTTAAATTATGAACTTTTGAACATGTATTAATTAATTTATATAATATTTGACTAGTTTTGGATTGTTCGGCACCGCATTGAGGTTTTAGAATGAAATTTTGGGCCAGAAGGTGAGCTTTGACGAGGTAAATCTCTTACCTACCCTTGTAACAGAGAATTTACCCTATAGATACTTGAAATTGCTATTTGTTTCTAATTGTGGGGGCTACGTACGTACGAGGTGATGAGAGTCCGTGCGTAGCTACTAATTATGCTTATGTCTGGGTTGTTTAGGACCCGAATCATAGAATATTTATAATGTTTGTACCCTACTTGTTAATTTAAAGTGCCTAAATTATATTGGAACCTGTTAGTGAATTGTAAAGGACCGAATTTCACTCACTTGCGTTTCGGCGGGTTACTTGACTGTTAATGAAAATTGTGTTTAGTTTGTACACTGGCCTTGTATTAGATCTTAAATCGGTTGTTTATAAAGTATCATCTCTTTTTGTGGAGTGGGCCGAACGCATCGGCAGTAGATAGATGCATCTATGGATCATGTCGCACGTCCCTTGGTAGTGTGCACGTAATTCTGAATCGGGCCGTATGAACTCGGCATAATCATGCGTGATAATACTTGGATTTTTTTTAATTTTTATATTTGATGTTATTTCATGGTCTGAGAGGTTAAAATAGTATCAAACAAAATGTTATTTGAGATTTATCATATGCAAAGGAATTTTTTATTTCCTAGTTGTTATTGAATTACTATAATTGTATGCATAACCCATGCTTATTTAGAACTTTTTTATTTATTATTATTGGCCCATAGTAAGTGTCGATGTCGATCCCTCATCACTACTTCCTCGAGGTTAGACTTGATATTTACTGGGTACATGTTGTTTATGTACCCACGCTACACTCCTGCACTAACCGTGTAGCATCTGAGGCAGGTGCATCTGGTGGTCCTACCGGCGCGCATCCCAAAGACCCGAGGCCTAGTGGTGAGCTGCTTCCTGAGCCATTCTACAACCCCTAGAATCCCTCTTTTGTATTTATATTCTCTCTACTTTATTTCGGACAGTAGTTAGAGTTTTGTATATTCTATTAGTTGCTCATACACTTGTGACACCAAGTCTTGACACATACACTAGTAGACTTTATGGTTTTGGAGCACTTATATTACTATGATTGCCACTCAGTTGTCTTCGTTTCATTTATTGAATTTTTCACTCTTTAATTCCCTATTAAATAGAATTTAATTACTTGAAAACTTATTAAAAGAGCAATAACGTTGTTTAATTCATCGTTGTCTTACCTAGCGGTAACTTTGGGCACCATCGCGACCCATAGTAGAAATTGGGTCGTGACATACTCTCACTTCCGGAATCGGAATACGACCCCGATATCAAAAAGTCCACTCCCGGTCAAACTTTTCAAAATTATCCAATTTCCAACTTTCGTCAATTGACGCCGAAATGACCTACGGACCTCCAAATCGACATCCGGACACGCTTCTAAGACCAAAATCATCATACGGATATGTTGGAACCTTCAAGTTCTGATTCCAAAGTCGTTTACTCAAAAGTCAAACCTTAGTCAATTCTTCCAACTTAAAGCTTCCGAAACTAGAATTTTCTTCCCGAATCAACTGCGAACTTCCCGAAATTCAATTCAGACCACGCGTACAAGTCGTAGCCCCTGAAGTGAAGTTACCCAAGGTCTCAAACCGACGAACAACGCGCTAGAACTCAAAACGACCGGTCGGGTTGTTACATTGACTATAAAATATTGATCAAGAAAACAACTCAAGACTGTGGATAAGATCATGCAATTAAGAACAAAAAAAATCAAAAATATTTTATATGACCGTTGATAATAAAAAGATACATTAATTTCTCAATAAATTTTTTGTATTTTGTTTCCACAATCTAGGAGGGGAGGGAGAGAATGACCATGCGAATGAACTTTTTATCAATAATACTAATAGCATATTTGGCCAAGCTTTTTTTGGGCCAAAAGTGCTTTTGGCCAAAATTTGAGGTGTTTGGCCAAACTTTTAGATGAAAAAAAAGTGTTTTTTGAGGAGAAGCACAAGTAGTTTTTGAGAAGCAGAAAAAAATAGCTTCTCTTCAAAAACACTTTCTGAGAAGCACTTTTGAGAAAAATACACTTATAAGCAGTTTTCAAAAGTTTGGACAAACATTAATTACTGCTCAAAAGTGCTTTTTAAATTAATTGGCCAAACACAAACTGATTCTCACCAAAAGCACTTTTTTGAAAAGTACTTTTGAGAAAAGCACTTCTCAAAATAAGTTGATTTTAGAAGTTTGGCCAAACATGCTATAAGTTGGGTAGAAATTAGTGTCTTAAACCAATGCACATTGGTTTGGAGGTTCATCGAAGTAAGATTTCTGTGATGACCCAAAATGTCATCTTTAAATTTAATAAGTAATTCTGTATTCTAAGACCTCAAAAAAAGCACCATGTATAATTTCTCGACTTGCGTGCGCAGTCCGTACAATTTTTCGAAAAGTTTTATGTGAAAAATGAATTAAAATATGAAATAGAGCTTTAAAACTCAACTGAGTTGACTTTGGTCAAGTTTTTGAGCAAACGAACCTAGATCAGTGTTTTGATAATTTCGGTAGGTCCGTATCGTGATTTGGGACTTGGGCGTATGCCCAGAATAGAATTCTGAGGTCCCTAGCCCGAGATATGGAATTTTGATAAAAAATTAAAAGCTTGAAAGCTTAATAATTTTTAAGAAATTACTGAAGTTGGATTTATGACCTCGGGTCCGTATTTTAGTTCTGGAGTCCGGTATAAGTCCACTATAATATTTATGACTTGTCTGCCGAATTTGGTAAGAATCGGAGTTGATTTGATGTGATTCGGACGTCACGTTGTAAAAATATAAGATTTAAAGTTTTCTTGAAAATTTCCTTGGAATTAGTGTCCGATTCATAGTTCTAGGTGTTATTTTGGCGATTTGATCGTGCGAGCAAGTTCGTATGATGTTTTAAGACTAGTGTGCATGTTTGGTTTGGAGCCCCGAGGGCTCGGGTGAGTTTTGGATAGGATACGAGATGATTTGAAACTTAGAAAATCTGATTTTTTTCTGCAACTTCAGGCTTCTGGTATTTCCTTCATCGCATTCGCGAATGTACTCTCGCGAACCCGAAGAGCAAAATGGGCTGGCTGAATTTTCCTTCTTCGAGAACACGAAGATTGGGTCGCGAACGCAAGCTATGAGGACTTTACCCTTCGTGAACGCGACCAGCTCAACGCGAACGCGAAGTTTTAGAGGCCTGGGGAAGGGTTAGTTGTCCTTCTACGCGAATGCGAGCACTGGCACACGAACGCGAAGGCCAGGGGGAAAAAGCCTTCGCGAACGCGAAGGAGGACTCACAAACACGAAAGCCACAGGCTGCTATTCATCGCGAATGTGACAGGCCCTTCGCGAACGCGAAGAAGGCCTGGCGCCTGTGACTTAAAACAAAACCAAAACGGGATTTTGTTTTCCCCCATTTTCACAAACCCTCAATTATAACTCGGCTTAGGGGCGATTTCTAAGGAGTTTTTCACGATTTCGAACTGGGTAAGTGTTCCTTATCATATAGTGATTGTATTTCATAAATCTAAGTCTATATTCATCATTTATTTCGGATTTAGATGAAAGAAATTGAAATTTTTGTAAAACTTGCAAAAAAAATGAAAAAATTTAGATTTGAAGGTCCATTTGACATCGGAATTGGATAATTTTTGTATGGTTGGACTCGTCTCGGAATGGGTGTTCAGATTTCGTAAATTTTTCTGAGATTTGAGACGTGGGTCTCACTGTCGAATATTTAAATAAATTTTGGATTTTTATCCGGAAAATTTGTAAATTCATATGGAATTAATTCCTATGATTCGTATTGAGTATATTGAATTGTTTATGAATAGATTTGAAGCTTTCGGAGATAAATTTAAAAGGAAAAGTTATGGTTGAGTAATTGATTGGAATTTACAAAGCGAGGTAAGTGTCGTGGTTAACCTTGACTTGAGGGAATAGAACCCTTAAATTAATTGTTATGTGAATTGCATGTGAACGACGTATAGGCGAGATGACGAGTGTTTATACGTCGTCAAATTAATTGTTTGCCTGCTTACCTGAAAAATCATAAATTATTTTAAATCATGAATTAATTATTATAATAATTATTTTTCTCCTATTCTTTGTCAAATATTAATTCTTGAATTCCTGCATTAATTGTTACATGCTATTTGAATTATGTGCCTTAATTATTATTTGACATTTAGCATATTAAATATTAAATTGCATATTCTCTCTCTGATTTCTATAATAATTTGCTATTTGCCTTTGTTTGTTTCGTAATTAAATCATAATTATTGTATGCTTGTTGTCTTATAATTTTATATTAATTGTTGCATTTATTGGGGAAATTCTTCTATAAGAATTGGTAAATGAATATGTTGGAGGAGCGAGTTGCACGTCGCAACAAGATTGATTATAATGAATATATTGGAGGATCGGGTTGCACGCCGCAACAGACTTATTAAAAGTCCATATTGGAGGATCGGATTGCACGCCGCAACAGACTTATTTAAAAGTCGACATACATATATATATATATTGGGGGATCGGGTTGCACGTCGCAACAGACTTGATTAAAATGAATATATTGTGAGAGCGGGTTGCACACTGCAACAGAACTGAGTGTGAATATATTGTGAGAAAGGGTTGCACGCTGCAACAGAACTGAATGTGGATATATTGTGAGAGCGGGTTGCACGCTGCAACAGAACCGAATGTGAATATATTGTGAGAGCGGGTTGCACGCTGCAACATAATTGAATGTGAATATATTGTGAGAGCAGGTTGCACGTCGCAACAGAATTGATAAAAATAATAATTGGTTATAACTGTTGAGTTGGCTCCAATCATTATAAATGAGTTACCTTATTTATTTCTATTATTGTTGTTGTTACTAATATTGCGTACAGGTTAATGTAAGTGAACCGCCTTAGCCTCGTCACTACTTTATCGAGGTTAGGCTCAACACTTACCAGTACATGGGGTTGGTTGTACTGATACTACACTCTGCACTTCTTGTGCAGATTTTAGAGTTGGTCCTAGCAGCGTGCCATAGACTTGCTCGAATTTCAGCTACACGGAAGAGACTTGAGTTATAACTGCATGACGTTCGCAATTCTGAAGTTCCCGTCTATTTTACTTTAGCTGTGTGTTTATTTCCAGACATCTTCATTTTATTCAGACCTTTATTTATATTATTCTAGAAGCTCGTATACTTGTGACACCAATTCTAGGATGGTATTTAGACACCGTTGTTTTTATGGATTATTCACTATATTTCAAACTTTGCTTCCGTATTTGTTTCTTTTATTATTAATAATTTAAAAATTGTTTAAAAAATATTGGTTAATATTATGCTAACGTTGGCTTGCCTAGCAAGTGAAATGTTAGGCTCCATCACGGTCCGAAGGTGGGAATTTTGGGTTGTGACAGTTGGTATCAGAGCACTAGGTTACATAGGTCTCACGAGTCACGAGCAAGCTTAGTAGAGTCTGAAGGATCGGTACGGAGATGTTTGTACTTATCTCTAAGAGGCTATGAAGTTTAGGAACAATATCACCTCTTTCATTCCTTATCGTGCGGCATTGATTTTGCTTGAAACCTATATCTCACATACCTTTGTATCTACTCATGTATGATATTGCGCACTCGGTATCAGTTGTGCGTCGACGGTTTGTGATGCCGCAAATGAACTACGAGGGAGCCAGAGATGCTCAAATATTACCTCAACGTGTGATTCCGACTGAAGATGCGGACGTATAAAGAGATCACCTAGTGAATAATGTGGGGGGTGCAACGTACCTTGGCATCTGATTGATTTATACGAGTTGTGAAGGTTAATATTGTGGACCATCAAACGTGGTGAACTATGACTTCGCGCCGAGTGGGGGAATCCACTATCAATGAATGGACTGTGAGTCATGTGTTATATCAGTTTTGGCCTGAAATGTATATATGTGGTACTGAAGGGTTCCCCCAAAATTTACATGTGTTTAAGGCCTGAGATTTTGTAGAGGATAAGGTTGGGACTTGCGGTATGTCCGCCTCCATAATAATCCTATACTTCAGTACCAAAGGAGTTAGAGAAATAATATTAAATTTATAGAAGGTCTACTCAGCGTGAACGTCACAATTATGGATTTTTGGGTGCTTCGGAGGAAGTACAGTGGTTGATGAGATTATGGACTAAGAATTGTCTGTATGGAACTCTACTTTTATGATCATTGTATATAAATAGGGGTAAAGTTTACCCTAAAGAAGAATCGAAGAGTATGTTAAGAAATGGGTCAGCTCAACAATGTTGAGTCAGTATAACAAAAGAAGAAATTAGCCTTGGGAGAGATAATTCTCCACAGGTGTCTGTGGCAATCCTATGAAGAGGGCAGATCAACCAATACAACACCGCCCACTTGGCTCGGTTCTCATAAATGCTTTTGAAAGAGTTTGTTTCCCGAACTCTCCGTAATGCATGGCGCATAGGGTTTGGACGATTGCGTCAGGTCACCATGACGGTATCATAATATGCCATCAGGTTCAATAAGTTAGCCCGTCATATTTCTACTTTGCTTCCTACAGCCAGAGAGCGAGTCCACAGACTCATTAAAGGACTCAATTATGATCGTAAAATTTTGTATGACTCGGGAGCCACAGGCTGATACTTTATTTCCACTAGTGGTAGAAATTTCCAAGATATTAGAACGTGTTCGGGGTGAGGAAAAAGGAAACTAAGGAGACCAAGATGTCTCGAGGTTCTGGGGGATTCAGTGGATTCTACTCTACGAGTATAAATCATTATGGCAGGGGCTCGGGTAGTCAGCCAACCCAGTTCGCACATCAGATTAATCGAGGTGCTCCAGTAAGTTCTTTTAATGCACCACTGACATAAGGGTCCCACAATGGTTATTCTAGTTATCTAGCACAGACTCAGTATGAGCAGCCAAACCCGCAAATGGGTTGTTATGAATGCGGTGATACTAGGCACATCATGAGAAAATTGTCCCAAACTTGCGAGAGGCATATTCCATCAAGGCACTTAGGCTACGTGCCCTATTGCAGTTACTACACCACCCACACGACGAGTTAAGGGTGGAGGACAGGCAGGTAGAAGGCGTCCTAGAGGTGGAAACCTAGCCGTTGTTATATTTATTTTATGGTATGGTGGAGGTCGTTACATCAGATGGTGTCGTTATAGGTACGACCTCGATTTAAAATAAAGGAATAATTTCCTTAACTTGATTCAGTTCTGAGTATCAAGACAAGTCCTCCTATTGTGCTCCACTTATGAGTGAGCTTCGTAATTCTATAATCTACTTATGTGTTTACTTCTGTTGGGAGGTTTCATGGAGATAACTATGCCTATCATTCCATGATGGACTCTAATAAGATTCGTGAGGCTAAAGGTGCTTTCTGGTACTCATTTCGGTATGTTTTGATGTATTTCCGGATAATTAATTACAAATTATGAATTATATGCCCTACCGGTGTGGGGTTCATTATGTGTTGTGATTTTGTTTAACGAAAGTTATTTAAAAGGAGAAAATGGAAAGTTTCGATTGGCAAGATGTGCATATTACTTGTGACTCAGATATTATTTAAATTGATATGTTTAAACCGGGCTATGAGTTGCGGTGGAAGTTATATAAGGACGAGATCCTTGTGATAAAAATTCTTGTGTTTAAATTCTCCCTTGTGAAATTAAATTTGAACTATAGTACTAATAAGGAGTCATACCTGCTAGGCTTATTTAAAAATATTTGTATGAAATTCTCTGTGCATACTTGCCAAATTTGTGTTGTAATATTGAGTTGTAACCTACGAGGTAGGTGCCCGCCCAGGTGGCGTTAAATGTGACTCGTTAATTCGGGTAAATAATTATGAGGTCTTCATGCCTCGCATCTCGTTATTAGTATTGTGAAGGTTTGAAATGAGATTTTTGTTAACATGAAGTTAATTGACGATTCTGTAATTGATTATGAACAACTATTAAGACCAGATTGACCCAGAAGGGTGCCCCATTTAGATGGTCAGATGAGTGTGAGTTGAGCTTTCAGAAGTCTAAGACCGCTTTGAGTACAACGCTAGTGTTGGTATTACCCATAGGTTCAGGATCGTATACGGTATATTATGACGCCTCTCACGTTGGACTTGGTGCAGTATTAATGCAAGATAGCAGGGTGATTGCATATGCATCCGCGACAGTTGAAAGACCACGAGAAGAATTATCTTGTTCATGACTTAGAACTGGCAGCCATTGTTCATGCGCTGAAGATTTGGAGGCATTACCTCTATGGTGTCTCGTGTGAGGTATTTACTGATCATCGTAGCCTTCAATACCTATTCAAACAAAAAGATCTTAATTTGAGGTAGAGAATATGGTTGGAGTTGTTGAAAGACTATGATATCACCATTTTGTATCACCCCGGAAAGGCCAATGTGGTGGCCGATGCTTTGAGTAGAAAGGTTGTGAGTATGGGCAGTCTTGCGTATATTCCGGTTGGTGAGAGGCCGTTAGCTGCAGATGTTCAGACTCTGGCTAATCAATTCGTGAGGTTAGATGTTTCAGAACCCAGTCGGGTTCTAGCCTGCACAGTCGCTCGGTCTTCTTTATATGAGAGCATCAGAGAGAGGCAGTATGATGATCCTCATTTACTTGTCCTTAAGGACACGTTGCGGCACGGTGATGCCAAATAGGTTGCTGTGGGGGAAAATGGGGTTCTGCGAATGCAGGGTCGTATTTGTATGCCTAATGTGGATGAGCTTCGTGAATTAATTCTTAAAGAGGCACACAATTCCAGGTATTCTATTCATCTATGTACCGCTAAAATATATCAAGATGTGCGGCAACATTATTGGTGGAGGAGAATGAAAAAGGATATAGTTGCATATGTAGCTCGATGTCTGAATTGTCAGCAACTTAAGTACGAGCATTAGAGACCTGGTGGTTTGCTTCAGAAGTTAGAAATTCCTGAGTGGAAGTGGGAACGTATCACTATGGATTTTTTTGTTGGGCTCCCACGGACTCAGAGAAAATTTGACGCAGTTTGGGTCATTGTGGACATGGATTTTTTTGTTAGCTTTAATTTACATTCGTGAGATTTTCCGCCTACACGGTGTGCCGTGTGTAACGACCCGACTTGTCATTTTAAGAATTTACGCCTCGTTCAGTGACTTAAGGTCTCGAGCAACCTCGCAATATGTATTATGACCCGCGTGTGTGGTCGAGTTTGATTTACGGATGATTCGGAGAAATTTGGGACACTTAGTCCCTGAGGTGGAAGCTTAAGTCTTAGGATTTTTACCGTAGTCGGAATTATGTGAAGACAACTCCGGAATAGAGTTCTGTCGGTTCCGTTAGCTCCGTTGGGTGATTTTGGACTTAGGAGCGTGTCTGAACTGTGAATTTGAGGTCTGTAGCCAATTTAGGCTTGAAATGGTGAAAGTCGAATTTTTGGGAAGTTTGATCGGGGGTTGACTTTTTGATATCGGGGTCAAAATGTGATTCTAAGAGTTGGAACAACTCCGTTATGTTATTTGGGACTTGCTTGCAAATTTTGACGTCATTCCAGGTTGGTTTGATAGATTTCGGCACGAGTTTTAGAAGTTGGAAGTTTTGCAAGTTCATAATTCTATTCGATGCGCGATTCGTAATTCTTGCGTTGTTTGATGTGGTTTGAAGCCTCGACTAAGTTCGTATGATATTTTGGAACTTGATGGTATGTTTGGTTGAGGTTCCGAGGGGCTCGGGTGTGTTTCGGGGTGGTTTCGGATCAAATTGGAGTTGTTTGGACTGTTGTTGCTGAAGTTTGGTTTCCCTCTTCGCGAACGCGAAGGGAGTCCCGCGTTCGTGAAGAGGAATTTGAGGGGCTGAAGGTTTGGCCTTCGCGAACGCGAAGCTGTGGACGCAAACGTGAAGAAAGAGTAGGGCAAGCCTTCGCGAACGCGGCCCAGGCAACGCGAAGAAGAAAGGAAGATTGGGGCCTGGGGTCGTTTGGCCTTCGCGAACACGAAGCGTGGAATGCGAACGCGAAGGAGTTGGTCAGCTGGTCATAGTGAACGTGACAAGGAGTTCGCAAACGCGAAGAGGAAGTGATGAGGCAGAAATAGTTGGCCTTCGCGAACGCGACGAGGAGGCCGCGAACGCGATGAAGGATTTGAGACAGTTGGATTTTTGCCTTCGCGAACGAGAAGCAATGGTCGCGAACGCGAAGAAGGCCTATCTGGGCAGAATTAAAAGTCCCAAAAATGGGGGTTTGAGTTCATAACTCAAAATATAATTTGGAGCTCGGTAGAAGGCGATTTTTGGAGAGATTCTTGCGTGGGTGTTTGGGGTAAGTGATCCTTATCCAGTTTTGATTAATTTTCATAATTATGTCTTTGAATCCATCATTTAATTCAGATTTAATGGAGGAAAAATCAGGATTTTTTTAAAATCTTTCAAAAACAAAAATTTAAGATTTGGAAGTTGAGTTGTTATTGGAATTCGATAAAATTGGTAGGGTTAAACTCGTATCGGAATGTGTGTTTGGATTTCATGAAAATTATGTCGGGTTCCGAGAGGCGAGTCCCGCGTTGACTTTTGTTGACTTTTTAGAATAAAATTTTAAGTCGACGTATTATTATCCGGAATTATTTCCGATGAATTTTAATGAAATTATACAATTAATTTGGATAGATTTGAACGGTCCGGAGGTCAATTCAAGCAAGAAGGCAATTTTGGAATATCGGCATAACTTCAAAGAGGTAAGTGTCTCGCTTAACCTCGAGTAGGGGAAATTGCCCTTAGGCATTGAGTCTTATGTGCAACTTGGGTAATTGAAAATTATGTACGCGAGGTGACGAGTACGTACTTGGTTTTATATGTGCAAATTTTATTGAGTTAAAGTCTTGAGCATATTGTGTAGTAAATTGGATAATTATTGGCATATATTTAATCATCTACATGTCGTGCCTAAACCCTCGTTGTTGACACTGTTGTTATATGACAATGTGATGTGATTGTTATTAGATTATTTATGAAATTTCGTGAATTTGCTGGTTTGATAATTATTGGAATTTATTTTTATTTTGGATTTTTTCCTCTGCAAATAATTAATTAAATGATCTTAAGAAGATGTGTTTATATAATTATTGAAAATTTGATCTTTTATGAAGACTTTGCTTTATGTTGAGAAATTTCCATCTCTATTGATTATTTTTGGGTGTTGTACACATTGTGTGAAGCATTTGGCTATTTGCTGTGAGATTAATTGACTTGGTTGTAGCTTTGAAATTTGGTTGTGGTCATTGGGAAAATTGTAATATGAATTGATTTTTGTTATGTTGTTGTGATAATTTCTCGTATAAATTGTTGTGTTGTGTGAGTTGTTATTTTGGGGAGATGAGGGTGGCATTTTACCGTTGATATTATGTGGTTATAAGGGTGGCATTTCACTGTTGTGTTTGTTAGCTATTGATAATGTCTGGGCGGAGCGATAAGGGTGGCTATAGGAGCGATAACGGTGGCTATTGATATTATCTGGGCGGAGCGATAAGGGTAGATATAGGAGCGATAAGGGTGGCAATAGGAGCGATAAGGTTGGCAATAGGAACGATAAGGGTAGCTATTGTCAGGGACGAAATGTGATGATGTGGGGTTGTGGTGTTGACAATTTTCATGTGATGTTGTGATTTTCTTGTATTTATTTTTATACCTTGTGCAACTTGTCTTGTTGTTAGTAAATTGATAATAATCTGATTTATGTTGAAATTGAGAGCCTGTGGCTAATGCCAGGCGAATTATAAAATGAAATGTGGGCACGAGGTGCCGGGAATTATGATATGAAATGGGGATATTGGCACGTGAATTGTCCATGCAGTTATGATATAAAATGTGGATACGAGGTACTGTGATGAAATGATAATGATATTTGGCACGTGAATTGTCAGCGCAATTGTGATATGAAATGAGGGCACGAGGTGCCATGCAAATATGATGAACTAATTATGGGCACGAGGTGCAGTGAAAATATAAAAATGGGCTGAGACCCGTATTTTGATGATTTTGAAATGAGGTGTCACATGGTATCTTTTTAATTGAAAGAATTATATTCAAAATATTTATTTGGAAGGATTTTTACTTAGAAAGTATTATATAAAAGAATTGTATTTTGAAAGATATTTATTTGAGGAAATTGTATTTGAAAAGATTTATTGAAAGAATTATATTTAAAAAATAATTATTTGAGAAAGTTATATTTGAAAGAGAGTTATCTGGAAGAACTATGTGAAAGACATTTAAATGAAGGGCTTGATTTAATTAGGTGTAATTGTGTTTATTAATTATTGAGTGATATTAATGCATTCTTGTTGTCTGTTGTGCATATCACTGGTTGTTTTATCCTGCCTTTATTATCATTTGTTTTCTATTATTTTGTATATTATATTGCACAGGTTATTAGACTAGTGAGTATCTTGACTGTACCTCGTCTCTACTCCATTGAGGTTAGTCTTGATACTTACTGGGCACCGTTGTGGTATGCTCACTCTACACTTCTGCACATTTTGTGCAGAGCCAGGTATTGAAGATAACGGACTTGAGCAGAGTTAAAGCGGGATCGTAAGGATTCAAGGTAGAGCTGCTTGGTCTTTGCAGTCCCTTGGAGTCCTTTCATTTCATTGTACTGTTAACTTGTAATCAAACAGTATTGTATATTCGGTCCTCGTGATCATTCTATGTATTCAGTTAGAGTTCGTGACACAGTACTACCAGTCTTGGGAGGTTTTATATTCATATTTGTTCCGTTGTCAGTTTTGATTATTTATTTAATTAAAAAAAATAGCTTCAAAAGGTAATTGAAATCGTCTTACCTAGTCTTAGAGACTAGGTGTCATCACGACGCCTGTGGTGGGATTTTGGATTGTGACAAGTTGGTATCAGATCTCTAGGTTCATAGGTTCTACGAGTCACGAACAAGTCTAGTAGAGTCTTGCAGATCGGTACGGAGACGTCTGTACTTATCTTCGAAAGGATACATAACTGCTAGGAAATTTCCATTTCTTTCATTCATGTCGTGCGGAATTTGTTGAATTTGGAATTTGAGCCTTTTTATCTCTATTCTCTCACATATGGTGAGGACACGTGTTACCAGATTAGCTGAGCAGGCATTCGCTCATACTGCTAGGGCTGCAAGAGGCTGGGGCCGAGATAGAGGCCGAGGTAGAGGTCGAGGAAGGGCACATGCTGCGACTAGAGCACCTGTCAGAACAACAGTTGAGGAGCCACTAGTAGCTCCAGTTGGGGGACAGGTACCAGAAGCACCTGTTGTTACCCCCGGACTTCAGGAGACTTTGGCACAGTTCTTGAGTATGTTTGGTATATTAACTCAGGCGGGATTGATCTATGTTGCACCAAACATTCCGCAGATTGGGGGAGTAGCTCAGACTCCTATCATAACTTCAGAGCAGCAGGTTCACATTGGTCAGATTCCAGGTGTAGTACCGGTACAACTTGTTATTCTGGTTCGGCCTGAGGTCAGGCCCGAGGCATCAGAAGAATAACAAAAGAGACTTGAAAGGTTTAAGAAATATGATCTACCAACTTTCAGTGGCATAGCTACGGAGGATGCCCAAGAATTTCTAAAAACTTGTCATCGTATTCTCCGCACCATAGGTATTGTAAAAGTGAGCGGAGTTGCCTTTACTACATTTCAACTATTAGGCGCGGCGTATCGGTGGTGGCAAATCTATGAAGAAGGTAGACCAGCCGATGCCACACCACCAACTTAGGCTCAATTTTCGGAAATGTTTTTGAAAGATTTTGTTCCCTAGACTCTCAGAGATGCGTGGCGCATAGAGTTTGAACGGTTGCGTCAGGGTACTATGACGGTGTCAGAATATGCTATCAGGTTCAGTGAGTTAGCCCGTCATGCACCTATCTTAGTTCCGACAATCAGAGAACGGGTCCGCATATTCATCGAGGGACTCGATTATGATATTAAAATATGTATGGCTCGAGAGTTGTAAACTGATGCTCCATTTCAACAAGTAGTGAAAATTACAAGGAAGATTGAGGGCGTTTTAGGCGAGGAAAGGGAGTCTAAGGAGGCCAAAAGGTCTCGAAGATCTGGAGGGTTCAATGGATTTTACTCTTCAGCTAGAACCCATTATAGCGGAGACTCGAGCAGTCGGTCAGCTCAGTCCACACATCATATTACTCGGAGTGATCCAGTTTATAGTGCACCACCGACATGAGATTCTTATAGTGGTTATTCCAGTTATCCGTCACAGACTCAGTACGAGCAGCCGCGACCTCAGAGGGGTGGTTATGAGTGTGGTGATACTAGGCATATCATGAGAGATTGTCCCAGACTTGGGAGGGGTGGATTTCATCAGAACACTCCAGCTACAAGCTTTATTCCAGTTGATACTCCACGTGCACGGTTAGCTAGAGGTGAAGGAGAGGCGAGTAGTGGGCGCCTAAGAGGTGGAGTGCCGACCCGTTGATCTAATCACTATGATTTGGCTAAGGCCAATACACCAGATGGTGTCGTTACAGGTACGATCCTGATTTTTATTATAAAAGGATATTTCCCTTAATTTGATTCGGTTCTGAATATTGAGGTGAGTCCTCCTATTATGCTCCACTTATGGGTGAACTTCGTAAATTTGTAACCCAATTATATGTTTATCCCTGGTGGGAGATTTGGGGGTGTGAGCCCGTGTCTGTCATTTATTTTTGTACACCATTGAGGGCTATACGTCCAAAATTAATTTTTATTATTTATTACAGTGAGTTTAATGTGTTTCGAAATAATTGATTCCAATTTTTATGAGTTATATGCCCTACCGGTATGAGGGTTCATTATGTGTTGTGAAAACTGTCTACGAAATTTATTGAAAATAAGAAAGAAGGGAAATTGAAATTTCAGTTGGCATAATGTACAAAATACTTGTGATTCGGAGTTGAGGAAGAGATCCTCACATTTTTATATGATGTAAAATATTTAAACCGGACTACAAGTCACGGTGAAAGTTATATAAGGACGAGGTCCTTGTGATGAAATATTTATGAGTTTAAAATTTTTCGTGTGTGAAATTTAATTTGTACAATAATATTAATAGGGAGTCATGCCTGTTAGACTTATTTGATAATGCTTGTATATTTTCTATTCATATTCATCCATTTTTGTGCTGTAAATATTGAGTTTTAGCCTATGAGGTGAGTGCTCAGGTGGCGTTAAATGTGACTCATTAATCTGAGTAAGTAATCATGAGGTCTTCATGCCTCACGTTCTGTTGTCAGTGTTGTGAAAAATTCGAAACGAGGTGATGATTAATATGAGATTAATTGATGGTGTTGGAATTAAATATGAACAGCTTTTAAGACCAGAGATGTGGTAATGAGCATACATATGATGTGCTTCATGTCCTGATATCATTATGATCAGGCAATACTGAGATTAATGTTATTGATATATACCTTGTGGTATTTTGTTGGGTTGTGAATATATTGTTAGGAGTTCTTTGGGTGTTACTCTGGCAGGTGCATAGGCCCAATTATAGGGGAGACTCTGCCGAAATTTCTAAAAAATTTGGGAGTTAGTAAAATTTGAAGGATTGAGAATTGCAAAAGAAGAGACAAATTATGTTATGTGTTTGAGGGTGAATGATCCTAAGCGGGGAATAATGCAGCACCCCAAAGAAAGTTTAGAATTACTTCAACATTATCGAAAAAATTGATGTGTGCATAGGCACGAGTTGCTATAGCCAGTTGAGACTAATACTGTGCGTTGTTGTGAAAAAATAAGCCTTTTGAAAATATTGAAGCGTAAGAAAAAGGCCTTAAAGTTTACAAATATATATAAAAGAAATAATCTCAAGTGAGATGATGTTGTCGGGCTTATCTCAAATGCGGTAACGTGGAATCAACCGTGAGTTTATGTGTAAAAGTAAAATTATCAATTCGGTAACCTCAAAATAATTCTTAGAATGTTCGAGGACGAACGTTTGTTTAAGAAGTGAAGAATGTAATGATCTGACTTATCGTTTTAAGAATTTACGCCCCATTCAGTGACTTAAGGTCTCGAACAGCCTCACAATATGTATTATGACCCGCGTGTGTGGTCGAGTTTAATTTACAGATGATTCGGAGAGATTTGAGACACTTAGTCCCTAAGATGGAAGCTTAAGCCTTAGGATTTTTATTGTAGTCAGAACTGTGTGAAGACGACTCTGGAATAGAGTTTTGTCGGTTCTGTTAGCTCCGTTGGGTGATTTTGGACCTAGGAGCGTGTCCGGACTGTAAATCTGAGGTCTGTAGCCAATTTAGGCTTGAAATGGCGAAAGTAATTTTTGGGAAGTTTGACCGGGAGGTTGACTTTTTGATATCGGGGTCGGAATGCGATTCCGAGAGTTGGAACAGCTCTGTTATATTATTTGGGACTTGCGTACAAAATTTAACGTCATTCCGGATTTGTTTGATAGGTTTCGGTACGAGTTTTAGAAGTTGAAAGTTTTGGACGTTCAAAATTCGATTTGATGCGCGATTCGTAATTCTGGCGTTATTTGATGTGGTTTGAAGCCTCGACTAAGTTCATATGATATTTTGGGACTTGATGGTATGTTTGGTTGAGGTCCCGAGGGGCTCAGGTGTATTTCGGGGTGGTTTCAGACAAAATTGGAGTTGTTTGGACTGTTGTTGCTGAAGTCTGGTTTCCTTCTTCGCGAACGCGAAAGGAGTCCCGCGTTCGCGAAGAGGAATTTGAGGGGCTGAAGGTTTGGCCTTCGCGAACGCAAAGTTGTGGACGCGAACGCGAAGAAGGAGCAGGGCAAGCCTTCGTGAACGCGGCCCAGGCAACGTGAACGCGAAGAAAAAAGGAAGATTGGGGCTTGGGGTTGTTTGGCCTTCACGAACGCGAAGCGTGGAACGCGAAGGAGTTGGTCAGGTGGTCATCGCGAACGCGATAAGGAGTTCGCGAACGTGAAGAGGAAATGATGAGGCAGAAACAACTGGCCTTCACGAATGCGACGAGGAGGTCGCGAACGCGATGAAGGATTTGAGGCAGTTGGGTTTTGGCCTTCGCGAACGCGAAGCAATGGCCGCGAACGCGAAGAAGGCATATTTGGGCAGAATTAAAAGTCCCAAAAATGGGGGTTTGAGTTCATAACTCAAAATCTAATTTGGAGCTCGGTAGAAAATCTTCCAAAAACGAAAATTTAAGATTTGGAAGTCGAGTTGTTATTAGAATTCGATAAAATTGGTAGGGTTGAACTCATACCGGAATGGATGTTCGGATTTCATGAAAATTATGTCGGGTTCCGAGAGTTGGGTTCCACGTTGACTTTTATTGACTTTTTGGAATAAAATTTTAAGTCGACGTATTATTATCCGGAATTATTTCCGATGAATTTTAATGAAGTTATACAATTAATTTGGATAGATTTGAATGGCCCGGAGGTCAATTCAAGAAAGAAGGCGATTTTGGAATATCGTCATAACTTCAAAGAGGTAAGTGTATTGCTTAACCTCGAGTGGGGAAAATTCCCCTTAGGCATTGAGTTTTATGTGCAACTTGGGTAATTGAAAACCATGTACGCGAGGTGACGAGTACGTACTTGGTTTATATGTGCAATTTTTTTTGAGTTAAAGTCTTGAGCATATTTTGTAGTAAATTTTATAATTGTTGGCATATATTTAATCATCTACTTGTCGTGCCTAAACCCTCGTTGTTGACTCTATTGTTATATGACAATGTGATGTGATTGTTATTTGATTATTTATGAAATTTTGTGAATTTACTGGTTTGATAATTATTGGGATTTACTTTCATTTTGGATTTTTTCCTCTATAAATAATTAATTAAATGAGCTTAAGAAGAAGTGTTTATATAATTATTGAAAATTTGATCTTTTATGAAGACTTTGCTTTATGTTGAGTAATTTCCATCTCTATTGACTATTTTTGGGTGTTGTACACATTGTGTGGAGCATTTGGCTATTTCCTATGAAATTAATTGACTTGGTTGTAGCTTTAAAATTTGGTTGTGGCCATTGGGCAAATTGTGATATGAATTGATTTTTGTTATGTTGTTGTGATAATTTCCCGTGTAAATTGTTGTGTTGTGTGAGTTGTTATTTTGGAGAAATAAGGGTGGGATTTCACCGTTGATATTATGTGGTTATAAGGGTGGCATTTCATTATTGTGTTTGTTGGCTATTGATAATGTCTGGGCGGAGAGATAAGGGTGGCTATAGGAGCGATAAGGGTGGCTATTGATATTGTCTGGGCGGAGCGATAAGGGTGGCTATTGTCAGGGACGAAATGTGATGATGTGGGGTTGTGGTGTTGACAATTTTCATGTGATGTTGTGATTTTTTTGTGTTTATTTTTATACCTTGTGCAACTTGTCTTGTTGTTAGTAAATTGATAATAATCTGATTTATGTTGAAATTGGGAGCCTTTGGCTAATGCCAGGCGGTTTATAAAATGAAATGTGGGCACGAGGTGCCGGGAATTGTGATATGAAATGGAGATATTGGCACGTGAATTGTCCATGCAGTTATGATATAAAATGTGGATACGAGGTGCTGTGATGAAATGATAATGATATTTGGCACGTGAATTGTCCGCTCAATTGTGATATGAAATGAGGGCACGAGGTGCCATGCAAATATGATGAACTAATTATGGGCACGAGGTGCAGTGAAAATATGAAAATGGGCTGAGACCCGTATTTTGATGATTTTGAAATGAGGTGTCACATGGTGTCTTTTTAATTGGAACAATTATATTCAAAATATTTATTTGGAAGTATTTTTACTTAGAAAGTATTATATAAAAGAATTGTATTTTGAAAGATATTTATTTGAGGAAATTGTATTTGAAAAGATTTATTGAAAGAATTATATTTGAAAAATAATTATTTGAGAAAGTTATATTTGAAAGAGAGTTATCTGGAAGAATTATGTGAAAGACATTTATTTGAAGGGCTTGATTTAATTGGGTGTAATTGTGTTTATTAATTGTTGAGTGATATTAATGGTATTCTTGTTGTCTGTTGTGCATATCACTGGTTGTTTTATCCTGCCTTTATTATCATTTATTTTCTATTATTTTGTATATTATATTGCACAGGTTATTAGACTAGTGAGTGTCTTGACTGTACCTCGTCTCTACTCTATTGAGGTTAGTCTTGATACTTACTAGGCACCGTTGTGGTGTGCTCACTCTACACTTCTGCACATTTTGTGCAGAGCCAGGTATTGACGATAACGGACTTGAGCAGAGTTAAAGCGGGATCATAAGGATTCAAGGTAGAGCTGCTTAGTCGTCGCAGTCCCTTGGAGTCCTTTCATTTCATTGTACTGTTAACTTGTAATCAAACAGTAGTGTATATTCGGTCCTCGTGATCATTCTATGTATTCAGTTAGAGTTCATGACTCAGTACTACCAGTCTTGGGAGGTTGTATATTCACATTTATTCCGTTGTCAGTTTTGATTATATATTTAATTAAAAAAAAAGGCTTCAAAAGGTAATTAAAATCGGCTTACCTAGTCTTAGGGACTAGGTGCCATCACGACGCCTGTGGTGGAATTTTGGATCGTGACACCGTGTCTATTATTTCAGATCGAGGTACGCAATTTACCTCACACTTCTGGAGGGCTGTACAACGTGACTTAGGCACGCGGGTTGAGTTGAGTACAACATTTAATCCACAGAGAGACGGACAGTTAGAGCGCACCATTCAGATATTGGAAGATATACTTCGCGCTTGTGTTATAGACTTTGGAGATTCTTGGGATCAATTCTTGCCACTTGAGGAGTTTGCTTATAATAATAGCTACCAGTCGAGCATTCAGATGGCTCCATATGAGGCATTATACGGAAAGCGATGTCGTTCGCCAGTTGGCTGATTTGAACCGGGAGAGGCTCAGTTGTTGGGTACCGATTTGGTATAGGATGCCTTGGATAAGGTCAAAATTATTCAGGATCGACTTTGCAATGCTCGGTCTAGGCAAAAGAGTTATGCCGACCGTAAAGTTCATGATATTGCATTCATGGTTGGAGAAAGAATATTGCTCCGGGTTTTACCTATGAAAGGTGTAATGAGGTTCGGAAAGAAGGGCAAGTTGAGCCCCAGGTATATCGGATCCTTTGAAATTCTTGAAAGAGTGGGTGAAGTAGCATACAGGCTTGCACTACCACCTAGTTTATCAGCGGTTCATCCGGTGTTCCATGTGTCTATGCTCCGAAAATATCATGGTGATCCGTCCCATGTGTTAGATTTCAGCTCAGTCCAAATGGACAAAGATTTGACTTACGAGGAGGAGCCGGTGGCTATTCTAGCCCGGCAGGTCCGGCAGTTGAGGTCTAAGAGTTATCCTTCAATTCGGGTGCAATGGAGAGGTCATCCGGTAGAGGCATCTACCTGGGAGTCCGAGTCGAACATGAGGAGTAAATATCCACACCTTTTCTCCAGCTCAGGTACTTTTTCTAACTCCGTTCGAGGACAAATGTTTGTTTTAGAGGTGGAGAATGTGATGACCCAAAATGTCATCTTTAAATTTAATAAGTAATTCTGTATTCTAAGACCTCAAAAAAAAAGTACCATGTATAATTCCTCGACTTGCGTGCGCAGTCCGTACAATTTTTCGAAAAGTTTTTATGTGAAAAATGGATTAAAATGTGAAATAGAGCTTTAAAACTCAACTGAGTTGACTTTGGTAAATATTTTGAGCAAACAGACTCGTATCAGTGTTTTGACAATTTTAGTAGGTCCGTATTGTGATTTGAGACTTGGGCGTATGCCCGGAATTGAATTCCGAGGTCCCTAGCCCGAGATATGGAATTTTGATGAAAAATTAAAAGCTTGAAAGCTTAATGATTTTTAAGAAATTACTGGAGTTGGATTTATGACCTCGTGTCCGTATTTTGGTTTCGAACCCCGTATAGGTCCACTATAATATTTATGACTTGTCTGTCGAATTTGGTGAGAATCGGAATTGATTTGACGTGATTCGGACGTCAAGTTGTAAAAATATAAGATTTAAAGTTTTCTTGAAAATTTCCTTTGAATTGGTATCTGATTCGTAGTTCTAGGTGTTATTTTGGCGATTTGATCACGCGAGCAAGTTCGTATGATATTTTTAAACTTGTGTGCATGTTTGGTTTGGATCTCCGAGGTCTCGGGTGAGTTTTGGATAGGATACGGGATGATTTGAAACTTAAAAAATCTAGTTTTTCTGCAACTTCAGGCTTCTGGTATTTCCTTCACCGCGTTCGCGAATGTACTCTCGCGAACGCGAAGAGCAAAATTGGCTGGCTGAATTTTCCTTCTTCGCGAACGCGAAGCTATGGGGACTTTGCCCTTCACGAACGCGACCAGCTCAACGCGAACGCGAAGCTTTAGAGGCCTGGGGGAGGGGTCAGTTGTCCTTCTACGCGAACGCGAGCACTGGCACGCGAATGCGAAGGCTAGGGGAAAAAAGCCTTCGCGAACGCGAAGGAGGACTCGCGAACGCGAAAGCCACGGGCTGCTATTCATTGCGAACGCGAAGAAGGCCTGACGTCTGTGACTTAAAATAGAACCAAAACGGGATTTTTTTCCCCCATTTTTCACAAACCCTCAATTATAACTCGGCTTATGAGCGATTTCTAAGGAGTTTTTCATGATTTCTAACTGGGTAAGTATTTTTTTTATCATATAGTGATTGTATTTCATAAATTTAAGTCTATATTCATCATTTATTTTGGATTTAGACGAAAGAAATTGGAATTTTTGTAAAACTTTCAAAAAAACGAAAAAATTTAGATTTGAAGGTTCATTTGACATCGGAATTGGATAATTTTTATATGGTTGGACTCGTTTCGGAATGGGTGTTCAGATTTCGTAAATTTTTCCAAGATTTGAGATGTGGGTCCCACTGTCGAATATTTAAATAAATTTCGGTTTTTTATCCGAAAAATTTATAAATTTATATGGAATTAATTCCTATGATTCGTATTGAGTATATTGAATTGTTTGTGAATAGATTTGAAGCATTCGGAGATAAATTTAAAAGGAAAAGTTATGGTTGAGTAATTGATTGGAATTTGCAAAGCGAGGTAAGTGTCGTGGTTAACCTTGACTTGAGGGAATAGAACCCTTAAATTAATTATTATGTGAATTGCATGTGAACGACGTATAGGCGAGGTGACGAGTGTCTATACGTCATCAAATTAATTGTTTGCCTGCTTACTTGAAAAATCATAAATTATTTTAAATCATGAATTAATTATTATAATAATTATTTCTCTCCTATTCTTTGTCAAATATTAATTCTTGAATTCTTGCATTAATTGTTACATGCTATTTGAATTATGTGCCTTAATTGTTATTTGACATTTAGCATATTAAATATTAAACTGTATATTTTCTCTCTGATTTCTATAATAATTTGCTATTTGCCTTTGTTTGTTTCGTAATTAAATCATAATTATTGTATGCTTGTTGTCTTATAATTTTATATTAATTGTTGCATTTATTGGGAAAATTCTTCTATAAGAATTGGTAAATGAATATGTTGGAGGAGCGGGTTGCACTCCGCAACAAGATTGATTATAATGAATATATTGGAGGATCGGGTTGTATGCCGCAACAGACTTATTAAAAGTCCATATTGGAGGATCGGGTTGCACACCGCAACAGACTTATTAAAAGTCCATATTGGAGGATCGGGTTGCACGCCGTAACAGACTTATTTAAAAGTCGATATATATATATATATATTGGGGGATCAGGTTGTACGCCGCAACAGACTTGATTAAAATGAATATATTGTGAGAGCGGGTTGCACGCTGCAATAGAACTGAATGTGAATATATTGTGAGGGCGGGTTGCACGCTGCAACAAAACTGAATGTGGATATAATGTGAGAGCGGGTTGCACGCTGCAACAGAACCGAATGTGAATATATTGTGAAAGCGGGTTGCACGCTGCAACAGAATTAAATGTGAATATATTGTGAGAGCGGGTTGTACGCTGCAACATAATTGATGGAAATGATAATTGGTTATAACTGCAGAGTTGGCTCCAATCATTATAAATGAGTTACCTGATTTATTTCTATTATTGTTATTGTTACTAATATTACGTACAGGTTAATGTAAGTGAACCGCCTTAGCCTCGTCACTACTTCGTCGAGGTTAGGCTCAGCACTTACCAGTACATGGGGTCGGTTGTACTGATACTACACGTTGTACTTCTTGTACAGATTTCAGAGTTGGTCCCAGCAGCGTGCCATAGACTTACTCGGATTTCAGCTACTAGGAGGAGACTTGAGGTATAACTGCATGGCGTCCGCAGTTCTGAAGTCCCCGTCTATTTTACTGTAGCTGTGTGTTTATTTCCAGACAGTTTCATTTTATTCAGACTTTTATTTGTATTATTCTAAAAGCTCGTGCACTTGTGACACCAATTTTGGGATGGTATTTAGACACCGTTATTTTTATGGATTATTCACTATATTTCAAACTTTGCTTCCGCATTTGTTTCTTTGATTATTAATAATTTAAAAATTATTTAAAAAAAATTGGTTAATATTATTCTAACGTTAGCTTGCCTAGCAAGTGAAATGTTAGGCGCCATCACGGTCCGAAGGTGAGAATTTCGGGTCGTGATAATTTTCGGTGTACTTACCGCGTAGAAGGTACTCCCTCCAGTTCACTTTAAGTGATTTTTTGGTTGTTTTCATACATATTAAGGAATTCACCTAATTTGTTCATTGTAAATACAACAAATACTCCTAGGCTCTTTACTCCAAGGGCAATTTTGGAAAAAAAAAATTAATTATTTCTTGATATTTGAAAAAATTAAATATTGTGGACCACAAAAAAATGCCAAAAAATCACTTAAAGTGAACTGAAGGGAGTATAAAAGAACCAAAATTCTAGGGATGGAAAAAATATTTTTGAAGATAACACCAAAACACATTCCCTAACAAAACATGTCAGTTGTTAAGTATATATGAAATTTTTAATTGACTGAAAAAGGTAAATAATACATTCCTAAAATTCCTAAAAAAAACTCAGAGAATCCTAGAGTTATTTAAATTAGAATTATATTATTAGTCATCTTACTTTTTTACTTACCAACGTCTGAAACTTTGGGAATATTTTTTAACCTATTTTTATTTACCTAGGATTACAGAAATGTTTCTTTTTTAACTCCTTATACAATTTAATAATTGTCTCTACATTTCATAATGAGTATATCTTCTCTTATATAAAAGTTGATTTTAAAGTACTAAATATTACATCAAATAATATGAAAAGGATTATAGTTATGTTACATTATTAAAATATGAAAATAATTTGTATAACGTCAAATCTTAATGGATTTTAAAGTCCTATATATTTAAACTTCCTACATAGTTCAAAAAAAGTAAATATTTAATAACAAAAAATTAGTTGATTTAGAAGTTCTAAATATTAAAAAAATAATTAAATTATAAGTTTATCCCATATAAAATCTCGATCGGCAAGGTAAAATATTCTAGAAAAATAAAAATGAAAAAGTTCATACTTGACTTCAAATTCTTTAAATTATATTTTTAAATTATTGTAATATACTCTTATACATAGTTCTTTTTTGGGTAACGTACTTATAGTGTTAACCTTTGTTTGCTTTATATCTATTGCGTAATTAAGAATCCAATTATCACGTGAAATTCGTCTTTCGAATATGATAGGAAGAAGTATCAAAATTGTAGTTTGGAACTGAGTTGAATTGGGATTTAGTTCTTCTTCTTCTAGTTGACGTCAAATAAATTTCTAAATATATTTAATTGGTTTTGGTCCTAAATATTAGGATTTCCTAGAATTTAAAAATAGGAAAATATTTAATAACTAAAATTTTAGTTAATTTTAAAGTCCTGTATATTAGGGAAGTAATTAAATGACTATTGCTAAATAGTAGACAAATAATTAAGTCTACTTCTAAATATTATAAAAATAATTAAATGACTATTATATCCGGTGTGGACTTTATTTTTAAAGGGCAAAAAAGGTGAACGATATTTCGCTAAGGATTTTTGTGCTTTTAATATAACTAACTTTAGGGTACGTGCGTTACACGTGAAAGTTGCATCTTTCAATAAAAGTTTATAGAATATAAAATAAAAATAAATTATGAGTATAGACTTGAACTCATGATAAGGATTGAACAAATTAGGAAAATTTATTTCCTTATGCATCAATACCACAATATACTGCAATTAGTTGAGTTGAACAACACACACCATCATTCTTTAAGTTTGCCATGTATCTAAGTGTAATTTATTTTTATTTTAAATTATAATATCAAATAAAGGCTTATTATAGATTTACATATTAATATCGAATATTGATTCAAAAGAAGACTTGAACAAAATATAAGGTTTCTGTATATTAGAAAAACTAGCCTTAGGGTAGCGCTTCGCCCGTATACCTACGTATATATAATTTAAAATTTTACAACAATATTTCTGAATAATATATTTGAGTTGTAAAATAAAATTATATTACAAAATATAACTTTCAGAAAATGATATAATATTGATCCTAATTAGCTAGATTGTCTAATGTGAAATTTATTTTTGAAGGGTAAAAATGTCGATCAATACTTCGCGAAGGGCACCCTTTTAGTACACTCTTAGCATGTCTACCCATATTTGATATTCAATTCTCATGCGTCATTTTGAAAGTATTTCTTGAAGTTGATATTAAGCTAAAGAGTATTATAATTATGGATAATGAGTTACTTTATATCTAATTATAGTATTTAATAAAACGTGTAATGACATTTAGTACATAAAATTTATAGAACGAGTGTTAGATTAAACAGTAATGGGCATATTATTATATACTCCCAAAAATCAAACATATTTTTTTTCACAAAAAAAGTATTTTTCTATGTCTTATTAAGATAGAATTAATTGCTTATAATTCTACAAGTAATTTAAACCTACAACAAATAATAACTACTTTTTACTTATTCTTAACTTAAATTCTCGAGAAAAAGTCTTATATAGTGATAAAAGACGTAGAAAAAAGTCTTATATAGTGATAAAAGACTTCTAATATCAAACAAATGGTTAATGTTATTATCTATTATATCCGTGTTTCAATTAGAAATTGATAAGTTAATTACCTTTTGTTTGTCTTAGTTTAATAACAACTTTCAATATCAAAAATACGTCTTTGAAAGTGCATGTCAAGATTGTGCATATTTAGTTTTTATCGGATGCAAAATATAGTACCATATTTATAAGTAGAAATACGTTGATTTTGAATTCCTGCCTAGTTCAAATATGGAAAATATTATTAACAAAAAATTAGTTGAAATCAAAGTCCTTAAATTAGGAAAATAATTAAATAGTTATTCCTAAATATTAGATAACTAATTAAATGTTATTCCTAAATATTAGAAAAATAATTTGGTATGACTATTTTGTCCGGTATGAACTTCATTTTAAAGGGTAAAAAAGGCAAATAATTTTTTTACTAAGGGCTTTTGTGCTTTTAATATAATATAAATATGTTCAAGTATTAGAGAGTGGATAGAGTTATTGGTAAAATTAGTAGATAGTAGGTACTTGTTATTTGAAGTGCAAAAGAAAAAGGTATTTCTACCACACTAATTTTGGCCATAATAACCCAAACGGGGATATCACAGTAAATTCACACGGGTATCTAGGTTATTTATGCGAAGTCAATACCATTGCTACTCTTCCCTCCCAAAGTTTATTTTAATTCAAAATTTGCATGGAATCTCTCTCATCAATTCAAATTTTAATTTTTCTCAATACACGAAGAATCTAAAAAGATGCACACATACCCTCTTTCCCATAAACACTTAATATTGATATTGTTCTCCCTCCTTTTTGTTGTATACATGTACATGCAATGATGCAATTATACTATACACATACATATGATTATCTTGTGTATAATTCATTTTTGTTTTCTTAATTTTTCATTGGTCAATTTGTAACCCGAATACTTAGGCAAACCTAGGTATACCTTATAAATATGATTATTAACTAAATACTTATTAATTTAAAATATAATACGTATTTTTACACATTTATACATCTTTTTTTTTTAAAACTAAATAGTTACATAAATATTACATAAATCATGTTGGCTGAAACTGTTGAAATACGGAAAACTATATGAACATTTATTATGAAAAAATAGAAAATATGTATACATGTTTTCTATAGCTGTTTTTATTTAGTAAAAATCTGTAATTTTTTAACCAAAAGGATTTTGCTGTATTGAATTATTTCATTAAACCTTGAACAGTCGTCAAGCTTTTCTTTCAATTCCTTTGTTGTATGGGAATATGAACATACTTGTTGAAATTTATTACAAAATAAAAGAATAATAAAAGGTGTAATTATAAATAAAAAATCTCTGGTTATAACATGACATGAAATATATAATGAACTATATGATTGAACTCCAATATTATGCGTTTAATAGTTAGAAAACTTATTTCATTTCTAATAGTAATTATCATGTCATATATGAATATATTCTAATTTTTTTTTTTATCATAACTGTATAAGTAAATTTTAACTAAAACTAATGTGAAGAAATTATCAATGATCATATACAAAAATAAAAATAAAAAGTTAAATCAAAGGAAGCAATAGACAAAGAAATAATATACAATAAGTATAATTTTCGGTGATGCATTTCATAATTTAATATATTTCAAATGCTATTTGAAAGTTAACCACCTAACAATATAATACATATTTTTACTCATAAGACCGAGGCAATTTGCCATCTTTTTAATGGTTAAAGGTACCACATGCTAAAGAAAAAAATACAGTAAAAATTTATATTTATATTTGTATTATATTAAAATAAGGACAGTCAAGTTTGAAATCTATATTATACTTGTCCAATAGTACGTGCGTTATGCGTGTCTTCTAGGTCAATGAGTAAAATATTATAATAGAATATATTAATTTGTTTTTTATTAAATATTTATATATAGTTAATAAGCAAAATGATGCTACGTACTTCTGAATAAAATGAGACTAATTACAATAGATTGTTGCACTATGCAAGTACGAGTTGATCATGAATATGTTATATAGATTACTTGGATCCACTTTGTCTGCATAGATATTTCTGTAATAATCCCATTATTGAATTTTGAAGGACAAAATAAAGGAAATAGTAAAATTTGGATGCTAGCACCCTTTGTATTTATTTTGGATGTTTATAAGAGAGGTGAAGAATGTTCAAAAGAGTAGAAACACCTAAACAGAAGATCAAGAACTCTATTTTTAGTTTTATTTTAATTAGAGTCTGATTTAGACTCTAATAATATTGTGCATAAAGTCAATCACTAGGAATACTATATAAGTCGAGAAACCCAAGAGAAGAAATTTAGAGTGACTTACAAAATTAATAAATTTTATTACTAGATAACTTCAATTTTTTTTAAATATTAGGTAAAGTTCTAAATATTACAACTTTAATTCAACTTGATTTTTTTGAAGAATTAATATAGTTTTGCAACTTAAGTTTAAACATATTATACAAGATAATGTGAAATAAGGTACCCTCCTACAAGATAATGTCGAAGGTACCATATGCTTACAAAAATACAGTAAAATTTATATTTATATTTATATTATATTAAAACGAGAGTTGTCAAGCTTGATATTAAGCTACATGACGTATTGATAAAAAGTCACTTGGCACTTTTAGAATAAATCTAAGAAAAAATAGACAAATCTAATAAGAATTAAGAAAATAAGATTTGATCAAATTTAATGGTGAAAACCAATTTTGATTGACTCCAATTTTTATAGTAAATAGCTTTTGAAGGCTTTTAAAAACTAAGATTCTTATTTTAATAGTTATTCACTAATCACCTGATTCGTTTTCTACAATTTCACAATTTGTTTTTTAATTTTTGAAAACACTGTAGAGAAACAAAATAATAGTAGGAACGTTGTTATAATATTGTATATAATGTGTTTACAAAAATAAGAAAATAATTTTTATGATTAATATTTTAATTGAGAGCAATTAATTTAAGTTAGAACGCATAAGATGATTTTTTAAAAATGGGGTCCAATTTAAAAAAATAAAAGGATAAGACTTATTTGAATTTGAGATTTGATTTTTCTTTTTAAAAAATATAAATAAAAAAAAAATCACATTTTGGATATGAGTAATAGAGTCAAAGTTTCTATTAAAATAATTTTTTAGTTTTCATTTGTATTATATTAAAATGAGTGTGGTGCAATAAATATTAAATTCAAACAAACTAATGTTTTATGCACTGCCAAGTTTCATGGTTTGAATTCATGTTTAGTTTAAGGAGAAAAAAATGAAAGGTTTGTTTTGCCGTTGATGTGATCGGCGGTTGATGTGTAGATTGTATCTTTTTTATTAAATAAAGCATAAAATTATTTTTTAATTAAATAAACCGTATGATTTGCTATACACATAAAATACACAAAGTATATAGTGACTTTTCATCTTAACATGTATGGAAAATTCACATGTATCAATTTTAGTAATGTATTTTGGGAATAGAGATAAGTTACTGTATTTATTAGTGTGTTTTGGAGGAAAAATTATTTGGGGGAATCATTGCAAAACTGAATAAGGTTATGATAGTCTTTTTACGAGTGTGGCCACTTTTGGGCCAAATTAATGTGGCCGTTTAGCAGCTCAAAAAATATTGGAAGATCATCACTCCATTTTTAACCAATCACGTACACAATCAGTAAGTAAGTTTTTAATTATTTTGTCCAAATATGTGGAAAGTTCTTTAATTCCTCAGATTTACGTATCTACTCATTTTAATTATTAATTTTTTTTCTTAAAAAAGTGCCTTTTTCTTTTGACACGTTTGCACTAGTTGAATATTATTGCTACATTCTCGTGCAAAATGATGGTTTGTGAATATTTTTATAACAAAAATAGAGACTGGAAAGAGAATTTGTAATCATGGAAATTGTGCACTGTCCGCGGACCCCTCCGCAATTTATTCAACTTATTGGGAAGAATTCGAGAAATTTCAATTTTCACTCTCTCACAAAACTGGCGAGGCAGTAGTACGATAGTATACGAAAATACGTAATCATAAACGTGGCTATGAAAACCTAATTTGGAAGCGTTAACGCCATTCATTCGTCCAAACCAAACCTTTTTTCATGTAAAAAACTAGGGGAGAAAGAGAAGACTCAGAGCCAGAAAAAATTTGAGTATACTATTCTTTTCTGTATCTCGGATTCCTTTTTCCCGCTCATCGAATTGTTGACTCGCATTAAACAAGGCGATTGCATTTGTTTTTTGCGATCTACTGACACTCAAAGACATCCGTTTCAGGTACGTTCTTTGTTATTTCTTCTGTATTTCGTTCTACCCAACTTATTGGTTTTTGAAAGGAATAAAATTCACTGTTTCCTTTTGAAAATTTAGCTAAAATTTTTGTTTTGCGTAAAGCCAACGCTGCTTTTATTATGTTTCTTTAAAGATGGAGTCTCTTACACGTTTTCACATTAGTTTAGGTGGTTGGTCGACACTTTTTTACTTTAAATTCTGATTCCCAGTTGGAAAGTATTTTAAGTACTTTGATTTGAGTTCCATTTGCTTTTTCACTTAAACTATTCATTCCACTTTTTCCTTTTCGTTTTCCTCATTTTGTTTTGCAGCTACCAGCGTTTTCAATACTGAGTATTTTTCAGAGATTGCTTACTTGGTAATAGTTCGAGCCGCTCTTCGGTTATTTCAATTTTTCTATTGAGTTCCGTCCTTGCCTAAGGTGGGCACTCTTCTCATCTTTTCGGCTATTTCTTTTGTCAAAAATTAATCCATCAATTAGGCCTCAATGCCAAACTGTTGGGCTTAGTTGTATGAATCCTCTGTATGCTTTCATTTGGTACAATTTCTTTTCACTTGTACCGAAATGCTTTATAACTATGGGGTGAATGCACAATAGAAATTAGGAGTTCGGCTGAACTCAGTAGTTTTGGCTCAAATTGTATGTGTGTTAAGAAGCAGAGGGGGAGCCTTGCATTACCGGGTTCATCTGAACCTATTACTTCCGCCACGAAGTATAAGTCTTACGATGTAAAAATTCACTAAAGTTGCAACAAATAGTAGATATAACCTATAATTTTACATATATAAAGGGTTGAGTGCTAGGAATCTAACAATTTGAACCTATAGAACTTAAATTGTGGATCCTGTCTCTGTTAAGAAGTCTACTTATTTATGTACAAATAGTAAATTTTGAACCCAGTGACTCAAATGGTTGTTGAGTTCAGTGGCATCCCGAGCCCATAAAGTTGAAATCCTGGATAACCTCTGTTATACCTACTAATTTAGAATGTCTATATCCAGTAAAAGAGAAGTTCAATCTGTTTCTGCAAATTGTGATATCATCTTTATACCTGAATTCTTGTTCTGTCCTTTAATTCATTTTCTTTCGTTCATTTTTTTTGCGTGATCATTGACTGTTATTATATTTTTTTGATGCAGGATACTCTCTGGTAGTTGTAGACTGGATCCTAATAAGATAATTATTTATGGAGCACGACGCAGGAAGAGGTTTGGACAACCTGAAGATTATGGATGGGAAGGAGAGTAAAAATGCTCATGCCAATGGATCAAATAAGGCTGTTGTTGTTCCCAATTGTTGCTTAAAGGCTAGGGTTTATGACCCTGTGCTTGAAGCCAATTGCCACTCCACTGTCGTTTCCGGATGGTTTTCTCAACCTCCACGGCCATCCTCTGGTCATTATCAAAATTATTTTGTCCATCGCCTTCGTTTAATCGAATTTTTTTTACAATTATATGACATAGTTGTTCTTCTCGTGCCATTTGTTACAGATGAAAAGGAGAGGGTGTTGTATTTCAATAATCCAATGTGGCCAGGTTATCTTTTGCTCCGTTGTTATTTCTCTCTTGCTGTTAATAATTGCTGATCTTCCTTAAGAAAAGAACATTTATTTTCTTTGCTTGTAGTGCTTGGTACACATAATAGAATTCGCTGGCCTCCTTTTTTTTTAATTATTTAATTGGTTAATATAATAATGTTTCTTTTTCTTGTCCTCACCCCTTACCCTAATTTGCCTCTTATCGTATTTTAGGGGACACAATTTGTCCAGGATGGTGCTCAGTTACTAGAAGTTATTTTTTAACTTGCATGTTCTGTTAGAAGTGTTAAACGAAAAAGTTGAAGTAGTTTCCAGAAACTTGGATGAAAACATGAAATCATTCATTAAACTTGTTGATGCTTTAGATGATGTTAATGATTTAGCATAGTCAGTCATGTGTCCAAAAATATAATGCTTTTGTATGATTGGGACAGTGAGAGGGCTTCTTGCTTCATCCTGTAAGCAGAAGAACTGCTGTCAGATACACCTGCATTAGTTGGTTATACTGTTTGCATATTTAAGAGGTGATACTCGTGCCCTACTGCAACCGAAATTGTCAAATCTAAGTGTCACTGGCTGGGCTTGTGTGCTTGTTTCTTTGAGTCAAGTAATAACATTCAGTTTGTTAACGTAGCACAAATGATGCTTCAAGTAGAAGTACGATAGCATTTGAGCCTTAGGTAACAAATTCCTGAACTCTCGCGGCCTCGGAATTTTGTCATGGTTGAACCCAAGTTAATGTGTAAAGGTTTACTACGTTTTCCAAGTATTATATGGCTCATATTGGAAATTAAAGTACTCGATAATGTCCTTTCTCATACATCCTTTTTCATGAATATTTACTGATCATAATTGTTGTATGACGGCGTCTTTACACAGGAGAAGCACATTCCCTGAAAGTAGAGAAGACTTTATTCAAGGGAAAGTCAGAATTCCAGGAGGTCTTGGTTTTTGAGGTTCAGCATCTTCAGCTCTAGATTCTAGTTTTGTGCTTTAAATTTTTGTTATATAATTTCTTTCAAGCTCTTTTATGCATCTGCCTTAATTCTGTATCCATTCTTGCAGTCTGCATCATATGGGAAAGTTCTAGTGCTTGATGGCATTGTTCAGTTGACCGAGAAAGATGAATGCGCCTATCAGGAGATGATAGCCCATCTTCCTCTTTGTTCAATCAAATCTCCTAGGAATGTAAGTGTGTTCAGATTCTTTCCCTTTGTGCACACTCAATGATCAAAAAGGGTTTTGCGAATTTGCTTTCTATTCTGAAAAAAAGTACTGAAAGGGAAGTGCATCTTATTTGCTTGAAGAACTGAACTAGTATGAGTTGAGCTTAAATGAAAAAGTAAGGATTCATAGAGCCAATCCAACTTGTTTGGGACTGATGCAGAGCTGTTGTTGTTGTTGTATCTGTGAGTGAGTGTATTTGCGCGTTTGTGAGTGTGTCAAGCTGAAGACCTGGATTAATATATACTCAATACTTACTGTTACAGTCACAATTTGTCAGTAAAAAAGGAGTTAATACCTTAAAACCTCCTTAAACTATCACATTTTTGTCAGTTTCCTACTTAAACTATTCGGTGCCCCCAAACTCCCCCGAATTATATTGTCCTTCATATTAAAACCCTCTCGTTGCTGACCTGGCATAACCTGTGTAAATACTCGCTTGGGAGCGCATGACAGTTGAAAAAAGCCATCAAAATGGCCCACCTGACAGAAAATAATGGCTAATTAGCCTAACCTTCTTTCAAATTTATTTTTTTAATAAATATTCTCCTTATTTTAGTTATATCCATCTTTCATCCTCATTTTTTCACCATTCTTCCTTATTTCAAATATAAGATTATTTTTAAAAAATGCAACACTATATGCCTTTATTTATATTTTTACTATGCTATAAAGTGAATATAAAAATGACTTATTCAATTGGAGTCTAGCATAAAGAACAATCACAATTAAACCTAAAATTAACACAGTACATTAGATATTATTTCGGTCAAAACTCCTAGAATTAATTAATCTTTCGAGAGTAACACATCATGAGTAAACTATATAAAAAAATTTGTACAAACCATAAGTTAATATAGTTAGACAGACGCACCTTTAAAAGTTCAACATGGGGTTTTAATATATAGAGGAATATAGTTCAGGGAGGTTTTGGGGATATCGGATAGTTTAAGTAGGTAACTGACAAAAAAGTGATAGTTTAGGCGGGTTTTAGGTTGAGTTAAATAGCCACGTGTAGTGCTGCATGACACGTTTTTAGATTATTAGGAGCGTGTACTAGACGCACCTCTAAAAATGCAATGAGAGGGTTTTAATATGAAAGACAATATAGTTCAGGAGGGTTTTGGGGACACCAAATAGTTTAAGTAGGAAACTGACAAAAATATGATAGTTTATGGGGATTTTAGGGTATTAACTCTAAAAAAATGGCTAACTATGTAATAGAACCAAACAGATACTTCCTCTTAAGGATTTTGATCATCATGGATGTTTCACTATTCCCATTTCACCCGACCTTCCAAGGTTTGTATGTGCGGACTGATAAATCATTCTCTTGGTAATTTGATGATTCACCTGGTGTTGGCTTTCCAAGTCTTGTTGCTTTCTAGAGTCATATAGAGTTTTCTGGTTGAAGAAATAAAACTTCATGCAGCTGTTTAATTGTGTAAGGAATCTGAGAAATTCTACATACTACTCCCTTCAGGGGGAATTCCTAGTCAGCCTTTTTTCTTCTTCTTATAACCATAGTGTCGGGTCAGCTTGCCTGCACGCACCTCGACTAATTCCTCGGGATATCTGACGCCTTCCACCAACACAGTATCAGGTGACTCTGTTCCCCAAAGTTTGGACAGATGAGAAGAAATCACATAGTGTTTTTGCCTTCAATGTGATTTGAACCTGAGACCTCATGGTTCTCAACCCACTTCATTGACCACTAGGCCACACCCTTGGGTTCCCTACTCAGTCTTCTTCCTCTTCTATTTGTATGTAGCCCAATAGCACTATATAGAAATACTAACTTAAAAGAGTTTCTTTGTTTTGAACCCATTTATCGTGCTTTGTCTGCTATAGTAACATTCATTTTCCACATAGAAGGACTATTAATGTTTGCGGCTTTGCGCTGGTAGGAAGACAGGTATGTGATTATGTTGCTACTTATAGAGGGAGAGTAAGCAGGTCATGCTCACAAATTTCTTTTGTCAATGTCCTATTCATGAATTTAATATTGTGGGTTTACCAACAAATGTGAGTCACCTGATGTTAGATTAAAGCCCCTGATAGGTCTAATGGCATGAAGGAATCTGAATAATCATTTAGTGAAAGTGCATCTGGATAGGATCTGAAAACCTGATGCACCTCATTAAGCAGTATTACTCTACTAAGATGATAACACTTGCTTGTCATTTTGAAGTTGGAATTAGTCTTAGATTTGATTTGACTGAAAGAATTTTTTAAATTGAAGCGCATATACAGGGCAAGGTCAGTCATCTGAGTGTTTGGACTATTCATTCAGAAAACCTGTTTGAAGTGGGTGAGAATTTGATATGTGCACATTTTGGTGGATTCTTTACTGTTTTCTGTATATTTTGAAAATAATCGCGAGGATGGGGACACTACCTGCTTGTTATCTTCGTCTGGCTGTTTCTAGATAAAATTCTAATGTAGTTGGTAGTGGATTTTTTTAATGAACTGACCAGAACGCATAGTTTGAAAATGTTGCTTGTCCTTTGCAGCATCTGCGGGCTTCTCATTTGTAACAAGGGAGAGAAAAGTAGTTAATAGACAGCAGCTTCTTTATTTTTCTTCAACTCTTTTGGTAATGTTAATAATTTGGTTTTATTCTTTGACTGTTGTATGTAAAGCTAAACATAAAGATACGAGGAGTCTATTTATGAAATATCATTTTCTCGTTCAGTATGTGTATATTATATATCTTTATTTTTACCGTATGTCTGTTGAAAGCCCGTTTATCTTTGATATTATTTTACTATTGGCTTCCATTTCTTTCCCTTCTAAGGTTTACCATTCATTGTTCTGTATCCAATCAATTTGGACTATAATTGCAGGTTCTGGTTGTTGGGGGTGGTGATGGTGGAGTTCTAAGGGAAATTTCTCGACATAGCTCCGTGGAGCTGATTGATATTTGTGAGATTGATAAAATGGTTATAGATGTGAGTAACAGATGCAACATACATGAAGTTAGTGTTTTTGTTGAGTGTTGTCTAAAAACATATATTGTATTTTCTTGTGTTGCAGGTCAGTAAAAAGTTTTTCCCCTACTTGGCTATTGGCTTTGAGGATCCTCGTGTCAATCTTCATGTTGGTGATGGTATGGACGCTTCATGTACATCATCTTAGTAGTATGAATCTTGGGAAGGCATCACTTCCAATATATTTCCCTACTCTTACCATTTGGTTTTTAGTTTTTTGGGAGAATACTTGGGAGGCTGAGAAGCCTGGGATAAAGATAGCACAAGGCCAGAGTAACATATTATTCCTCTGGCACATGATGTTTTGCCTCCATACGGATGGGAATATCTGCCTTTTTTAATTTTCATTCCAGAAATTTTAATTCCCTGTTTTGTCAGTTTTATATCTAGTCCAGCTGTATATGACAGTGATCCTTTTCTGAATGATTTTGACAGCTGTTGAGTTTCTACGGAATACCCCTGAAGGGAAGTATGATGCTATCATAGTTGATTCATCAGATCCTGTTGGTATGTCAGTTTCATCTTCTTAATTGTTCTATACCTTCGTTTTTAAGAGTCAATTTTAGCAGCTATATGTTGTAGTCTTTTATCCCCTGACCAAAATGGGGCAGTGCTTGTTGATTAGGTACATGTTAATTTTCGTTTAGAAAATTGAAGATAGAGCCTATGGTGCACTGATTTGCAAGGATGGAAAAATTCTATGCATGTTAGGGTAGATATCACCGTCTTTTGTTGGACAGTTCAGTGGTTCTTTTGTTTGATATTTTCTTGTTTTTCTTGGATGTCTTTGGCCAGTGTATGAATCAACTCTATAGTATATACTCTTGTTTGGATTTGGAAATAATCAAACCAATAAGCTCTAGTTTAATTGATCTCAATGTCTTCCATTAGGTCCGGCTCAAGAGCTTGTGGAAAAACCATTCTTTGCAACGATAGCAAGGGCATTAAGACCTGGCGGTGTACTTTGCAACATGGCAGAGAGCATGTGGCTTCATACACATCTTATTCAGGATATGATCTCAATTTGCCGTGAAACATTTAGTTCTGTTCATTATGCATGGGCCAGTGTTCCTACATATCCTAGGTAATTCATGAATTTAACAGCAAGAGATTTGCAAGCTAATTTTACCTTTTCTTTTATTTAATTGTTTCTCTAGTAGGATGGAAATTTTTAAGCATGCTTTCACTTAATGGTTATTGAGGATTTTTGCTGTATATATTATACAGTGGTGTTATTGGGTTTCTTCTGTGCTCGACCAAGGGACCACCTGTTGATTTTAAGCACCCTGTTAATCCTATTGAGAAACTAGAGGGAGCTCTTCAGCACCAGAGGGAGCTTAGATTTTACAATTCTGAGGTAACTTCTTCTCTCCTATTAAGCAATTTCAGATTATGCTACTCATGAAATCATCAAAATCTTTTCTTTCAAATTGTCTAAGCTGGATTGACTTGTTGTACGCTAAGCACTGAGACTTACTTGGCTTTGTGTCTTATACAATGATTCGGGATAAAGATATTAGTGTATTTTCTTATTGGATCTTGCTGTACTTTTTAATCTCTTTTTGTAGATTGTCACGGGAATCAGTCTATGGTAATGTTAGAGGGGTTATGCTGTTACCATTTAGATATAGGACAAAGGTTAAGATAGAAAAATATGCTCTGAGCATAGTATATATTGGTTAATTCCATTTGAGCTTGCACTGACATTAAAGTTAAATTTAGAAATTTGAACATGCTGCTGAATGTCATTGTTGCATTTGGTGCTTTGTTGGAAATTAGTCTCCAAATATCTGAAGACCAAGGCTGAATTCATTTTCATCCTCCCTCCATACTCCCCCCTCGCCCCAGAAAAGTAACCATAAAAACTGCCATTTTTTCCTCTGACACAATATATCATTCCTTTGACAGATGCATGAAGCTGCCTTTGCGTTGCCCTCCTTTGTAAGGAGGGAGGTGAGCTATCTCCGTGATGTCCCACCTACTGAAGGAGTTAAGATTTAACTTATTTTGCATTTTCTGTGAAGTTATTACCCATTTCATTTCCTTGCTGCTGGAGTTGCACAAGGGTATCAGCGGTAGACTGATGGGACTTGTCGCACTAGTAGCAGCAGGAGATGTAGATGCGGTGATTTATCTGTGTAGCTGGTATTGGTATTGAAGACATGAGCATGCACTATGCCAAGTTTTAGTACTGCTATATCTATTGTTGACTTGTTGGACTAGGTACTCGTCTCTTAGTTGATATTGAGATATGAATAAATACGTTCTTCGCTATCTAGTCAAGTTACGTAGTTGGGGGTCTGACTGCAGGCATGTTGTTTAGTGTGCTTTTACGGGCAAGGCCTCTCTGATCCCTTACGCTTGGGTGTTGCCTGGAGCAATTAGTTAACAACTTAGGTATGGTATATGTTGCTTTGGAAACTGTTAAAATGGAATAAATTAGTTGTGAATTATCTAATGCGGTCAAGGATTCGGTTATCGGTTATTTCAACGAACTTATACGCCACTATTTTTTTTATTTTTAATTTATCTATGTGTATAGCAATGTTAACTGTTTTGAACCGTCTCAGTATGTCTTGATATTCTTTGGTATTTGCCTTTGTTTGATCTTTGGTACTTTAATTTGAAAAGTCATATTCCATGGTATTTAAGTCTCATTTGTCATAGATAAAACAAATCAAAACTATAACTGTGAAATGAATTTGAATGCATTAATCATTCTTTTTCAGTATTGTCTCATTTAATGCAGTTGGGAAATGAAGTGTTCATATAGAATGAAGATCATTTAGCAGTAAGTACCAAAGTCACAATTTGTCACTTGAAATACATTTTTTGTAGCAAAGGGTATTACCAAAAAAAAAGGCGGAACTCGTAGTTTGTTTAAACCGATGGATATATATGGTTATTTAAGTTTTGGACTTCTGCTGTTTAATTTATAAGTGTATATTTTCATATGTTAGTACTTTCTATGTAGTGATTAGATATATTTTCTGTTTGTTTTATAACGTTGAAGTTCATTCTTGTTTTCAGATACAATTATAGACTAAATACTAAGGTATGTATTTATAAAAAAGAAACTCGTTTGATCAGTTTTGTCCGGTTTGAAGAAAATCTTTTAACACTCCTATACATTGTTCATCCGGTTTCTTTGATGCCATTACTTCCCCCAGTCTCAACGAATGTTCTAGTAATAAATTAACCGACAATAACATGAATATCCATATTAGCCATGACTTCTTGAATATGATTACTTTTGTAAGAATTTCTAATTTCTCAAATTTAAAAAGTTTTTGCAAATGTAAAAGTTAAATCAATTAATTATTCATATTTGACCCATTTTTAAAAAGTTCATTATCCAACCTCTTTAAGTGGATAATATAGATAAATAACTATTTTCTTAATCCATTTTGCCACCGCTGTAAACCAACTAAATAAGGAACGCAAATAATGCTACAGTAGCAGTAGACAATCAGAAGAATTATACAAAGTGTTATTCCGTCATACTGCAAGATGGTGGACATTTTCAAATGGAGTGCCATAAACGCTGTTTCCATCTCTATTTACTGGTCGAACATACAGATCTGTTCAATTCAATGACAATTACACTGATGTTATCTTCACTACCGCGAGCAATTGCTAATTCTGCAAGGAAGGAAGCTGCCTGTGCGGCAAGACTTTCTTTCTTGACTTCACTTGTCTGCTCATCTTTCTCGTCTGTCTTACTGTGGGATTTGCTTTGTCGGGAGCACCTCTTCATTTGACCATTCAAACATCTTCTTGTAATGTCACATGCAACATCGTTTGGAATGACATCCCATAGTCCATCACTTGCAAGTATTAAGAACTCATCTGCATCAGTCCTTTTGCTCACCTTGACTTCAGGATCTGGTATCACATATGGTTTAAGGTAGGTATCACCTGCATCAATTTGACATTATAACTTATGGATTGAAGATCTACTGCACAATAATGTTGGACCGACTCCACCACATCAGAGGCATGTAAATTTGATATATATGGCAATAAGCTTAGCATTCCACCTACCTATGGATCTTGAAGTAGCAAGAACTCCTAAGACTCGATGTCCATTCCAATTTATAACTTTTCCACCCGATTTTTCAATTCTATCCAGCTCATCGGGTCTGTTAGGCTGCGTACAAGAAGTTAGTCAACAAAACCACTCATAAATAAAAACGAATTCACTTCAAAATTAAATCTACCTGGCTAGCAAATTACAAATTTAAATAATGTCCAGTAAGTTGGGTATCAACTTAAGTTAATTGAGCCCTATCGTGACTCATTGTTCGTTTAATAATATGAAGAACATCCAATAATATTGTATACCTTTGGCCAGTTAAGATCATAGTAATAATACTTAATAGGTGAAAATGCAAAGAAAATCGAGAGTAACGTGTCTAATAAACCTGATCAAATTAAAGCAACAAAATTCTTCGGCTTCTACTTTCAACAGAATGCCCCTACCTCTACATGAGGATAATCCATATGGTAATCTTTTATTCATCAACTGGCGTGTATGTTCTAGAGTTGCAGCAATGAATATACACTTGTCAAATTGTCGTATCTAAGGTTATTAAAAGGTATGTAAAGGTTGCCAGGTTTGTCGTTAGGACTTGCGAGAGACCATATCCCGAGGACTTACAATAACAAGAATAAAAAGAAAATAATACTAATAACAAGAAATCAGCTTTGGTCTTTCATCAATTGGTTAATACTTTCGGCTATATTCGGAACCAAATCTTCTTAAAAAATATTAGAAGAGAGAAAATTGTATTTTTAGTGAATTATAGTATTTGAATAGCCTAAAACATCGAAAAAAGTATTCCTGTTACAGAAGAGAGAAAATTGTATAGTCAGTGAATTCGATTTAAATAGCGTGAACCACGCTAAATGTTAGTACCGATATATTTTTCCTTTATTCCGCGTAGTGACTAAACCAATTCCGTTTGTTAATATTACCCCTTTATTTTCCATTAAAAAGAAAGATCACACAAGGGAGAAAACAAAGTAGTACAGCAGATACGAGATACGAAAATCTGTCAAAAGTAACATAGTGATGACGAAAGAACCAAGCACCCAAATAAAGACTAGGATTTAGCGAACTTAGAATTTCTAAGGATAGAGTTATTCCAAATAGTTAAGGCGTGGGGAAGTTGAGTTGAAAAAATTGAAGAGTCCAAAGTTTTATTAGATACCTTATGGTCAATAGACAAAGGCACTGTTACTCCACCACGTGAAAGCACAGCTCTTGAATCTCCACAATTAGCAACAATCACTTCTTCCTCTGACACCATAGCTACCACAGCCGTTGATCCCATTGTCGCCATTTCCGCCCCTTTCTTCTCCACCTCTTCGTCCATTTTAACAAAACTCTCCCTCATTACTTTCTCCCAATTAATACTCTCATCATCTTCTTCTTCTTCTTCTACAATTTCCTCTATCACCAAACGGTGCAGCCATTCACGGCAGGCGTGCGCTGCACGTGACCCTCCATGGCCGTCGTAAACTCCGAAAAAATCATACTTTCTATTACCTTTACTCAACAATCCCGGCTTCACAGTCACTGCATCTTCCATTTCTCGTCTTCGACCGATCAACGATATCAACCCATGTGACCCGCACGTGACACGTTGCAAGCTCTCTCTCACTGTTTTCACTTCACTGGAAGTAGTCCCCAGTTGAACTTGATCAACAGTAATTACACCATCAGTTACGCTATTATTTTCAGGTTTTTTCCTCTTATAATACCTGTAATCAGCGGCATAGACATGGAAATTTTCCGACAATTTTTTCAATCGACGTACATTCAATCTCTTTTGACGAGCGAAATTTTGCTGTTTCTCGTTAAGATCTACTTTTGCTATTCCACCGGACTCCATTAACGCCGCTAGCCGACAACCTCTTTCGGCTGCCGGCGACGGTTCTTTAAGGTTATCATCAATCATTATGTGAAGACTGTTAACTGCATTACGAAGATTATGGTAGATATTCGCATAATCAATTAGTTCCAAAAACAAAGGGTGGAGAGTTGAATTATAAACAACTATTTGGGACCACGATAAATATTAACCGTCGGATGATGTATATGATGATCGATTGTTGCCACGTGAAGTTGAAAAGCGGCCGGTTTAGTTCGAAGGACCAGAACACAATGATGAGTCGGACGGCTACCTATACACGTGGGCGGTTCGGATGAAGGAGGAAGGAATAGGTGGCGAAAAGATGATCTTTTTGGAAAATTGTTGATATTGGGGAGATGGTTTAAATTCTTTTACTCAAAGTCTATAATAAAAGGCGGAAGTATTTCATGTTTACGTAATGTTCGGATAAGAGCCGCAGTCCAAAGAATATGATATAAACAGTTTATTCTTAATACAAATATTAATAATTATTTTTACGATTCGAATCCGTTACCTATAACTTAGGTCCATAAAATCTAATATTAACTTAATAAAAGATTTTATCACCCTTATTGAAGGCGAATTTAATTTAGTTAAGCCAGTAAATTTAGGATATTGAACATTTTCTCTGTCTCAATTGAGGTATTGAACACTTTTTTATTTATTTAAATTTGTAAAATTATTTTTAATGTAATTTATATGGGATAGAGGACTAATAATTAAATTAAAAAATTAATACGGTCTTCTGTGGGACAAGAAGGATGTACTAATAGGGACAAGTGGCGTCTCATAGTTGGTAAGGTTTTCTGGTGAAAGTATCTTTCTTTTTGCAGATTTGGTGGACAAAAATATTGACTCCCTCTGATTCTTATGTGGGGTTTACTGGACACGTGTTTATTGCTAATGATTCCTTGGAACTCAACTTAGTGTTTACGTGTCTGGTTTTGATTCTGTTCTTATTTTAAAATTATTTCAGAAGATTTTTTCTACAGTGAAAAATAAAGTATTCGAGTGACTCGTGTATGGTTTGAGGTTTCTTGTACTGTTCGGCGGAGTATTTTATAAAGTTTATGTAGTTATTAAAATTAAGTATGCGCTGTCTATTTTATAGATAATACTTAGTACTTCACATTAATTTTCCTCGAAATTTTTGGACACGAGGCAGATGAAAAATCCAATTTAGAAGGTACCCCATGCTCACACTTCATTTTTCAATTTGAAATGTAGTAGCTTTGTTCCAGAAGCTTCGATGTAAAGTTGTACTTTTCCTTGAATCCTTTATATACTTTAGACAACAAATCTTAGAAAATGATAACAGCAATCATGGACAGTTTTGAGTTTTATACTTTATAGACTTGGACAGCGGACAAGCAGGGGCTATCGGGTAAAATCGAGTTCGATATTTGATCGAGCTTCCGAACTCCCTGATTAGGTCAGTATCGAAATATTTATGATCGGGTGAAGTCGAGCTCGAAGATCGATCACCACATGATCGGCCAAAGACCGAAACATGGTAATTAAGATCGAACCCAAAGCATTGTCAAAATTAGCCATCGAAACCATCACATTTGCCCTCGAGTTTACCGAAGGCGTAACCAGTCCTCTTTTCAACTGTCTCGAAGAAAGTTTTGCCAATTCATCCGACAGGAATCCGTAATTCTCGCCATTAACCAGTCATTATGGCAGAAATCACGGAACGACTCACAAAGGGAACCAACGGTAAGCAAATCAAAGACTTTTGTCTTAGAAACAATAAAATAATACCTTAAAAGGTAGATCTCCCCTAATATATAAAGGGGACTTGACAATTCATTAGAGACATTGTAACATATACTGATAAGCAATACATTCTCTAAGTTCTTACTCTTTGATATCTTTGTGTCAATAAAAGTGCATTCAACTCAAGAGTAACTTATTTTCCTAAGCTGAAATCACCCAATTCGTGTGGTTTGCAGTTAATTTATCGCTATTTATTTCAATTGCAATCTAATTTATCGCTTTATATCAAGTTAATCTGCATATCCTTTAAACCACTAACAAATTCAATTGTTATCCGATTTTGAGGGTAAAGAGTATACTTGGTTGATTAGTAGATAGTGTTCAAAATCGTAAACAGTATACTTGGTTGATTAGTAGATAGTGTTTTACCTCTTATGTTCCAATTTGTGTGATATTTTGCTTTTCGAAGATTTAAGTTTTCTAATTTTGACAGTGTATTTGAATATTTATTTTTTAAATTTTTTAAATAAAATTTATATATTCGAAAACTATCTAAGAAGATAATAAGTCACAATGATAATCAATGGCTAGCACAGAAAGGTTTGGAGAGTTGGAGGCTAAACAAATAGGGGTAAAGCTGGTGAATACATATATACTTCAAGTTTAATTTTACAATATTGGAGGAAATACTCAAATTTAGATAAACTAATATTTTTACATCTGCCGTAATCTCAAAATCATTAAGGATGTTCTATTGCAAGGTATTGAACTTGAGTCCCACGTCAATATTGTAATTGTTAGAACATGCGCAGCGGAAGCAAGCATACAATTCAGGCATCAAAAACATGTAAACTAGACAATGATACAATTACGAGATTAGAAACCACTAACCTCTTGAAATCGTCGCAAAGGTTCTCCACACAGCAAGAATCCAGGGCTGCAGTCTTCTGCTATGATCCTGGTAATACCTTGGACGAATATGCTTTGAGTGGGCAAGAACAATACAAATCTAAAAGGTGAGTTATTGGGTGAAAATTGACTTCCTTAAGTAGACACGTTTTCAGCCAAAATAAGGCTCTAAAAAGCGTGTAGGATTCTACGTACACAAGTAGAATCCTACTCTAACTCTAGTGGATGACTTTTCTCCCAAGTCACTTTTTACCCAAGTCAGTCCAGGTTTTTACTAGGCATAGCAGAGACCACAAAAATAATAAGAGGCTACTAATTATAGTATTAATTTGAAATTTTGCATGAATTAATTCTTACTATAATTAATTACAGTTTATTCCACTAAAAAACTACAATTGATCTCCTCAATATGAATTTCAAAACTTCACTAACACTTATTTTAACTCCCCATGTTATGATCCCAAATACCAGCTAATTAAATTAAATCACTCAAAATTTAATTTAATCAACTAATTAAATCCTTTATAATTCTGCTTAAACTATTTCATGTGGCGGATATAAAATTCACTGGTCGGGTTTTCACATGAAAACTTATAAGCTTACATAAAAGGGGTATCATCAAACTCAAAATCGAGTCATGGATTCTATCAACTAATTATTATTTCACAAATGTTACTCGTTATTGTCTAATCTATTAGGCATACACTAACTCTGAATAGAGTTGTACCTTTTGATAAATCAAAACAATAAACAAATCACATTGATCATAATATTTATATCAAGATTAGGAGTATAAGCTCATTTTAATGAATTAGAAAAAATATTTTATATATATTCAGTACAAAAATATCTTTTCTCTACTTATTCCGTTTAATATACACTAAGTATACTAGCACAAGAAGTTGGAGTAAAATCACTCCCATAATCAAGATAAATTATACTATAATCTTGTACTACAATCATCAAGATATTTTGTCCAATAATATCTTTGATTCTGAACATAGTTTATTAATTATGTGAACCAACAATTTAATCTTCTGTGTATGAGCTAATGCTCCATACACTAAATTGTCTACTACATAACTAAAAGGACACACATGTAACAAATGATCTATTTAAAAAGGTACTTTATTGAATTGAATAAATTAAATGAATAATTGTTCCATAAAGAATTAAACAAAATACTATGTCTAAATCACATGGTTAACCGTATATCCCAATAATCTCCCACTTAGACTCATAACCATGCGTCTACTACTCTAACACCCATTCCTTCTACATGCTTGTCAAAAATCTTCTGTGGCAAGATCTTTGTAAACGGGTCTGCCAAATTGTCCTCTGACGCAATCTTCAACACTCTTGCATCACTTCTCTGAGTTATGTCCCGAATTAAGTGATATTTACGCTCAATATGCTTACTTCTTTTTTGGCTTCTTGGTTCCTTCGAATTTGCAACTGCACCACTATTCTCACAATAAAGTACAATCGGTGCTTGAACCGAAGGAACTAAATTTAGCTCTTTTAGAAAGTTTCCGAGCCAAACAACCTCTTTAGCCGCCTCAGATGCAGCCACATATTCAGCTTCCATGGTGGAATCAACAACATATGATTGCTTGATGCTCCTCCAACTTATGGCTCCACCTCCTAAGGTAAAAACATATCCTGAGGTAGATTTTCTAGAATCTCTATCTGATTGAAAATCTGAATCAGTATAGCCAATGGGTGCAAGATCACCTGAGTGATAAACCAACATATGATCCCTAGTCCTTTTCAAGTACTTGATTATATGTTTAATGACAGTCCGGTGTTCTTGTTCAGGGTAGACTAAAATCTACTAACCATGCCAACAACAAAGCAGATATCAGGTCTAGTACATAGCATAGCATACACGAGACTCACAACAGCTGAAGCATAAGGGAACGCCTTCATCTTTTCTATCTCATCAGTCATTTTTGGGGACTGATCTTTCGACAGAGAGATTCCATGTCTAAAAGGGAGAAAACCTTTTTTGGAATCTTGCGTGCTAAACCTGGTGAGAATAGTGTCAATATAAAGTACTTGGGATAACCCTAATATCCTTCGCTTGCGATCTCGCATAAGCTTGATCCCAAGGATATGTGTCGCCTGTCCCAAGTCTTTCATATCAAAATATGAGGACAACCATTCCTTTACTGAATTCAACATGCTTACATTATTTCCTATGAGCAAAATATCATCTATGTACAAAACCAAAAAATGTAACTTTATCTCCATCCCACTTCTTATAGACACAAGACTCATTTTCACATTGATCAAAACCAAAGGTTTTAATCGATGCGTCAAAACAAGTATTCCATGCTATAGAAGCTTGTTTCAATCCATAAATAGATTTCTTTAATTTATACAACATGTGCTCATTGCCACTTTTTATGAAACCAACTGGTTGTGCCATATAGATGCACTCATCAAGACTTCCATTAATAAAAGCCGTCTTGACATCCATTTATCAAATCTCAAAATCGTAATGAGCAGCAATGGATAAGAGAATCCTAATGGATTTAAGCATGGCTACTGGCGAAAAAGTTTCCTCATAATCGATCCCTTCTTTTTGAATAAACCCTTTTGCAATAAGTCTAGCTTCAAAAGTTTACACTTTTCCATCCACTCTTCTCTTTTTCTTATAGATCTATCTACAACCAATGGGTTTGACTCCAGTAGGTGGTTCTACAAGATCCCATACTTGATTGGAGTACATGGACTCCATTTCAGCTTTCATAGCAGCAACCCATTTATCAGCATCTGTATCCTGTAGTGCTTCGTCATAATTAATAGGTTCTGTGTTAGGCTCTTCACGGATTCTATCATAAGATTCTCCCAAGAGCGCAAAACGGAGAGGTTTTCTAATAATTCTCTCACTATGATTAGTCACTACAGGTGCAGTATTTTGTGGTTGTTGAATCACAATATCATTTTCCGGAACTGAAATGTCAATGTTATCCTCCACACCTTGCGGTGCTGGGATATCAATAACTTCTTCCTGGATTGCAGGCTGCAAAACAATTTCAGGTTGCTCAACAATCTGAGGTTGCTCAACATTATTCCCACTACTTTGGGGTAGTGAGATGTCAAGAAATTGCTCTTGTGCATTCTGCTGTCTATTGACATTTCTCTCACTACGATAATGCAGTGGTATGTCAATACTGTCTTCCGGGATACGTTCTAGAGATGAGTCATTAGTTACTCCATTACTTAATTCCTGTAAAACTAGTTTGCTTCTAGGAATATGGTTCATTAAATAGTCCTCTTCTAAAAATCTGGCATTTGTCGTAACAATTACCTTCTTTTCTTTGGGACAATAAAATAAACCACATTTAGTTCCTTTTGGATATCCAATAAAAATGCATAATTCTGTCCTCGATTCCAATTTATCCGCTTTCCCTTTCAGCATATGTGCTGGACAACCCCAAACCCGAATGTGCCGTACACTTGGCTTGCGCCCAGTCCACAATTCTATTGGAGTTGAAGTGTCACGACCCAAAATCCTAACATATCGTGATGGCGCCTATCTCGATACTAGGCAAGCCGACAATTTCAATAAATCAAAATTTCTTAAAGTTTGAAAAACATAATAATTTGAGTTTAATAAAATGCCTCACAATTTTAGATACAAACACTCCCAAAACCTGCTGTCACTGAGTAAATGAGCATCTAATATGAATACAAGTCTGGAAATATGGTCTATAATGGTCTAAGATCAAATACAGTAAACAAAGAGATAGGGAAGAAGAGACATGGTCTGCAAAACACGGCAGCTACCTCAAAATCTTCAGAAAATCAACTGCGCGAAAGAATCAACACCCGCTATGTCCGGGAACACCTGGATCTGCACACGAAGTGTATGGTGTAGTATGGGTACAACCAACTCAGTAAGTAACAATTATAAATAAAGAACTGAAGATAGTGACGAGCTACATAGTTATAGTTCACTTTCAGTAATTCTAACAAAGAATAGACATGCTTTCAAATCCGGCAGTTTAAGTCAAATCAATTTTATACAGTTCAAATTCATGTAATCCGGATATAAATCCTTCAGAGATTTCACAAAAATGACAGATAGCAACCGAGTGCAACAACAAATGCAAAGCAAGTACAGCCTCTCAGGCAACAGTCACTCAACTCATCACAACATCTCAACCACTCGGCTCTCGGCCCTCAGCACTCACACTCAATGGGTACCCGCGCTCACTGAGGGTGTACAGACTCCGGAGGGGCTCCTACAGCCCAAGTGCTATAATCCGCATGGACAACTCACTTGCTGCACGGAGAACTCACGTGCTATAGTATTAATATCTGGATCTGCACGGACAACTCACGTGCTATAGTATCAATATCTGAATCCGCACGGACAACTCACGTGCTGTACGGAAAACTCACGTGCTATAATATCCCGCACGGACAACTCACGTGCTATAATATAATATCTCACAATTAGGCCCTCGGCCTCACTCAGTCACAAATCTCTCCAGTCTCTCGGGCTCTCAATAATCAAGAAATCAGCCCAAACAACAATGATATGATTCATCAATAATGAATAATAGAGACTGAGAAAAAATAAACAAGTAAACTGTGACTGAGTAGAAACAACAATTACACAGGTAGTTCAACATGTACACGACCTCTGTGGGTCCCAATAGTACCAACATATAGCCTAAACATGATTTATCACATAATTTGCACTCAAATCTCTATAACACAGAGATAGCATATATCTAGCAACAAGTTATATAACTTTACAGTTTCACAGAATGGACCAAGTCCCAATTTATACGGTGCACGCCCACACGGCTGTCACCTAGCATGTGCGTCACCTCCAGAATACTCACATAATCCAATAATTCGAGGTTTCATACCCTCATGACCAGATTTAAAACTGTTACTTACCTCAAACCGTAAATAAAACTGCAATGGCTTTTCCTCGTGAATTGGCCTCCAAACGCCTCGAATCTAGCCACAAATAATTTGATTTAGTGAATAAAATTTATTGGAATTAATTCCATAAGAAGATGCTAATTTTCCATAAAAATCTGAAATTTACATCAAAAATCGCCCGTGGGGCCCATGTCTTGAAACTCAACAAATGTTACAAAATATGAACGCCCATTCAACCACGAGTTTAACCATACCAAAATTATTAAATTTCGATAACAATTCGGTCCTCAAATCCTCAAATTTATCCAAGAGGGTTTTCAAAATTTTTCAATTTAATTTACCAATTAAATGATAAAAATAACTATGGATTCGGATAATTTAACCAATATTGAGTTAAGAATACTTACCCTATTATTTCCTCTGAAAATCTCCCAAATATTGCCTCAATTCGAGCTCCAAATCTTTAAAAATGGAGTCTCATTTTCAGAACTTAAACTCTCTGCCCAGTCATTTGCTCTACGCGATCGCGAACATTCCCACGCGATCGCGAAGAATAGTTTTCCACAGCCCAGATTTAACCCTACGCGATCGCGGACTTTCCCACGCGATCGCGATGCACAACATCACAGATCTACGCGATCGCGGACTCGTCCACGCGATCGCGAAGCACAAAACGCATGACTTCTACCTTCGCTCCACTTACTCTACGCGAATGCGACCTTCTTCATGCGTTCGCGAGTCACAAAATCTCAAAGCTACGCGATCGCGAAGCACAAAACTCAGCAGCCCTCAATTAACCTTACGCGATCACAGATATCCCCACGCGATCGCGAAGCACAAAACCTCTACTGACCAACTAAGCCTACGCGATCGCAGACGCATTCACGCGATCACGTATAAGGAAATCAGATACAGATATCAGAAAATTCCAGCAACTGTTTAAGTCTAAATTTTGATCCGTTAATCATCCGAAACTCACCCGAGCCCTTCGTGACCTTAACCAAATATACCAACAAGTCCTAAAATATCATATGAACTTAGTCGGACCCTCAAATCACCTCAAACAACGCTAAAATCACGAATCATACCCCAATTCAAGTCTAATGAACTTTGAAATTTTCAATTTCTACAAACAACTCTGAAACCTATCAAATTACGTTCGATTGACATCAAATTTTGCACACAAGTGATAAATGACATAACGGACCTATTCAAATTTTCAGAATCGGATTTCGACGCCGATATCAAAAAGTCAACCCCCGCTCAAACTTTCCAAAAATTCAACTTTCGTCATTTCAACCCTAATTTCACTACGGACCTCCAAATAATTTTTCGGACACGCTCCCAAGTCCAAAATCACCATACAGAGCTATTGGAATCATCAAAATTCAAATCTGAGGTCGTTTACACATAAATCCACCTCCGGTCAACTTTTCTAACTTAAAATTTTAAATTATGAGACTAAGTGACTCATTTCACTCCGAATCCCTTCCGGACCCGAACCAACTAACCCGATAAGTCATAAATCATCTGCAAGGCATAAATGGAGCAGTAAATGGGGGAACGGGGCTGTAATACTCAAAATGACCTGTCGGGTCATTACATTCTCCCCCACTTAAACATACGTTCGTCCTCGAACGTGCCAAGAATTGTTCCAAGCCATCAAATCACTATTCCATGTTACCACTCGCGTACCCGGGGGTGATCCCACGTCACCCTATTTCACATAGGCCTGACAACACAATACAACTGGAAATTCTTAATTTAGCCTTAGCCCAAAAACCTTGGAATTCAATTCCCAACCTTCAGAATTTCTTTTCAAGACACGAATCGTACATTTACACACTGTATGAGTCTAAACAACCTGCATCGAGCTATAACTATAATCACAGATATAATTACCCAACATATTACACAACTCGCCCGCTCGTAGCACCATTCCTGATCACAATAACTACTCCAAACCAACCAAGTACTAGTATAAAACCCCCGCAGTCAACATAACCTCATTCCACAACCTTCGTACACTGCCAATGATGAAAGAAACAATCAAAAACTCATAACCACTCATCAGATCAACTAGCCATGGAGCTCTCTCGCCCCAACCAAAACCATAACCCTCTTGAATATACCATAATCAAGTCTGATAGTACCCATTCTAGGTCCAATGACCTTATATTATTAAACATAACTATCCCATAGATACGCCATATCAATATAACTCCAGCCACTACTGCGCAATCCGTGTACCCAAATATGGGAGATGTATCAAGGAAGAGAACCATATTGCAAGTTCAACAAGTACCACCACAACCACAATGTTACAACCAACTCCTCAAATTTCATGAAGAGGATAACCGTAGGCGCATGAACACAATTCCTCAAATACACTGCTCATGTAATTTTTATCGTAGAGGAGGGAAAGCAATGATATCCAATAAATTATCAAAGAAATAAAATTCCACACACGACACGGACAACTCACGTGCTAATAATATGAATCGCCCGGCATGGTCATAGGCCTCCAGTCCCAGCATATCATACAAGAGCAATTAAACATGTATACTTGTATATGATAATGAAATAAGATTCTCATGCTCCTGGACTGGTATAAATAGCACTCCATAATATAAGCATGTGCAAAGTCTGCTATCACACTTCAAATCGGCAAGTTAACGCGAAAATAGTAACTACCCCGTTTATTTAGGGAATCATCTTCTTTGTAACCTCAAGTATAGCCCAGATAGTTCTCAACAAAGGTACGAATACGGGAAACGTTATAACTTTACGCTTAACAGTCAACTCTAGGCATATTATTGCCTAAGCATTCTTCCGAGTATGAATACTTGCTCTAATGCCCGCACATGGGATCAAACCTCACATATATGTGCACTCATAGCGCATAGCTATCATAAATAATTAACGCAACTAGTGCCTCCACTGAGTTAAAATAAAATACTCACCTCAAACAGGCCGCAACCCGATACAATATACTTCTGAGAACTCCTAGCCTCCAAATTCATCAAACATATGAATCACCGTAACTGATCCCAAATCCAACACTAGAATGACTAACACATCTTCCATTCACGATCTTCCCATAAGGAATACTTTCATAATTCTTTCGTGCCTCCTAGCAACAATTTGAATATCAACAGTCTTTTAACTAGGTGAGTACTACAATACCAATGAACATCCGTAAGTCAAAACACAATGCGCCTTTTGAAATGCGCACCCTTCTCAGGAATTACCGACCAGTTATAACATTCATCTAATTATCTAAAATTGACCATTCTGTCCAAAATTCGTGATCTTCCTTTCAAGAATGAACTTTCACCTTGTACATGTAAATCCTAATCCTGCACAACACACCACATCTATTATGCCATCATATGACAAGCACAAGAACCCCATTATCAACTCTGAGTCACCAGTAAATTACATACCCGGTTAGTTAGAAACCTTCCTCTTGCTTCCTTCTAAGAGAGAATCATAATACACAACACATTTCCCACACCAGTAGAAAATATCCGGTTCAAACCATGGTAGAAACAATCAAGAACACTTTGAAATCTGTTTGCACATAACCAATCTATCAAAACTGAATTTCTCTAACTCGACCAAGCCACGTAGGTTACCAAACCCAAGAATATTACCACCAAAACATCTGTAGAGTCTCACCACATCATAATTACCCCCAAAGAGCCGAACATGCCATTACCATACTGGTCTAGCCTACTACCCAGTGGTCCTGTTTACTTGAGTTTCTTCTGAATTATCCTCAAGTTGATACTTCTATTTATCAGAACTCCACGATCCTTACCCAAAGCTCACTACCAGACGTCCTAACATAAAGTCGCTTCGCCCTAATGCCCATAAGTTCCTATATTCTTCTTAAGCACCCCCATAAGTAACACAACCGAAACGTCCACTCTGAAAATAGCTTATGTGAATTTAAAATTGTTCTTCTTACCCTTCTTATACTGAAATGTAGAATCCATAGTCATACAAAATTACCGTACGTCCCGATACCATCCAATGTAAGTAACCGATTCTAGTGATATACAAATTCGAAACATTTTCAATTACCACATATACATTTTGAATCCATTAGAACCCTCTCGAGAGTCATCCACTCTGCTCAAATCTAATTTGCTCCGCCCAAACGGGCCGAAAGTCACAAGTTCCATTAGCATAACAACCCTCAAAGAAGTAACCATGCCTTAACACCACCAATCAAATTCATACTTCGTGCACACTACGTTCTTCAAAATAACAATTTAATCATTCCATGATTTTCGTATTTCTATAAAGTGCCATATAACCCGTATTCAGGAATTTTCTTACTCGAGTCATCCTCGATCTCCATTTCTGCAAGTCGTAACTGATCCACAAGTATGACTCCGACCAAAACTAAAATTTAACACATAACCCTAAAAAAAAATTGTCAATAGCAGGCTCCCCCACTTAGCTTTAAGCTGCAATTATATAAACTTAGAACCCGCAAGGATTTCTCCTTCTCAATTACCATGATCTTGCACCGTTAACCCACTAGACTTCTCGAAGTCTTTTGTTAAACTTTTCATGAATATTCTGAATCCCCAGCCACAGTCATATACTCGACCTCTTACCGGGTAGCAAGTAATATTCCTCGCAGAAGCTTCATCTGTAACACCTCGAAAAATTTCGAAGTACTTAAGTGTAAAGCCTGGTAAATTTTGCAAAGAAAATAATGTTTCATGGTGGCCAAAAAGTGTATTTATGCGGTCCATTATGCGACCGCATAATCACTCCGCGGGCCGCATAATAGCTGCAGAAGTGAGCAGGAGAGGGCCATTCTGGAAGTAGCTATGCGGTCGACTATGCGACTGCATAACTGTTATGCGGTGCATTATGCGACCGCATAACAGTTATGCGGACCGCATAGTGACCGCATACACAGACAAATTTTTGATCATTTTGTCAGCAATTATGCGACCGATATGCGGTCACATATGCGACTGCAGAACCTATTCCGGAGCTCCATTTTTTGGATTTTAAAACCCGACACTACTTCGTTAAATACTCGCAAAGGGTCATTTTTGAGCAAATATTCTGATGTTTTAGAGAGAAGGGAGAGTGTTTCAGAGAGAGAGAAAACCCTAGACTAATTATTCATCAAGTCTTGCTCAAATCTTGGAAGATTAATAAGAAAAACTCACAAGTTCTTCATCTAAGAGGTAAAGTTCCATACCCTAGTTTTCAATTTCGAATTTGGGTAGAAGATGGTTGATTAGGAGTATGATTCTTAGGTATGAGAGTATTATCTATACATGCATGTACCAAAAAGATTTGTGGGAAGATTGTTGGGCTTAAATAAGTAAGGATTGTGTTGTGTAGTGAAGAAAATCTTGTAGAAGAACCTTGTGGTTAAATTTGCACATCTAGTGTTTGATAAAATGCTCAAAAGAGCTGAGACCATGAATATCTTCATAATTGTTGTTAAATTTTGTTGTGTCTCAAAATAGATTGAGATTGCTAGAATTTCCGGAACGTTGTAGTAACTTAAGGAAAGCTCAATTGAGGTATGTTGGCTAAACTTTTTCTCTTGGAACTAAATTCTATAATGTTCCCATGAGTTTCAAAGTATGGGTTGCATATTAAAATGTTGTGGCTTTGAATCGTATTTCAAATGAAAGCTAGTATGCCAAATTGTGTGAGAAAATCTCAATATTCTTAAGACTCTTAATTGCTCATATGCGTACCTAAAGTCTTGATTGGGAATGTCTTATTGTTGATAACCTATAAAGATGGTTGGAAGTGAAATCAGTGAATTGGGGATATAAAGTGTGGCCAACGTGCCAATAGTGAAAGTTATACTTGTGACCAATGGTGCCAACGAAATGAAATAATGTGAGAAAGATTATGAAATGAGCTTTGAATCAACTATTCCAATATTGACTTCGACAATATAATCGACTAAAAGTTATGAACTCAAGTGATGCCCATATATGGCTGTTTTAGCTAATGCTATGCTTTGTAAGTAATTCTTAATGTATTTTGCGTTCTTACCTATTCGTGAGTGAAAATTGTGTATGATTTTAATTTGTGCTTCGATTTCCAATCATTTTACTCCATTTATTGGAAAGAAATCGATTGTGTTTAAAGCCTTCATTACTAATGAACTTAAAGTTGTGATTTTCGGAATATTCTACTTGTTGATAATTATGATGATGATCTATGAAAGGGAAGAAATGAAAGTATGGAATATGAAATACGGCCATTGCGCCATGAATAAAGAATCATATGTATGGCCAAGAGAGCCAATGGAATAATAAGGTTGTAAGTGGTTGAAAGTACAGATTAGGTGATATGTGGTGTGAAAGGTTATGAGATGTACGTATTTGTACTTTTGTATCCAATGTGTTATAAAATCCTGTGGACGGTCGATGAAACGCACAGGTGAATTGTGATATGAAATCCTGTGGACGGTTTATGAACGCATAGGTACATTGTGTTATGAAATCCTGTGGACGGTCTATGAACGCATAGGTACATTGTGTTATGAAATCCTATGGACGGTCTATGAAACGCATATGTACATTGTGATATGAAATCCTGTGGACGGTCTATGAAACGCATAGGTATATTGTGTTGTGAAATCCTGTGGATGGTCTATGAAACACATAGGTACATTGTGTTATGAAATCCTGTGGACGGTAAACGCATAGGTACATTGTGATATGAAATCCTGTGGATGGTCTATGAAACGCATATGTATATTATGTTATGAAATCCTGTGGATGGTATATGAACGCATAGGTACATTATGATATAAAATCCTGTGGACTGTCTATGAAACTCATAGGTATATTGTGTTATGAAATCCTGTGGACGGTCTATAAACGCATAGGTACATTGTGATATGAAATCCTGTGGACGGTCTATAAATGCATAGGTACATTGTGATATGAAATCCTGTGGACGGTCTATGAAACGCATAGGTACATTGTGTTATGAAATCCTGTGGACGGTATATGAATACATAGGTACATTGTGATATGAAATCCTGTGGACTGTCTATGAAACTCATAGGTACATTGTGTTATGAAATCCTGTGGATGGTCTATGAACGCATAGGTACATTGTGATATGAAATCACGTGGACGGTCTATGAAATGCATAGGTACATTGTGTTATGAAATCCATTATGATATGAAATCTTGTAGACGGTCTATGAAATGCATAGGTGCATTGTGATATGAAATCCTATGGACGGTCTATGAACGCATAGGTACATTGCGTTATGAAATTCATTGTGATATGAAATCTTGTGGACGGTCTATGAAACACATATGTGAATTGTGTATAAGAGGTATAGGTGTACGGTGTCTATGAAATGCATAAGTGTATAATATGATATGTGAACACTAAGGACGATCTAATGAGACATATTATAGATTCCCCTTTTGTTGTCCTTGTTTGTACAGGTTGTTTCAATTACATTATATTATGTGTTCCACGTATAGATCATATGGGCATTCTATTTTGAAAGAGGATTTCTAGATATACATACTAGTGTTATTCGACAGTACTAACGTCCCTTTTGCCGGGGTCGCTGTATCTTTAATGGATGCAGGTGGTTCTACAACATGTGGCATTGATAAGTGATAGCAGTACACTCTTTTCAGCTGATTTGGTGAGCCCCACTTCATATCGGGGTCATGTATCTTTTGTTTCTCATGTACTTTGTGGTTGAGGTATAGCCGGGGCCTTGTTGCCTGCATTTCCATATTCCATATTCATAACACCCTGCCCCGAGGAGAAATCCAAGAAGACCGTAACACCGGTGGACCATAATGCGTTCAAACAAGGACGGCGACACAGCATTAGAAAGAAAATTCGTCCATGCTCGCAAATACCAAGTCTTGTAATTTTAACAACCAAACTTGGACATCTATAGTCCGATTGCCTTTCCTCCACTGGAATTAATTGCTGAACCCCTTAATCATGTACTGAGAAATCCTCTCTTCGAGCCATTCACCACTTCAACACATAACGAGCACCTTACCATTACACCAATATTGTGCGATAACAACGCATAGCCATCGTAGCAACCCGTGCACAGTCTAGAAATCATTAAAAAAAATACAGATACTGAGATGGAATATGTCACGCCCCAATCTCAGGGAGCGCGACCGGCGCTCAATCGAGTGAATCCGGTCGAGCAATCCTAGTACCTTTCCTACCCGACTCATTCATGATCCAAAAAGGGAATGCGTCACCATTTGTAAAACAGGGGAGAGATCAGCTATATAAATATATAAACGTTGCTAGTTCATTTTTTCATTATATGCATTATGCAATAGTTAAGTTTTCAAAATACAACTCGATCCAATGACTGCCCCAACATATATACATGACCCACAAAAACGTTTGTGGAGCCTCTAAGGATACAAAAGAGCAACATGACAATGCCGGCAACAAGGCCCCGGCTATACCTCAAAATGTGAAAACTTATACAAAAGAAGGACTACATGACCCCTGGGAGAAATGGGGCTCACCAAAACTGCTGTGAGGAGAGAAAGAAATCACTACTATCTGCGATGGAACCACCTACATCCATTCAAAGACGTAGTGCCCCCGGCAAAAGGGACGTTAGTACTGTCGAATAGTGCTAGTATGTAAGGCAAACACTAATCTTAGTAGAACGAACAGTGAAACAAAGAGAAGGCAGTCATAATAATCAATAAGTACTTCATAGAAATACAAAGAAAACACCAAGTAAGGATCACATAGTTTTCAATTCAATCTTTCCATCTTTTTAGACTAATAATCTTTAGTGCCAAGCCATAACTCACAATGCCACCGTGTTTTTACACGGAGTCCGGTCTCGGCCCGACAGGCTAAGCTATCTCAAGTGAGACATATCCATATCCACAATGTAATTCAATAATTCCAATACAAATGCCACCATGTGTACAACATGGCGTCCGATCTCGGCCCGATTGGCTAAGCCATTTCACTTGAGACATAACCTCTTTTAACTGTCCGCTCAATTCACATTTCTTTCCCATCTTCATTACATGGCACAAACAACCTCATTTATTAGGTAGTTCTTGGCACTTGGGCACATTTTACAATTCAAGTCTTTCCCTTTTCATTTGTTCAAATAACATCATCATTCATGTCGATAAGTACCATCACATAAGGCATTTCACACATAAGGGAAGGAGCTTGGAAAATCATAATTACGTTCTCAAATAGCACGATGACATGGTAACCATCTAAAACAATGAGGGAACATGAATCTTTCAATCAAACACACTAAGGCAAACAATTCTAGTATAATCAAGTTAGAACTTACACCAATTATTCGGACACCAGGAGTTCGATTCTAAGAAGAAGAGAGTTAGCCATACATACCTCCATTGCGCTTTTTTAGACTCTACAATTATCCGGAACCCTTAGCAACCTCAATCTATTTTTGCAATATACAAATTGAACCCAAAATTAGGAAAATGTTCATAGTTCTAGTTCACTTTTTATTTTTTCCACACTCTTTATCACATGCATGCAAGATAAACCACTCTCATACCCATGAAATATTACCCTAGTACCCCATTATAGCTATGTTTGAAATTAAGAGCTGGGGGTGATGAAATCTTACCTTTTTGGATGAAGAAATTGGGTGCTCTACTTGAGTATTTCCAAGCTTTGAGTGATGGTTGAAGATTGATTGATGAAAATTAGGCCCTCCCTCTTGAACCCTCTCTCTCTCTCACTCTAGAAGTATCAGAAAAAGAGCTCAAAATAGACCTAAGGGGTGTTTTAACGGAATGGGGGTCGAGTTTTAAATTAAGAAAAATGGTGCCCCGACACAGGATGCGGTCCGCAAAGTGACCGCAGAAATGGCCCTCAGGGGCCTAAACTTTCGGCTCAGGTATGCGACCAGTATACGGTCCGCATACTTGTTCTGCGGTCGCATAATGCACCGCAGAACTCCCTCCGCAGAAAACCAAGAGGAATTATGCGACCGATATGCGGTCGCATAATCGACCGTAAAACTGACCTCAAATTGGCCAAACTTACTGCTTCACTTTGCAGCCATTATGCGGTCCGTAGAGTGATTATGCGGCCGCATAATGGGCCGCAGAAATGCGTTCTTCTGCGAAATATTTTTCTCTCAGTCCGTAGGGTACTGTTCAATCCAAAAAGTCCGAACCTCTACTATAATAACGCAGGAATCTAACTTGGCACCACGAAACCCCGAGTTTTTGGTTAAATTTTTTACGGGTCCTTACAGAATAAAAGAATATTCAAATCGTCTTAACACGTCTCGCAGTTATATCATACTCATCACAAAGCCATTCCACCGCTCATCGAGCCACAAATTTTACTCATAGGGACATTATCGGACATATGAGTCCAAATGTATAGGTTACGACTGAAGCTACCGAGCCTAAGCTGCGGTCTAAACCTGGCCTCAAGTCCTCTAGACTGGCCTATCACCAAAACACAGAATACACATCTTGAACCTCGTTCATAGAATCCCAAGCCGGAGATGCACAAGTAAAACTGAGCACTCACATGCGCATACAAAATGCATGGAAGGAATTCAAAGAGTTATGTTTCAAGATGAATCAATTCTGCAAGATAGAATACAAGAAAGTGAAATTTTCCTAAGGGTTCGGCAGCCTCTCAAAGATAAGTACAGACGTCTCCGTACCGATCCGCAAGACTCTACTAAACCTGCTCAAGACTCGTGAGACCTATGTTACTTAGGGCTCTGATACTAACTTGTCCAGACCCAAAATCCCAACCTGTCGTGATGGCGCCTATCTCAATACTAGGCAAGTCGAAAATCTCAATAAATCACAATTTCTAAAAGTTTGAAAAACATAATAATTTGAGTTTAATAAAAGGCCTCACAATTTCCGATACAAACACTCCCAAAACCTGGTGTTACTGAGTACATGAGCATCTAATATAAATACAAGTCTGAAAATACGGTCTATAATAGTCTAAGGCCAAATACAGTAAACAAGGAGATAGGGAAGAAGAGACAAGGTCTACGAAACACGGCAGCTGCCTCAAAATCTCCAGAAAATCAACTGCACAAAAGAATCAACACCCGCTATGTCCGAGAACACCTAGATCTGCACACGAAGTGCAGGGTGTAGTATAAGTACAACCAACTCAGTAAGTAACAATAATAAATAAAGAACTAAAGATAGTGACGAGCTACACAGTTATAGTTCACTTTCAGTAATTCCAACAAAGAATAGACATGCTTTCAAATTCGGCAGTTTAAGTCAAATCAATCTTATACAGTTCAAATTTATGTAATTCGGATATAAATTCTTCAGAGATTTCACAACAATTAAAGATAGCAACCAAGTGCAATAACAAATGCAAAACAAGTACAACCTCTCGTGCAACAGTCACTCAACTTATCACAACAGCTCAACCACTCGGCTCTCGGCCCTCAGCACTCACACTCAATGGGTAGCCGCGCTCACTTGGGGTGTACAGACTCCGGAGGGGCTCCTACAGCACAAGTGCTATAATCCGCACGGATAACTCACGTGTTATAATATCCCACATGGACAACTCACGTGCTATAATATAATATCTCACAATCAGGCCCTCGGCCTCACTCAGTCACAAATCTCTCTAGTCTCTCGGGCTCTCAATAATCAAGAAATCAGCCCAAACAACAATGATATGATTCATCAATAATGAACAATAGAGACTGAGAAAAAATAAAAAGTAAACTGTGACTGAGTAGAAAATAACAATTACACAGGTAGTTCAACATGTACACGGCCTCTGTGGGTCCCAACAGTACCAACATATAGCCTAAACATGGTTTATCACATAATTTCCACTCAAATCTCTATAACACAGAGATAGCATATAGCTAGCAACAAGTTATACAACTTTACAGTTTCACAGAATGGACCAAGTCTCAATTCCTACGGTGCACGCCCACACGGCTGTCACCTAGCATGTGCGTCACCTCCAGAATACTCACATAATCCAATAATTCGGGGTTTCATACCCTCAAGACCAGATTTAAAACTGTTACTTACCTCAAACCGTAAATAAAACTGCAATGGCTTTTCCTCGTGAATTGACCTCCAAACACCTCGAATCTAGCCACAAATAATTCGATTCAGTGAATAAAATTTAATGAAATTACTTCCATAAGAAGATGCTAATTTTTCATAAAAATCCAAAATTTACATAAAAAATCGCCCGTGGGGCCCATATCTCGGAACCCGACAAAAGTTATAAAATATGAATGCCCATTCAACCACGAGTCTAACCATACCAAAATTATTAAATTTCGATAATAATTCGGCCCTCAAATCCTCAAATTTATCCAAGAGGGTTTTCAAAATTTTCCAATTTAATTCACCAATTAAATGATAAAAATAACCATGGATTCGGATAATTTAACCAATATTGAGTTAAGAATACTTATCCCATTATTCCTCTGAAAATCTCCCAAATATTGCCTCAATCCGAGCTCTAAATCGTTAAAAATGGAAGCCCATTTTCAGAACTTAAACTCTCTGCCCAGTCATTTGCTTTACGCGATCGCGGACATTCCCACGCGATCGCGAAGAACAGTTTTTCACAGCCCAGATTTAACCCTACGCGATCGCAGACTTTCCCACACGATCGCGATGTACAACATCACAGATCTACGCGATCGCGGACTCGTCCACGCGATCGCGAAGCACAAAACGCGTGACTTCTACCTCCGCTCCACTTACTCTACGCGAATGCGACCTTCTTCACGCGTTCGTGTGTCACAAAATCTCAAAGCTACACGATCGCGAAGCATAAAACTCAGCAGCCCTCAATTAACCTTACGCGATCGCGGATATCCCCAAGCGATCACGAAGCACAAAACCTCTACTGACCAACTAAGCCTACGCGATCGCAGGCGCATTCACGCGATCGCGTATAAGGAAATCAGATACAGATATCAGAAAATTCCAGCAGCTGTTTAAGTCTAATTTTTGATCCGTTAACCATCCGAAATTCATCCGAGCCCCTCGGGACCTTAACCAAATATACCAACAAGTCCTAAAATATCATACGAACTTAGTCGAACCCTCAAATCACCTCAAACAATGCTAAAATCACGAATCATACCCCAATTGAAGCCTAATGAACTTTGAAATTTTCAATTTCTACAAACGACTCTGAAACCTATCAAATTACATCCGATTGACCTCAAATTTTGCACACAAGTCATAAATAAAATAGCAGACCTATTCAGATTTTTTGAATTGGATTTTGACCCTGATATCAAAAAGTCAACCCCCGGTCAAACTTCCCAAAAATTCAACTTTCGTCATTTCAAGCCTAATTATACTACGGACCTTCAAATAATTTTCCGGACACGCGTCCAAAATCACCAAAATTCAAATCCAAGATCATTTACACATAAATCTACCTCCGATTAACTTTTCTAACTTAAAATTTTAAATTATGAGACTAAGTGACTTATTTCATTCCGAATTCCTTACGGACCCGAACCAACTAACCCGATAAGTCATATATTATCTGTAAGGCATAATTTGAGCAGTAAATGGGGGAATGGAGCTGTAATACTCAAAAAGACCGTCCGAGTCATTACATGAAGGTACTGACTTTGAAGGAACCAAATTTAGAATGTAATTTGTTGTTTCTAAAGCATATCCCCAAAAGGAAGAAGGCAAATCGAAATAACTTAAAATTGATCTAACCATTTCCATAAGGGTCCTATTTCTTCTTTCTGCCACACCATTTTGTTGTGGTGTTCGTGGAGCAGATAATTGAGATATAATTCCATAATCTGATAAATATTTAATGAATTCCGCAGAAAGGTATTCACCACCACGATCAGATCGCAATGTTTTGATATATTTATCATGTCGTTTCTTCGTTTTCGTCTTAAATTCTTTGAATTTCTCAAAGCATTTAGACTTACGGCGCAACAGATAAATATAACCATATTTTGAGTAATCATCTGTGAAAGTCACAAAATACTCAAAACCACCTCTTGCTTGTATATTCATAGGGTCACACAAATTAGAGTAAATAAATTCTAACTTATCGCTGGCTCTATTTCTTTTTGAGGGAAAATTTCTCTTGGTCATTTTACCTTCTAAACAAGATTCGCATGTTGGCAGTGACTCCACTTTCAATAAACTCAAAGGTCCATCAGAGACCAATCTCGAAATCCTATTTAGATTTATATGACCTAGGCGTAAGTGCCACAAATAAGTTTGGCTCAATTCAGAAATATATTTTCTTTTATGTGGCAGATTAATGTTAATTAATTCTTTTGGTTGTTGTAGCACATTAGGAGATATATCAAGAATAAAAAGGTCATGTACTCTAGTAGCAGTGTAGATAAAACGTTTATTAAACTTAATAACAACAGTGTTATTAGCAAAATAAATATTATAACCAGCATCCATTATTTTCGAAACCGAAATCAAATTTCTTCTAATAGAAGGTACACAGAGAACATCTTTCAAAACTAAAACTCTATCACTACTAAACGAAACTCTAATATCTCCTAATGCTAAAGATGGTGCTGGCTCGCCATTGGCTTGAAAAATACAAACTTCATTCTCACTTAGTCGTCGCATTTCCTGAAACCCCTGCAAAGTAGTGCATATATGATTAGTGGCTCCTAAATCTATATACCAAAACATGGTAGAGACAGCCGCTAAACAAGTTTTAATGACATTTAAATTTAAATTACCTTGCTTATTCAACTTTGCCAGATAGGCAGGGCATTATTTTTTGTGATGCCCAGGTTGCTTGCAATGATAACACTTTCCTTTGTGTTTTTTCACACCAGCCGCACCTCCAGGTGCCAAAACCTTTTGAGCCTTCTTCTTTTTCTTACCGTCTTTCGACTTAGAAACCGAAGCTTTCTCAACATTGAGTGCCACAACTGGAGCTTGCAGTTTGATAATAGATTCTGCCGCTTGCAGCTCATTCAACAATTTCACCAGTGACAAATCCATTTTTTTTCATATTATAGTTCAAGCAAAATTGTTGAAAACTGTCAGGCAGAGTCTGCAGGACCATCTCAACTTGAGATTCCTTATCAATCACAGCTCCAAGGACCTCCAGTTCATTTAGAAGACTCATCATCTTCAGAACATGGTCCCTGACCGATGATCCTTCAGCCATCTTGGTGTTCAAAAGGGCTTTCATGGCTGTCTGCTTAGCCGCACGATTTTGCTCACCGAATATCTCTTTGAGACTTTCGAGCATGTCATAAGCAGACCCCATAAACTGATGCTGATGTTGCAAAACATTCACCATAGAGGCAAGAATGTAACATCGCGTCATCTCATCAACCTTGACCCATTTGTCATAGGCCTTACCCTGATCATCGGTAGCATTTTCAGGTTTTTCTGGGCACTCCTCAGTGATTACAAATTTATAACCTTCAGCAGTTAGGACAATATCAAGGCTTCTTTTCCAGTTAACATAATTCGGTCCTTCTAACTTGTTTTGGTTCAAAATTGAGGTAAGTGGGTTGAATGAAGACATGGTTAATCTGAGAGATATTCACATTAAATAGATCATTAGTTATGTATTTAGAATAATTAAATTCAAAATAACACATTACACATATAACCATGCTCATTGAATAATTAGATTTGTTAGGAAAACTTAACTATTCATGCAAAATATATGAGTTATGTAAGATATTTACCCCATATATTAAAATAGGACCAACTCAGATGGAGAGTAAACTGTTAATTTAAGATAGGTAAATATCACTTTTATAAACTCTAGTTTCATTGAATCAACATGTAACTCAATTAGAGAGTTAATACAAGTAATCAAATAACTAGATGCAAAACTACAGTAATCATCTATAATGAAGTTATTCGATGTGGAAGAAGACCTATGTCAACATATAAATTCATTATATTACTGTAAAACATGATTGGAAATCATGAGAATTGAACCCTACCATCACTGATTTCTTTTAAAAAAATTCTTTTTATAATTTTTTCTCAGAAAATAGAAAAATGGCCAAAAACCATGTATTGCTCACTGGCTCGTTTCCGATGAACCTACCAAATTTGAGGTCAATCGGAGTTCGACAGAATTTCAGAATTCCAAATTCATGACCTATTTGTAGTATTCTGTTTTTGGCATTTTTAAGGGTTTTAATAATTTTGACTCGTTCAAATCACATAATATGCTTATGTATGTTAATTCATGATTTCAGAACTCAAAATAATATTTTTTATTATTATTTAATAAAAACTGTGTTCAAACAGAATTGTAAAAAAAATGTTCTTCACCCGTTTAAAAACGCCACCGTTCATAATTACGTATATTAATTCATAATTTCAGAACTAATAGCATTCAAAACATCCACATTTTTATTAAAACAACATTGTTAATCCATAAACTTAATTATGGAAAATAGTCACGCTTGAACTCTCTTGAAAACAGTCACGTTATTCAACAAAAACATAATTGAACAGATTATCATTAAATATAACACCACTGTTTATGCATATGTATATTAATCCATAATAACATAATTAAAATACTAATAAAAACAATCACGTTTTTGACATAGAATAATCATACCAAACATGTATCATTAAACAACACGTTTTAATATTACTCTAATCATACTGTATTACATTATCTAGTTAGATGTAAGACGACATCTGATACCAATTGTTAGAACATGCGCAGCGGAAGCAAGCATACAATTCAGGCATCAAATACATGTAAACTAGACAATGATACAATTACGAGATTAGAAACCACTAACCTCTTGAAATCGTCGCAAAGGTTCTCCACACAGCAAGAATCCAGGGCTGCAGTCTTCTGCTATGATCCTGGTAATACCTTGGACGAATATGCTTTGAGTGGGCAAGAACAATACAACTCTAAAAGGTGAGTTATTGGATGAAAATTGACTTCCTTAAGTAGACACGTTTTCAGCCAAAATAAGGCTCTAAAAAGCGTGTAGGATTCTACGTACACAAGTAGAATCCTACTCTAACTCTAGTGGATGACTTTTCTCCCAAGTCACTTTTTACCCAAGTCAGTTCAGGTTTTTACTAGGCATAGCAGGGACCACAAAAATAACAAGAGGCTACTAATTATAGTATTAATTTGAAATTTTGCATGAATTAATTCTTACTATAATTAATTACAGTTTATTCCACTAAAAAACTGCAATTGATCTCCTCAATATGAATTTCGAAAATTCACTAACACTTATTTTAACTCCCCATGTTATGATCCCAAATACCAGCTAATTAAATTAAATCACTGAAAATTTAATTTAATCAACTAATTAAATCCTTTATATTTCTGCTTAAACTATTTCATGTGACGGATATAAAATTTACTGGTCGGGTTTTCACATGAAAACTTATAAGCTTACATGAAAGGGGTATCATCAAACACAAAACCGAGTCATGGATTCTATCAACTAATTATTATTTCACAAATGTTATTCGTTATTGTCCAATCTATTAGGCATACACTAACTCTGAATAGAGTTATACCTTTTGATAAATCAAAACAATAAACAAATCACATTGATCATAATAATTATATCAAAATTAGGAGTATAAGCTTATTTTAATGAATTAGAGAAAATATTTTATATATATTCAGTACAAAAATATCTTTTCTCTACTTGGTCCGTTCAATATACACTAAGTATACTAGCACAAGAAGTTGGAGTAAAACCACTCCCATAATCAAGACAAATTATACTATAATGTTGTGCTACAATCATCAAGATATTTTGTCCAATAATATCTTTGATTGTGAACATAGTTTATTAATTATGTGAACCGACAATTTAATTTTCTGTGCATTATGCATGAGCTAAGACTCCATACACTAAATTGTCTACTACATAACTTAAAAGGACACACATGTAACAAATGATCTATTTAAAAAGGTACTTTATTGAATTGAATAAATAAAATAAACAATTATTCCATAAAGAATTAAACAAAATACTATGTCTCAACCACATGGTTAACAGTATATCCCAACAGTAATGTGCTGATGTGGGTTCATATAAACTTGGGCATTCCAACCTCAATTCCTGAATAGCCTGAATTCTCCCGTCGAGAGTCACTTTGAAAGTATTACCTAAACTCTTCCGACTGAATATGATAAAGCCCGTTCTTCTTATTTTCTCTTGTCTGCTTTCTTGCTCATGCCAATGCCTCAACATGACAATGATGAAAATATCTTTGTGAAATTTCTGCAATTTCTCGAAATCTTTGAATGTATCTTCATTTTGGACAGCTCTTAGGCTACCATAACAGGCTCGTGGGAATGAATATAGTTAGTTTTTGAGCTGTGGTATCTCTTGGGTTATATCAGTGGTATCAAAGCCATCCACCACCTTCTGTGCCCACCGTGCCTTGGATGGTGATGGATGCGTAGCGCGGTGGTGATTTGGTATGGTCCATTATAAGCTATGAGATTTGAATCCTTAGTAGCTAGCTTTTGATGTGTAATTTTTCCTGCGTTGAGATGTTGAGTTTAATTTTATAATATTGTAGGAGATACTCAAATTTAGATAAACTACAGTAATATTTTTGCAGCTAATCTCAAAATCATTACGGATGCAACATTACACACTTTGGAAAATTTGTTACAGTATCTCTTTTTGAAAAGTTAGAAAGAAGTACGTACTACCGCCGAATTTTTTCCATCCACTTTAGTCATTCTATAACTTTTTTACAGCTACAAAAAATCTAATGGAACACCTTGGAAATTTTGTTGTTTCTTTTTGCAAAGTTAGAAAAAAGTACTATATACCGCGGAACGTTTTTGTCCATCCGCTTTGGTATTGCTTAACTTTCTTTATTTACAGCTACTAAAAATATATTGGAAGTTTCCCCTTACACGGTTACACCAACAAAAGTTTTTGAGCACAGATAAAGATTCATATGGTATTTCACGTAATGCCTAAAAGAATGTAGAAGGTCGAAAGACATGAAAACTCTAATTAATAGTCATAACTAAGCTACCTAGCTAGCATGCGTACTAAAGCAAATTCACTATAGCCAACTTTTCCTATATAAGAAAGCATTGCGCTTATTGCAAGTCTCATAATTTATGAAGATCGTCATGGTAAGAGAAATGTGAAATGTGATTCCTAGCAGGAGGAATATAATTAATATGTACCATTGCAAGAAACAACCTCTCTACTCCCTCGGGTAGGGGTAAGATCTGCGTACACTCACTTGTGGAATTTTACTGGGTTGTTGTATTAGCTGAATCCCGACTCATTTCGCTTTCTATATGTTGCCATGGATATAGGTGAAGAAACTATTGATTACGCTTTAATTAGGGTTGAGGCCTCAAAATTGCCAAAGAGATTATCTTTAAGGGAAACTTCATGACATTCCTGCAGTAGTTTTGATCCTCAACCAACCTATTGATAATTAATATTAGTATGATTATACTACACTCAATTTTTTATCATGATGCAGAACTGACAACCTGTGGCCAGAGATGGGAGTCTTCGTATTGATACTAGACATTGTGAACTTACTCGATCCTGTTGCATAATCATGATAGGACAAATGATTCGCAATACATTGATGTCAGACATTAATTTATCTTTACTCCATGAGATCTGAAATGATACGAGTACATTTGAGATATAAATCTCATGTCAAATTCTAGGAATCTCAAAAGACTACTCTCTAATGTAAGAAAAAGATACTTCCACAAAAAGTTGGATCTACTGTAGATTAAAGACAGAGTAAATGTACATGAGTTGAGGAAATACCAAGATATACTCGAGTAAACAAATACTATGTAGAAAGGCGCCTAATCACCAGCTCAAATGTATGACCATGGTTTGCACAGCATGGTGAGCAACCACCTAGATTTCAGTTGATATTGTTATTGTCTCAATAACATCCCCAGCAATCTCACGAGGAGATATGAAAGGTCTAGGGGGCATCAGTAGGAGTTCGACGTCTCCTTCAAGCATTTCAACAACTTTGTTCATTGCAGGACGATCAGCAGGCTTCATCTGTATGCACCACAAAGCTGCGATCATCATTTTCTTTACCATCCTCCTATCTTCCTCGTTCGTATTCTGCATCTCTATATCATTTCCTTCATTAAATTGGTCGTATACCCACCTAGGAAAGTAAATTTGGCTTAAATGATCCGCCAATGGGTTCATGTTCTTCCTTCTGCCTGCCATTTCCATCAACAACATACCATAACTATATACATCGGCTTTGTACGACACTCCTCCAATATTTTTATAGAACAACTCTGGAGCCATGTAACCCACTGTCCCTCTTGCTGCAGTTACACTCACTATACTATCATCTGTTGGGTACAATTTTGCAAGCCCAAAGTCGGATATTTTTGGGTTGAAATTTTCATCCAGAAGAATGTTGTGAGGCTTTATATCAAAATGTAAGATCTGCATGTCACAACCCCGATGTAGGTAGTCTATCCCACAGGCAACTCCTAGAGATATATCGAACATTTGTTTGTAACTCAAGGAAACAATTCCTTCTTGCGGAAATATGTACTTGTCCAAGGAACCATTAGGCATGAACTCGTATACCAAAGCACGTTTTGAGCCCTCAACACAGAATCCAATGAGCTGCACAACATTAACATGGTGAATCCTTCCAATTGTGGAAACTTCACTGATAAATTCTTGCCCACTAGTCATAGAGTTGTGCATCATCTTCACTGCCACAAAAGGACCACTGCGTAGCTTTCCTTTGAAGACAGTTCCATAGGCTCCTTCGCCAAGTTTTTCCCTGAATTTATTAGTCATCTTCTTAATCTCAGAATAGGAGTACTTAATTGGCACAAGGTTGCTCTGCGTTTGCAGGAAGTCTTCAATTGATTGATACATAGATATGTGTCGTCTTCTCCATTTATACACGATTAGTGCAATCAGGAAAATGAATCCACAAAGAAACCGGAACGACAGAAGTGAAACTGCATAATATCAGAAATAAAAAAGGATAAAGGATTTGACTAAAAGCATCAAAACTTATTTTCCCAATTCAGAGTGTAGCAAGAATGGTTTGCCTAGTTGAGTAAGATAAGAAGACTCACTTAGAACTATTCCGCCGTACAATATCGTAAGAACTGTGAGAACAGGCAAATCACAAAGGAAAAATTACGTTAGAGGAAACAAATTTGTTAAAGACTTGAAGAAAGAGCTTCCAGCTATGTGGTGCTGTGAAGGAGGATTATAATTGGAAAACATATTGAAGTTACTGCACTTCAGTATCTTAAATACGTACCACCATAGTAGTGGATGCTACCTGCATTATCCAAAAAATAAGGAACTTGAGTAAAATAGAGATGCTAAATCTTAAAATAAGTTCCTGAGAATTGAAAGTTCAGTAATTAAGAGGGAAGCTGACAAACATGAAAAAGAGTGGAGAATTGAATGCAAAAGAGATCAAGATTTTCTTATAACTTTAAACAACAGAACCCACAGGAGAGTGGATATAATGAATGAAAGAACATAGACTAAACTTGACCTGCTTTAATTGAAGACTTAATCTGTGGTAATGACACCTCAAATGTGAAACATGAAAGTACAGTTAAATTGCTCAGATTCTAGCTGCAGCAAAAAAGAGATACTTCGGTCCTCAAAATACTTATATTCCATCCGTTCCAGTTTATGCGACATTATTTCCTGATTAGTCTATCCCAAAAAAAGGACACATTTCCATATTTGAAAAAAATTAACTTTACACTCTCGATTTACTCTGAGTGAGAAGTTTTTATAGCCGTACAAAAGTTATGACATGTATAAAACTTTAAGTTTCAAAAGTCCTCATTCCTTTATTAAACTCCGTGACGAATCAAACTACATGACATAAATTGGAACAAAGGGAGTGAGTTCAACCGTCATTATTGCCATACAAATGTTGTGGCATATTTAATACCATAAGTTTCAAAACCTCATTTATGTATTAAACTCCTGCCGAATCGAACTATATGATATAAATTGGAACGGAGGGAGTAAGTTCAACAGTCATTATTGCCACCAATCAGGACTCAGAATAAACCACATATTCAAGTCAGAAATGGAATTCTGTCAAACAAAACATGGGGAAAGGGATTCCAACAAGTTGAACATAGTGAAAGGTAAAATGAATCTTGACTTACAAGGGAGGGGAAGATCCATCCCAGTGTCATCATAGCAGCGGTGGTTGCAACTATAGCCGTCGCCTTCAGCAAAACAGTTGCCTTTACTCGCTTCACATTCTCTACACAAGAAGGTACGCTTCCAAGAAAGCTCAAACCCATACCTCAGGGCATCCTGAATGCTCGATAGAGTAGTATTGTCACCCGAAAGCCCACGAGCAGACGCCCAGGCCACTATTTCCATGCTGCAATTCTCAGCCAAATCCGTAATCGACATGTCCTCTCCTATGGCCACATAACTATGACTTTGTGAAGAATTAAAGAAAGAAGTCTTGTTCTGTGAACCACAGAAAGTAGTCTTCACGTAGCGCGAAGAATCTACGGTGGCTAAGCAATTGACATATATAATGGGAATGTTGGGAGCAAAATAATCAAAAGGTGAGGTGCTAGGAACATTTGTGGTGAAGTAATTGGGAAAAGAAGTGCAGTTCGAGGTCTGATTCACCAAACCAGGGTCAATTGCTCTGATTAAGAATTTGTCATAGTTGATTTCCAGCACGTTATATTTCCTTGACTCCAAACTTATGACAGTACGATTATTCTGGCAATCAAGCTGGAACCTTGAATCTCCGCAATTTTGGGGATCAGCTCTTAACCGAAAAGGAAACCTTATATGAATATCACTACAAGAAGAAGTACACCGAGTTGTGATTTGGGCTTTGACTATAGTCGTGCAAATCACAAGCAGTAGAAACGTAGCAATCCACAGCCGTCTTCTTGCAAACATCATATCTGCAGATCGACTGTGCTACCTCTGTTGTGTTGTTTGTTCCTTCATCGTACTAGCAAAGTGCGCAACTACGACATAATCAAAGGTATCAACGAGGTTGCTTCCTTGAATCTATAATTAAACAAGCTAATAATGCACAGGTTTGATCTGGTCAGGAAGTCGGATCATATCAAGGTTAAAAGTCAAAAGTCAGTTGGATATATCGTGCAGTGTTATTTCTGTTTTAATTTTATTTGCAAGTGCGCGTTTCAGTGGAAGTTGACTTTGAGTGCTATGACTGGGGATTAGGCGTGAGGGTGTGGTCAGAAATGTAGCCCTTTGTTTTTAGGGATAATTCATAAGATCACCCCTGAAGTTTGGCCGAATTTCTAATTACACACCTAAAATTTTCAGGTGACGTATGATCCCCATAAACTATCCGGAAGTGAAGTGAATTTACACCTTTTTCGACTGAACTAGCGTGGATAGAGTAATCACTCTCTTAAAGAGCGTGAAAAGTAGCAAACTATAGTTTAAAATTTAATGGAGCTAATTTTCAGCTCTTTTTTCCCACTCCCCACCTTCCTACTCTTGATCAGCTTCAAAAATTATCACAGTGCCACCCTCTCCTTCATTACAGACCTTAAATCTCGCGATTTTGCTGGGGAAGTTATGATTTTGTTAGGGAAAGAGAGAGAGGTCATGGAATGGCTTAAACAAAAGAAGAAAATGACATTATACCTATAGGGTCAGGCTGGGAATATTTTCATCTTGAACTAATATAAGAGGTCATAGGTCTCCGCAAAGATTAGGCGCATAGTTGAAGATTCAGTCAAAGTTCAGGGTGATTGTATATATAATCCCTTATTTTTGCATTTCAGACAACACATACGTAGTGTAGGGATGTCAATGGTTCGGTTCGATACATTATTTTATATAATTTGTACCATATCGATTTTTTAATTATTTTATTATGTATAATCAAAATTAAATTTTTCGAAATCGTCTTAATCATCTCGATTTTACTTCGGTATATAGCACAGTACTATTTAGTTATATTCTTTCTTCCAATATGTGTGCTTTTGTAATTACATTTCTCGATGTAATGAAAATGATTCTTCCACAATGAATCAGAGAGATTGTAGAACTGGAAAAATAGAAAATATACAAGAGAAGGAACTTTATCACAAGAATAAACATAGTATTATATAATAATAAAAATATTAATTAACCGCAGCTCAAGTGAAAGAGGCAAGAATATGACCATTGTTTTACATAGCATGGTGAGTGTGAGCACCTAATTTTTTGACTATATTTAAATTTTTTATTATTTTTTAATATATAAATATATTTTAAGTATAATCTACATATTTTAGCTCTTACTTAGCCTTTTATAGGTGTTACTTAAGAAAATTATATTTCACTCATCTCACTAATAGATCACGTTATCCCTTTTTCCCAACTCACTCACGTCACTTTACACCAGCACTACTTTATCCCTTCTTCCCAAACTCACTTAAGTCATTTTACACTAGCACACACTCACTTAAGCCCTTTTGCCCCAACTCCCTCACATCACTTTATACTAGCACACGCTCACTTAAGCCCTTTTGCCCCAACTCCCTCACATCACTTTATACTAGCACACGCTCCACTCTCCCTCACATCTCCCTCATAAATCCTCCCCACTTCCCCGCTTCCCGACTTCCTCACATCAGTTATAGAGCGCACACACACACACACTGCACAAAGGGGACGAAAAAACAGAGAGCAATAGAGAAAAATCGTAGCGCCTACCTCTTCTTCTCCTAGCCTCCCTCGACCAAAACTCCTCCAAAGCAGCCAATAAAAGCTCAAAAACGGGAACAATTTTCAGCCATTAAAAACAGCCATAAAACGTCACTAAAAATCATCCCTAAAAAACAGTTTCATCTCCACCCCAAAATACACCATAAAACACCTCAAAATTCACACTAAAGAGCAGCAAAACAAGATGTGAAAACAATTAGGAAGAGTAGCTAAAATCAGCTGCAAAACAGTCCAAAGTGCTGCTCTTTTTCCACCCAAAATCAACACCAAAACACACCTGAAACCAAGCTCTAAAAACAGTTTCATCCCACAAAAATTAGCTCAAAAAACGCTGCCAAAACCAGTTGAAAACCCAGGTGAAACAGTCCCCCTTCTCCACCCAACAAACCAGTTTCCTCCATAACCTTTCAACCCCATAAACATCAGCTAAGAAACAGCCCTGAAACTTCTCCACTTTTCAGTCAATTTCGTGTTTCTGGTAAGGTTGTGCCGTTGGAGGTTCTCAGTTGTGGTCGCTGCTCTTGGTTTGATTGTTGTGCAACAACAATTTTAAAGTTTGGATTCAATCAATACAAGGTCTATTTTTACTTCCCTGACCAATTTTTAATATGCTGTTTGTTTCTTCGTCTTTTAGCCATGTGAATATTCTATTTTTTAAATGTGATGATTGTTTTTTTTTTCCTTGTCTTTTGTCAACTTAATACCTTTGAATGAATAGATCTAATTATAATTAAACATATGTGGAAAATATTTGTTGCTTTAAATACAAAAGTAGTTTTGTTGAAATATATTTAGATTGGGTACTAGACTAAGAAGGATTTGGACTTAATTGAAAAGAGGTTTAAGACATGTAATTCCATTAAGTGACTTTGGTCATAAATTAATTAGACGAAGTTTTGTTTTGTTAATTTGGTTGGTGTTGAGTCTTTGAATTTGATTAATCGCATCAAAACAATAAAAAAAATGTGGGGGGGGGGGGGGGGGGAGGATGAGCATTTGAGCCGAGTTTATATGAAATTCTTTGAGTTGCTATTTCTTTGTTGACTTAATTGATGTGGAATTTTGAATTTCTTGGCCATTTGATCCATTTAGAGAATTAATTGTTATTCTAGTTTCATTTGTTTGAGTTTGTTCCTTATCTAGTTGGTTTTCTTGTTGGATATTAAGTTAGATGAACATTTAAAGTATAGCGGGACAGTGGGGTGATTTAACAAGCTACATGGATTTGGGTTTAGGTACTATGTCATGTTAGTTAGTCCATTTTCCCCCCCTAATAAATCCATAACAATAGAATAGACTCTCTTATCCTTCTCCCAAAATAATCTTCCATAATTCATGGCCTCACAACAATCTCAAACCTTAGGAAAATAAGCAACTCATAAATAGTCATAGTTTATTTTAGGCGTGATTAATAAATTATTATGGCTATGGGTATGATTTTCGTTGCATAGTCATGATACGTAACTCCAATTCAAGTGCGCGTTTCACGCGACTAGACCATAATTTCAAATAATAATAAAAATAATCATGTTGTAAATCACGGGTGCGTTTCACGTGGCGCGATTCGCAATATGTACAAAAAAACAACGAGTGCGCGATATCGCGACTTGTTCAAATAAATTCCATAAATACTAAAAGCGGTTAAATATATAATTAAAAGTGGTATAGAAACGTTAATGCACATAAGTCTTAAAACATGTAATTTTTCAGATAATTAGGCCAAATATTAATTGTTAAGCGACCATGCTAAAACCACGAAACTCGTGAGTGCCTCGCACCTTCTCCTGCGTTAACAGAATTACTTATCCAGTCTTCTGTGTTCGCAGACCATAAATAGAGTCAATTTCCTCGATTTGATATTTTAAAATAAACCGGTGACTTGGGACACCATAATAATTATCCCAAGTGGCGATTCTAATTAAATAAATAATCTCATTTCGAATAATGTCAATTTAATTGGAAAAACTCCCCCGTCCTTCGGGAAAAAGGAGGTGTGACAGTGAGTTAGCAACCTATACATCACTGGAAATTCTTATTGTCTCAATCACATCCCCAACAATCTCACGAGGAGCTACAAAAGGTTTAGGGGGCATCTGCAGGAGTTCAACATCTCCTTCGAGCATTTCAACAACTTTGTTCATCGCAGGACGATCAGCAGGCTTCATCTGTATGCACCACAAAGCCGCGATCATCATCTTCTTTAGAATCATCCTTTCTTTATCAGTGGTATCCGGTATCTGTACATCATTTCCTGAACTGAATTGGTCGTAAACCCAGGTAGGAAAGTAAATTTGGCTTAAGTGGTCCGCGAATGGGTTCATGTTCTTCCTTCTTCCCGCCATTTCCATCAACAACATGCCATAACTATATACATCGGCTTTGTATGAGACTCCTCCAATTTTTTTATAGAACAACTCAGGAGCCATGTAACCCATTGTCCCTCTTGCTGCAGTTAGACTCACCATACTATCATCTGTTGGGTACAATTTTGCAAGCCCAAAGTCAGATATTTTTGGATTGAAATTTTCGTCCAGAAGAATGTTGTGAGGCTTTATATCAAAATGTAAGATCTGCATGTCACAGCCCCGATGTAGGTAGTCTATCCCACGGGAAACTCCTAGAGATATATCGAACATTTGTTGGTAACTCAAGGAAACAATTCCTTCTTGCAGAAAGATGTACTTGTCTAAGGAACCATTGAGCATGAACTCATATACCAAAGCACGTTTTGAGCCCTCAACGCAGAATCCAACGAGCTGCACAACATTAACATGGTGAATCCTTCCAATTGTGGAAACTTCACTGATAAATTCTTGCCCACTAGTCATGGATTTATGCATCATCTTCACTGAAACAAAAGGACCACTACGGAGCTTTCCTTTGAAGACAGTTCCATAGGCTCCTTCGCCTAGTTTTTCCTTGAATTTATTAGTCATCTTCTTAATCTCAGAATACGAGTACTTAATTGGCACGAGGGTACCCTGGATTTGCAGGAAATCTTCAATTGCTTGATACTCAGACAAGTGCCGCCTTCTCAATTTATACACTACTAATGCAATCAGGAAAATGAATCCACAGAGAAATCGGAATGGTGGAATTAAAACTGCATGAGGATGACATTAGTAAGAAAAGCCATTTCTTTGCTCCTAGGACAAAGGGGTTTGACTAAAAGCTTTAGAGCTATTGTTTTCAGTGCAACAACAATTCTAATACTGGTAGAGTAAGATAGAGAACTTACTTATAACTATTCCACCGTATAATCTTGTATAAATTAGAACTGTCAAAACAGGCAAATCATAAAGGGAAAATTATATATTCGAGGAAAGAAAATATTAAATACTTCAAGAATGAGCTTACAGCTATGTGGTGCAATGAAGGGGTATCATTATTGGCAAACACGTTGCTTTAACAATTTCCTTTCAGCAAAATGCATAGTATATAAAATTATCGCTCCAGTATCAGAAATACTTACCAAAGAAGTGGTGGACGCTACCTGCATTGTCCAATTACAAGAGGTCAAATCTTGAAATAAATTGCTGAATATTGAAACTTAAGGATTTAAGATTAAGCAACAAAGGAGGTAGTACTCATCAAAATGAGTGGAAAATTGAAGGGGAAAAAACCAAAATTTCAACCACAGATGGAATTTTGTAAAACAGAACTTTTGAAAAGGTATTCCAATTTGAACTTAGTGAAACTCGAAATGAATGTTGACTTACAAGGGATATGTAGATTCATCCCGGAGTTGTCCTTGCAGCGATGGCAAACAAAGCCGTCACCTTCAGCAAAACAGTAGCCTTCACATTCTCTACACAAGAAGGTACGCTTCCAAGAAAACTCAAACCCATAAGCCAAGGCTGCTTGAATGTTCGACAGAGAAGTATTGTCCCCCGAAAGCCCACGAGCCGAGGCCCAGGCCACCATTTCCACGCTGCAATTCTCAGCCAAATCAGAGACCGACATGTCCTGTCCAATGGCGACATAGCTATGACTTTGGGAAGAATTAGAGAAATAAGTCTTGTTCTTCGAACCACAGAAAGTAGTCTCCACATAGCGCGAGGAATTCACAGGAGCTAAACAATTGACATAGATAATGGGAATGTTCCGATCATGATATTTAACGTCTATGATAGTACCAGAAGTTGACTTCTGATAAAGAAGTTCAACGGTTAAATCTCTAGCAAAAGTTGAGGTGCTAGGAACAGATGTGTTTAAGTGATCAGGAAAAGAAGTACAGTTCCTCGTGTGATGCTCCAAACCAGGGTCAATTGCTCTGATCAAGAATTCGCGATAGTTGATTTCTAGCACGTAATATCTTTTGGAATTCAAACTTATGACAGTACGATTTTTCAGGCAATCAAGCTCAAACCTGGAATCTCCACAATTATGGGGATCAGCTTTCAATCGAAAAGGAAAGCTAATGTTATGAATATCACCACAAGAAGAAGCACACTGGGTAATGTTTTGGGCTTTGGCCATGGTTGTGCAGGTTAAGAAAATAACAATCCAGAGTCTTGCCAACATCATACCTGAAAACCGACTGTGATGACACTGTTCTGTTGACCTTTTAGAATAGAAAGGATGCAATTCACCAAATGTATTAGCGAAGTTGCTTTCTCGAATCAATATTTGGACATTGATCAAAGCTAATGTCCACTGCCTAATTATCCAAAGCTGATGTTTGATCTGGTCATAACAGCAGGAGCAATGGTGAAAGTCAGAAGTCAGTTCTTTATAATTATTTGCGCATTAGTACACCTTTTTATTTAATTTGCGTCCACGTTTCCATGGCGTTGACCATTGAGTGCTTTCGCCGGAATACATGAATACACCCAAATCACATATTTGAGTATATCTATGTAAAAAATATTTAAATTTATTTATAATAAATCATACTCATATTATTTGTATCCTGGATTTGCATGTATCACCTATATATGATGTTTTCATCTTTATATTGTTGAGTTGTTTCAGTTATCGCAACAGGTATAGTATCTCTTAAACATCCACACATTTTTAATTACTGTTCGTCTATTCTCCGAGGCTTCAGATAAAAATATATCATATGCCATTTTATGTAATGTATCTACCCAGCCTTTGGCTCATTCTGTAATATGAAAAGCTTATTTATAGTGATATATTTTTATGTAATGCGAGAGGCATTAACTACTAGCTAGAGATCATAATTAAGAATGTGTAACCAAGGAGGGATAGAATGTGTATTATTGGATGTTAAAGATGGTAATTAGGAATGTTGCTAATTGAAGTACACATTTCATTTTCCACAAGTAGGTGTCACCTAATCGTTCAGAGAGGTATAGGAGGAAAAGAATCAAAAGAAAACCAATTAATTTAATTGAGCTTAAGGCCTAAATCAAGCCAAGGAGATACCTTTTTAAAGGAAGCCTAATGCCATTGCTGTGGTAGTTTAAATCATACTCAACCATTCATCAATCTGGGAAACTCGGATGATAACTAAGACTTGCCAGGCAGATATTAGTAGAAGCTTTAATTTGCTTGGCTTTTCTGGTGGAGCATACAATGTAAGTATAAATTACTAATATCTTTCTAACTACTAAAGATGGTCATGCCAACATAACTGCAATTAAATGGTGTGCACAAGGGGATGCTAATTAGTTTTCTACTAGAAAATACACCTACTCAGAATACTGAGCAGGCTCTCCTTCTATCACCCTAGTACTCCCAATGGTGCTGGAAGGAGTACCAGACATCGCAGTTACCTTAATCATTTCGCTTGTACACTTCTGAGATGAGGCAAGTTAAAATTCAGGCCATCATCTTAAGGGCTTCTTTAATAAGAATTTGCTTCTATCCTGGCAAACAGAGGATGTTCTCACTCCATAAAGAAAATGTGATTGTGTAATCATTTCCTTGTTTGATGAAACTATGCTTGATAGTTACCTTTCGAACGATTTGCAACACCAACATACAAATAAACTAATATACACTTCACTAAAGTATCATATTACGCTCAAAACTCTTACAATGTAAACCAAGGAAGAACTAGTTTCCCCAGCACGGGACAGAAATGACTACTTGAAGCATCATGAGATTGAACTCTTCTTAGAGCTATTGTAAGTCGTGAACTATATCAATCTTGTAACACTATCTTCAAAGGATTAATGATTCACAATGCAACAAACATTGCATCTTGAAGTCGACATTAATTTTACTTTACTCCATGAGATCATAAATAATAAGACACATCAGATATACATCTCATATCAAATCCTAGGATCTTAGTTTGATGTAAGAAACTGATACTTGCATAATGAATCAGACAGACTGTATATTGGAGAAAAACAAAATGTAGAAAGGGTAATCACCAGCTCAAATGAAACATTTTAATTAAGTAAATTATGAGTTTATGACCATGGATTGCACATCACAGTGAGTGGCCACCTATACCTCCGTGGAAATTCTTATTGTCTCAATAACATCCCCGGCAATCTCACGAGGAGATATAAAAGGTCTAGGGGGCCTCAGTAGGAGTTGAACATCTCCTTCAAGCATTTCAACAACTTTGTTCATTGCAGGACGAACAACAGGCTTCATCTGTATGCACCACAATGCCACAAAAATCATCTTCTTTACCATCCTCCTATCTTCCTCGCTGGTGTCCTGCATCTCTATATCATTTCCTTCATTATATTGGTCATAAACCCATGTAGGAAAGTAAATTTGGCTTAAATGATCCGCAAATGGGTTCATGTTCTTCCTTCTGCCTGCCATTTCCATCAACAACATACCATAACTATATACATCGGCTTTGTATGACACTCCTCCAATATTTTTATAGAACAACTCTGGAGCCATGTAACCCATTGTCCCTCTAGCTGCAGTTAGACTCACAATACTATCATTTGTTGGGTACAATTTTGCAAGCCCAAAGTCAGATATTCTTGGATTGAAATTTTCATCCAGAAGAATGTTGTGAGGCTTTATATCAAAATGTAAGATCTGCATGTCACACCCCCGATGTAGATAGTCTATCCCACGGGCAACTCCTAGAGATATCTCGAACATTTGTTTGTAACTCAAGGAATCAATTCCTTCTTGCGGAAATATGTACTTGTCCAAGGAACGATTAGGCATGAACTCATACACCAAAGCACGTTTTGAGCCCTCAACGCAGAATCCAATGAGCTGCACAACATTAACATGGTGAATCCTTCCAATTGTGGAAACTTCACTGATAAATTCTTGCCCACTAGTCATAGATTTTTGCATCATCTTCACTGCAACAAAAGGGCCACTTCGGAGCTTTCCTTTGAAGACAGTTCCATAGGCTCCTTCGCCTAGTTTTCTTTGAATTTATTAGTCATCTTCTTAATCTCAGAATAGGAGTACTTAATTGGCACAAGGTTGCTTTGGATTTGCAGGAAGTCTTCAATTGATTGATACATAGATAAGTGCCGTCTTCTCCATCTGTACACTATTAATGCAACCAGGAAAACTAATCCAAAGAGAAATCGGAATGACAGAATTGCAGCTGCATAATTTTCAAAAAGAAAAATGGAAGTCATTGATTAGAAAACCACATCCTTTTTCATAGGGTGAAGGGGTTTGACTAAAAGCTTCAAAGCTATTTCATTATTCAGAATTCAGAGTGTACCAAGAATGCTTATGGTCGTCGTTGAGTAAGATAAGAAGACTCACCTATACCAAATCCGCCAAATATTATAGTAAGAACTGTCCAACAGGCAAATCACAAAGGAAAATTTACGTTAGAAGAAGCAAATTTGGTAACGACTGGAAGAAAGAGCTTACAGCTATATGGAAAACGTATTAATTTAACGCTGTAATGACGTTATTGCAGTCCAGTATCTCAAATACGTACCGCCATGCAAGTGGATGCTACCTGCATTGTCCAAATATAGGAACTTGAGTAAAATAGAGGTTGCTATATCTTGAAATAAGTTGCTGAGAATTGAAACTTAGTATAGTTAAGAGGGTAACTAACTGATAAGCATAAAAAAGAGTGGAGAACTGAACGCAAAAGAGATCCAAATTTTCTTATAACCTCATACAATAGACCCCACAGAGAGCGGATATAATAGACGAATGAAAGTTGGCCACATCTATGACCTGCTTTAATTGAAGACTTAGTCTGTGGTAAAGAATGACACCTTAAAATTTCTAGCGTTGCAGCACTTAGGGAGATACTTGTATCTTCAAAATACTAGTCAGTACCACCAATCAGGACTCAGAAAATTCCACATATATTCAACCACAGATATGGGATTTTGTAAAACAGATAATTCTCGAAAAGGGATTCCAAATTGAATCTTGACTTACAAGGGACGGGAAGATCAAAGGGGGTGCCATCGTCGCAGCGGTGGTTGCAACTATAGCCGTCGCCTTCAGCAAAACAGTTGCCTTGACTCGCTTCACATTCTCTACACAAGAAGGTACACTTCCAAGAAAGCTCAAATCCATAACTCAGGGCATCCTGAATGCTCGATAGAGTAGTATTGTCACCCGAAAACCCACGAGCCGACGCCCAGGCCACTATTTCCATGCTGCATTTCTCAGCCAAATCCGTAATCGACATGTCCTCTCCTATGGCCACATAACTATGACTTTCTGAAGAATTAAAGAAAGAAGTCTTGTTCTCTAATCCACAGAAAGTAGTCTCCACATAGCGCGAAGAGTTTACCATGGATAAACAATTGACATATATAATAGGAATGTTGGAAGCTAAATCGCCAAAAGGTGAGGTTCTAGGAACCGTGGTGGTGAAGTAATTGGGAGAAAAAGTGCAGTTCGTGGTCTGATTCACCAAACCAGGGTCAATTGCTCTTATCAAGAATTTATCATAGTTTATTTCCAACACGTTGTATATTCTTGAATTCAAACTTATGACAGTACGATTGTTCTGGCAATCGAGCTGGAACCTAGAATCTCCACAATTCTTGGGATCAGCTTTCAATCGAAATGGAAAGGTGATGTTATGAATATCACCACAAGAAGAAGTGCACTGAGTAATATTTTGGGCTTTGGATATGGTTGTGCAGATCACAAGTAGTACAAGAATAGCTAATTGGAGCCGTATGATTGGCAACATCTTATCTGCAAATCGAGTAAGGTGAGTTTGTTCTGTCGTTTCTTTTTTATCATTTCCTCAGAGAAGATTCACCAATAGTTGAACAAGGAGCAGGGTTGCGCGCGCAGGGTTAACAAGCTAATTGACGTTTGATTTAGTCAGGAATTGAAATCAAGGATAAAAGTCAATAGTGTTGTCTATGATTAGTCGTGACTCGTGCAGTGGTTTTTTCTGTTCTTTGTTTTATTTGTGGTTCTCTGCGCGTTATCATGGAAATTAAGTGCTTTGACTGGGAGGGAGTGAGGATAATAGTTTGGGGAGAGGAAATGTCTTCTGAATATATCTCATTTCTTTAACAAGATTTAAGCTTAAATTAATTAAAATTCAAGTTTTAAATAAGCATATAATTCCCCTCAAAATTGTCTAGTGTCAACCGATTTGGACTACTCGTCATCCAGTACAAACTACTCAAAACAAGTTCTCAATGCATGTTACTGGAAGTGTAACATGGAGATTATAACACATGGATTAAAACCGACTAGATTATTTAGTGGATATATATTTCTTGATTGGTCATTAACAAAAAAACGGACATAAGGGGAATAACATAAAATATATGTTGGTTTTACGCTCAAATAAATTTAGATAAACTTTTGTATAAATAATCTCGGTATTGCTTATACTTGAATAGAAAATTCACAGGATAAAATAATTTCATATTTCTTATCCCTTGTCCCTCTAACAAAAGACCCCTAAATGTCCACGCATTTCGAAGTTACTACTTTCCCCGTTGGAAATTGTAGTTGATCCGTTTCAGAATAGAAAGTATAATATGGCATTTCATGTATTCTATCTAATGGCCATAAGTAAATTAAGAGCTCGTTTGGCCACGAAAATATTTTTTCTTTTTTTCAAAATTTTCACTTATATCACTCACAAAAATTCAAAAATAACTCAAAATTATATTCATGTGCAAGCACAACTCTCATTTTTAAATACCATTTTCACTTAGATTTTTTTTTTTTTTTAAACTTTTTTCGGAATTTTACAATTCTTATGTCCAAACTCCCACTAAATTACATTTAAAAGGAAATGCAGAGCTAAAAACGATAACATCTTTCGTTTTTTCGAGTTAAAATGAGTTTAACTTGAATATTTGGGAAACTTTGATTGGATATAAACTCGTTCTCTAGTTTGAAAAATCAATGCTAAATATCGAAAATATTTTTGGAGATGACAAAAAAAAAACAATAATTGTTCGCAAAATTTAAGGTAGACTTGAAAGAAATTATTTTATCCGTTACAAATTATCTATCGTGTTTCTCTTTTATATCTGTAGACAATAAATTGCGTCAAAAAAATAAAATCAAGACCGAAAAATATCGCAACAATCATTGTATTTGATTTCAAATAATTTGAGTCTACAATCTCTATGAATCCCCTGATTCTTCTTTCCAATAGTAAATAAATTCAAGGGCCCTTGAGCTTGATCTTGAATATGTAGTTGTTGCCACGAACGATGATCTTGAATTCAACTAGCACAAACTTTGATTTGAACTCGTATTCCTTGAATCTTGATTTGTTCTACTTTCTTGAGCTTGAGCTTGATTGCTTGAACTTGATTTGTTCTTCGTTCTTGAGCTTGAACTTGATTTGTTCTTCATTCTTGAGCTTGAACCTAATTGCTTGAACTTGAACTTGATTGCTTGAAGCTTGAAACTTGTGGAGAAATTTGTAGCGTTTGATCCGCGAGCTTTTTCTTACTTCTTGTTATAACTTCTGGTGTCTTTTCTGGGTTATGAATACCCCTATTTATAGTTGTGGAAGAGAAGAGTTATGATAAGAACAAACTCTTTTTGACCAATCAAATTGAAGTGTGACAAGGCCGCATTTGATTGGCCAGAACATGTCACTTGTCCACGTGGCGCGGTTTCATTGGCCTTCTAATGTGACTTGACATGCCTTGTCATTTTGACACGTGGCATGATCCTACGGCTCTTTCGTTTGACTTGGCGTGCCACATCATATAACACGTGGCATAAAACTGGGTCTCTAGGAATATGACATCTTGAGCTTAATAAAGTGGGCTCTTCATTCGTAGCCCAATGAATTTTTATCTTATTTATCTAATAACATTGGACTTTTATAATTTATTCAATTATATTAGTCCATTATATTTATTTGGACTAGTATATTTAAAATATAGTCCAAATTATTTATTGAATTTAAATTCAATAAATTTTACATGCCTACAAATGCCCCTACTTCAAGAATTATCGGACATAAACTTTGACTTAGAAGCGATAAATTCTTGAAGTACCAGTGGAGTATCAAATATTAGCATCGATGTTCTAGCAATCAATTTGTAGTTCATAAATAGATATTATGAACAAGAACAAGGCTAAACAACAATGATTGCACTTGCTTTTTGCAATCTTTATTCTTGGCAAAGCAATCTTTTTTGTCTCTAATAAGTTTGCCGTGACTACTAGATCTTTAGGAGGCAACTACAATTACTTGATTCCTATTTCATGTTGGGAACGAAATCCTGTTGCCGCCTTACAAGTCCCACACCGTGACAGATTCGTCTGGGCAGCCGCCATTCGCCTATATATATATATATATATCATGATGCTCTTCAATCGCGAACCTCAACTCACAATATTTAGAAGCTGCTTCGAGTCAGCCTTTGACGATTACCGATGAAGGTAATCTCTGCCAGGTAATTATTATATTTTTTTAGCCTTCTTTTTTTTTTAGGTCAAACGAGAAGAATATATTCTTGTTTAATAAGATGATCCACGCATGAATAAGGCAGTCTTAGGGTGTAAGGGGATGTGTACTTATCCCCGCCCAAATATAAAAGAGATTACTCTCAAGGTGACCCGAATATCGGAGAGATTACTCTCAAGGTGGCCCGATTATCGGAGAGATTACTCTCAAGGTAACCCGATTATTGGAGAGATTACTCTCAAGGTGATCCGACTATCGGAGAAATTACTCTCAATGTGGCCCGACTATCGGAGAGATTACTCTCAATGTGGCCCGACTATCGGAGAGATTACTCTCAAGGTGCCCCGACTATCGGAGAGATTACTCTCAAGGTGACCTGACTATCGAAGAGATTACTCTCAATGTGACCCGACTATTGAAGAGATTACTCTCAAGGTGACCCGACTATCAGAGAGATTACTCTCAAGGTGTACCGACTATCGGAGAGATTACTCTCAATGTGGCCCGACTATCAGAGAGATTACTCTCAAGATGCCCCGACTATCGGAGAGATTACTCTCAAGGTGACCCGACTGTCGGAGAGATTACTCTCAATGTGGCCCGACTATTGGAGAGATTACTCTCAAGACGACCGGACTATCAGAGAGATTACTCTCAAGGTGGCCCGACTATTGGACAGATTACTCTCAAGATGACCCGACTATCAGAGAGATTACTCTCAAGGTGGCTTGACTATCGGAAAGATTACTCTCAAGGTGACTCGAATATCGGAGAGATTACTCTCAAGATAGTCCGAATATCGGAGCGATTACTCTCATGGTGTAAAGGGATTGATTCATCCCTATCCAAAAACTGAAGGCCATTTCAGGGTGCAAAGGTTCATACAGCATATCGAAGTGCAAGTCTATGGTAACAAATAGATGGACAAATCCTCAACATCATATGGGAGGACAAATCCATGGCAGCATATAGAAGGACAAATCCATAAAGAGGCCAACTTAAGGTGTAAAGGGACTTAACTGTCCACCTTAGGATTAGAAAATTATAGTTTCTTTTAAGGACAAACCTACGAAGAGGACAATTTAAGGTGTAAAAGGATTTAAATGTCCGCTTTAAGATCGAAAAGTTATAGTTCCTTTTAAGGACAAACCCACAATGAGGCCAACTTAAGGTGCAAAGGGATTTAAATGCCCACCTTAAGATTGGAATACTAGAAACCTTCACCTCGAAGATTTGGTGGACTTGACGACATCGACTTGAACATTTTGCGAACTTTGAAGATTTGGCGGACTTTGTAGACTTCAACTTGAAGACCGACAAACTTGAAGATTTGATTGACTTGAAGATTCAGCGGACTTTGATGCTTCAACCTGAAGAATGGTGGACTTTTGAACTTCAACTTGAAAAATTAGAAGACTTGAAGACTCAACTTAAAGACTTGGAGGGCTTAAACAATTCAACTTGTAGACAGGAAAATTTGAGGACTTCAACTTGAAGACCGACCCACGATGAGGCCAACTTAAGGTGCAAACCCACGACAAGGCCAACTTAAGGTGCAAAGGGATTTAAATGTCCACCTTAAGATTGGAATACTAGAAACCTTCACCTCGAAGATTTGCTGGACTTGACGACATCGACTTGAACATTTTGCGAACTTTGAAGATTTGGCGGACTTTACAGACTTCAACTTGAAGACTGACAAACTTGAAGATTTGATGGACTTGAAGATTCAGCGGACTTTGGCGCTTCAACCTGAAGAGTGGTGGAATTTTGAACTTCAACTTGAAAAATTAGCAGACTTGAAGACTTCAACTTGAAGACTTGGAGGGCTTAAACAATTCAACTTGAAGACCGGAAAATTTGAGGACTTCAACTTGAAGACCGACGGACTTGAGGACTTCAACTTGAAGTCTTGGAGGGCTTAAATATTTCAACTTGAAGACTGACGAATTTGATGACTTCAATTTGAAGACTGACAGACTTGAAGTCTTCAACTTGAAGACTTTGAGGGCTCAAATATTTCAACTTGAAGAGCAGTGAACTTGAAGATTGGCGGATTTAAAGATTTGGCGAACATGAAGACATTGTGAATCCCTGAACTTTAGTGCAAATACTTGGTAGCCTCCTAAAAAACTATAATCGTCCCATTGAAGACATAGGTTTACCATGGATGATTGTCCCCTATAAGTTATTTGAGATCCAAAGTTCAACAGAAGAATGATATTTCAGTCCGATTTTCAAGAGTTGGTTGAATGAATTACTTCCATCATACTTCATTTGGACAACGATTGGGGAAATATGTATCTTTTGAACTAGTGCGACTGAACTTAGAATGAAATGCTAAGCTACCTACGTACCTCGGTGAAGAGGATCAAGTCATACCATAGTTCAGAATGAGTGGGGTTTTCTTTTCTTTTTTTTTTTTTTTCTGTCCTAACTTTTGCCTAAGCCGCCTCTTTAGAGGTTTTCAACCTAGCAAACTTTTTTTTTGTTAGGCCGTACACAGTTTATACTCTTGCGAGCCAGGAGTAATATGCAATTTATGCTCTTGCGTTAAAGAGCATTGCAACTTCAAGGATAATACTTTTTCAAAAACTTGCCATTGATAGGGCTGATTCTCATGCCATCTGCATCAACCAGCTTGTAAGCCCCACTTGAATAAGCTTCTTGCATGACATATGACCCATCCTTTTTTGAAGTGAAATTCCCTATTGGTTTATGGGGAGTAATAATGGGTTTTCGTACAACAAGGACTTGATCTCCTACTTGAAAGGATCTCGGGCAAACTCTTTTATTGAAGGCGCAAGACAATCGAGCTTGATAACATCCAAGGCTCTGTTGAGCTTCCAACCTCTTCTGATCAAGAGCCTTCAACTCTGCTAATCAAAGTCAAGCATTTTCTTCATCAGTGATCCCTTCTTGAATAGCTAATCGTAATGAAGGAATTTGACGCTCGAGTGGCAAGAAGGCTTCAACTCCATAAACGAGTGCATAAGGGGGCATTTGTGTTGGCGTGCAGTGAGTTATCCTATATGCCCACAGAGCTTCTTCTATTCGGCCATGCCAATCTCATTTGGATTTGGAGACGACTTTCTTTAACAAGTTACATAAAGTCCTGTTGAATGCCTCGGCTAGACCATTGGCGGCAGCATTGTACATAGAAGAGTTATGTTTCTTGAAGCCAAAAAGTTCACAAATCTTGTTCATCAACCTATTGTCGAACGGCTTGCCATTATCCGTTATTATGTAACGAGGAATGCCAAAGTGATAGATAATGTTTACTCGGATGAAACTTGCAACATTTTCCTTCTTTACTTCCTTAAGAGCAACAATTTCAGCCCATTTTGAGAAGTAGTCAGTTGCAGCCAAGATGTATAGGTGCCCACCAGAGGACTTTGGCAGTGGTTCAACAACATCTAATCCCCAAGCGTCAAATGGCTAGGATGCAACAGTCGGGTGCAACACTTTAGGAGGTTAATGAATAAAATTCGCATGGAATTGACAAGCCTTGTATCTTTGAGCGTAGTCCAAGCAATCTTTTACCATCGTTGGCCAATAATATCCCATCCTTTTTATATGGAAGTGGATCTTTGGTCCAGACTTGTGTGACCTACATACCCCAGAATGTGCCTCTTGCAGAGCTTGGAGTGCTTCTTCTTCCCCTAAGCATCGCAAGAGTACTCCCTCGAATGACCTTCTGTATAGAGTATCTTTGTAGTAAAGGAAGCGAGGTGCACAATGACGGATTTTAGTCCTTCTCCTCGGATTTTCTGGAAGTATCCCATAGCGTAAGTACTCGATAACGGGTTGTCTCCATTCTTCTTTCTCAGCTTCATAAATAGCGATAAGATGCTTGAGTTCATTTTCTTTACTTCAACCTCATTTGGTGGCGGTATTACCCTTTTTTGGCAAACAGTAACTTGCACTTGATCATGCTGGATTAACGATGAAGTTAGGGCAGCTAAAGCATCATCCTTCTTGTTTTCTTTCCCTGGCACATGTTGAATAGACATGTCACCGACCCACCCCATTAATTTCTTAGCATAATCATGATATGGGCGTAGTTCAGGTTTCTTGACCTCGTAACTACCTAAAATCTAGTTGATTACCAATTGAGAGTCACCAAAGACTTGTAATTGCAACCGCTTCATTTCAACAGCCATTTCAAGCCTAAGTATTAGTGCTTGATACTCAGCAACGTTGTTAGAGCAGAGTTGCGTCAACGTAAAAGAGTAGGGCAAAACTTAACCTTGAGAAGTATACTACACCAGCACCAGCTCCTACGCAATGTGCAGAACCATCAAAGTACATCTTCCATGGAGGTTGAACTTCAATGGCCATTGCGTCCTCATCAGGTAGTTCTTTAGTTATCTCCCAATCATCAGGTATAGGGTGATCTGCCAAGAAGTCCGCTAAAGCTTGTCCTTTTATAGCCTTTTGGGGTATGTACACAATTTCAAATTGTTGACATTGGAGATACCGCCTTGCTAGTCGATCACTAAGAATAGGTTTTGACATCATGAACTTGATGGGATTTGCTCTAGAAACCAAACGAACGACATGAGCTTGAAAGTAGTGCTTCAACTTTTGGATTGAGAAGACTAGCGCCAAACATAACTTTTTGATTGGCGAATAATTCAGCTCATTTGGTGTCATCATCCTGCTCAAGTAGCAAATGGAGTTTTCTTTCCCTTCACTATTTTCTTGGGCCAACAGCGCTCCAACAGACCTTTCTTGTGCTGAAATATATAGTATCAGCGACTTTCCAAGTATAGGGGTTGCCAAAACTGGAGGCTTCATCAAGTAAGTTTTGATACTTTCAAAGGCATTGCTACAAACTTGGTCCCACTTGAAAGGAACGCCTTTCTTCATGAGGCGACTAAACGATTGGCACCTCCCAGCTAGGTTTGAGATGAATCTACTAAGGTATGCTAGCTTTCCTTGTAGACTTTTTAATTCATGAATATCCCGAGGCTAAGGCATTTTCAAAATTGCATCTACTTTGGCTTGATCAATTTCGATCCCTCGTTACCGCACAATGAAACCAAGGAACTTTCCAGAAGTAACTCCAAAAGCACATTTCAATGGATTCATCCTAAGTTGGTACCTCCGGAGCAACTCAAACACCATTCTCAAGTCTTTCAAGTGGCCGCTCTTTTTTCTTGATTTTACCACGAAGTCGTCAACATAGCATTCTACATTCTTATGGAGAAGGTCATCAAAGATATTCTGCATAGCTCTTTGGTAAGTAGAACCAGTGTTCTTCAAGCCAAAAGACATTACCTTGTAGCAAGAAATACCCTTTGGGGTACGGAATGCAGTAAGCTCTTCATCATTTGGTGCCATGCAAATTTGGTTATAGCCCGACGAACCATCCATGAAATACATTGCCTCATAACGAGTAGTAGCATCGATCATTAGCTTTGGAATAGGAAGCGGGAATTCATCTTTGGGACACACATTATTGAGATCCCTGAAGTCAACGCACACCCAAATCTGGTCATTCTTCTTCCTTACAGGGACAATACTTGAGATCCATGTTGGGTATTTAACTTTACGAATAAATCCATCTTCAATGAGTTTGTTAACTTCACTTTCAATCAAGGGAACCAAGTTCGGCCTAAAGCGCCTTTGAGCTTGCTTAACAGGACGAGCACTATTCTTGACTGCAAGGTGATTGACTGCTACTTTAGGGTCCAAGCCAGGAATCTCTTTATAACTCCAAGCAAAGACATCCCTATACTCTTTGAGTAACTCAATATAAGTTCTTTCTTCGTTGACTGCTAGTAAAACACTTACATAAGTGGGCCTCGGTTCTTCGTCGGTGCCAAGGTTTATTTCTTTCAAAGCGTCAACTGTTGCCTTTACCCCTTCTTCAAGTTCATGCGGAGCATCCTTTGCGTCTTCATCTTCTTGAGGGTCCCCATCGTTGAAGGATATGTGATAACATGGTGTAACATCTTCCAATTTCTCGTCATCCTCCATTAGAGATGAAACATCGTGCTCGCCTTGCATAGTAACATGATACGAAGAACCCACACTTTCTTCCTCTTCATCACGTTCTTTAGTGTAGACCATAGTGTATGGCTTCACCTTTAGTACCTCATCATACGAAACCATGACTTTTGTTTGTCGCCTCATTTTAGAAGGACCGGACTTTGGAAATCCTTAGAGATCATCTGAATTTTGGGCAAAATGGGTGTTCTTGTATTTTGATAATTTCTCTAGAATTTGTTCCCCTTCTTTAATGGACCCAATATCTCAAATACGGAAGTCCTCACAGTTGGTTTTCCAAGTCGATCAAAGATTAAAGGTCTGTTAGAACCGGTAGATTCATCTTCTACAGTGATATAATTATTGCTTGCCCTTCTTATGGAGATGCGAACTGGTGATGGTTGCTCATTGGAATTGTATCCAGCTTTTACAAATAGCCTGTAAGCATTAGGATCAAAGCCTTCATCTGTACGCTTCGTAGGGAGTGCCACATTCTGCGAAGGATTTTGGGCCACAAACCCTACAAATAGCGTTGAGGGCATCTTTACTACCTCAATTCGTCTGATCGGAAGAGTTAACTCCCTTAGCATATTGGTTTGGAGTTTTGCGGATTCTCCCTCATCTTTCTTCCTTTTAGGGACATAGCGAAGCACATGAGTTACTTTTTTGCCGTGAGACACAATGTTCCCTTTATGAGATTTATTTGAGCTAGGGTGTACCTCCTCAGCAATATCTTTGGTTTTGTCAGTAACCACTCAGCCCTCTTAGTCGTGGACTCGTCATTCTTTCCATTCATGACATCATCAGCTTTTAGCTCCTTCACAATGCGGTTCTTCGAGTAGAACTTTGCATCGGCGACGTGTGATTTAGCCTCGGTGAATGACTCATCATGAGCAACTATCTTCTTCTCGACTCCTCCCTCGTAGTACTTCAAACATTGATGGCAGGTAGATAGAACCATTTTATTCTCATGTATCCAAGGCCTTCCAAGCAAGACGTTGTATGAAGTCTTTGCATTGATCACATGCAACCATGCACTTGATTGCATATCTTCAATGGTGACTCCCAACCTGATCACACAAATGGCTCTTTGCCCCCCTTGGTTGAATCCTTGAATCATGACATGACTTTTCAAAAGTTCGTTCATGGGAATACTAAGTTCTATCACAATGAGATTTAGCAAGATGTTCACTGAGGATCCTCCATCAACCAAAATTCGATTTACCATTTCATCGCGCATATAGCCAACCAGGTACAACAGGTGGTTATGAGTAGTGTCACCTAATAGAAGATCGTCATTTGTGAGCATAACTTTTTTCTCGTAAGCATTAGCTTCTTGAGGAATAGACTCGATGAGATTTTTTGAAGATGGTGCCAACGGTAGGCCATCATTCTTTTCTTCCCCTTTATCAGCATTGCAACAAAAGGCCTCAATACCATCACGGAAAATCTTCATGCGGAACCAACTTGGCAAGAACTCTTCCAAGGTCACTGGATGTCGTGGCTTTGAGGGTGGTGCACCTCCACTTTTGCCTTCTTCAAACGCTTAACGGGATTCCGTTTCCTTGTTATTTTTACCATCATTTTACTTGTTGGTTGTTCTATTGATTCTTTTCGTGGGCTCCTTTTGTGGCGCCTACGACGAGTCACCAACATCCAACCTTCATCAGCAGGTTGATCAACTTCAACTTTGTTGTTCTCCAGTAATTCTTCCTCTTTACTTTCTTTAAAGCTACATAATTCATCTGGACTGAATGAGCCAAAGGTGATAGAGACTTGGTTTGCGCCTTCTTTTTCATCTTTAAGCACGATCTTCTTTTCACGAGCCAAGTCCATAACTTTGTCCTTGAAGACAAAGCACGTCTCCAGAGGGCGGCTCACAAGTCGATGATATTTACAATAATTCGGGTCATCCATTTTCCTAGCTTTATTTGGCCGCTTCATCTCCGGAAGCTCAATAAGATTTAACTCGAGGAGCTCTTCAAAAATTGCGGGCACATCAGAATCCATAAATGGGTAATCCTTCTCTTGCATTTCTTTTGGAGATAAATTTCCACTTGGCTTATCTTGTAAAGAAGTGGACTTCATACTCTGCTTCTTGCTCACCTTTGCTGTGAACTTCACAGGTGATGTGTTGACACTCATAGTTTCTTTGTTTTCAGACTTGGGTACAAGCTTTCTTCATTTCCTAACTTCTTGCTTGTCATTCCCTTTGCGAGGCTCATAGATAGGCAACCTTTTATTTCCAGCGGAGGCCATGCTCAATTCCTTGTCATGGGCATGAGTTGCAAGTTCTTCAAATGTGCTAGGCTTGATATCTTGCAAGATGTAGCGCGGTCCCCACTGCATGCCTTGGATGCACATATTTATGCCAGAAGCTTCACTAAGCCTCTCTTTACAGTTGAGTTTTGCATTCCTCCATCATTTGATAAAGTCGATAACTGGTTCACCCTTTCGTTGACGAGTATTTGTATGTTCTATCATACTCACAGTGCGTCTCGTACTATAAAAGCGATTTAGGAACTCTTTCTCTAGTTGATCCTAGCTATCAATAGATCGAGCCTCGAGGTCTGTGTACCAGTCAAAAGTATTTCCTTTTAATGATGACAAACTGCTTGACAGGGTAATCTCCATAAGTCCCACCATTGTTGCATGTCTCAACGATGTGTGCCACATTTTGCTTTGGATTGTCTTTGCCGTCAAACTATTGAAATTTTGGAGGTTGATAGCAGCAGGCATCTTCAACATATCGATCCATGAAGTGTATGACTTTGCATAGGTAAAGGAGGACTTGAAAGCAACTTCATATTTGTTTTTATAGTCCCTTCAATGAACTCCTTTAGTTGATTGATTGGAATCATCCCTTCTAAAGAGACTGGATAGCCTTAGCGGATACAACTTGTCTTGGGGGAGAATTACTCTCTGGAACCTCCAGGAGCTTGTGAGGTGCATGGGTGGATTCTTCTTCCATCAAGATTCCCACCCTATCTGTTAACTTGTCAATTCTAGCATCTTGATTTTTCATTCACTTGGTCAAGCAGCGATTGCTTCCGTCAAGTTTGCCAACTGCTCCTCCACAGATTAAGTGTTTGTCACCATAGCTTGCATGATTATTGTGGATGATAGAGTGTAGCATGGATTGTTACATAGATTGATCCTTGATTGTCTCACGCTATGCAGTATAGGTGGAGAGGATACATCACTTGAAGCATCATCATCTTCATTCACGGCAGATTTCTTGGATCCGGAGAGGTTAAGTAGAGTAAGGGTTTTCTTAATCTTTTCAGCAACATCGCTTCCTCCTTCGTGTGCGTTTGTGGAAGATCTTGATCTTTTTGAGGATGAAGATCCGAAAACATGGGTTGATGCGGATGACACTTGGAGTGCGTGTTGTCCTAAAGAGCTTGCCTTGCTTCTTATAGTTGGTCCAAAGCTTCCAAAGGTAACATCGAGAATGCTTTCTACATCAGTGTAGAACCTGGAATTAGCAGCCTTGATGGAAGTTCATCTGGGGTTGATTTTCTTTGAAGCCATTTCGATGTTCTTAAACTTTGGTGATTGAAACATTGAGATGAGAGGTAGAGATTTTCCCACTAGGCGTGCAAGAATTTGTAGACAATAAATTGTGTCAAAAAAATAAAATCAAAACCGAAAAATATCACAACAATCGTAGTATTTGATTTCAAATAATTTGAGTGTACAATCTCGATGAATCCTCTGATTCTTCTTTTTAATAGTAAATAAATTCAAGGTCCTTGAGCTTGATCTTAAATATGTAGTTGTTGCCACGAACGATGATCTTGAATTCAACTAGCACGAACTTTGATTTGAACTCGTACTCCTTGAATCTTGATTTGTTCTTCGTTCTTGATTTTGAGCTTGATTGCTTGAACTTGAACTTGATTTGTTCTCCATTCTTGAGCTTGAACCTGATTACTTGTGTTACACCCCATGTTTTTGTAAACGAAAGTACGTCGTAAGTCAATTGATGTAAGCTTGAAAATGAGATCCTTTTCGAAAGTATATAAAGTGATTTACTGATGTTACGTCCCATTTTCACAAGCCTTTAGGAGTTATCATTCGGGGACAAATATTTATAAGGGGACATGTTGTTACACCCCATACTTCAGACGTCACTGTCATTATAGGATTATCTAATGTAAGCTCAAAAAGGACGAAATCCTTCTACAAGGATAAGAAAGGTTTACCGAAGTCTTAAGTAAGTTAAGATGAATATGAGACTTGTTAATCATGATTTAAATGAGTTTAAAGTCATGATATAACTATATATGATGTTTGGATATGAAATATAAAGTTTGGAAAAAATTGAATTTAATTTGCGGAAAAACCGACTAAGGATTTGTCTTGTAATGAAGCTTTTTGAGCAATACATTTCGTAAGCTTTATGATGTCTTTTTGGGATATTATATACCAAATTGAAGGTCTTTGATTTTAGTTTTTAACGCATTTAACCGTAGAGAGATATTCGCGTCTTTGCGAGACTGCGCAAGCAGCACCCATGGGACCCACAAAGTCGGGGAAAATTGCAGCTTGTATTAAAGTCAATTCTCCATCATTTTAACTCATTTTTCTAGTCCAAAACAGTTCCTAAATGCTCTCCAATGGTTCCTCCATGATTCTAGGATGAGAACCTAAGATGAAAACATGAATCCAATGCTAGAAATCCCGTGGTGCATGCAAGATCGTAGTTCTTAGTCTTGTAGCTGTTTTGGAGGGCTCTTCAAAGGTACGTAACCTCAGATTTAGTGTTGTTCTTGTTAATTAAGGTAATAATCAGTCCCTCCTTCATATATATTAGATTTTCAAGGCGAACTATAAGTGTTTACACACCAACTTGAATACCAAAAGTTGATTCAAGAAGAGAATACAACACCTATAGTGTTGTGGTGTTATTGAGGATAGTTGAGGGATGTGATTGGCTGAAATTTCATGTTGTTTCTAATGCTTAAGGTGAGTATAAAATCCTACTACATGTACTTGAAGTTGGTTGCATTATTTGAGCAAAATACTACAAGAGGAGACTTGAAATAGTTTGAGATGTTATAGGTTTTAATGGACTATTTTGGAAAGGTTGTTTCCATGAACTATAAATGGCTGGAAAATGGGTAAAATAACTTGATTATGATATGGTTTCTGTTTTTATGCATGTCTATATGTTTATCAAGTGAATTGGTGAAAGAAGCATACGAAACTTGAGATTGAAAGTGAAGATTAGCTTAAGTCACTTCTATGATATTGTATTGCCATTGAGGGTTGTTGTAAGCTAAATATAACTTGGATTTCGACTTGAAGCTACTATATGAGGTATGTATATTGTGTTCTTGCATGTTCTTAAGGTTATCTTGATATTGATTAAGTTAAATGGATGAACTAGATATGAACTAGTGAATAAAGTTGCTAATTGAGGATAATTGGAGTTGTGAATTATTTGTTTTGTTATAAATATATGGTATAAGGCTGGAATCATTGATGAATGACTCCATTATCATGTTAATAATACTAGTAAGTTAAAGTAATAAGTCTATAAGGGGTGATATGGGGTATACATATTCCAATTGGGCTTGTAGCTCGTCGTGAAGTAGTTGTGACTTGTTGTGGTTATATGATGTCTTGTTATTGATAATTATGTATTGCTAGATTTCTATGGTCATTGTTGTTGGTATATGGTATTGGAGGAGGCTCTTGTTACAGGGGAGATGCTGCCCAAATTTACATAAACGAGCTACTAGTTTAAGTTGCGGACTTAGCCATTACTCAACACTGATTTTGAATCTCCTTATGCTGTGGTAGATTGAGTTGAGTTGTTTGAAGAATTTCTTGGAAGGTATTAAGGACTCAATGGAGTTAAGGTATGTTAATGCTATCCATTTGGCATGATCCATATGATGCAAACGAAACGTGCAAATGCGGAACTTTCATAAATGACTCTATTCATAGAAGTACTAGGAGTGCCTATGTTCTTGATTCCCCATGTGTCCTATTATTATATCTTCTGTTCATGGGTATCATAAAAATACGTAAGTTGCTAAAGTTTATCCGAAGGCATATTGATCTTATGACATTACGAGAAATCTTACTAACTTACTTCATTATGCATTGCATTTATTTATACATGTATATTGACCCATGACCAAATGGCGTTATAGACGGGTATATTATATGTATATGGGATATGGGAAAAGGTTATGGCGTTATATACGCACCATCACTTGATCAACTGGTATACGTTGATGATTTCACGTACAGTGGCTGGGATGATATGATGGGATGCCCTCAGAGGCTTGGTGATGTTATGCACGCATATACCTATGCATGGTATGGCATTTATACGCACATGCATGACATTATAAATTTTTCATGATTCACAGAGCTATTCAGAATTACAGGTTAAGTTCTTTACTTCATGTTTCTTTTATGTGTTTTATATACTATTGTCATGCATTACATACTCGGTAATTTATTTGTACTGACGTCCCTTTTTCCTGGGGATGCTGCGTTTCATGCCCGCAGGTCCCGATAGACAGGTTGAGAGTCCTCCTAGTAGGTTTTCAGCTCAGCAGAAGGTGTTGGTGCGCTCCACTTGCTCCGGAGTTGCCTATCTGGTCAGTATGATTTGAACATGTATTGATTGGTATGGCGGGGTCATATCTCGAAATTTATGATATTTATGTACTGGTAGAGGCTTGTAGATAGATGTCATGTATATAGATACTTGTATGGCCTTGTCGGCCTATGTTTTGAGTATACAAATGATCATGTCGGCCTTATAGGCCCGTATGTCGCATGCATAAGCTTTTATATCATGTTGGGTTATCCCATGTCGAGTATTCTCTTATGTTTAATTCTAGTTATCTCATGATGACCTTTCCGGTTCATTTACCCCTGGTAGTATGATAAGAAGGATACATTACGTTGGTACTCGGTTGAGTTAGGCACCGGGTGCCCGTCGCGGCCCTACGGTTTAGGTCGTGACAAAAGTGGTATCAGAGCAGTTATGTCCTAGGGAGTCTACAAGCTGTGTCTAGTAGATTCTTGTTTATGGGTATGTTGTGAACCACACTTATAAGCAGGAGGCTACAAGGCATTTAGGATTGTCACTCTTTCTTCTTACTCTAGATCGTGTGATAGAGCTCAGTTGTAAGAATTCAAACTCCTAAATTTCTTTTTATTCGCAATACAACGATACCTACATAAAAAAAGACAGTTGGTAAGAGATTGAATGTGGTTGTAGAAGAGTTGATTCAGAGGAACTCGATTTTGCATCATGCTTATGATGAGTAAATGTGAGGTCTTCAGCAGATCATGTGTGTGCTAAGATGTGTAAGCTTCTTGATAAGGATCCCTAAGGAAAGAATATCTATCCACCCATATGGTAAAAAGAAATAAGAGAATCAGAAGGTAGATACAAGTTTTGGCAATTAAAAGAAGCAAGATGAAGAAGGACACGAGGTACCTAGTTAATGAAGATTAACAGTATTTGCAATTCAGACAGAGAAATACAAGCATTATGAGTTACTTTCAACAGTAATAGAGTTATATACAATTGGCCACACTCATCTTAATTATGCCCTATGGGAGCCAGCAAATATAGTTTAAGAGAAGGATATGATATCATGATCCAGCTGGGGTTAGAGTAACCCAAAAATGGTGGATGGTTTGTTATCATTAGCTAACATTTCCTAAGATAGTGCAAATGTGGTAATAGATCTCCTTGTGAGACACCCAAATGGTGAACTCTAGAATAGTACAGTCAGATATGAATACTAGAATGTTCAAAAATTTCAGAAGATAGGCAGTGGAATCCTAGAAGGGATAAATATTTACCTTAGTATGACTCCAGCCCCGAGTAAAAAAAAGGAGAATGTTAGTCATTCTGAAGAGCCAGTGAGATGAAGCGAGGGGAGCTAAAAGTGAAAGAACATTTTGTTGAAGTTTTCAGAATAAAGTGATAGACAAAAATATTATCTGGAGAATAAGAAGAGAGTAAATGAAGCATCATGAGTAAGATGTGATATATGGGTGATAGCGGTAAATTGAAATATGACACGATGACGGAGTCTATAGTCAAGTGAAGGAAAAGACAAGAGGAGCAATGCCTTGAAATAATAGAAGAGTATAAGCCATAAAGTCATATCATTCTTTCGAGAAATAAGTTGGTGACTCCAACGTAATTACCAGAAGGAAATGTTAGACCCCGAAGTAATAGAAATTAGTATGAGCTGGTGAACAAGATAAAATAAAAATGAATTAGGGACCGAATGATTTGACAATAGACGGCATCATGAGAATTTTAGAGATGACGTCCCGGCGATAATAGAATGGACAACATAGGAATAACCTTTAAAGGTCATTCAGGAAGACGCTTCCCTAAAACGAGCACTGTGAGCAAAGTTAAGCTTAAGGGACTAAGTGTTCCAGTTACACTAGGTGTCACCCTCGTACGTAAGAACTTTAGTTATCCTTGATACAGAAGGGTTACCGCAAGGCGGGTAAGATGTTAGCAAAGATGTGAAAAGACGCCAAAGATGAAGAGGTAACTATGGAATAGTAAAGAAAGAATGCAGTAAAAAGGTAAAAGGAATGAGATTGCATTTATTCAGATCCTACAGATATGATACGACTCTAGAACATTATGCAAGCATGACACTGGGAGAGGAAGTAAGGGTTCCGCACCAGATGATATTGATAAATAAGTGGGAATGAACACTCGATACATAAGGAGCCAGTACGAGAGGTAAGTTAAGACAAATGACATAACCCAAGAGGGGTTACGCAGAATATAGATATGAGAATAGACCAACGAGTAGTCTGTAGTGGATTCAGGAAGAGTCTAGTTATGGCTAGACAAGAGGATACAAATAAATCAGCAGATCGTGCAAGATAAACATAGTGAACCCCAACATAGGGAATCCAGTCTCGCAGATACGAGATCACAATTGTTGAAACATTTTCAGATAGGAGTTAGGGTAGTTAAAGGTACTGTATAAGTGTTCTAGAAATAAAAGAGAGTGCCACTGGGGAGATATTTAAAATTTCAGTTCAGAAGCAACCCTACGAGCACAAAGGCGCGGAGGTATGTAACTAAGGATAATTATAGGCGAGTAAGAACATAAAATATTCTTTCGGGTATGCGATGTAATAAGCTCGTAGCTTTACACGAGTCAGAGGGTCTCCACTATGTACTACTCGGAAAGACTAGTTGAGGAAATAACGAAGAAAGCTTCAACCTAAGCATAGTGACATAAAGAAGAAATGGTCTTGTAACAACAATCTCACTACAATATTGTATACACTCCATAAGAAAGTGGCACCATCGTGGCTAATGAACGGGAAGTAAAACTCAAAGGTGATATTTGAGATCATATGAGTTACAGGAAATTCCAATATTCTTGGGCAACAAGATAAGCCAAGTATTCATGCAACAAGTGGCAGAACGACCAGGAAAAGTAATTGCTTACATTTAAAGACAACCGAGAAGGCACGAAAGGAAATCTATGGTGCTAGCAATTTAAAGGAAGATTACGAGTAGTATAAATAAATATGTGTAGGTCGCAAGCTAAAGTATGATAGAGTGACAAGGTTTTAGGTAGACAAGAGTAAGGTTATGAAAAAGGTGAGTGAGAAGGTGACGAGAACAGGTAAAGCCTCGAGATTAAGCCTATCAAAATAAGAGATCTGATGATTTCCATAAGTTATAGAAAGCTCGGTACAGTCTAAAGGAACTCAGAGGAGTCTACGAATATGAGCAATTAGAATAGATGAAATGTTGCCCTTGTAGTAGAATAAGGGTGTAATGGTGATATATAAGAGGATGGCGTTTAGCCTTTTGAATGAGTAATGATTTTAAGAAAAGGGATTTCATGAATTGCATGGGATTAGAATACCCATATAAGATGAATCACGTCGGGATGCTATGAAACACGGTTATTGAAGTATAGTATCACCCCTAGGTGGATCAGGAAAATCACTTCAGATGTTCCCCGATGAGACGTGAGCCCTAGTGACAATGTATTACATAAGAGGTCTCAAGTTATCAGTGGTAGATATAGATCAACATTAAGGCGAATCAACAATAGATGGATAAAAGTTCCAAAGTATAAGAGGAGATTATGATGCCATTCTTTAGATGGACAATAATAAGGAAGCATTAAAGGACTTAGATTTATATATATATGGGATAAGCAGTGATAGAGTAACCTGGAGTTGTGTAGCAGACCTCAGTAATAATAAATCGAAGTAAGTGTTATAGTACGATATGACCTACTTAGATGCACTAAAGCCTTAATGACAGATAACCAAGGCTAGGAAACAAAATATAGCAATAGTGGTACATTCAACAAAGTACCAAGCGAAGAACTTCAGTATACCTGTAGATGCCCAGAAGGACAACTTGTCGTAGTCCTGTATATGTTCACAAAATGAGGCATAGATATTGGCTAAAAGCTGGAGGAAAATGAGAGAAAGGTCACATAGGCGCACATACAAGGACAAAGTCGTACAGACTGCATGATAGAAGGTAACAATAGTTACGAGATTGGAAGAATTCTGACCACGAGTCATGGCGTGAGAAAGAGGCCTAAAGGGGGGAATGCCCTGGCCTTTGGATTTATTCATAGAACAATTGCCTAGATGGCAAAGGACAAAATTAAAGTATTCATAAAGCCATGGGTTATGAGAATGATAAGTGCATCAGTCAACATTCAAGGAAGAATGTTCCAAAAAGGGGAATGATGTTACACCCCATATTTTTGTACATGAAAGTACGTCGTAAGTCAATTGATGTAAGCTTGAAAATGAGATCCTCTTTGAAAGTATATAAAGTGATTTAATGATGTTACGTCCCATTTTTGCAAACCTATAAGAGTTATCATTCGGGGACAAATGTTTTTAAGGGGAAATGTTGTTACACCCTGTACTTCAGACGTCACTGTCATTATAGGATTATCTAATGTAAGCTCAAAAAGGACAAAATCCTTCTACAAGGATAAGAAAGGTTTACCAAAGTCTTAAGTAAGTTAAGATGAATATGAGACTTGTTAATAATAATTTGAATGAGTTTAAAGTCATGATATGACTATATATGATGTTTGGATATGAAATATAAAGTTTGAAAAAAATCGGATTTAAGTTGCGGAAAAACCGACTAAGGATTTTTCTTGTAATGAAACTTTTTGAGAAAAACATTTCGTAAACTTTATGATGTATTTTAGGACATATTATATACCAAATGGAAGGTATTTTAGTTTAGTTTCTAACTCATTTAACCGTTCATAGATATGATATTGGAGTAGAGAGATATTCGTGTTTTCGCGAGACTGCGCAAGCAGCACCCATGGGACCCTCGAAATCGGGGGAAGTTCCAGCTTGTATTAAAGTCAATTCTCCGTCGGTTTAACTCATTTTTCTGGTCCAAAACAGTTATTAAATCCTCCTAAATGCTCTCCAATGGTTCCTCCATGATTCTAGGGTGAGAACCTAAGATGAAAACATGAATCCAACGTTAGAAATCCCGTGGTGCTTGCTAGATCATAGTTCTTCATCTTGTGGCTGTTTTGGAGGGTTCTACAAAGGTAAGTAACCTCAGATTTTGTGTTGTTCTTGTTGATTAAGGTAATAATCAGTCCCTCATTCATATATATTAGATTTTCAAGGCAAACTACAAGTGTTTACACACGAACTTGAACACCAAAAGTTGATTCAAGAAGAGAATACAACACCTATAGTGTTGTGGTGTTATTGAGGATAGTTGTGGGTTGTGCTTGGCTGAAATTTCGTGTTATTTCTACTATTTAAGGTGAGTATAAAATCCTACTATATGTACTTGAAGTTGTTTGTGTGTTGGTTGCATTATTTGAGCAAAATACTACAAGAGAAGACTTGAAATAATTTGAGATATTATAGGTTTTAATAGACTGTTTTGGAAAGGTTGTTTCCATGAACTATAAATGGCTGGAAAATGGGAAAAATAACTTGATTATGATATGGTTTATGTTTTTATGCATGTCTATATGTTTATCAAGTAAATTGGTGAAAGAAGCATACGAAACTTGAGGTTGGAAGTGAAGATTAGCTTAAGGCACTTCTATGGTATTGTATTTCCATTGAGGTTTGTTGTAAGCTAAATATAACTTGGATTTCGACTTGAAGCTACTGTAAGATGTATGTATATTGTGTTCTTTCATGTTCTTAAGTATATCTTGACATTGATTAAGTTAAATGGATGGAGTAGACATGAACTAGTGAATAAAGTTGCTAATTGAGGATAATTGGAGTTGTGGATTGTTTTCTTTATTATAAATATATGATATAAGGCTAGAATCATTGATTAATGACTTCATTATCATGTTAATAATACTAGTAAGTTATAGTAAGAAGTCTATAAGGGGTGATATGGGGTATACGGATTCCAATTGGGCTTGTAGCTCGTCGTGAAGTAGTTGTGACTTGTTGTGGTTATATGGTGTCTTGTTATTGATAATTATGTATTGTTGGATTTCTATGGTCATTGTTGTTAGTATATGGTATTGGAGGAGGCTCTTGTTACAGGGGAGATGCTGCCCAAATTTACATAAACGAGCTACTAGTTTAAGTTGCGGACCTAGCCTTTACTCAACACTGATTTTGAATCTCCTTATGCTGTGGTAGATTGAGTTGAGTTGTTTGAAGAATTTCTTGGAAGGTATTAAGGACTCAATGGAGTTAAGGTATATTAATGCTATCCATTTGGCATGATCCATATGATACAAACGAAACGTACAAATGCGGAACTTTCATAAATGACACTATTCATAGAAGTACTAGGGGTGCCTATGTTCTTGATTCCCCATGTGTCCTATTATTATATCTTCTGTTAATGTGTATCAGATAAATACGTAAGTTGCTAAAGTTTATCCGAAGGCATATTGATCTTGTGACATTACGAGAAACTTACTAACTTACTTCATTATGCATTACATTTATTTATCCATGTACATTGACCCATGACCAGATGACGTTATATACATGTATATTATATGTATATGGGATATGGTAAAAAATTATGGTGTTATATACGCACCACCACCTGATCAACTGGTATATGTTGATGATTTCACCCACAGTGGCTGAGATGATATGATGGGATGCCCTCAGAGGCTTGATGATGTAATGTACGCATATACCTATACATTGTATGGTATTTATACGCACATGCATGACATTAACAGAGCTATTCAGAATTACAGGTGGAGTTCCTTACTCCATGTTTCTTTCATGTCTTTATATACTACTGTCATGCCTTACATACTCGGTACTTTATTTATACTGACGTTCCTTTTGCCTGGGGACGCTGTGTTTCATGCCCGCAGATCCTGATAGACAGGTTGAGAGTCCTCCTAGTAGGCTATCAGCTCAGCGGAAGGTGTTGGTGCGCTGATGTCGCCCAAACTCACACCACTAATTGGGATTGTGAGGCAGTCAATGCAATTATAAATACCCAATGCGAGTCGGGGTCGATTCCACAGAGAGATTTATGTTGGATTAGGTATATACCTAGTCTAAGTACATGACGTGCCCAAGATTGTACTTTCACATATTCGGTTGTTTCTTTTCTACTCCTAAATCTTATGCTAATGCTGTAATTGTAAAGCTAAGAGATAATGTTTTTAGTATTGTTGTTTTTCAGGTTATAAAAGATCTAGGGTTGTAACTTCCACCTAGTTGGTTACCTAACGCGTTGAGAGCTTTAGGGCATGTTTGGTTGGTCGGGATACAATATAACAATCACACGCGATTACTCACTCTATACCTCTCGGTAGTTTGAGTGATTTTGCCCAATTTGGCTTTCTTAAGTCCAAATGGGTATTTCACAAAACAAGTGATAGATGCTCAAGTCGGGTCTTACTATCTCTATATTCGACCCTTTAATTGGGGCTATCAATTTTTTGAGCTCACCCCAATTTCTTGTTAGCCAAGTTTTCCTAGACTTAGTCTCTCTTTCTCAAGTAGAGACTATGTCAATTAGGCATGAATCAATATTTGAAACCATCAATTCTCAAATTCAAGCAAGAACTAAGCTAAATATCATATACCCAATCATAAATAAGCCCTAAATCAATCACCCATTAAGTACCCATACTAGGGTTGGGTCACAACCCTAGCTAAGGGTTTAGCTACTCATAGAAAATGAAGAAATTAAAGAAGAAACTAAGATAAAACTCATAATACAAGATTAAGGGAAGAAAATCTAATGTAAAAATGATAAACTATTACAAAGTTACCCAAAACAGTAAAGAAAAACGGCTATCTATTCTCAGGTGTTCTCTGCTTAACCTTAATTTGACAAAAAGAGCTATTTATACTCAGCTGAAATTATCGGAAAAAATGTCCTTGCGGAGATTCTGCGGCCGCACAATTATGTGTGCGGTCCGCACTTTGACACTAGCTTGACAGGATGGACTTCTGCGGCCGCACAATTCTGGGTTGCGGCTGCACTTCTTCAAATTTCGCTGTCCGTACATTTTTGAGTGCCGCCGCACTCTCGAATTTTAGCTTTGACATGCAAAACTTCTGCGGACCGCACATTTCTGAGTGCGGCTGCACTTTTGATTCTGCGGCCGCACAATAATGGTGTGGTCCGCACTTTTTCATGACCCCAGAATCCATCTCTCTGAACCTCATCTTTTACGGCCGCACAATAATTGTGCGGCCCGCACTTTGCATAGAAATTTTGTTAGAGGCTTTCTCATGTTCTGTGGCGGCACTCAATATTGTGCAGTCCGTATTTTGCTCTTTTAGCTTTGTTTTGGTCCTTGTACAAAATTACTCCTTCTTGAGTTTATTTTCATCTCTTTAACTCATATTCTGACACTCCTGCAAGAAAGCACATTTTATCAGTTTTCGGGAATACCTCTAAGAAATTTTGAGCTAAAACGAAAGTAAAAGATTGCAAATAAGTAGCCAAAATCCCTACTTATCAACTCCCCCAAACTTAAGCTTTTGCTTGTCCTCAAGCAAATAAGGTAATTTTCACCTACACAAGAAAAGAGCTATTTCAGTTGGCCTAAGGTGAATCAAACACACATCAATTGGGACCAACAATTACCCACAATACTTATGAATTATCAATAATGTAATGATTTGACTTTTTAAGTACAATAGTTCTAATGTGACACTAGAGCATCAAGAATGTAAGTCATTGTGGATCATACCCACAATAAGGAAGCTCGCTCTTTCATATAGGTCATTGTGGATCCTAAACTCCTCCTCCTCTACTCTCTGTTAGCATATCTCACTTTAGAATGTAACACTCAATTCAAGGATTGTGAAAAGTTTGCTCATCTCTCTCAAAAGAATGTCACAAGTACAGCTCTAAGTACCATATGCTTGCCCCTCATGTAAATCACCACTAATGTAAGCTCACTCGACTTGAAATCATGTAGGGTTTTTCGGGATGTAATAAAGGCTTTTGGACTAAGGTAGGATTTGTTGGAATATCATCTTTCCTTAAGCACTCCATTTTCTCCTTTTGGCTCATACTTTGTCGACTTTTTGAGTCATTTTCTTTTTCCTTGGGGGAACTAAAGAGACTTAACATCACTCTTTCTTGGTCATTATATTCATTTTCTCCTTCTTTGTTTACTCCATGCCTTTCATCCTTGTTTTTCTTCGAATCCCTTCAACTCTTTACTTTATTCACTTTCTTTTTGGCATTTTTTATTTTGTTCTTTATTTCTTTTCTTTGCCTTCCCTTTTCTTCATTTCTTTCCTCTTCTTTGTACCTTTATATCACTTTCAAACTCCTTGTCTCTCCCCCAAACTTATGTTTTAGCCAATTGTTTCTCAAGAATGCCAATGAAAGAACGGGTACCAAGAGAGGGTCATTACAAACGGGTACAAGCGTGTAGCATGGTTATTAAATGATAAAGGGCTTAGGATCAAATGGGTTGACTAGGGATATCACATTGGTAGGCTATGGAAGATTTCAAATTGGATTAAGGAGAGCCTACAATCATTTCTCAAGCCAAGCCAAACTTAGAATTTCGCCTAGAAAAATATTCGGGGCAAGTTCTAGACTATTAGCACGGGTACTTTGGACTTGCAACTAAATATCTCGCCTCTCACGCTGCTGGATTGCTAAAGAGAATGGAGTCGAGGGCCCACAACAACCCTATTTAAGATTAGAAATCACAAATGGTTCGACTGAACCACTCGGCGAAGACTTAAGTCAACACAAGAGTCAAAAGGTCACAACTAGAGCTATTTTCTGCCAAAAACTTGTTTTTAACCATAAGGCCGTAGGTAAATGTGTTGGTACCAAGTGAAGCATGTTTGAGACCCTTCTATTCAATACTACTGTTTTTACCTAAACATAAAAATAAACGGACTCAATCCCTTAAGAAGATTGTCACGCCATCCATCGTTGGGAAGAGCCACCCGGTTCACACAAAACCCATATTTGGAAAGAACCGTGACATTAAGAAAACCAAAGGCTTATTGCTCACTTAAACATAACAAGAAGCTACCAAATCAAAAAGAAGCTATTAAAGTAAATAAGAAGTTATACTACTAAGAAAAACAAACTACAAAAGCTATAAAATAAACTACTAAAAGTAAGACAAATGAATATACAAACCGAGGGAAAATGAATATATACATTAAGGGAAAGGGAGGAATATATACTTAACGAAAGAGAGAATAAGGATAAAAGTGTAAGGCCCCGTTAAAATTTTTCTAATGATTTAATATTTTAAAGTACGCCAATGGTATTTGGGAATAACGTGTTAGAGTATTAAAGGAGACCCATGGGATAGAACCACATTATTTCGAAATGAAATATATATGTTTAAGGTGTGTTGAAACACACTAAGGAGTTTTATGAATGGAAAGAATTCGTGCGGAACAAGTAGGATACATTAAGTGGCAAGGATATCTCAATTCACACAAAATCCTACTTCAAATGCATTCTACTACCAAACTATAACGACTTATGAGGTGATCTACCTATAAAATTAAAGCCATTTGAGTCTAGTTTCTAACGCTTCAAACCGTTCATCATTTGGACATTCCTACAAGAAGTTATGTTCAAATACCCAAAGGCTGGTCTACAAAGCTCGCGAGGCCAAGCATGTAGCACGCTAAACCGTGCTATATCTCTCGCGAGGCCAGGTCTGTAGCTCGCTACAGATATCGTGAGGCCAGGTCTGTAGCCCAATCCGGAATATCGGAGTATCCATTCCCCTATGTTTTAAACCCGACCCTATTCCATTAAAACACTTACCTTGGACAATTTTGAACATATTTTCTGATATTTTGAGAGAGAGAGAGGGTCCCGGAGGGATAAGTGAATCTTCATCAAAAATTTCTCTTCAATTATCACTTAAAACCTTGAAGATTATCAAGAGAGGCACCTTCATCGTAGAGGTAAGATTCTACACCCTACCCCTAATTTCGAAATTTATCTTTAGATGGTTAAGTAGCAAGATCATTTTGGGCATGAGAGTTATTTATTTTACATGAATGTGTTATCAAGGGGTGTAGGAAGATTGTTGAACTAAAAATGGTAAAGAATGGGTTGTGGGAAGATGCAATCCTCCTTAAAAGGACCTTGAAACCTTAATGCACACCAAGTGTTTGATAATATGCTCAAATGAGTTGAAGCCATGATCATATTCCTAATTGTGGTTCAACTTGTTATATTTCCAAAATAGATTGAAGTTGCTAAGAATTTCGGATCATTTTAGAGTTTAAGGAAGCTCCATTGAGGTATGTTGGCTAAACCCCCTTCTTCTTAGAATCAAATCCCATTGTGTTCATGTAATTAGAGTAAGTTCTTGATCATTATTGAATTGGCTATTCCTAATGTGGTAGTGTTAAAGGATGTTTGTTCAATGTTCATTCTAAATGCTTCATCATGTCATCTTGCCATTTGATAAATTTTTCAAAATGAGGAATATGTGTTAGGAATGTTAAAACTTCATGTCAAAATCGAAATAAAGGTTGTTGTGCCAAATTGTATGAAAAGCCTTTATGTGTATAAGATTCTCAAACTTAATCATATGTGAAACTAATGTCTTGAATGGGAAGCCTTATTGTTGAGGATAAGGATAATGATATTTGAATGTAGAAAAAGGGGACAAGAACTATGAAATACAGCCAAGTGCCAAGAATAACTTTGTAATTGAAATCACTAGTGCCAATGAATTGAAAGTATATGAAAGAAGTACGATATGAAATGATTGACAGAAAAAAGGTAATGTCTCAAGTGAGATGGTCTAGTCGATCGGGCCAAGATTGGACTGCGTGTAAGAACACTGTGGTATTGTGGATTAAATTGTGAAAATGGTTGATGTCTCAAATGAGATGGCCTATCCAATCGGGCCAAGATCGGACTCCATGTAAGAACACAGTGGTATTGTGGATAAAATTGTGAAAATGGTTGATGTCTCAAGTGAGATGGCCTAGCCGATCGGGCCGTGATCGGACGCCATGCCGCACACATAGTGTTAACTGTGCTGGAAATGATAATTGGAATTGTGGATATGGTTGATATCTCAAATGAGATGACATAGCCGATCGGGTCGAGATCGGACTCCATATAAGAACACGGTGGTATTGTGGATTGTGGCATATGGCACTAAATATTACTCACCCTAATAAGATGGAAATTGACTTGAGAACTTATGTGATCCTTACTTGATGTTTTAGTATTGTTTTGAAGCTCTTATTGAACTCATGACTGTTTTCCCCCTTGTATTATTGTCCATTCTATTAAGATGGTGTTTTAGCTTTACATACTAGTACTATTCAACGGTACTAACGTCCCTTTTGCCGGGGGCGCTGCATCTATAATGGATGCAGGTGGTTACATAGCAAACAATGTTGATCGCAGTTAGTGGTACATCATCATCTTCCCAGCAGACTCGGTGAGCCCCATTTCATTCCGGGGTCATGTATTGTACCTTTTGTTTATATTGTGGTCACTTTTTGAGGTATAGCAAGGGCCTTGTTGCCGGCACCATCTTTACTCTCTTTTGTATCTTTAGAGGCTCCGTAGACACTATGTGGGTTGTATATGGGTGTTGGGAATGTTAAACCAGTTATATTTTGTTTGATCACTTGTTCCATTCGAACTATAAGAAATATGTATTTTGAGACTTAAAGGCGCAATGGCTAATCAAATAATTTAGCATCGTATGTATGAACTTCCTGCTGTATAATTTATGAAATCATGTCTTTTCCTGATCATGGGTGAATTGGGTAGAAAGAATCTAACAGGCTTGCTCGACCGGGTTTACTCGGCTGAGCGCCAGTTGCGCTCCTCGATTTTGGGGCGTGACAAAAAGAAAAAGCGTATTAAAGTTATTACAGCCCAATGTCAAGATGAATTCCCAACTAAGGGGAAAAAACCACGTAGCGTATGGAAGAGCACATAGCTATTTAATAACTAGGAAGAATGAGGCAAGAAGAATTGGAAGAAAATCTATAAATTGAGATGGTCATGGTTATCGCAAAATAGTTCATATTAGAATGGTGGACTCGCCTAGAGCACAAGTGTTAATAGAAGATATAAAGGATCAACTGTAATGCAGCCGACTTGAGCGACGCTGAATATAAACTAAAAGATTTAGAGGGAGTTCATGTCTACATATTACATTGGAAAGTGAAACTACTGGTGATGAAGTGGTGGTGTGATAAACTCAACAAACCAGGCACAAGGATACTACGAGTTCATGGGAGGCAGATAAGTGTGTGGCACAATAAGGCTGTCAACTATGAATTAAAAGCAAAATGGGATGGGAATGAATGCTCCAGTCACAAAGAAAATATAGTACCAACATATGTTCGAACCAGATTGAGAGAGGATGAACACTTGTTACGAACCAAACATGTTTAACATGATAGTTCTTAGGCTGCAATACCAGGAAACACTATGGGTGACTACAATACTGGGAATAAGGTGAGTTACTCATCGAGGATGGAATCAGGTGGACTAAGTCCTACACTTATAAGGAAAACAAGAAGTCATCGTTAAAGAATTTAGGAGGATCTCAAGTTTCAGAAAAGGCCATGTTCGGGCCAATGACTTTTATTGAATTGAATACATATGAAGGGTGTTGATATGTGCTTTGGGAAGTGTTTAGCAGTAAAGAGGGATTGTGAGAATGTTCACAGGGGAAGTAGAGTGGTTCCTTAAAACCCTATAAGACTTATAATGAGGAAAGAGGGTGGCTAAAAAAGGTCTGAGCACGATGTTACTTCACATTTGAGGCAATGCCATGCAAGTTGATGTTATTAGGGTATGCGTGCAAGCTAGTAGATGTTATTCATTTGAAACAGATAGTCCTATAAGAAAACTGACCTAGTAATGTCTTTTGTTGAGAAATTTGGAAAAACAAATTGCAAGTACTAATAAGATTGTAACTGTATCAAGGAAATTTTTGTATAACTCAATTCATAGGAGGTCATATGAAAGAGAAATCTGATATAGATGTTCCACTAATAACGCAATGTGGCAAGATGATCATTTATGCCTATAGGCAACTCAAGAATCATGAAAAGAATTATCCAACACTTGACTTAGAACTTGTGGCGGTGGTTTTTCCATTAAAGATTTGGCGTCATTATTTGTATGGGGTCCATGTAGATGTATTCACGGACCACAAGAGTCTTCAATATATTTTCAAACAAAAGGAATTGAATCTGAGGCAGAGAATATGGCTTGAGTTATTCAAGGACTACGACATTAATGTTCTATATCATCCGGGAAGGGCTAATGTTATGGCAGATGCTCTTAGCAGGAAATCCATGGGTATTTTAGCACACTTGGAGGCATATCAAAGGCCATTGGCCAAAGAAGTTCATCGATTGGCTAGTTTGGGAGTTCGTCTTGCGGACTCTCGTGAAGGAGGGGTGATTGTACAAAATAGGGTTGAATCATCGCTTGTTGTGGAAGTTAAGGAGAAATAATACAACGATCCATTGATGGCATAACTAAAAGAGGGGATTCATAAACATAAGACCATGGCTTTTCTCTTGGCATGGATGATGGTACACTAAGGTACCAAGGGCGTCTATGTGTTCCAAATGTGGATGGTCTCCGGGAAAGAATTATGACTGAAGCTCACACTTCTAGGGTATTCTGTGCACCCAGGTTCTATGAAAAATTATGATCTTAAGGAAGTCTACTGGTGGAATGATATGAAGAGGAATGTAGCGGACTATGTGGCGAGATGTCCAAATTGTCAGCAAGTGAAGGCCGAACAGCAAAGGCCCGGTGGGTTGGCATAGAACATAGAAATTCCAATATGGAAGTGGGAAATGATTAATATGGACTTTGTGGTAGGATTACCTCATACTCCTCATAAGTTTGACTCGATTTGGGTGATTGTGGATCGACTCACGAAATCAGCACACTTCTTGTTGGTTAAGGTTACCAATATAGAGGAACAATATGCTCAGTTGTATATCAACGAAATAGTCAGGTTGCATGGCACCCTAGTTTCCATCATTTCTGACCAGGGATCACAATTCACTGCTAATTTTTGGAAGAAATTTCAGCAAGGCTGGGTACTCAGGTGAATCTTAGTACAACCTTTCACCTGCAGACTGACGGGCAGGCAGAGCAGACTATTCAGACGCTTGAGGATATATTGTGCTTGTGTTTTAGACTTCAAAGGTAGTTGGGATGATCATTTGCCACTCATAGAATTTGCCTACAACAATAGCTATCACACTAGCATTCAGATGGCACCGTTCGAGGTTTTATATGGTAGGAGATGTAGATTTCCCATTGGGTGGTTTGAAATTGGAGAAGAAGAGTTGATAGGGCCAGACCTCGTGCATCATGCTATAGAAAAAGTTAAAATCATTAAGGAGCGGTTGAAGACTGCTCAAAGTCGTCAGAAGTCCTATTCGGATGTTCACCGTAGGAATTTGGAGTTGAAAGAAGATGATTGGGTATTCTTGAAGGTTTCCCCCATGAAGGGTGTAATGCGATTTGGGAAAAAAGGGAAATTGAGTCTGAGGTATGCCGGACCGTACAGAATCAATCAGAGGATTGGTCAGGTGGCGTACAAACTTGAGCTACCACCTGAGATGTCATTAGTGTACTTAGTATTTCATGTGTCTATGTTGAAGAAAGTAGTTGGAGACACGACACTCATTGTTCCGGTTGAAACTATTGAGATTAATGAGGAATTGACTTATGAAGAAATTCCAGTTTCTATTCTTGATAGGCAAGTTCGAAAGCTAAGAAATGAAGATATTGCCTCTGTGAAAGTGTTATGGTGAAACCGACAGGTTGAAGAGGCCACTTGGGAGGACGAAGAAGAAATGAAGAAGAAGTACCCTCATTTGTTTGAATAGCTATGTAATCGTTTCTATGAAATTGTTCCCTATGAATTGTGTGTCACTTGTACAATTTATGCTAAGGGTGTTCCTTTCCGGTAATGTATTACGTATAAGGCCACAGTTGGGGTTGTTTCATATTATGTTGCTTCATTGGATTATGTATATGTTGTTAAGATTGGTTTTTGAGGTTCTCTGATAGGTGGATAGGCCCAATTACAGAGGAGACTCTGCCGAAATTAAAGAAATATTTTTTGGAGTTAGTCAAATTTGGGAGTTTGAGATGTGCGAAAAAAGAAGAGTTGTGTTATGTTAAGAGTTTTGGGACGGACTCTACTCCTCATTTGAGGACAAATGATCCTAAGAGGGGGAGAATGTAAGGCCCCGTTAAAAATTTTCTAATGATTTAATATTTTAAAGTACGCCAACGGTATTTGGGAATAACATGTTAGAGTATTAAAGGAGACGCATGTGATAGAACCACATTATTTCGAAATGAAAAATATATGTTTAAGGTGTGTTGAAACATACTAAGGAGTTTTGTGAATGGAAAGAATTCGTGTGGAACAAGTAGGATACATTAAGTGGCAAGGATGTCACAATTCGCACAAGATCCTACTTCAAATGCATGCTGCTATCAAAAGATAACGACTTATGAGGTGATCTACCTATCAAATTAAATCCATTTGAGTCTAGTTTCTAACGCTTCAAACCGTTTGTCATTTGGACATTCCTACAAGAAGTTATGTTCAAATACCTAAAGGTTGTTCTGTCGCTCGCTACAGAGCTCGCGAGTCCAGGTCTGTAGCATGCTAGACCGTGCTATATCCCTCGCGAGGACAGGTCTGTAGCTCGCGGGGCCATGTCTGTAGCCCGATCCGAAATATCGGAGTATCCATTCTTCTATGTTTTAAACCCGACCCTATTCTGTTAAAACACCTACCTTGGACCATTTTGAACATATTTTCTGATATTTTGAGAGTGAGAGAGAGGGTCCTAGAGGGATAAGTGAATCTTCATCAAAAATTGCTCTTCAATTCTCACTTAAAACCTTGAAGATTATCAAAAGAGGCACCAATATCTTCATCCTAGAGGTAAGATTCTACACCCTACCCCTAATTTTGAAATTTATCTTTAGATGGTTAAGTAGCAAGATCATTTTGGGCATGAGAGTTATTTATTTTACATGAATGTGTTATCAAGGGGTGTAGGAAGATTGTTGAACTAAAAATGGTAAAGAATGGGTTGTGGGAAGATGGAATCCTCCTTAAAAGGACCTTGAAACCTTAATGCACACGAAGTGTTTGATAATATGCTCAAATGAGCTAAAACCATGATCATCTTCCTAATTGTGGTTCAACTTGTTATATTTCCAAAATAGATAGAAGTTTCTAAGAATTCTGGATCATGTTAAAGTTTAAAGAAGCTCCATTGAGGTATGTTGGCTAAACCCCCTTCTTCTTAGAATCAAATCCCACTGTGTTCATGTAATTAGAGTAAGTTCTTGATCATTATTGAATAGACTATTCCTAATGTGGTTGTGTTGAAGGATGTTTGTTCAATGTTCATTCTAAATTCTTCATCATATCATCTTACCATTTGAGAAATTGTTCAAAACGTGGAATATGTGTTAGGAATGTTAAGACTTCATGTCAAGATCGAAATAAAGATGTTGTGCCAAATGGTATGAAAAGCCTTTATGTGTCTAAGATTCTCAAACTTGCTCATATGTGAATTTAATGTCTTGAATGGGAAGTCTTATTATTGAGGATAAGGATAATGATATTTGAATGTAGAAAAAGGGGACTGGAACTATGAAATACGGCCAAGTGCCAAGAATGACTTTGTAATTGAAATCACTAGTGCCAAATGGATTGAAAGTATATGAAAAAAGTACGATATGAAATGATTGACAGAAAAAAGGTAATGTCTCAAGTGAGATGGCCTAGCCGATCGTGCCGAGATCGGACTCCGTGTAAGAACACAATGGTATTGGGGATTAAATTGTGGAAATGGTTGATGTCTCAAGTGTGATGGCATAGCTGATCGGGCCGAGATCGGACTTCGTGTAAGAACACGGTGGTATTGTGGATGAAATTGTGAAAATGGTTGATGTCTCAAGTGAGATGACCTAGCCGATCGGGCCGTGATCGGACGCCATGCCGCACACATGGTAGTAACTGTGCTGGAAATGATAGTTAGAATTGTGGATATGGTTGATGTCTCAAATGAGATGACCTAGCTGATCGGGTTGAGATCGGACTCCGTGTAAGAACACGGTGGTATTGTGGATTGTGGCATATGGCACTAAAGATTACCCACCCTAATAAGATGGAAATTGACTTGAGAACTTATGTGATCCTTACTTGATGTATTAGTATTGTTTTGAAGCTCTTATTGATCTCATGACTGTTTTCCCCCTTGTATTATTGTCCATTGTATTGAGATGGTGTTTTAGCTTTACATACTAGTACTATTCAACGGTACTAACGTCCCTTTTGCCGGAGGCGCTGCATCTTTAAATGGATGCAAGTGGTTACATAGCAGATAATATTGATCATAGTTAGTGGCACATCATCATCTTCCCAGCAGACTCGGTGAGCCCCATTTCATTCTGGGGTCATGTATTATACCTTTTGTTTATATTGTGGTCACTTTTTGAGGTATAGCTGGAGCCTTGTTGCCGACACCATCTTTACTCTCTTTTGTATCTTTAGAGGCTCTGTAGACACTATGTGGGTTGTATATGGGTGTTGGGAATGTTAAACTAGTTATATTTTGTTTGATCACTTGTTCCATTCGAACTATAAGAAATATGTATTTTGAGACTTAAAGGCGCGATGGCTAATCAAATAATTTAGCATCGTATGTATGAACTTCCTGCTGTATAATTTATGAAATCATGTCTTTTCCTGATCATGGGTGAATTGGATAGAAAGAATCTAACAGGCTTGCTCGACCGGGTTTACTCGGCTGAGCGCCAGTTGCGCTCCTCGATTTTGGGGCGTGACAAAAAGAAAAAGCGTATTAAAGTTATTACAGACCAATGTCAATGTCATAATAAACTATCCAAAATAGACCACCCCCCTGGAAAAAAATATAAGCATTGTCCTCAATGCTTAACAAAAATATGGAAAGAAAGTGGAGAGAACTCCCTATGTGGTCTCAGTGAGCATGGCATCATCAGCACCCTCTGGATCCTCCAACTGGATTTCATCGTCCTCCGGTCGGGGAATAATGAGGTGGCTGAACATCTGGAGCATCTCCTCAGCAGTGTGGACAGCATGCTCCGGCTCCTCAGACTGGCTAGCTGATGTCTCTGATGCCTCAGGTACCGGTGGAACTGTTGGTGCTGTTGGTGCTGTCTCCATCAAAATGTCAAGGGGAATATCCCCAGCTGATGCAAGCTTGGACACCTCGGTGCTCAATCTTTCCACTGATTTCTTTGATGCCTGAGATTTCCGCATCTTCTTCACCTGTTTGCCCAACTTCTCAATAGCTCTCCCGTGCGCCACCATTGTATCCATGATAGTCTTCTGATTTTCCAGGATTTTCTTCAAAGTTTCCTCCACTGACGAAGGTACCTGAGGTGCTGCTGGGGTAGAGGACTGTGCTGCAACATCACTGGATATGTCAGGCAGCTTTGAAGTAGCTATCTGCATCAAGTTGTTGAATCTTGCCAATATCTAGGAGACTCACAGCACAGTGAGTGGATATGTGGAAGAGTCAGGCACTGGCATTGATGTAGGTGGTCTAGAAGGTGGAGGTGGTGGCATGTCAGCTGTCTCGGTGGAAGGACCGGCTGCTGTGGAAGGCATGGCAGTTGTAGAAAGCTCAACAGCTAAATCTGTAACCACCACCGTTGGCTCATCAGACTGGCCACCGGTGGTAGTTGCCTTACCCTTGAACTTTGGGTTTCCCAGACCTTGCAAAGAGCACCATGAGAAGGGTTGTTTAGCCCGCACCTTTTGATCAAAACTCCTCGGCTCCACCTTTGCATCCGTGAGGTATGTTGTGAGTGTGATATGGATAGGAACTTTCACCTCTTTGGACCACCAACGACATATTGGCCAATATGATGGCACCCACATTTATTGGGTACCCGGCCATGATGGATGACACCAAAACTGCTCGGGGGAAAGGAAGATTGTTTTCATTCTGGCTCGAGTTTTAGCGGCTGCACACAAAAGTTTGCCACCCTTTTGCTTCAAAATTGAGGGTGGCCTGAGCAATGGGAACCCCCGTTGTGATCCATGGTGGTGGTGGTCCTGGAACTTCCAATATCTCTGCTGGCCAAGGGCGAACTGCATAACCCTTAGAGAGCTTTTCCAAGTACTGGGCTGGTTCTAACTCCTCAAATCCCAAGTACTGGTTCAGAGTGCACTGATCGAATCTAACTTTCAAATTACGCACTTTGGTAACTTTGGTACCCTTCTTGATGTGTGCCACATTGGCATAGGATTCTCGTACCAAGTGCTCCTTGGCATCCTTGATACTCTGGGTGAACCATATCCACCCCTGGAACTCCTGGAACTGTCTAAGGACATTTGGATTGTGAATATCCAAATCCTTAATTAAGAATTGTCGCTTAAGTGTGAGCGATCCCTGGGTCCACCACTCTCTGAACCTTGAGAAGGCCGTCAAACTCACAAATCGATCCTCCTATGCTTCCTTCTTCTTCGACCTCTCTAGGCCGTCCACTCGAGTGTCACCTCCTCTACCATCATCCGGGACATCATCATCATCATCATTTATTGCCACTGTTGCCGGAGGAGTAGGTGTAGAGGAGGGCTCTGAACCCTGGCTTCCGGCATCGGAACCCTCAAAAGAACTTGCTGAGGTGGAGAGTTCGTCCCGGAGTTGGTATCTCCCTACGAAGTATGATGGTTGGGACTGGGCCTCAGTCTGTTCTCCCATTGAGTGACCTTCGGAGGCTTCCCTAGACAGGACATATGAGCTTGATTCAGAAGGCTCTGTGGTCCTGCCTCTCCCTGGGGTTTGCTTTTTTGTCAAAGTTTTTTTTTTCACCCCCAAAGGCTGAGTGCCTTTGCCCCGGCCTCGGGAGGGTTCACCTCTCCCTTTAGATGTATCTCCTCTACCTCGTGAATGAACCATTGTCTAAAATATTAGGTACATAAGTTAGTTAGAGCTCAAAACAGTGTACACAGATGCATAACAGTTGCAGGAAAATAGACTGCAGAAGAGGCATGCGAATCGCACAATTTTGAGTGCGACCGCAGACAGCCATGTGTGGACCGCACTATTTTGAAGTGCGGTCACACATCTTGAAGTGCGGATCGCACAATTTCGAGTACAGCCGCACAATCCTAATTCCAGAACACTAGTTCTCTGAAGTTCCAAAGTGTGGTCGCATACATTTTTCTGCGGACCGCACAATTTTGAGTGTGGTCCACACTTTTCATGCAACATTTTAGTCCTAAATTTAAGATCTGCGGACCGCACAAATTTGTGTGCGGCTGCAGAATTTGAAATTACGCAGCACTGACTCTATGTTTTGCACGTTTTGTATAATATAGACATGGTACTTGCAATTAAACATGATTAATAATCTACCCAGGCCCCAATGAACATATATGATATTACCCATATGATTTTAAGCACACATGACTAACAATTGACATTTTAGGTCTAACTCTACCATAAAAGAATAAAAACTAAAAGAAATTGAAAAATCTAAAGAAGTAATGAGCATACCAGTTATGAAGGATGCATGTAAGAATCTACACTAATGAAATGAAGGAATATTGTGAACTAATTGAACGTGCACTGTGTTTGCTTAGGGTTCAAGAACTCAGAGTGTGTAAAATTTTGTGAATAGTGCATTGAGGTTCTATTTATAGGTTGACTAAGTCACCCCAAACCTAAGGTGAGTGCGGCCGCACAATTTTGAGTGCGGACCGCACTCTTTACCTGGACCTTGATGCAACTCTGTGGTCCGCACAAAAGTGAGTGCGGCCGCAGATTGGCTATGAATTTTGACAGGCCAACTTCAGAGAACTTGCAATTTTGGTCTTCCAGTTGTACGACCGCACACAGAATTGTGCGGCCGTAGAGTGATTTCTATTGCTACCTTTAGAATTGTGCGGTCCGCATAATTAATGTGCGGTCCGCACTATTTCAACATTTAGCCAATTATGACACAGTCCCTGTAGTGCACATCCATTCATGCATACACTTCAAAACTAGTTAGCACAAAACAAAGCTTATCTAATGAAAAAGAAAAAAAAAAGACACATGGATTGCCTCCCAAGAAGCGCCTGATTTAACGTCGCGGCACAACGCAGATTACCAATCATTTGAAATGAAGAACCGCTACGATGTGGCCATTATCAACCTTGCCAAGATAGTGTTTTACCCGGTGCCTATTGACTCTAAACACCTCATCATTTTTATTCTTCAAGTCCAAAGCACCAAAGGGGGTTATATTCACCACTTCAAGTGGGCCACTCCATTTAGACTTCAACTTGCCCGGAAACATTCGTAACCGGGAATTGAACAATAACACAAGATCACATTCTTTAAAATCCTTATTTCGGATGTATTTGTCATGGAGGTACTTCATTTTGTCCTTGTATAACGACGAACTTGAATATGCATGGTACTGAAATTCGTCAAGCTCATTCAATTGTGCCACCCTTAAGTTGGAGGCGACATCCCATTCAAGATTAAGCTTCTTCAATGCCCACATAGCCTTGTTCTCAAGTTCCACCGGCAGGTGACAAGCTTTCCCAAACACTAACCGATTCGGAGACATACCAATCGGTTTTTTTAAGCCGGCCTATAAGCCCAAAAAGCATCATCAAGTTTCTTTGACCAATCCGTCCGGTTGGCATTCACAGTCTTTGACAAAATACTCTTGATCTCCTGGTTGGAGACTTCGACTTGCCCACTTGCTTGAGGATGATAGGGTGTCGACACTTTATGAGTGACACCATACTTTGTGAGTAAGGTATCAAAAGCTTTGTTACAAAAGTGTGATCCCCCATCACTAATAATGGCCCTTGGAGTACCAAATCTCGCGAAGATGTTATTTTTCAAAAATGCCCCCACACTTCAAGCTTCATTGTTGGGTAAAGCCACAGCATCAACCCACTTTGACACATAATCCACAGCTACCAATATGTAAGTGTTCCTACAAGAGCTCATGAACGGACCCATGAAATCAATGCCCCACACATCAAAAATGTCAATCTCCAATATGGTGGTGAGGGGCATATCATTCTTTTTAGAAATTCCACCGGCCCTTTGACATTCATCACAACGCTTGACGAGATCTCTAGCATCCTTGCAAAGAGTAGGCCAATAGAATCCACAACTCAACACTTTTATTGTCGTTCTAGCTCCACCATGGTGACCACCATATGGTGAAGAGTGGCAAATCTCAAGAATTTCCCTTTGTTCCTCCTCCGGAACACATCGTCAAATCACACCATCGGTACAAATCCCGAAGAGATACGGCTTATCCCAATAATAGTCAAGGCAATCCCGTTTGAGCTTCTTTCTTTGGTTTGAAGAGAACTCATTCGGCACAATACCACTCACAAGATAATTGGCTAAGTCGGCGAACCATGGCATCCAGGTCATTGAAATGGCTAGAAGTTGCTCGTCAGGGAAGGAATCATTTATCTCAAGGCCGTCATGTGGCCTCCCCTCCTCCTCCAAACGAGATAAGTGGTCCGCCACTTAGTTTTCACTACCCTTGCGGTCTTGAATCTCTTGATCAAACTCTTGCAATAGAAGTACCCATCGCATTAATCTTGCTTTAGAATCTTTCTTGCTCATCAAATATCGAAGCGTCGCATGGTCGGTGTGTACAATCAACTTTGTACCCATCAAATACGGGCGGAACTTCTCCATAGTAAGGACAATAGCAAGGAGCTCTTTTTCGGTCACTGTGTAGTTGACTTGGGCATCATTCATGGTCTTACTAGCATAGTAGACTGGATGGAAGATTTTATTGATACGTTGCCCCAAAACTGCTCCGACTGCCACATCACTTGCGTCACACATGAGCTCAAAAGGCAATCTCCAATCTGGTGCGGTGATAATAGGAGTAGTAGTCAACGTGAACTTGAGCAATTCGAATGCCTTCATATAATCCTCGTTGAAATGGAACTTGGCATCCTTCTCCAAAAGTTTACACAAGGGGTTCACCACCTTAGAAAAGTCCTTGATGAATCGGCGATAGAACCCCGCATGACCCAAGAAGCTCCGCACTCCCTTCACGGATGTAGGGGGAGGGAGTTTGGAGATCACCTCAATATTTTCCTTGTCTACCTCAATACCATGCTTTGAAATTTTGTGGCCGAGGACTATGCCTTCTTCGACCATGAAGTAACATTTCTCCCAATTCAAAACCAAATTTGTCTCCTTACATCTTTCCAAGACCTTATCCAATTTATTCAAGCACTCGTTGAAACCACAGAGAAATCATCCATAAAGACCTCAAGAAAATCCTCCACCATATCGGTGAAGATGGCCATCATACACCGTTGAAAAGTCGTCCGGTGCATTGCATAACCCAAATGGCATCCGCGAGAATGTGAAAGTACCATAGGGACAAGTGAAAGTAGTCTTCTCTTGGTCATCAGGAGCAATAAGAATTTGATTGTAGCCGAAATATCCATCAAGGAAACAATAAAAAGCTCGTCCGGCCAACCTATCAAGCATTTGATCAAGAAATGGAAGCGGAAAATGATCTTTCCGAGTGACTTTGTTGAGCTTCCTATAGTCCATGCAAACTCTCCACCCTGTGACCGTTCTTGTGGGGATCAACTCGTTCTTGTCATTTGTTATCACAGCCATGCCCCCTTTCTTTGGGACACATTGCACCAGAGAGGTCCGCGAGCTATCGGAAATGGGGTAAACAACCCTGGCATCCAACTATTTTATGATCTCCTTATTCACCACCTCTTGCATTTCTTCATTTAATCTTCTTTAATGTTCAATGGAGGGTTTGGCATCCTCCTCCAAAATAATCTTGTGCATGTAAAAGGCGAGGCTTATACCCCGAATATCTGCCAGTGTCCATCTTATAGCTTTCATCCTCTTTTAAAGCACCGCCAAAGTAGAATCTACTTGCACATTAGTCAAGCAAGAGGAAATAATAACAGGTAAAGTAGAACATGGGCCAAGAAATTCATACTCGAGATGTGAAGGCAATGGCTTTAAACCAAATATATAGCTAAATCCATTTTTAGCTCCCCGGCAATGGCGCCAAAAATTGATGTCGCCCAAACTCACACCACTAATTGGGATTGTGAGGCGGTCGATGCCATTATAAATACCCAACGCGAGTTGGGGTCGATTCCACAGAGAACTTTATGTTGGATTAGGTATATACCTAGTCTAAGTACATGACGTGCCCAAGATTGTACTTCCACATATTCGGTTGTTTCTTTTCTACTCCTAAATCTTATGCTAATGCTGTAATTGTAAAGCTAAGAGATAATGTTTTTAGTATTGTTGTTTTTCATGTTATAAAAGATCTAGGGTTGTAACTTCCACCTAGTTGGTTACCTAACGCATTGAGAGCTTTAGGGCATGTTTGGTTGGTCGGGATACAATATAACAATCACACGAGATTACTCACTCTATACCTCTTGGTAGTTTGAGTGATTTTGCCCAATTTGGCTTTCTCAAATCCAAATGAGTATTTCACAAAACAAGTGATAGATGCTCAAGTTGGGTCTTACTATCTCTAGATTCGACCCTTTAATTGGGGCTATCAATTTCTTGAGTTCATCCCAATTTCTTGTTAGCCAAGTTTTTCTATACTTAGTCTCTCTTTCTCAAGTAGAGACTAAGTCAATTAGGCATGAATCAATATTTGCAACCATCAATTCTCAAATTCAAGCAAGAACTAGGCTAAATATCATATACCCAATCATAAATAAGCCCTAAATCAATCACCCATTAAGTACCCATACTAGGTTTGGGTCACAACCCTAGCTAAGTGTTTAGCTACTCATAGAAAATGAAGAATCTAAAGAAGAAACTAAGATAAAACTCATAATAGATGATTAAGGGAAGAAAATCTAATGTTAAAATGATAAACTATTACAAAGTTACCCAAAACAGTAAAGAAAAACGGCTATCTATTCTCAGGTGTTCTCTGCTTAACCAAAATTTGACAAAAGAGCTATTTATACCCGGCTGAAATTATCGGACAAAATTGCCTCTGCGAAGATTCTGCAGCCGCACAATTACGTGTGTGGTCCGCACTTTGATACTAGCTTGACAGGATGGACTTCTGCGGCCGCACAATTCTGGGTTGCGGCCGCACTTCATCAAATTCCGCGGTCCGCACATTTCTGAGTGCGACCGCACTCTCGAATTTTAGCTTTGACATGCAAGACTTCTGTGGACCGCACATTTTTGAGTGCGGACGCACTTTTGATTCTGCGACCGCACAATAATGGTGCGGTCCGCACTTCTTCATGACCCCAGAATTCATCTCTCTGAACCTCATATTCTGCGGACGCACAATAATTGTGCGGCCCGCACTTTGCATAGAAATTTTGTCAGAGGCTTTCTCATGTTCTGCGGCCGCACTCAATATTGAGCGATCCGTATTTTGTCCTTTCAGCTTTGTTTTGGTCCTTGTTCAAAATTACTCCTTCTTGAGTTGATTTTCATCTCTTTGACTCATATTCCAACACTCCTGCAAGAAAGCACATTTTATCAGTTTTCGGGAATACCTTTAAGCAATTTTGAGCTAAAACGAAAGTAAAAGAGTGAAAATAAGTAGTCAAAATTCTTACTTATCATGTGCTCCACTTGCTCCGGAATTGCCTATCTGGCCAGTATGATTTGGACATTATTGATTGGTATGGCGGGGCCATATCTCGAACTTTATGACATTTATGTACTCGTAGTGGCTTGTAGACAGATGTCATGTATATGGATACTTGTATGGCCTTATCGGCTTATGTTTTGAGTATACAAATGATCATGTTGGCCTTATAGGCCCGTATGTCGCGTGCATAAGCTTCTATATCATGTTGGGTCATCCCATGTCGAGTATTCTCTTATGTTTAATTCTAGTTATCTCATGACGGCATTTCCGGTTCATTTATCCATGATAGTATGATAAGAAGGATACGTTACGTTGGTATTCGGTTGAGTTAGGTACCGGGTGCCCGTCGCGGCCCTACGGTTTGGGTCGTGACAGCTTGAACTTGAACTTGCTTGCTTGAAGCTTGAAACTTGTGGAGGAATTTGCAGCGTTTGATCCACGAGCTCTTTCTTGTTTCTTGTTATAACTTCTGGTGTCTTTTCTGGGTTATGAAGACCCCTATTTATAGTTGTGGAAGAGAAGAGTTATGATAAAAATAATTTTTTTTCGACCAATCAAATTGAAGTGTGACAAGGGCGCATTTGATTGGCCAGAACATGTCACTTTCCCACGTGACGCGGTTTCATTGGCCTTCTAATATGACTTGGCATGCCTTGTCATTATGACACGTGGCATGATCCTATTGGCTCTTCTGTTTGACTTGATGTGCCACGTCATATGACACGTGGCATAAAACTGGGCCTCTAGGAAGATGACATCTTGGGCTTAATAAAGCGTGTTCTTCATTCGTAGCCCAATGGATTTTTATCTTATTTATCTAATAACACTGGATTTTTATAATTTATCCAATTATATTAGCCCATTATATTTATTTGGACTAGTATATTTAAAATATAGTCCAAATTATTTATTAAATTTAAATTTAATAAATTTTACATGCTTACAATGTCACCTAAGAAACATTAATTAGAAAGGGTATTAGACTATTTTACCCTTATTTAGGTCGTAAGATATGAACTCTCTTCATTGAGTATTTACTCTATTTATGTGCTCTCCAAGAACGACTACTATTAAGGGTAAAATAGAAAAAGTATAATTTATTTTGTTTTGAACTTCTAAAATGATACTTGAATAATTTGAGATAATTATTTTTAGAAATCACCCCAAATAATTTGAGACGGAGGGAGTATTGCTTTTGATCCACAAACTAACGAATGTCATGTTCTATTATTGACAGAAAGTACAAATATCCATTCAATTACTTACAAGAATTAGGAAAATTATAAAATTTAAGAAAAAAAATCATACACAATCAAATAGGTCAGAATATCAAATAAAATACAGGACTAAACTGGAAAGAAAAATCCTAGTAATTAATCGCCAGCACAGGTTGACCTTGTCCTAGATTTTCTGAAAAAAATACACAAACTTCTGTTAAAATAGCTTGACTAGCAAAAATCTTAACAGTTCTGTTCATCGGAGGATGTATGCAAATTCCGTCTTTTGCACTGCCACACCACTGCTGCGATCAAGATTGGAATTCCTAGTAGAAATCTTAGCGCCAAAACTCCACCTACACAATTTCAGAAAATAACAGCCGTAGTTAGAAAAATCTGCAGTTTTATTTGAATAACAATTTGTTGGATCTTAATTGTGGAGCCTTACCTATTCCTATACCGCCAAAGAACAATACATAAACTGCCAATGTCGCAAAGGAAGAGAAACAGAAAAACAAGTTAGTAAAATTCTCCAAGTGAAGGGCTTATCAATATGAAAAGAACAAGGCAGGTGGAGGGTATATAGTGAAACTTTATAAATTACCAGAATAGTACTCGACTTTGCATCGGAACGTAAGCTTCGAAACGTGAATGTCCTCTTTGCACCAATAACGACAAGTAGCTCTGTCGCTGTTTTCTTCAATAGTGCACTCACCCCCACGACTCCGGTCGCAATTTCTACATAACAGATTACGCTTCCAAGAAAGCTCAAACCCATAAGCCAGGCCTTGATGTGTGCTTGATAACGTAGACGACTTGTTTGATGAAATGCCTGGAGCAGAGGACCATGCAACAGTTTCAACCCTACAGCCGCCAGCCAAATCCGAAGCTTGCAATATTTCTCTTATGACAAGGTAGCTAAAACCCGTTGTATTTTTGCTACAAAAACTTGTAGGAATATACTGTGACGAATTGATAGGAGCTAGACAGTTGACATAGTTGATATCATTGTTAACACGAACCCATTCAAAGATTTGGCTAGTCATGGCATCATAACTTGCCCTGTGATTTGGAAAAACTGTGCAATTTTCTCTCTGATCATTTAGGCCAGGATCAAGTAGCCTTATTGAGTAGCTTCTGTAGTTAATTTCCTGTACGTCGAAAATTCTGGATTTGTAATTGAACACGGTTTGGTTGTTCTGGCAATCGAGCTCATATCCGCGTCTACCACAATGCTCGGGATCAGTCCTCAGTCGGAAGGGAAATTTTATTTGAATATCACCGCAGGAAGAAGGGACACATTGAGAAATATCCTGCGCTTTAGAACTGCTTATGAGTGTCACAAGTAACAAAACACAAGCGAAAAGCAGCCCTCTTGTCAACATGTTTTCAATTGAATATACAGAGGAAATAAAAAGATACTATGGTTCTTTTTCTTGATGTGGTAATATATACCTGATCAAGTTGTCTTGGTTCTTTGATAAACGATATGACGACTCTCTCCAGCGCGACCAATAAAATTTTTAGGCCCGGGACAAATGGGTGTCAAAAGATAAAGAAGTTTGACTGACTTGACATGTATGACCTCGTCCTTGGATTAGTTATTTGTTAAAATTAAGTGGGATGATTTGAAAAAGAATAAGTGGATTGATCATTGATTATGACAAGGAATATATTGACCGGTCTTATCCACTAACGTTTCTTTTACTACGATAGAGTGGGATTATGACATTTCCAAGATAAATTAGCGGAAGTCATATTTTAGTCGCCGTATTTGAGAGTCAAAGATATTGAAAGATTCAACAACTCAACAACTTGTTAAGTGCATGTTGTAGCGTGTTGACTTTAAAGCACTATCAGTTTTTATTTCAAGGGGACCACTCTTACACGAATGATTCCTAATTGGCAACTAAGCTAAGCATTTTGCAACTTAGCAACCATTGTTGGAGACTGTTGCTTCTCTTCCCTAGAAGCAGAGAAATGAGAATGACCAAAATCCTAATTCACTTGTTTCTGCATCTAATATTCTTGAGAGTAGCTCTAGGACAAGTAGTAACAATCCAAGATCAATGCTTGCCAACAAGATGTGGCGATTTCGGTCCAGTAATTCGGTTCCCTTTTCGTCTTAAAAATCGTCACCCAACCAACTGTGGCTACCCTGGTTTCGAATTATCTTGTACCAAAGACAATGTTACTCAATTCAAGCTCCAATTTCCATTGCAGGCATCTATCAAGAACATTGACATTCCAATATCAGCCAATGTTTCTGTTCAGGAAATTGATTACAAGTCACAGACAATAAGATTATCAGAACTCAATGCTTCGTGTCTTCCCGGGCAGATTTCAAACATAAACTCGTCTGCTTCGCCGTTTACTTATGATCAGAACTCATATGGTGGCTTCACTTTATTCAATTGTTCCTCAAATAAGAAGTACTCAACGTCTTTTGATCGGATCAACTGCCTTAGCGGCCCTCATTATGACGTCCTTGCCTTTCGATCTTACAATAGTATCTCTCAGTTTCCATCTTCTTGTACAAAGATGTACAACATTTCAGATGTTCCAAACGAGGTACTTTTCGGGCAACCAGAATATAGTCGCACCCAGATTTATTTGCATTGGTCCGAACCATTTTGTGGGAATTGTGAAGCTGATGGGAAGTACTGCAAGTTGAAATCCAACGGTTCAGGCAGTGAAACCGAATGTGTTGACATTCCAGAAGATCCTAGCAAAGGTATATCTTTAGAATTGACTTTCCCTTTTCAGGCCATAAATTGGTACACCTTTTACAATTACAAAGTTTATAGGGTAATCAAAGAGAGTTATTGTCTTTAAGAAATCAAGATTGATATTATTTCCTAAATAACAATTACTACAAGCTAATAATGCTATCATCTTTATTTTACAGGACCGTCAAAGAAAGTTATTGTCGCAAGTGTACTAGGTAGTGTGTTTGCCTTCATGTTAATCATTTTAGCAGTGTACAAAATTATCAAATTGAAAATAAAGAAAGAGGATCAGAAAAGGATTGAGAGGTTTTTAGAGGATTATAAAGCTCTGAGACCCACAAGATACAGTTATGCAGATATTAAGAAGATAACAGAGCAATTCAAGTATAAAGTAGGTCAAGGAGGTTATGGAAAAGTATACAAAGGGAAGCTAACCAATGAAATTCTTGTTGCAATTAAGGTCCTTAACAATTTCAAGGGCAATGGCGAAGACTTCATTAATGAAGTGGGCAGCATAGGCAGAATTCACCATGTGAATGTTGTGCGCTTAGTAGGATATTGTGCTGATGGTTACAGACGAGCTCTTGTGTATGAATATTTACAAAACGACACGCTTCAAAAGATCATATCATCCGGGAATGAAAGAGGGTCATCACTAGGTTGGGAAAAGATGCAACAAATAGCAGTAGGAATCGCCAAAGGTATCGAGTATTTACATCAAGGGTGCAATCAAAGAATTGTACATTTTGATATTAAGCCTCATAATATCTTGCTAGACCAAGATTTCAATCCGAAAGTTGCAGATTTTGGGCTGGCAAAGTTGTGTTCCAAGGAACAAAGTGCTGTATCAATGACTGCTGCTCGAGGCACCATTGGCTATATCGCTCCTGAAGTGTTCTCTAGGAACTATGGAAATGTGTCATATAAAGCAGATATTTATAGTTTTGGAATGCTGTTGCTTGATATGATTGGTGGAAGGAAGAAATTTGATGCTGCAAATGAGCAGAACAGTAGCAGTCAGATTTACTACCCCGAGTGGATGTACAAACAACTGGAGAAAGGAGAAGAAATAGAAATCCAAATTGACAATGAAGATGACAGCAGCACAATCAAGAAACTAGCAATAGCAGGACTTTGGTGCATTCAATGGTATCCAGCAGATAGGCCATCCATGAAAGTTGTGATTCAAATGCTAGAAGCAGAAGGCGTTCCCGTCATGCCACCTAATCCTTTCGGTTCAATGAATTTGTCAAACACGAGGACTACTGCAGAGGCAAGCCAATTGAGCAGTGAGCTTGGAAGCAGTTTTGAAACTGGTACAAGTTCGAATTGAGTAAATCTGAGGTATAACATTTCTCTCCATAAAGAAAGAAACAAAGGACAGAATAAGACTGATGTAAATGCTACTAGCTAGTACGTCTTTGGTATATATCTATATCAATTCGGTTGTTGTAAATTGTACTGAGTAGAATTTAAATAGCTGAGTTTCTCAACCAGCGAATTTACTATACAAAACAGCATGCAATTATGGATGAAAAAGGTTGAGGTTGGGAAGGAATCAAGACAAGCCCATACACCAAAAACAATGAAAAAAAGAAGTTTATGGATATTGCTGTCCAATTTCCTCAAGAATATAAGTATGACTTCCAACCATCTATTCTCATAAAATAAAAGCCAACAAGCAGCAATGAGCACCTCATTACTACACGAGGCCAATTTCAATTTACTAAACTAAGGTTCATCTCGTGTAGTCATGGTGCCGATTAAAAGGTGAAGTCTACATTCAAATGAGAAATAATTAGGGAGCCTCACTAAGGGAAAATAGCTTGGGCCTGGGGATTTGCAGCAAACTGGACATAAAGCATTTAATCGTAGCCATTTGTCTATACAGTTGGCATGGAAGCAGTGTTGGCACTCAGGAATTCTCCTTAAGGTCTTCTTACCACGGTTTGCAAAACATGGTGAGTTAACCTTAACCACCTAGAATGTCACAGGATATTCTTATTGTCTCAGTAACATCTCCAGCATTAATCTCACGGGGAGCTATAAAAGGTCTTGGGGGCTCCTGTAGGAGTTCATCATCTCCTTCAAGCATTTCAACAACTTTGTTCATTGCAGGACGATCAGCCGGCTTCATCTGTATGCACCACAATGCCACAATCATCATCTTCTTTACCATGCTCCTTTCTTCATCGGTGGCATCCTGTATCTCTATGTCATTTCCTAAATCGAATTGGTCGTAAACCCAGGTAGGAAAGTAAATCTGGCTTAAGTGGTCGGCAAATGGGCTCATGTTCTTTCTTCTGCCTGCCATTTCCATCAACAACATTCCATAACTATATACATCGGCTTTGTATGAGATTCCTCCAATATTTTTGTAAAACAACTCTGGAGCCATGTAACCCATTGTCCCTCTTGCTGCAGTTAGGCTCACTATACTATCATCTGTTGGATACAATTTGGCAAGCCCAAAGTCAGATATTTTGGGGCTGAAATTTTCGTCAAGAAGAATGTTATGTGGCTTAATATCAAAATGTAAGATCTGCATGTCACAGCCCCGATGTAGGTATTCTACCCCACGGGCAACTCCTAGAGATATATCGAACATTTGTTTGTAACTCAAGGAAACAATTCCTTCTTGCAGAAATATGTACTTGTCTAAGGAACCATTAGGCATGAACTCATATACCAAAGCACGTTTCGAGCCCTCAACACAGAATCCAATGAGCTGCACAACATTAACATGATGAATCCTTCCAATTGTGGAAACTTCACTGATAAATTCTTGCCCACTAGTCATAGATTTGTGCATCATCTTCACTGCAACAAAAGGACCACTGCGTAGCTTTCCTTTAAAGACAGTTCCATAGGCTCCTTCACCAAGTTTTTCCTTGAATTTATTAGTCATCTTCTTAATCTCAGAGTAGGAATACTTAATTGGCACAAAGTTGCTCTGGATTTGCAGGAAGTCTTCAATTGATTGGTACATAGATAAGTGTTGTCTTCTCCATTTGTACACTATTAATGCAATCAGGAAAACCAATCCAAAGAGAGAGCGCAATGACAGAATTGAAACTGCATAGTTTTACAAAGATAAATGGAAGACATTAATAAGAGAACCACATTCTTTTTAATAAGATAAAGGGATTTGAGTAAAAGCTACAAACTAAGCTATATATTGTTTTCAGAGGTGACCAAGAATCCTAAGCCTCGTAGGGTAAGATAGAGACTCACATGTAGCACTTCCAACGTATATTGTTGTAAGAACTGTCAAAACAGGCAAACCACAAAGGAAAAAATTATATTAAAGAGGAAATAGATTTGCTAAATACTTCAAGCAAGGTTTAACAGCTGTGTGGTGTAATGAAAGGAAATTCAATTAACAGACTTATTGATTTTAAAGGTTTCCTTTCAACAAAATGCTTACTCTGTAATAAAGTTATTGCAGTCTATTACTCCAGTATCGAAATACTTACCACCATTGTGGGAGAGGCGACCTGCATTATCATAAATATAGAATTTCAGCAAAATAGAGATGCTACATCTTAAAATAAATTGTTGTATAGTGAAACTTAGGACTAAAACACAGAGCAGACAAAAATAAGTAACAACATAAGAAAGAAAGAAAATTGACCACATCTTTGACCTGCTTTCAGATGGAGATCTCATTTGTCGTAAAGATTGACACCTAAAGATTAGAACTTGAAATACAGTAAAGTTGCTGGGAGTTTTAACATGGTCTTTGCAGCACTAAAAAAGTTTCAATGTTCTGTATTTCCATCTCTTTCACAATTAGGGGTCATTTGGTAGGATATATAGGGAAAATAATACATATATTAGCTTTAATATTATTAATCCTTTGTTTGGCATAATTTTCTACCTATGTATAACTAATTCAGGCAAACCATGGCATTAGTAATACTATAGTTTTTAATACATGGATAGACTTGTATAAAGGCAGAAAAACTTTTAATACACCAAACCAAACCAAACAATCGATAAGAAATAGTTTAGCATAATTAATCACAATATTACTAATACACTATATTCAATATTATTAAATAATATATTAAATAATGTTGACTTTTTATGTGGAGATTAAGGCCCCATTTGTCAATAAAAAAATTCATTTTTCCAAATTAGAAATTCAAAAATGTGTTTGTCCATGAAATTTTACAAACTTTTGGAAATTTTTTGAAAATGAGTTTTTTCATAAACCAAAAAGTGATTTTGACCACTTTTTCAAAATTTTCGGAAAAACTTTTTTCTAAACTCAACAATATTTTTTCAATGTACACATAATTTCAAATTTTAAATTCCAAATACTATTTTTCAATTAACTTTAAATATTACTTTTTATCAAAAATTATAATTTTTATGTCCAAAAGCCTATTAATAGCCCGTTTGGCCAAGCTGGAAAATTAAGCTTATTACTTTTGGTGAGAAGTAATTTGTGTTTGGATAATTATTTTGAAAAACACTTCTAAGTAGTAATAAGTATTTGGAAGTGTATTTTTTTCAAGTGATTCCGGAACAAGTTACTTTTTTCTGCACATGCAAAATTGATTATGCTTTACTCAAGAGTATTTTTTTCATTCTAGGCAAAACACTTCTAACATACTGTTGAGATTGGAGAAGCTTAGCCAAACAAGCTATAAATCTTCTAAAATCCCTACCAAACATCGTATAGTTTTTACGTGGATCTTCTAAAATTCATAATTTTAGCAGCTCTTTAAGAACCCAAACTAAACCAACCCTTAGTCAATATCAGATGAGATTTAATAAAACGTAACATCAGAAACACAATTGAATATTGACATAGATTTGACCAAAAAAATATTGACTTACAAGGGAGGGGAATTCTCTCCATCACCCAGTAGCTATAGCAGGGGTTGCTGCAACTATAACCGTCGTCTTCAGAACAGAAGGCTCCTCTCGCTTCACATTCTCTGCACGTAAAGGCACGTTTCCAAGAAAGTTCAAACCCATCTGTCAGTGCCGCATGAATGCTCGATAGAGAATTATTATCCACTGAAAGTCCCCGGGCTGAAGTCCAGGCAACCATTTCAACGCTGCAATTCTCTGCCAAATCCGAAATCGTCATGTCCTGTCCAGTGGTGAGATAGCTATGACTCTGAGAAGAAGTAGTAGTAGTCTTGTTCTGTGAACCACAGAAAGTAGTCTCCACATAGCTGGAAGACTTTACAGTGGCTAAACAATTGACATAAAGAATGGGACGGTTCGAACTAATACTGTCAAAAGCTGAGGCGGTAGGAGCAAACATGCGGAAGTTATTGGGAGAAGTAGTGCAGTTCCTGCTAATTTGATGCTCCACACCAGGGTCAATTGCTCTGATAATGAAATTATCATAGTTGATTTCTAGCACGTTATATATTCCTGCGTCCGAACTTATGAAAGTACTCAAACTTATGACAGTACGGTTGTTCTGGCAATCGAGCTCGAACCTTGAATCACCACAGTTGTGGGGATCAGCTTTCAATCGAAAAGGAAAGCTGATGTTATGAATATCACCGCAAGAAGAAGTACAGTGAGTAACATTTTGGGCTTTAACAATGGTTGTGCAAATTATTACTATAAGAGTAGCAATCCAGAGTCGTCTTTCCAACATCATATCTGCAGATGGAACGAGGCTACACTGATGTGATGTGTGATGTGAACTATATGGTAAGGAAGTCAAAATCCAGTCGTCTATGATTAGCCGTGCACTGTTTGTTTTATTTGTTCTGCGCGTCTCCATGTTGGGTCGCGTGGGAATATGAATATCCCTTTTCTTGGTAATAATACCCCCTTTTCTTTTTCTTTCTTCGGTCAACAAGTACACGCTGTTTTAATCAAAAGGACCTTTGGTTCCTTACACATGGAAGGAAGGTCTGAGCAATCCTCTTTTTAGTAGAGTAATAGTCCTCGAAACTTGCTTTAAGATGCTACTCGTTTCACAATAAATAATTTTTAAACATTTTTTTTTAATTCAAAATAAGTGATTTTTTTAAATTTTAAAAATAAATAAATTATTTTTTTCCTATATTAACCTTTGAATAAATAATATTGGAGTACGTGTTAGGGCTGTTTATGTGAAGAGATAGTAAAGGTTAATATGGTCAATTTTATTACTGATTAATGTTAAAAGGTAAATTTTTTAATTTGTGTGAAAAACATTCAAAATATCACTTATTGTAAACTGGAGGGAGTAAAACTTATGGGGACACGAGTAGGGCACTAGGGAGTAAAGACCATCGGATTTGTTATATTTTCAATGAACAAATTAAAACGATAATAAAGGTTAATATGGTCATTTTATTTTATAATTAATGTCAAAAGGTGAATTCATTAATATGTATAAGAACAATAAAAAAAAAATCAATTAAAATAAACCGTATGATGAAATTAATAAACTATACTCCAAGCCTTTAGTGTGACTAGAATACACCACAACAACAGCAACCCAATATAATCCCACTATTGGGGTTTGGGAAGGGTAGTTTGTACGCAGACCTTACCTCTACCCTAGGGTAGAGAGGCTGTTTCCGATAAACCCCTGGCTCCCTCCCTCCAAAAACTCCCCACCTTGCTCTTGGGGTGACTTGAACTCATAACCTCTTGGTTGGAAATGGAGGGTGTTCACCACTAGAGCAAACCACTCTTTGTCAGTGACTAGAATACACCCTCTGTTTTAATTTGTATGAGATAATTTGACTCAGCGCGAAGTTTAAGAAAAAAAAAGACTTTTGAAACTTGTGACAATGATAAGGGGGGCATGTGATATTCATTTGTAAAATACACTTTGACTTTAAAGAAGAGAATCACTTATTGTGGACTGGAGGGAGTAAAACTTATGGGGACACGAGTAGGGCACTAAGGAGTAAAGGCCATCGGATTTGTTATATTTACAATGAACAAATTAAAAGATAATAAAGGTTAATATGGTTATTTTATTTTATAATTAATGTCAAAAGGTGAATTCATTAATATGTATAAGAACAACCAAAAAAATCAATTAAAATAAACCATATGACGAAATTAATAAATTATACTCCAAGCCTTTAGTGTGACTAGAATACTCCCTACGTTTTAATTTAGATGAGATAATTTGACTCGGCACGAGGTTTAAGAAAAAAAAAGACTTTTGAAACTTGTGGTCTTAAAAGTTTAACGAGTAAAAGTTTTTGTGAGTGTATGGGCCAAAATCTATGTTTAGAATACTTAAGTCAAAATATAATTGGTGGAACGTTCCCAGTTGTCGTTTGTCGAAGTAATCTAAGAAGTAGTGAAATCTGTGGTCGAAAAGTCAGCAAAAGCTGAGGCCGAGAAGTCATCAAGGATCAAGGCCGAGGTCGAGCATCCTTGACAGAGTTATAACGGCTTTCAAGATGGGACATAAAAGAGAATATTCTAGTGGATATTCTCTGTACTTGTACTATTAGAGTTTTTTAGGAATATGTTCCGTATAAATAGAAAGAGACACAATGATAGGGGCATGTGATATTCATATGTAAAATACACTTTGACTTTAAAGGAGAGAATCTGATCTTATTGCAAGGATACAAACACAACCTTTTCGCTAAGATTCTTGTCTATACTTTTCTACCGGATCCGAGAATAACTCAGATATTCAAAGATTGTCCATCACTTATCAGTGTCAGAAAGAACATTCACTGATTCCATCCTTTCTTGGGTGACTCATTCACTCTATTTACTTAAATGTCATTTATTGTTATTCATCAATATTCAATGCTATATTATTTCCTTTGACTTTTTAAATATTGGTTGTATGTTACCGTTGCTACAAAAATATACCTACGTAGTATTTATTGCACTTCTAAGAACCTCACCTTTGGGATATTATTGTTAACTAAGATTAACCTTCATTTGTACAAATTTAATTAGTTAAACCAAGATCTATATTTTATGGTCAAACAATTTAGCGTCGTGTGTGAGGATTTCTTAGTTAAATTTTTAGTTTCCTCTAGATCTAGAGCTAACGCAAGTCACTAACATCACAAACCTCGAGATATTCTTTCTTCGTACGTACAAAACCCTACATGGCAGGTAACCAAGGAGAACGGACAAAAATAACAAGTGATTTCCCTAGCAACCTCATGAATGTTATCAACTAGAGCTGCGAAATAGTAGGCGAGGACAACACGCCCAATGTGTACCCTAGGCATGAGGGGATTCCCCCCTTCCCCCCTCCCCCTCCCTCCCCACTGTAGCATAACAAAACCCAACGGAAAAGGGGCCTCCACGCCCGCAGAAGAAGGGATGCCCCCAACTGTGAAAAAACTTCTCGAAGCATGGTTGATCGACACACTAGTGAGCATCCTCAAAAAACCCGCTCAAGGCATGACCACAGAAAACACAAGAGCTTGCATGATACAACAAACAGGCGAGCAGTGCAATCGGCCAAGCCCTCTGATGATAGGTATAACTCACAATATTACTAATAGTATAGATGACAACGCCCTCTTTGCCGTCCTAAAGAGGATGAAATAAATGGAGAATGAAAACAAAGCACCCCGAGATCAGATGAAAGAACACCAAGAACGAGTCGACAAGATACCGGACGCTCCTAAGTTGCTGCCAAAAAGGGACACCGGCAGGTTCTTAGAGTAGCCATACAACGATGAAACAACCCCGTATACCATACCAAAGACCTTTAAAATGTTGCCCCACCTCAGGATATACAACGGAACAATCGATCCTGAGGATTATGTGACTCATTACATAACCGCCTGTGAAAGGCAATAACCTCGCCAAGGAACAAGTGTCCTGTATTTTGCTGAAAAAGTTTGGCGAAACCCTTACGGGAGGGGAATTAATATGGTATTCACAGCTACCAGCCCGATCCATAGAAACTTTTGAGGAAATGGCCGATAAGTTCGTAACTGCCCATATCGAAGCCAAGAAGGCCGAAGCAAGAGTAAACGACATATTCGCTATCAAGCAATTTTTTGGAGATGGACTATGGGACTTTCTCGCCCGATTCAACAGTGTAAGGATGACTCTGCTGAACGTAACTGAATGGATGACGGTTGCAGCTTTCCAGAAAGGGTTGAGTAGAGATGGTTCAAGAGTGACTAGAAAATTGTTGAGCCGATTGATGAAATATCCCCCAACCACCTAGGACGAGATCCATAATGCTTATTGCGCCGAGGTCCGAGCAAACGAAGATAAACTCAATGGACCAACTCACCAGGTAGCATTGGTACAAACCGAATCCATAAAGGAACAAAGAGATAATATCAGGAGAGATCACCAGTTCCGCGACCTAATAGGGAACGGCCTATCTAGGCCAAGAATAGGGACTCACCAAAATGTAAGAGGTATTCACCATTTATTATCTACTCACAATTTTTTTATGTCACCTACGAAAATAGTCTATGCTCTTGAAAAACTCAGAACAAAGATGAAGTGGCCACCGAAGATGAGATCAAACCCGAACACCAGAAAATTCGACGCCCTTGTGAGTTCCACCGGGAACGTGGGCACAAAACAGAAAAGTCATAAACATGTTGAGGCAAAGACACCTCAAAGAGTTGTTAAGCGACAAGGAGAAAACCAACTTCGCCAAAGGACGTGAACACCAAGGTCCACCGAAACCACCATCACCAGCTCGTACTATCAACATGATTATCGGCGGTGACGATGACGCCTCCATCAACGGCGTGAAGTCCACCACCACTCACAAGCTCAAGCGGTCTATCATCCGTGAACGACACGATAGACTCAAAGAAAATATCATCTTCGACGAGTCGGATGCCGACAATTTGACTTTTCCTCATAATGATGCCATCGTTATTACTTTACGCATTCTAGATACTGATTTAAAATGCATCATGGTGGACGATGGAAGTGGAGCATGCATTATCCATCCCCGAGTCCTCATCCAAATGATACTCGAGGATAAGATAGTGTCGCGTTGCATCATGCTAACCAGCTTTAATAATGCAGTTGAACGGATGTCCGGAGAAATTACACTCCCCGTCTTGACTGGCGGCGTGACTTTGGAGACGAGATCCCACATTATGGACCAGGCCACCGCGTATAATGCCCTTGTGGGATGACCATGGATACATCTCGTGAGAGACATTCTTTCTAACCTACGTGGAGAACAGCGCACGTCCCGGGAATGCTACCGCATTGCCTTAGACAGCACGACAACCCAAGAGAAAAAAAGACAAGCAAAAAGAGGCATAGCAATCAATAAGGCCGAGGTCGATGCAAGAAGAGATCGGGAACGTTATTATAGATCCCGACATGATCAAGGTTGCAGATTCGACTGTAGAAGACCTCGACCCCATTCAATTGGACCTCAATGACCGTAGCAAAAAGGACTATATCGGTTGCAAATTCCGGGAACCAGGTAAATTCAGTCAATTCTTAATATCTAATGCAGATTTGTTTGTCTTTAACCATGCAGATATGTCGGGCATTCCAAGGGAAATCACCACACACAAATTAAACGTCGACACATTCCGCCCCCTAATAAGATAGGTCAGGCATAAATTCAACTTTGCCATCAAAGATGTAGTCCGCGAGGAGGTGGAAAAACTGTTAGAGAATAACTCCATCAGGGAGTCGAAGTACCCCAAGTAGATTAAAAATATAGTGATAGTCAAAAAGAAAAATGGGAAATGGTGGATGTGTGTGGATTTCACAGACTTGAACAAAGCATGTCCGAAGGATTCATTACCCCATATCGATCAACTCATCAACACAACAGCCAGGCAAGAACTATTGAGTTTCTTGGACGCTTACTCACGCTATATCCAAATTATTGTGGAGGAAGAAGACCATGTTCATCACCTACCAAGGAACGTATTGTTATAGGGTCATACTGTTTGGTATGAAGAATGTGGGGGCTACATATCAAAGATTGGTAACAAAGATGATCAAAGACCAGCTCGGTAAGACCATGGAGGTATATATAGACGACATGTTGGTCAATTCCGAAAAGGTAGAGGGTCACGTCGATTATTTGAAATAAACTTTCGACATACTAAGGCGATACGGAATGAAGTTAAACCCGGAGAAATGCACGTTTAGCGTATCCTCGGGAAAGTTCTTGAGTTTTTTGGTGTCGCGGCGAGGGATCGAGGTCAACCCAGACAAATGAAAGTTATCGAGGGGATACCAAAACTCTTAACCACCAAAAATCAAGTCCAAAGGTTGACTAGTCGAATCGCCGCCCTATCAAAATTCATCTCACGGTCGTCGGATAGATGTCACAATATTTTTGGCGTACTCAAAAAGGACAACGGCCTAAAATTGACTCCCAAGTGCGTCTAGTCTCTAAGAGAACTGATGGCATACCTATCATTACAACCCTTACTTTCAAAACCCAAACCTAGGGAGCAACTCCTCGTCTATCTAGCCATCTTCGAGGTAGCGGTAAGCGCAACCTTGATCCGCGAAAACAAAAGTTTGCAATCTCCCATCTTTTACATTAGCAAAACACTCGTCGACGTCGATACGAGGTACCCACACCTCAAAAAATTGGCTCTGGCCTTGGTCGTAGCTCCACGAAAGCTTAGACCCTATTTCCAATGCTACCCCATCTCGGTTGTCACAACCTTTCCCTTGAGGAAAATTTTGCATAAAACTCGAGTTATAGGGGAGGCTGGTCAAATGGGCCATCAAGCTAAGTGAGCACGATATCACATACCAGCCACGAACGACGATAAAGTACCAAGTGCTCGCCGACTTCAGTGCAAAAATAATGCTTGAAGTCGAAAGGGAAGCCGTCCAAGCTTCCCTCCAAATGCAAGAACTTTGTGTCCTATACACCGATGGTGTATCCAATGCATCAAGGTCCGGACTGGGACTCATACTCGAGGTCCCTACATACTAAGTAATTCGCTAGTCCATAAGGTACCCGAATATGACTAACAATGAGGCTGAGTATGAGGGCGTAATTACAAGGTTGAGGTTAGCACTCAAGTATGGGGCGAAACGGTTAAAACTCTACTGTGATTCCCAGCTCGTAGTCAACAAGGTCGTAGGGACTTTCCAAATCAAGGAACAAAGATTGCAAAAATACAGATCAAAATCTGCAAGCTATTACCTGAGTTCGACGAATGCCAGCTCGATCAGATCCCACGGGCGTAGAATTTTGAAGTTGTCGGCTTGCCAAGATGGGCGCAGGTACCAAAAACATCACGACCGGGGACAAAAGCATAGTACATCTCCCCAACTCATCACTAGACCAAATTGAGGTAAGAACTATTAAGTTAACTTGGGATTGGCGCAATTATATTATCGCATATTTGTAGGACTTCACACTCACAGGCGACAAGAAACTAAGAATGCAAGCGGCCAGATATAGTTTCCTTCATTGCGACCTATACAAGAGGACTTATGGCGGCCCTCTAGCGAAATGTTTGGGGCCGAACCAAACCCAACGCATCCTCGAAGAAGTCCATGAAGCCCATTGCGGTGCTCACTCCGGCAATCGAGCACTGGTCAGATGCCTCATACGGGCGGGATACTATTAGCCCACCATGAAAAAGGATGTCGTAGACTTCGTGAGGAAATGTGAATAGTGCCAAAAGTACGCCCCAATGATTCACTAAGCAGGCGAATAGCTCCACTTAGTCACCTCCCTTTGGTTGTTCATCAAATGAGAAATGGACATCGTGGGCCCCCTCTCAGCAAGGCGAGGTAATGTATGATTCCTTTTGGTTTTAACTAACTATTTCTCTAAATGGGTAGAAGTAGGAGCATTTGCCCAAATACGGGAACATGAGGTAATCACTTTTAAATGGAGAAACATCATCTGTCGATTCGGCCTACCCAAGGAGATCAGCTGTGACAACGGACCCTAATTCATGGGAAAGAAACCTGCCGAGTTCTTCGGGAAATGGCATATCAAGAGGATACTCTCAACCCCATATCACCCAGAGGGTAACGGGAGGGGAATTAATATGGTATTCATAGCTACCAGCCCGATCCATAGAAGCTTTTGAGGAAGTGGCCGATAAGTTCGTAACTGCCCATACCGAAGCCAAGAAGGTCGAAGCAAGAGTAAACGACATATTCACTATCAAGCAATTTTTGGGAGATGGACTATGGGACTTTCTCGCCCGATTCAACAGTGTAAGGATGACTATGCCGAACGTAACAGAAGGGATGACGGTTGCAGCTTTCCAGAAAGGGTTGAGTAGAGATGGTTCAAGAGTGACTAGAAAATTGTTGAGCCGATTGATGAAATATCCCCCAACAACCTAGGACGAGATCCATAATGCTTATTGCGCCGAGGTCCGAGCAAACGAAGATAAACTCAATGGACCAACTCACCGGGTAGCATTGGTGCAAACCGAATCCATAAAGGAACAAAGAGATAATATCAGGAGAGATCACCAGATCCGCGACCTAACAGGGAATGGCCTATCTTGGCCAAGGATAGGGACTCACCAAAACGTAAGAGGTATTCCCCATTTATTATCTACTCACAATTTTTTTGTTGTCACCTACGAAAATAGTCTATGCTCTTGAAAAACTCAGAACAAAGATGAAGTGGCCACCGAAGATGAGATCAGACCCGAACACCAGAAAATTCAACGCCCTTTGTGAGTTCCACCGGGAACGTGGATACAAAACAGAAAAGTCATAAACATGTTGAGGCAAAGACACCTCAAAGAGTTGTTAAGCGACAAGGAGAAAACCAACTTCGCCAAAGGACGTGAACACCAAGGTCCGCCGAAACTACCATCACCAGCTCGTACTATCAACATGATTATCGGCGGCGACGACGACGCCTCTATCAACGGCGTGAAGTCCACCACCACTCACAAGCTCAAGCGGTCTATCATCCGCGAACGACACGATAGACTCAAAGAAAATATCATCTTCAACGAGTCGGATGCCGACAATTTGACTTTTCCTCATAATGATGCCATCGTTATTACTTTACGCATTCTAGATACTGATTTAAAATGCATCATGGTGGACGATGGAAGTGGAGCATGCATTATCCATCCCCGAGTCCTCATCTAAATGATACTCGAGGATAAGATAATGTCGCGTTGCATCATGCTAACCAGCTTTAATAATGCAGTTGAACGGATGTCCGGAGAAATTACACTCCCCGTCTTGACCGGCGTGCGTGACTCTGGAGACGAGATCCCACATCATGGACCAGGCCACCGCATATAATGTCCTTGTGGGATGACCATGGATACATCTCGTGAGAGACATCCCCTCCAACCTATACCAAGTAATTAAATTCCCAACACCATGGGAAATATTTAGCATACGTGGAGAACAGCGCACGTCCCGGGAATGCTACCGCATTACCTTAGACAGCACGACAACCCAAGAGAAAAAAGACAAGCAAAAAGAGGCATAGCAATCAACAGGGCCGAGGTCGATTCAAGAAGAGATCGGGAACGTTATTATAGATCCCGACATGGTCGAGGTTGCAGATTTGACTGTAGAAGACCTCGACCCCATTCAATTGGACCTCAACGACCGTAGCAAAAAGGACTATATCAGTTGCAAATTTCGGGAACCAGGTAAATTCGGTCAATTCTTAATATCTAATGCAGATTTGTTTGTCTTTAACCATGCAGATATGTCGGGCATTCCAAGGGAAATCACCACACACAAATTAAACGTCGACTCGTTCCACCCCTTAATAAGATAGGTCAGGCATAAATTCAACTTTGCCATCAAAGATGTAGACCGCGAGGAGGTGGAAAAACTGTTAGAGAATAACTCCATCAGGGAGTCGAAGTACCCCAAGTGGATTGCCAATATAGTGATAGTCAAAAGAAAAATGGGAAATGGTGGATGTGTGTGGATTTCACAGACTTGAACAAAGCATGTCCGAAGGATTCATTAACCCATATCGACCAACTCATCAACACAACAGCCAATCAAGAACTATTGAGTTTCTTGGACGCTTACTCACGCTATATCCAAATTATTATGGAGGAAGAAGACCATGTTCATCACCCACCAAGGAACGTATTGTTATAGGGTCATACCATTTGGGATGAAGAATGTGGGAGCTACATATCAAAGATTGGTAACAAAGATGTTCAAAGACCAGCTCGGTAAGACCATGGAGTTTATTTAGATGACATGTTGGTCAATTCCGAAAAGGTAGAGGGCCACGTCGATTATTTGAAATAAACTTTCGACATACTAAGGCGATACGAAATGAAGTTGAACCCGGAGAAATGCACGTTTAGCGTATCCTCGAGAAAGTTCTTGAGTTTTTTGGTTTCGCGGCGAGGGATCGAGGTCAACCCAGACCAAATGAAAGTTATCGAGGGGATACCAAAACTCTTAACCACCAAAAATCAAGTCCAAAGGTTGACTGGTCGAATCGCCGCCCTATCAAAATTCATCTCACGGTCGTCGGATAGATGTCACAATATTTTTGGCGTACTCAAAAAGGACAACGGCCTAAAATTGACTCCCAAGTGCATCTAGTCTCTAAGAGAACTGATGGCATACCTATCATCACCACCCTTACTTTCAAAACCCAAACCTAGGGACCAACTCCTCGTCTATCTAGCCATCTTCGAGGTAGCGGTAAGCGCAACCTTGATCCGCGAAAACAAAAGTTTGCAATCTCCCATCTTTTACATTAGCAAAACACTCGTCGACGTTGATACGAGGTACCCACACCTCGAAAAATTGGCTCTAGCCTTGGTCGTAGCTCCACGAAAGCTTAGACCCTATTTCCAATGCCACCCCATCTCGGTTGTCACAACCTTTCCCTTGAGGAACATTTTGCATAAAACCCGAGTTATAGGGGAGGCTGGTCAAATGGGCCATCGAGCTAAGTGAGCACGATATTACATACCAGCCACGAACGACGATAAAGTACCAAGTGCTCGCCGACTTCAGTGCAAAAATAATGCCTGAAGTCGAAAGGGAAGCCGTCCAAGCTTCCCTCCAAATGCAAGACCTTTGTGTCCTATACACCGATGGTGTATCCAACGCATCAAGGTCCGGAATGGGACTCATACTCGAGGTCCCTACATACTAAGTAATTCGCTAGTCCATAAGGTACCCGAATATGATTAACAATGAGGCTGAGTATGAGGGCGTAATTGCAGGGTTGAGGTTAGCACTCAAGTATTGGGCGAAACGGTTGAAACTCTACTGTGATTCCCGGCTCGTAGTCAACCAAGTCGCAGGGACTTTCCAAATCAAGGAACAAAGATTGCAAAAATACCAAATCAAAATCTGCAAGCTATTACCTGAGTTCGACGAATGCCAGCTCGATCAGATTCCACGGGCGTAGAATTTTGAAGTTGTCGGCCTTGCCAAGATGGGCACAGGTACCAAAAACATCCCGACCGGGGACAAAAGCATAGTCCATCTCCCCAACTCATCACTAGACCAAATTGAGGTAAGAACTATTAAGTTAACTTGGGATTGGCGCAATTGTATTATCGCATATCTGTAGGACTTCACACTCACAGGCGACAAGAAACTAAGAATGCAAGCGGCCAGATATAGTTTCCTTCATTGCGACCTATACAAGAGGACTTATGGCGGCCCTCTAGCGAAATGTTTGGGGCCGAACCAAACCCAACACATCCTCGAAGAAGTCCATGAAGCCCATTGCAGTGCTCACTCCGGCAATCGAGCACTGGTCAGATGCCTCACATGGGCGGGATACTATTAGCCCACCATGAAAAAGGATGTCGCAGACTTCTTGAGGAAATGTGAATAGTGCCAAAAGTATGCCCCAATGATTCACTAAGCAGGCGAACACCTCCACTTAGTCACCTTCCCTTGGTTGTTCATCAAATGAGAAATGGACATCGTGGGCCCCCTCCCAGGAAGGCGAGGTAATGTATGATTCCTTTTGATTTTAATTAACTATTTCTCTAAATGGATAGAAGTAGGAGCATTTGCCCAAATACGGTAACATGAGGTAATCACTTTTAAATGGAGAAACATCATCTGTCGATTCGGCCTACCCAAGGAGATCAGCTGTGACAACGGACCCTAATTCATGGGAAAGAAACCTGCCGAGTTCTTCGGGAAATGACATATCAAGAGGATACTATCAACCCCATATCACCCAGAGGGTAATGGGCAACCAGAATCCTCCAACAAGTCCATTCTAAATATCATGAAGAAAAAGCTCGAAGACGCCAATGGACTATGGCCGGAAATACTACTAGAAGTATTTTGGGCCTACCGAACAACTACGAAGACGAGCACATGGGAGACGCCCTACTCTTTGATCTATAGGACCGAGGCAGTAATATCAGTCAAGGTCAGAAAACCCAACCTAAGGTACTCCCATGAAAGCGGCATGAGTAACGATGAGAGCAGGAACTCGACAAAATCGACGAATGAAGAGATATGGCATACATACGAATGGTCGCCCAAAAACAACAAGTAGAATGCTATTACAACAGGAAAGAAAAGGTCCATACGCTTGAAGTCGGGGACTACGTACTGAAAGCCAAAACTAAAGCGAGAAAAGACCCCCGGGAAGGCAAGCTGGGAACAAACTGGGATGGTCAGTATAAAATCACAGCCAAAGCGAATAAGGGTTCATTCCAACTAGAGATAATGGAAGGAAAGCAACTACCAAACAACTGGAACATCAACCACCTCAAATACTTCAACTTCTGAGAGAAAAGGTGTCCCCCAAGTCGTACATTTTTCTCTTACTTGAGTTTTGTCCCATTTGGGAATTCTCAAGGAGGTTTTTAACGAGGCGGTGAAGAAAACACTTCGAGTCGAAGTACGCGAGGGTAGGACCGTTGTTACTATTTCATTGCTCGACTTTTCAATACTCTCCAAGTCAAATAATGAAGGGATTAGGTAGACTGGGACTGGAACACCAGCCAACACCCAAAATCTATAACTTTCTCCAAGTATGTAACCAAAGCAACAATGTCTAAGTAATAAGAAACTTACGTTTAACAGGACACCTTTTTCGTATTAAGGTTATGTTCGACCTCGCTCGAACAACACATACCGGTCCTCGACCGCGATTTAACGAAAAGTTATGTTCGACTAAGCTCGAACAAACACCTACCAGCCCTCAATCATAATTTAACAAAAGGTTATGTTCGACCTCGCTCGAACAAATATCTACTGGCCCTCGGTCGCGATTTAACAAAAGGTTATGTTCGACTAAGCTCGAACAAACAACTACCGGCCCTCGGCCGCGATTTAACGAAAGTTTATATTCGACTAAGCTCGAACAAACACCTACCAGCCCTCGTCTGCGATTTAACAAAAGGTTATGTTCGACTAGGCGCGAATAAACATCTATCAGCCCTCGGTCGCGATCTAACAAAAGGTTATGTTCAACCTTGTTCGAACAAACACGTATCGGCCCTTGGCCACATCTCAACAAAGAAACGCATGAGACCTATGAATATTCGGCTCCAAGGCCTCGTCCAGCTAAAAGACAACAACAATAAGAAGGACAAAAATGAAACGAGCAAACAATAGAAGCAAAAAACATACAAGTATAGAAAATAAACCATAAGAAGGGAAAACGATGCAAGGAACAAATTTGATATTTCATACTTAAACTATTTAGAAAGGCTTGTGAAGACGTTGGCAAAAATACAAAAAAATATCAAAAAGAAAACTACTGGTCACCGCCATTACGAACTTCAGTGCCCTTGCCAACTCGGTCTTCAAAGGCGTCGCTGCCCTGACCACCGATACCCTCACCATCTCGATCCCTCTCATCATCGCCACCTTCGCCCTCAGGATAAGCGGTATCATACCATGCGTTCTCCTCAAGCCGGTCTACACCCCCGTCCCCCTTCTCCTCATCGGCCTCAGGCATATCGTGATCATATCCACAAACGACTTGAGCTTTACGAGCCTTAACACGAGCATCTTCTAGGGCAGCCTCAGAAGCAGACCTCGCCGCATGCAAAACTTGAAAGACATCTAACTAGGCCTCGGCATGAATCCATTCCTCATATAACTCCCGAGGTATATTGGGAAAATCTGAAACACGGGAAAAGGATGGTTGTGCAAATAATTGGGCCTTCTTGGCCTCTAAAGCAGCCACTAGATCATGAAGAACAGAGTTATCTCTCTCCAGCTCTCCGATCATCTCCTCGAGTCGATCTTCCTTAGCTCTCGCTGTTGATTAATCATTCTCCCGCTCGGCTCGGAGAGTCTTATTCGCCAATTCAAACATCTCTATCTTCCCCCGAGCATCCAAATGAGAGGACTCCGCCTTCTCAAGCTCTTTTTGCTTCTCGCCAGTTTCACTATTGAGGGCCTCCAGCTGAAGTCGACACTCTTTTAACTGCCCCCGCAACTCGACCACTTGAGCTTGAAGGTCACTGCATTGGGCCTTCATGCCTCTGCTGACCTCAAGCTCATATTCCCTACTCCTCAATGTCCCTTCAAGGACGCTACATTTCTCGATGGCCTTCACCAGCACATTATCCTTCTCTTTCAACCCTTCCTGAAGGGCCTGCATATCGTTGCCTTCGCGAAATCGCCTGCGGAGATCTCGATACTTGCCACGATACTCAAACTACTTATCTTTCAAATTCATAAATATTTCTTTACGCCCCTTCTCTCTTTGGGCGCTCTCAGTCTCCAAAATCACCGTTTGCAATAATAAAAAGAAAAGAGAAGAAAGAAGTCACAACCAAAGACGCCCTCAAAATCCAAAAAAGAGAGAAGAGAAAGGAGGTCGAAGCACAAACACTCACCCTAAGAGCAAGGCCATCAATTCTCCTCGACAAAGCACCATCGTCTATTTTTTAAGGGTCTTACCCTATATCTTAGAACAGAGAGGGTCAAGAGCAGGGACTATCTCCTCGGTGTTCTTCAACAGGTCATGATCCATGGGAATCGCGATGGTACTCGTAGACCCCTCCAACCTTATCTCAAGCTGGGTAGTCCCTTCTTCCATCATCCTCAAGTCGTTCGCATCAACCTCAGAACATGACTCATCGTCCTATTCAGTGATGTCTTTGTCTCTCTCATTGGCCGGCAAGGAGGTGTCTGCAACAGTTCGAAAGGTCGATGCCTACAGTTCGAAAGGTCGATGCCTCCTCTCGATGTGAAGTGTCAAGAACATCAGCAGCCATCCCTTCAGTCTCATCACCGCATAAGGAAGAGACACATCCATACCGGCTCCCACCGATGTCGGAAACTCGGAACTCGGCTCAATATCATCTCCCACGACAATGATCGCCATCTCACGCAGCGAAAAGTCTCCTTCTGTCGCGTCAACGGCCCGGGTGACTCCGTCAACAGCATCCACGAACCTTCTCTTTCGAGGTAGGATATCTCCATCACTAGTCAAAGGTTCATCGTCCTCGTCGATGAGATAATATAGAGGAGAAGCCAAAGTCTTCACGGTCGAAGTGGGAACGAATTCAGACGCAATGACACGGGGGACTGGAATAAAGATAGGATCAGCCGCAGTCAAAACAGAGGCAAAAACTGAGGATGTAGTAGCCTGCCTCTTCCGAAACGATGGCGCGGGAGCTCTCGACCTCCTCGTAGACCCCCTAGCCGAAGCTAAAAAAAAACAAGAAAAGGAAAAATCAACGAAGGAAAACAAAAAAAATTAAGACGTTGATACTAAAAAGGAAATTACCAGTCAAAGGGAGAGTAGGCACGAACTTCTTGAAAAAACTTGGCCATTCACAAATCCCTATGATGTGAGGGAGAAGTTGCTCGACCCAGTCAGAAATATGAGCATCCAAAGGAGGAGACGAGGTCTTGGCTGCAAAAGAAAAAGGCGAGAAGTCAAAATTCAGGACCAAACACGGGGGGAGAAACCAAAGTACTAACGAGTATAGTTCTAAGCCTAAGAAAAGTCGTTGACATTGGCCACAACGTCTTCGGTTCCGACAAAAAAGAAGTTAAACCAGAATTAACAACTAGTCTTGTCATCCATCTTCACCTCCAAGCATTTGCCCCTCGATGGTGAATGTTCAACATTGTTCCCCTATAAAAACTAGGAGCGAACATATAAATTAAGTGTCGCAGTATCAGTTCGACCCCAGCCAGCTCAACAAACTTAGTGAGCATCTTTATAACTTTATAGACGTAGGCGCGATCTAAGCAAGACAAATGTCGTAGTGACGACATAACCTTAACCATCGAAAGGAGGGGAAAAGAGTAGCTGATTTGGAAGGGGTAGGCGTAGAGGGCACAATACACATGACGGTGGACCTGTACCGTATCCCCCCTCGGCCGGGATCAACTCTATATGATTAGGAAGGCCGACTTTAGCCTTAAGCTCCGCTAATTCCTTCATCGTCATCGCCGACCGAAAAGCTCTAGGAACGGCCTCTGGTGACTTGGTGAAATCAGACCTGGAATCAGGGTTGTGTGGGACTATCTCCTCCACCGACGGGAAGGATACATCCTCAACGGTGGCAGGAACGCTCTCCCCATGGGAGGGGAACACCACTACCAAGGGAGCAACACGACTCCCCTCTCCAGCCTCTGAAGGTAAGTTAGACATGATTCAATGTAAGGAAGGAGAATAAAAAAACAAGAGGAAATGAGGAACAATGTAAGTCACTGAAACAGAAAAGAGAAATCCGGAGAAGAAGAGAGCAAGAAAAAGGTATGGGACTTTGAAGCGTTGGAAAATTTAGCTAGCGTTTGGCTATAAATTCCCAAATTTATTCTGAAAAATCTAATTTGGGTGAAGTTTGGTTTGAAGATGAAAATGTGTTTGGACATCTGTTTTGGGTGAAGTTTGGTTTGGAAAAACATGAAACATGACTTTTACCCACAAGTTCTAAAAACTATCACAAATACCCAACAGTACCATTATCAATAACATTCATTATATTATCGCAAACCATAGTCATGAACATAAATAAATTTGATACAAAATTATCATTTTTATAATGAACTATATGATACACTATCAGATGACCGAGAAAATGAAGTAACATCATTACAAAATAATAAATGGTGGGCTCTTTTATAAAATATAAAAGTTTGAGACAATTTTTAAAAAATATAATAGTGATATTTTGGCCTGAACTGGTTTTGGGATTTGAGATTTGACCAAAATGTAGGCAAAATCTATGGCCAAACATGTGTTTGCCAAATAAAATCCAAGTTTATTTTGGCAAAATTTATTATTAAACGGGTCCTTAAAATCCAAAATCGTGTGCAAAGACCTCTATTTATAAAGGTCATGACAGCGTGTACTTGTTGACCAAAGCACAATAAGAAATGCCTTACGCATGGAAGATCTAAGCTATTGGAAATTGGTTATTGGTTCTAATATCACTAGTATTAAAATATCAAAACACGCCTGTTATATAGTAAATATATCCAGATAATGGAATTGCATGACAGGAAAGCTTCGAGCTTCTTTCCTTTTTTTTGAATTTCTTTTTCTTATTGTGCTACTATATACAGATATGTAGAAAAATTAGTGTGAGGGCGACTTTGCAACAATCATCAAAGACTGTTTGATTCTTTTCCAAGAGAAATGACCCCAATCCTTATTCATTTGTTCCATCTACTACTACTGCTACACTTTGGTGTAAAAGTAGCAGCTCAAGATAAATGCTTGCCAACAAGATGTGGCGAATTTGGTCCGCTCATCCGGTTCCCGTTCCGGCTAAAAAATCTACAGCCACCTCGCTGTGGCTACCCTGGTTTCGAACTAACTTGTACACCAGACAATATTACTCAATTCATGCTCAAATTTCCCCTGTGGGCATCGACCAACAACATTGACATTTCAATATCAACCAATGTTTCTGTTCGTGAAATTGATTACAAGTCACAGAAAATAAAAGTATCAGGTTTCAATCCTTTGTGTCTTCCAAGGCAGCTTCCAAACATAAATGTGTCTCCTTCTCCGTTCACTACAATTCATCAGGATCCATATGTTGGCTACACTTTATTCAATTGTTCCTCAGACAATGCGTACGCTGATCGGATCACTTGCCTTAGCGGCCCTCATTATGGCGTCCTTGCTTTTGGCTCTTCAATAAGTATCTCTTTTTTAACATCTTCTTGTAAATATATGTACAATATTTCATATATCCCAGACGAGGTACTTTTTGGGCAACAAGAATTAAGTCAAACCCAGATTCCTCTGCATTGGTCTGAACCATTTTGTGGGAAATGTGAAGCTGATGGAAACTACTGCAAGTTGAAATCCAATGGTTCAGGTAGTGAAACCGAATGCGTTGACAGACCAGGAAAGCCTAGCAAAGGTACTAATACTATCTTTAGAGTTGACTTTCCCTTTTCAGGTTCTAAAATTGGCTCATTCTTTTACCTATGAAATTATTTTCTGAATAACAATCTGTGCTTAGTTTGCCCTAATTTTCTTATCATATTTGGTTTTCCTTTCTCTTGAATGAAAGGGCAACATAATTACAATAATTGGATTTTACTTTTCTAAGAATGAAATTATAAATCCGGCTAGTCCTCTTTTTTTTGGAGAAAAAGGTTTAAACTTCTATAAATGGAGGATTCTTCCTTCTCATTTAGTAGTATTCACAATGTAGTTATAAGAGGTTTGAGATTCTTGTTTAGAGGGAGAATTTGTGAGACCACTGTTATGCTGTCACTTGTGTGTGCCTGTTCGTGGGTTTGTTCTCTCAATATTTTGTACCCTCTTTTATATAGTGGATTGCTCATCTCCGCCTGTGGACGTAGGACAATTGACCTACCACATTAAATGTTTGTATCTCTTTTGTAATATTTCTTTTTTGTTGTCTGATTTATCGTTATCGTTGTTGAAGGTTTGCTTAGTTAGCTTACACATTACATGTGATTATTTCGATAGTAAACACTTTCTTTATAATAATTACAAGCAAATAATGCTATCGTCCTCATTTTACAGGGCCGTCAAAGGAAGTCATTGCCGCAAGTGTATTGGGTAGTTTGTCTGCCTTTGTAGCAGTCTACGGACTTGTCAAATTGAAAATAAAGAAAGAGGATCAAAAAAGGATTGAAAGGTTTTTGGAGGATTATAAAGCTCTCAGACCTACAAGATACAGTTATGCGGATATCAAAAAGATTACAAAGCAATTCAAGTATAAACTAGGTCAAGGAGGTTATGGGAAAGTATACACAGGGAAGCTGACCAATGAAATTCTTGTTGCGGTTAAGGTCCTTAACAATTTCAAGGGCGACGGTGAAGACTTCATCAATGAAGTGGGCAGCATAGGTAGAATTCATCATGTCAATGTTGTGAGCTTAGTTGGATATTGTGCTGATGGATATAGACGAGCTCTTGTATATGAATATTTACCAAACGATACGCTTCAAAAGATCATATCATCAGGGAATGGAAAAGCGTCACTAGGTTGGGAGAAGATGCAACAAATAGCTGTAGCAATCGCCAAAGGGATCGAGTATTTGCATCAAGGGTGCAATCAAAGAATTGTACATTTTGATATTAAGCCTCATAATATCTTGCTAGACCAAGATTTCAATACAAAAGTTGCAGATTTTGGGCTGGCAAAGTTGTGTTCCAAGGAACAAAGTGCTGTATCAATGACTGCTGCTCGAGGCACCATTGGCTATATTGCCCCTGAAGTGTTCTCCAGGAACTATGGAAATGTGTCATACAAAGCAGATATTTATAGTTTCGGCATGTTGTTGCTTGATATGATTGGTGGAAGGAAGAAATTTGAAGTTGCAAATGAACAGAACAATATTAGTGAGATTTACTACCCAGAGTGGATGTACAAACAACTGGAGAAAGGAGAAGAAATAGAAATCCAAATTGAGGATGAAGATGACAGCAGCATAATCAAGAAACTAGCAATTGTAGGACTTTGGTGCATTCAATGGTCTCCAGCGGATAGACCATCAATGAAAGTTGTGATTCAAATGCTAGAAGGAGAAGGCATTCCCATTATGCCAGCAAATCCTTTCGGCTCTCTAAATTCGCCAAACATGGGGGCAACTGCAGAAGGAAGCCAATTCGGCAGTGAGCTTGGAAGCAGTTTTGAAACTGGTGCAAGTTCGAATTGAGTAAATGTAATACATAATTTTTCTCTCCACATAGAACCGAATAAAACAGAAGTTCATACTAGAAGCTACTATGTCTTTGGTGTATATATGTATCAATTTGATTGTTGTAAATTGTACTGAATAGAACTTTGAATGAAGTTCCTTCCCCTCAAACAAAGCAAATTTACTATACAAAACAGCAAGTGAGACTTGCAAGTTGCAACATGACCGTTTGGCTGTCGAAGAAGGTTTTGCTTGGAATGGATTTAAGACAAGCCCAAACACCAAAAACTCGAAAAAAGGAGTATTATGTATATTTCTATTCTACATACATATTTCACAAGAATATTGAGTATGACTTCCAACCATCTATTCTAAAAAATAAAGCCAAAAACCAGCAATGAGCACGTCATTATACATACTAGCGCGCCATAATTGGGAATCCTATTACACTAGTTCACTAAACTAAGGTGCATCTCGTGTAGTCATACAGCAAATGAAAAGATGAAGTTTACACTCAGATAAGACATAATTAGGGAATTGGTTTAGGGGAATTGCGGCAAACTGGACAAGAAGCATTTAATCGAAGCCATTCATCAATGCATTCTACATGAAAGCAGTGTTGGCATTCAGGAATGGTTCTTAAGGTTTCCTTGGGCTCATACTCAGCCAAGCAAATTGGGCAGATATTATCATCGGGCTTGGGCAAACGACGGCTCTCTCCCAAGATAGTTTTGGGATAGGATTCTATTGTGGGCTCATCTAGGCCCATTAATGCAATGGGCTGTGGTACCACAGTAGAGCTGAATTCTAGTATTAGTTGGGCTCTCCTCCTCCTACAAGACCTTATCCTGCCACATATGAAACACAGAAGCCCAATTAGGAATAACATTGCCGGCACCCCAGCTCCCACTGTTATTGCGTAGCGCGCGCCTTTTGGAAGCCCTGCAAAATTTTCAAGTCATTACTTCAGTTAATAGAATTGGTCTAATATAGCAGCAGAGAAAACATTATGTGTTATATGTGCTAGTGAGAGTGACAGACATCTGATCGTAAAGTTTGATTTCACTCTTTATTTTGTTTATTCGTTTTGTTTTGTTCAACCTCTTTCCTTCGTCACTTTTCCAATTAAAATTAAGCAAGAAAGGAAAAAGTAAAGGCAACATTCCACGAATGTCGTTATAACGTAGAAGAATGGGTGTGTGGTTGCGTATGTGGGACTGTTGACTCACTCAAACATAGTACTCCAATTCCTAAGTCAAACTTGGGCAGAATATTGAGTGTGCAAAGGGAAAGGCGTTAGATAAAAGTTCTTTTTCTTTTTGGGTTAGATACAACTATTGAGTGAGAGAGAGAGAGAGCAATGAAACATAAAGATACAAAACCGCCACGACGGCCGAAAACAAAGGCCACTAAAATAATGAAAAATGGCTTAAAAAGTCAGATGATGGGGTCAGCTGGTGCACATCAAAGTTCATCCAAATAATCATTTCTTGCATCTTTACTTATCTTTTATGATTGATTTAAAAGTCTTTCGTTGATAGCTTCAAATTCCAATTCAGCAGGCTTATTACTAATTCCTAGATTGCAGCTTATAAGTTACAGTAACACCAAATCTTAAGGTGTTCTTTTTTTTTTTTATGGGATTTAAGTTATATGCATAAATACTGTAAAAAACATAGAATGGATGTTTATTAAATAATATTATCTACAATCATAAGTAATCTGACTATGTAAATATTTTTTTTCACTTTCTCTTTTTTCCATTCTCTTGAAGCTACTTTCAACCAAAGAATATCTCCCTGTTCGGTTGACATTAACTAGAGCCTATTTCCCGACCTTGATGGATAAAGTACAACTTCAAGTGTTTTGAACTAAAACTACATTAGGGTATGCGTATTCAGATATTAGACACAGTATCCTAATCGATTATTAAACTATTCTTTCAGTACTATATACTATTATGCTACTGTTAGCAACTTCCCTCTTTATTGGACTATCAACCACATGAAATGAACAAAGTCACCAAATGCCGCTGTTGACTTAAAACATGTGAAAAGAGCTACGAATTGCAAGCTTCGAGAATAAATTATCCGAAAGGTACCATTAATGAGAGACTTCAAATATAGACCTTTAAGCCTAAAAACCTATTTAGATGACTCGAAGCATTTAAGTTTGACCTTTTTTTGTTTTCCGTTCGGTGTTCAGTACCCGCATTGGGGTCCGATTAAATCTAAATCCGCGCCGTAAAGTTCTACGTTTGAGGGTAATGCGTTTTCTAACAAAGTCGACTCTATAATCAGGACTCGAACTTGAAACATCTAGTTAAGGATGAAGAAATATTTAACACTCTACCAAAACCATTGTTGGTATTTAAGTTTGACCTATGGGATGATCTTTGGTCAATGCAAGCCCTCAACTTTCAGTTATCGGATTTTCGTATAAAAAATGCTACCTACACGGGTGGGGTTTGGGGGGGGGGGGGGGTGGGGGAAGTAAAAAAAGAAGAAGAGGAATCTCAAAGGAAATAAAAGTTTTAATGTAATGTATGGGTACTAAACTTTTACCACTCACTAGACCAATTTTCAGTAACTCAATATCACAATAAAGACACGGTAAAACGAGGAAATCCGACAGAGAAACCTAACGAATATCAGTCATCGGATTTTCGTATAAAAATGTAAACTATATAAAAAGTAAAATTTAGAGAAAGGAAGAAGAAATTTCAAAGGTAAAGAAAAGTGAAAATGACGTTGTACAACCGTTTTCAAAATAATTATCGAAAATGTATATTTTTTATATATATATATATATATATATATATATATATATATATATATATATTATATACAAAAAATATATAAATTTTATACACTTTTGGCAACCAAATGTAAATAGTTTCGGCCGCGTTAGGAAAAAGATATTACCGCGCTTTGGGAAAATGATATTTGTTGACTAAAGAAAAAGATAAGATAGGGAGTTAGGAATATTACCGCGTTGACGAACATTTTCACATATGATTTGTTGACTAAAATTGGTTTTCCTGAAACCACATCGTCCACCCTTAGACTCACACTTTCTACAATCCGGATTAGCCCAAGACAGCAGAATATCATCGCTAAGATCTGACGACAAAACCTGCTCGAAAAATGGCCACTGAACTGGAACAGCAATAGTTCCAATCAAATTACATGCTGGTGTTGACAACAATCTAGCTCCTCTCATAGAAGATGTAGCATACACCGTATAATTTAAACCACTTAAACAAGCTATTGGATTTAGCTTCGCCCTTGTATAATAAAAAGAGCAATTGAACAATGTAAAATCTTGATAATAAACCCCAGAAAAAGGAGAAGAAGAAAGGTTGAGTTTAAGGAGGAGCTGAGGTAAGCAATCTTTTGGGTCGTTAAGCCATAATTCTTGTGTAGAATAATCTATGGCATGAACAGTGAATTCTGCTGATAAATTTGGTAACTTAAGAATTGTTTGGTTTGCTGCATCACAGTGTAAGTTGAAACCTGAATAGCCACAATTTTGGGATTGGACATTCTGTAGACGAAAAGGGAAACGAATCAAAGGTTCGTCTCGGCGACGACATGCTGAGGTAAAGCAAATTTCTGTGCTTTTGACTATGGTAATTAAATAATAGGAGAGGAGAAGAAACAGAGCAATGGTTTTTTGCAATTCCATGGGGTTGCTTTAAAACAGAGTCTTGGCTTGTAAAATGGTACTACTATATGTTAAAGAAGTCTAGTTTTGAAAACATAGTAAGAGTAAATATTTAGGGGGTGTAGGCCGTGATGAGCGACTTTCAACCATTGATTGGCTTCTTCAAGATAAAGGATGTCATAATATATCGTAAGTCAACGTTCAGAAGAGCACTAATTTTCTATTAAAACCATACTTGGATCTTTCTCAAGGTAATTTATTAATCAAATAATTCATGGATCGGTTTTCTCCGTAGAATGGTTTACAGTAAGGATGAAAGGAGAATGACTTCCTACTCTTTACCTAAACATAAATATTACTAGTTTAGTTTCATGTTGTTCGGTAAGTATTAGGAGAATAGACGAATTCAATTAAGCTTATATTCCTCGTCAACCCTTTCCTGTTTCCATCTAAATCTGATTTCTCCTTCCTGCTTACCATGCTTTTTCATCCATTTAGTACTACGTATGTCAATCTAGTAAAATACCAATAACTACTAGCTAATTGCTAATCCCTCCCTTTCAACTGTTTAATTTAACCTTTTAGTTTATTTAAAAAGAATGTTACATTTTCATAATTAGTACTACTATGATTTTAGTTCTAGCATTCCTGTTTTACCTTTAGTATTATTCCCTCGTAGAAATGAGGTGACATATTTAAGACCATGTTCCAAAAGTATTTTGATATCTTACACAAACCTCTAGTTTAAAATCATATAATACAAAAGTTTTCTTTCTATTATTAAACTTTATATTCAGTCAAACGAAGACGTAAAATGACCTCCTAGGGATAATATAAGGCTAAAGAGAGAATCAAAAAAGGATCTTTTATGTATAATCAAGCATGATATTGAAGCACGTAGACCAAATAATACAATACAAGCAAAAGTTAGACAAATGAATAATTTTCTTTATGTTCCACTTAAAAGACAATTTATGGTTGACGGCTAAAGCACAATTAACGTTGTAGATTCCATTTGCTAATCAGGTTTGAGGAGTCATTTCTAGCCTTACTAAGAATGCTTCAGGTAGAAACGCCACAAGGGAGAAAGAAAGCTCGTATTTACTCAAAACTAGGCCAGAAAAAGAACAAAAAGTCAGGAGAAAATTATTCAAGTAGATCAATGTAACGGCCCGATCGATCGTTTTGAGTTCTAGCGTGTCGTTCAGCGGTTTGAAGTCTTAAGAAGTTTCACTTTATGTATTGTGACTTACACGTGTGATCGGAATTTAATTTCGGGAAGTTCAGAGTTGATTTGGAAAGAAAATTCTCATCTCGGAAGCTTTAAGTTGGAAGAATTGACTAAGGTTGGACTTTTGAATAAATGACCTCAGAATCAATATTTGAAGGTTCCAATAGGTTCGTGTGATGAATTCGGACTTGGGCGTATGTGCGGGTCGAATGTCAGGTAGCCCGGGAGTATTTCGGCGCTTATTACTGAAGGCTGGCATTTTGAAGGTTTAATAGTTTCCTAAGTTTGGGTTGAAGTAGACTTTGATGTTATCGATATCCGTTTAAAATTTCGAGCCTCGGAATAGTTCCGTATGGTGATTTTGGTCTTAAATGCGTATCCGGACGTTGATTTGGAGGTCCGTAGGTCATTTCGGCGCCAATAGGCGAAAGTTGAAAATTTGGATGATTTTGAAAATTTTGACCGGGAGTGGACTTTTTGATATCCGGTTCGGATTCCGATTTCGAAAGTTGGAGTAGGTCTGTAATGTCAATTATGACTTGTGTCCAAAATTTGAGGTCAGTCGGACGTGATTTGATAGGTTTCGGCATCGATTGTAGAAGTTTGAAGTTTCAAAGTTCATTAAGTTTGAATTGGAGGGTAATTCGTGTTCTTAGCATTGTTTGATATGATTTAAAGGCTCGACTAAGTTCGTATAATATTTTAGGACCAGTTGGTATATTTGGTTAAGGTCCCGAGGACCTCGGGTGAATTTCAGAGAGTTAACGGATCGATTTTTGAACTAAGGGAATGTTGGGATTTTTCTGGTTGCTGGTGCAATTGCACCTACGGAAAAAGGGCCGCAGGTGCGCCACCGCAAAATTTCCATGGGCAGTGCGGGACCGCAGATGCGGTCATCTCGCCGCAGAAGCGGGACCGCACCTGCGGAGTGGTCCGCGCAGAAACGAGGGCGCAAATGCGCTTACGGGCCGCAGAAGCGGCGGGTGACCTGGAATTGGGTTCTCGCAGGTGAGAGATTTGGAGCCGCATAAGCGGCTGTCGGAGGAGTGACCTTCTGGGCCGCAGAAGCGGAAATCGCGACTGGGCAGAACCTTTTAAGTTCGAGGGTTCGATATTTTCATCCATTTTCGCATTTTGGAGCTCGGTTTGGGAGACTTTTGAGAGGAATTTCATCACACGACTTGGGGTAAGTGTTCTTGACTCCCTTGTAATTATATTTCATGAATTAATCTTCATTTTGGTGTATGATTATCGAATCTTCAAGAGAAATCAAAGAAATTTTCTATAATTTCATAAAAACGAATTTTTGAGTTTTGAATGCCGATTCGGAGTCGGATTTGAGTGAAATTAGTATGGTTGAACTTGTAATTGGATGAGTTGTTGGATTTTGTGAGTTTCGTCGGGTTCCGAGATGCGATCCCTACTGATAACGTTTCGAGCGGAATTGAAAATTTATTGAAATTGATTAATTATGGGTATTATAACACATTATGATTGGTTTGCACCTTGTTTGCATAGTTTTGGATCGACAAGCATCGGTTTGAGGTGTTAGAGTGGCGTTGGAGCCGGCTATGGATCTTCCGAGCGAGGTAAGTCTCTTGTCTAATCTTGTAAGAGGAAATTTACCCCATAGGTGATTTAAATTAATAATTGTTTCTAATTGTGGGGGATACGTACGCACGAGGTTACGAGAGTCCGTGCGTAGCTACTAATTATGCTATGTCCGGGTAGTTTAGGACTCAAATCATGAATTACTTGTAATAATTGCATCCTTTATTTAATTAAAGTACTGGAGTTATATTGGAAATTGTTAGAGGAAATAGTAAAATACCGAAATTTCACATACTTGAATTTTTATGCAAATTACTTGATTGTTAATAGAAATTGTACATCCTTATGTGTTAGCCTTATAATAACTTCTCATTCCGGAGGTTCATAAGAAAATGTCCTCCTTTCTTGTGGAGTGGGCCGAATGCCTCGACAGTATAGATGCATTTATGGATCGTGCCGAACGTCCCTCGGCAGTGTACACGACACTCTGGATCGGGCCGTACGACCTCGGCAGAAATCGTGCCTAATAATAATAATTACACGATACATTGACCTTGTATTGCATCTTGTGAAGCAAATTGATTAATTAGAAATTATTGAATTTGAAAGAATTATTTATTTTCGCTTGTTAAGAAAATTATTGTTATTCACATAAATCATGTCTATTCAAATATTTCTATTTTAATATTATTGACCCATAGTGAGTGTTAAAGTCGCCCTCTCGTCACTACTTCTTCGAGATTAGACTTGATACTTAATGGGTACACGTTGTTTACGTACTCATACTACACTTGTCGCACATTTCTGTGCAGGTACATGTATGTCTAGTGATCTTTTGGGCGTAGAGGCGCAGCTATCGCGGGGACTTACGGTGAGCTGCATTCCATGACACGAATCCGCAACTACAGAGTCTCTATCAAAGTTATTTATATACTCCTATCTAATTTGTATCCCAGACAGATGTTGCATTTATCATATATTTCCTAGTTGATACCCATGCACTTGTGATACCGGGTTTTGGGGGTTCCTATTAGATGTTTGGTACAATAGTTCATATAACCATCATTGTTTCACTCTGTAAATCCTATTTTATGCTAATTAGTTAATGAAAATATTGATTTCAAAGGTAATAAAGATGGTTAATTGAATTAGTAAATTTCCGTTGGCTTGCCCGACGGCGGCGTTAGGTGCCATCACGACGTATAGTGGATTTTGGGTCGTGACAATATGGTATCAGAGCACTAGGTTCACTTAGGTTTCGCGAGTCATGAGCAAGTCTAGTAGAGTCTTGCGGATCGGTACGGAGACGTCTGTACTTATCTTCGAGAGGTTACAGGGCTGTTAGGAGCACTTCCATTCTTGATTCCTTTATCGTGTTGTTTGATTCCATTGAGGCTTGTGCCTTTATTTCCCTCCTACTCATTCTTATACGATGTTGAGCGCTCGTGTCTATTGGGCATCGAGGAGTTTCAGTGGTACTACAGAAGTGGAGCAGGATGTTTCTCCCTGCGCATTCAAACAAGTTATTATCGACTTCTTGCAAAATGAGGTTCTGTTATTTTAGCTTAGTATCGGTAATTCCTACGGTTTTGAGGCTATGCACGGTGTTGGTGTAATGGTAGGGTACCTGTCTACGTGTCAAGCTAGTGAATGACTCAGAAGGAGGATATCTCAGTGCATGATTTAAAAGTTCAGTATTTAATTCCAACAAAAGAAAAGCGATCGGACTTTGAATGTTCAGGTTTGAGTTGATGGAGTAATGAGACTTGGTATTTTCGAGCGTGGTGGAATTTCATTATGATGCGGCGGCGGCATCCTTGTTTGAACGTATTTTCAGTTTGCAGGTGCTAGGGTCTTTTTGATTTTTGCCTTCGGGGCGGGGTGTTGTGAAATGGTACCTGAGCTGCGGTGCACAGCAGTTCAGGGTCGAATTGGTATTTCTAATGTGATAGCTCGAGGAAGATGATCTTGCAGTAGGCTTAAAGCTGGTAGCAATCCATTAGCTCATGTTTACAAAGATGGATTTTTATTTGATAAAGCACTGGGTAACGAAGAATGAGGAAGGACATGTGGGAGGTGTCTTGCGGTGGTTAATTTACTAGCAGGTCAAGTATGAGAAGCAGAAGTCAAGAAGTTTCTTAAAGGAGATGGTTTGACCAAAGTGGGAGAGGCGGAGTAGCATATGGATTTTATGGTAGGATAGCCACGTACCTTGAGAGAGTGTTGAACGGTTTGGAAATCGCGATGGAAGGTGATTTGGTTTACGTATTTTATTGGGAATGATAGTTACTGTACTGAGAAAGATTTGATATGGCCGAAAGGAGTTTCTTGAAATGAAAAGGGTATGAATATTTGACTATCGTTCCAGATGCGATATGACTTGAGTTTGGATGATATTTGTTGAACTCTCAATTGATGTTAATGAGGAACGAACACACTTATACAACGTCGTGGAAAGAGGTCGGATATGAGATCGTGGTTGATGATTTAGAATGTTCATGAAGAGATTTAACAAAACACTTCGAGAAATTTGGCGGGTTAACAGTACGGGATCACGGTAATTAAGAAGGATGAATCATTGCGGGCTGTACATTTTGTGATTATAGCTTAAAGTTAAGTGGGGGAGACCCGCCAGTTACGATTGGATAGCATAGTTGTCTGCTTGTGCGGTTTATGGCTATCGATGCGCTGGAGGATTAATTATGACTAGGGAAAAGTAAGGAAATGTCAGGGGGAATTCGAACAAGGAACTCGATGAATGGGTGCTATACTTCGCCTTAGCGATTGAAGTGTATGCTTTGGGAAGACTCAGAGTTTATGTTTCTTGTGGGTGTAATGTACGAGGGAAGAATTCAGTCAGTTTCTTCTTTGAGAGGGTGTTCATATGCTAGCAGAGCAATGAAGTTTGGTTATATTTGAGACCGGGTCTAGTGGGTGATTCTTAACAACGATCCTAGTGGGGTTCAAGAATTAAAGTACAGTGCCTAAGGATTTCGGGTCCGTTGTGTGGTTAAGGACCGAGTCTTGGCAGCGGATTGCGAATGGAACTTGGAATGTTCTATGTCATCGTCGGGTATACGGTGCAGTATCAGAGTAAAGGGAGTAATAACTTCAGATTCGCGATAGGTCTTGCAGAATGGGGATGTTGTTGTGAGTATAAGAAGAGTATGGGATGGTTCAGGAGTATTGAGATGGGGTGGTCTCGTGATGCTTGGTCACTCGGGATGAGTGCGGATTTAGTTCGTTATGTTTTGTAAATTTAAAGGACTTGGGTCGGTTAGTAATGGCTGAATCAGCATGATTGTGGCAGTGATCAGTTCCTTCAGCGTGAAGTTATACATATGGTTTGTGGTTGTACTCGTGGGCTTGACAACCACCATAACTTGATTGATTCGGGAGGTATTTAATTCAATCGGTCTTGTTGTATAAATGGATTTCAGAAGAGTCATGACAGTTTAGATCGCGACTTGAGGTCGGTATATCTCCGCGGTCTGGAAATTCAGTTGCGTGTTGCATTGGTTCTTCGAAAATGAGCTAAGTAAAAGGTTTCTAGCCAATTGAGTGACTTATTCTACTAGTAGTTCAAGGGTTATGGTAAATACGTGTATTATCGCATAGCAACATGATAGGTGCAGTGAGCGGCATGGGAACTGGAAGTTGAAGGTCAAGGTTGCGGTTCGGTGTTGATTAGAATGTCACGAGTTCGGATGAGCAGGTGTTCAGAGTAAGTTGGCATTTTCTTTAGTGTCACCTAAGGATGGCATACTGTGTAAGAGGCCTTGTGTATTGAATTGCGGATTTTTAATTTATTTTACAGAATTTTAACGATTGGTGGTATAGATGTGCGAACTTTTCTACCTGAGCGGAAGGTTGTGGGAGCGTACCCCACGTGGAAAATTGTATAAGTGTGATATGTTAGTCACTTTATTGCTAAAGATTAAAACCAAGTATGGAGATTTTTGGGTACCATCGTTAATTTGGGAGTTTGCTCTGGATTGGGATGGCTGCTCGTGTGTGTCATGAATAGGGCCATTGTGGATACTTGAAAGGTTGTTAGCCTAGTATGGTATGATCAGAATCGGTCTGAGGTCCGTTGGTGGGCCTAATATGAATGTGTGCTCTATGTAAGGTCGGACATGTTCATTCGTCATAACATTCCTTACGAAAGAGTCGTCCAGCATTGGATGTTATTTCCATCGTCAGCTATTCCGTGTAGCCTATATTGTACCACGCGGGTTGTGAGATGGCTTGATTATTCGCATGTGTGTTGAGGCCCATGTAGCTTGCGGTGTTATATGAGCAGGATAGCTCTCGTGTGGCGCTATTCGTCTTCTCAGGATTTGTATTATGCACTGGGCGTGCTTGTGGTCGATATGCGGGCATTTCGTAAGTATAACCAATACGGCTTGACGTGTGTATTTTCTTCTTAATTGTTATCTGTGGATCGGGTGGCATGTCGCCATGGGTATACTATTTGGGTCGGGTTGCATGCCACAACAGTGTCATGTTGGATCAAGTTGCACACCGCAACAGTGAAATGTTGAGTACGGTTGCGTATATTTGTTTCTGTGTATTTTGTTTCTCATTCTCTGAGGAGAGTTCATAGGTTCTGTTCGACCATTTTATTCGTTACGCGGGCTGGAAAGTTCCATTTCAGAGTTCGTTTTTCCTTATGTATCGCATTCGAGTTTGTATCATGTTGGTGCATTGTTGACGTCATACGAGATCTTGGTCAGTGTTTGAGGTGGCTTATATCATGTGTAGCTTATACTGGGTGAGACGAGATTATTGGACCTGAAATCAGTGCAATTAGATTTATATAAGGTATATTAAAGAGCAAATGTCGTTATTCAGGTCAGAATGAGTTAATAGTCCTTAACAGGAGGAGAGGCTCCATTAATTGTTGATTCGACAGGTGATTATGAGTTTCTACAGATCTCCTCCGCCGTGGCAGTAGTGCGGGAGTTGAAATAGGGCTTATATATGTTATGAGGTATATTACGGGCTTCGGGTCAGTTGAAATTTCAGTTGTTATACTTGGGGGGAGATTGCCTTGAGCAAATGAGTTATGTGGTACATGGTATGATTTCAGCGGAGGAGCATGGTCACGTTGGGTTCAGTGTTTGGTGATTGATACGGTGTACGTGTGTTAGAATGTGGTATCGTGGAGAATCCTGGATGTTGGAATTTTGTTCTAAAGCTTGTTAGCTAAGGTAGCAGGAAGGATCCTCGGTCTGTATCGAGCTAATATGCTCAACTGGGTTATGGTGGTACAGGTAGGTGCACGAGGTGTTAAACAACTATTTTGGACAACTCTGGAGCAGTTCTTAGCACGTTCGAGGATGAACATATGTTTAAGTGGGAGAGAATGTAACGACCCGGCCGGTCGTTTTGAGCTCTAGCGCGACGTTCAGTGATTTAAGACCTTGAGAACCTCACTTCATGTATTGTGACTTGCACGTGTGATCGAAATTTAATTTTCGGGAAGTTCGGAGTTGATTTGGGAAAATAATTCTCATCTCGGAAGCTTTAAGTTGGAAGAATTGACTAAGATTGGACTTTTGAGTAAATGACTTCGGAATCGGGATTTGAAGATTCCAATAGGTTCGTATGATGAATTCGGACTTGGGCGTATGTGCGGGTCGAGTGTCGGGTAGCCCGGGAGTATTTCGGCGCTTATTACTAAAGCTTGGCATTTTGAAGGATTAATAGTTTCCTAAGTTTGGGTTAAAGTACACTTTGATGTTATCGATGTACGTTTGGGATTCCGAGACAGGGAACAGTTCCGTATGGTGATTTTGGTCTTAAGTGCGTATCCAGGCATTGATTTGGAGGTCCGTAGGTCATTTCGGCATCAATTGTCGAAAGTTAGAAATTTGGATGATTTTTAGAAATTTGACCGGGAATGGACTTTTTGATATCGGGGGCGGATTCCGATTTCGGAAGTTGGAGTAGGTCCGTAATGTCAATTATGTCTTGTGTGCAAAATTTGAGGTCAATTAAACGTTATTTGATAGGTTTCGACATCGATTGTAGAAGTTTGAAGTTTCAAAGTTCATTAAGTTTGAATTGGAGGGTGATTCATGTTTTTAGCGTTGTTTGATGTGATTTAAAGGCTCGACTAAGTTCGTATGATATTTTAGGAACTGGTTGTATATTGGGTTAAGGTCCCGAGGGCCTCGGGTGGATTCCAGAGGGTTAATGGATCGATGTTTGAACTAAGGGAGTGCTGGGATTTTTCTCGTTGCTAGTGCAATCGCACCAGCGGAAAAAGGGCCACAGGTGCGACTCCACAAAAGATGCCAGGCAAGCGTAGGAGCGAGTTTCCATGGGTAGTGTTGGGAACGTAGATGCGGTCATCTCGCCGCAGAAGCGGGACCACACCTGCGGAGTTGTTAGCGCGGAAGCGAGGGCGCAAATGCGCATACGGGCCGCAGAAGCGGTGGGCAACCTGGACTTTGGTTCTCGCAGGTGCGAGACTTGGAACCGCAGAAGCGGTTGCCGCAGGAGCGACCTTTTGGGCCGCAGAAGCGGAAATCGCGACTGGGCAGAACCCTTTAAGTTCGAGGGTTCGATATTTTCACCAATTTTTTAGATTTTTGAACTCTGTTTGGGCGACGTTTGAGAGGAATTTCACCACACAGCTTGGGATAAGTGTTCTTGACTCGCTTGTAAGTATATTTCATGAATTAATCTTCATTTTGGTTTATGGTTATCGAATCTTCAAGAGAAATCGAAGGAAATTTCTATAATTTCATAAAAATGAATTTTCGAGTTTTGAATGCTGATTCAGAGTCGGATTTGAGTGAAATTAGTATGGTTGAACTCGTAATTGGATGGCTTGTCGGATTTTGTGAGTTTCTTCGGGTTTCGAGATGTGGGCCCCACTGATAACCTTTCGAGCGGACTTGGAAATTTGTTGAAATTGATTAATTATGGATATTATAACACATTTCGATTTGTTTGCACCTTGTTTGCATAGTTTTGGATCGACAAGCATCAGTTTGATGTGTTATAGTGGCGTTGGAGCCGGCTATGGAGCTTCGGAGCGAGGTAAATCTCTTGTCAAACCTTGTAAGAGGGAATATACCCCTTAAGTGATTTAAATTAATAATTGTTGCTAATTGTGGGGGCTACGTACGCACAAAATTTAATTAAATCATGTATTAATTGCATCCTTATCTAACCTTAAGACTCAAATCATGTAATAATTACATCCTTTATTTAATTAATGTACTGGAGTTATATTGAAAATTGTTAGAGGAAATAGTAAAAGACCGAAATTTCACATACTTGAATATTTGTGCAAATTACTTGTTGTTAATAGAAATTGTACATTATTATGTGTTAGCCTTATAATAACTTCTCATTTTGAAGGTTCATAAGAAAATGTCCTCCTTTCTTGTGAAGCGAACCGAATGCCTTGGCAGTATAGATGCATCTATGGATCGTGTCGCACGTCCCTCGGCAGTGTACACGACACTATGGATCGGGCCGTATGACCTCGACAGAAATCGTGCCTAATAATAATAATTACACGATACCTTGACCTTCTATTGCAGCTTGTGAAGCTAATTGATTAATTGAAAATTATTGAATTTGAAAGAATTATTTATTTCCGCTTGTTAAGAAAATTATTGTTATTCACATAAATCATGTCTATTCAAATATTTCTATTTTAATATTATTGACCCATAGTGAGTGTCAAAGTCGCCCTCTCGTCACTACTTCTTCGAGATTAGACTTGATACTTACTGGGTACACGTTGTTTACGTATTCATACTACACTTGTCGCACATTTTTGTGCAGGTACATGTATGTCTAGTGATCTTATGGGCGTAGAGGCGCAGCTATCGCGGGGACTTACAGTGCGCTGCATTCCATGCCACGAATCCGTAGCTACAGAATCTCCATCAAAGTTATTTATATACTCCTGTCTAATTTGTATCCCAGACAGATGTTGCATTTATCATATGTTTCCTAGTTGATGCTCATGCACTTGTGACACCGGGCTTTGGGGGTTCTGATCATGCCCAACTATGCCTCCTAAGAGGTCTAGCGGTCGTTACAAATATTTTCCGGTTTACAAGTCTGGAGTCGAATCCCACAGGGAAATAATGTGCTAATGACGACTAATACTCTTGCACGAATTCAAGTAATCAACCTTCAAAAATATTATATAACAATTTGAGAGTTTAATAATTAAGATCAAAGTAATTAAAAATGAAATAATTTATAACTAACAAAGCAAATATTGCAGACAAGATTTGAAAAAGTCTAAGGTTATGATTTCCCCTATTGTCGGAATCTTCCCTTCTATGTTTCCTATAAATTCGCCTAAATATTCTCTATCGATCGTGAGTACTTTAAGTGTCGTAGCTCTCTCTCGAGCAACTAATATAATTTACTAGAAGTATTCTCTCGAACTACGCTAGCTGGCACTAATTTACCGCTCACGACGATCGCACCAAGGCTTCGTTATCTCTAATCTCGCCTTTAAAACCCATATATCGATCTCTCAACTACGTTAGGAGTGGTGTTGTTCAACAACTACCTAAATATGTACTCTCTCTCGAGTAATATACACACTAAATAGGCACAGTTAATTGAGATCTCTTCAATTAACAACAATAAAAATATAGTTGAACAAGTAGAGAAAAATCAAAGGCAAATCTATATTAAATGCAGTAGAAAATCATCCTCCAATAGGTTCCATAAACCTTAGATTAAAGAGTTTAGCTACTCATAGCACTACTCAAAAATACAGAAACCATTGTCAAACCAATATTCATAGAAATAAAGATAGAAAAGTAGAGAGAAACTCTTCGATTCGTCTTCTTGAATGAACTTGAGTATCTTTCGGGCTCAACTTTGCTTCAACAATGGTGTTTCTTGCCTTCTCAGGTCAAGTATGTGGCTGCAATTAGGGTTGAAAACTTTTATATCACGTCCCTAAGCCAATTGACTAAGTTGCCCCTCAAGATAAAACGCAGGCAAATTTTCCCTTGTGCTATAGTTGTGCTTCGCACGGGGCCTGGTTGTGTTTTTTAGATTTTTCGGTGCTTTCCCTGTGCTTTTCAAAGTTACTTCACTGCCTGGTCCGATTTTCCCTTTCTTCAAAAATTGCCTTTTAGCTTCATTTTTGCTCAAATCACCTTTATTCTTCACTTTTGGCTTCCTACATAACAAACTTCAACAATTAAGCTCGATTGGTCATCTTTCAACATTCAAAACACACAAAGGTAGGGGTAAAATATATCCAATTACATGTAATTCTAGCATATTATTAGGTTCCTACTGGATGTTTGGTACAGTAATTCATATAACCATCATTGTTTCACTCTGTAAATCCTATTTTATGCCAATTAGTTAATGGAAATATTGATTGCAAAGGTAATAAAGATGGGTAACTGAATTAGTAAATTTATGTTTGCTTGTGTGACGGCGGCGTTAAGCGTCATCACGGCCTATAGTGTATTTTGGGTCATTACAATCAAATTCTCCTTTCTTAAGATTGTAAATTGTGTGGTGGGGAAGGGGAGGAGAAAAATCATTTATATCAAGAAAATGATCACCATTTTACCAAGTCCGAATTAGAAGTAGATAACATGGTATTGACTCTTGAGCCTTGCCTTTATAAAAATGGGTTAATCAATGCCTTTGTAATTCATTTAACAAAACCATGTACCCGGTAGGTACCGACTTAGAAAATAAAAAATGACACCTCGGGAAAATTGAATGTTTCATTACGTAAAGAATGATTGAAGTCACCATCAAACGCAATAAATAATTAATTTAAGTGCAAGAGAGTTATCAACTCCTTTACTTGAATGAAAGACCAGTAAATCGTCTTATCCCTTAAACTTCTGACCGCCTAAAAAGTGATCCCTATATGTTGGAAAATGAATGTAGCTAGCTTGAAAGAAGAGGCATAAATATGTCCCAAATATCAGAAAACTTCAAATCATACAATCCTCTAAAAGCTGCTATCGTTAATTGATACACTGCAATATTGCGGCATCAGCCAGGCACTCTCGTAATCATAAAGACAACTTCCTAATAACAAAGACTAATCACCTAACCCTATTATCAGAAAAAGAGAACTTCGAAAATAACATGACTATTTTGATTGTCACCCATATTATTATTTATTCGTCTCCCAACTATGCTTTTCACGGCAACGGCGCCAAAATTTGATCACGCCCAACTATGCCTCCTAAGATGTCTAGCGGTCGTTGCAAATATAATCCGGTTTACAAGTCCGGAGTCGAATCCCACAGGAAATTAACGTGCTAATTATAACTAATAGTCTTGCACGAATTAAGTAATCAACCTTCAGAAATATTATATAACAATTTGAGAGTTTACTAACTAAGATCAAAGTAATTAAAAATGAAGTAATTTATAACTAAAAAGCAAATGTTGCAGACAAGATTTGGAAAAGTCTAAGGTTATGATTTCCCCTATTGTCGGAATCTACCATGCTACGTTTCCTATAAATTCGCCTAAATATTCTCTACCGATGGTGAGTACTTTTAGTGTCGTAGCTCTCTCTCGAGCAACTAATACAATTTACTAGACGTATTCTCTCGAACTACGCTAGCTGGCACTAATTTACCGCTCACGACGATCGCACCAAGGCTTCGTTATCTCTAATCTCGCCTTTAAACCCCCTGTATCGATCTCTCAACTACGTTAGGAGTGGTGTTGTTCAACAACTACCTAAATATTTACTCTCTCTCGAGTAATATATACACTAAATAGGCATAATTAATTGAGATCTCTTCAATTAACAACAATAAAAATATAGTTGAACAAGTAGAGAAAAATCAAAGGCAAATCTATATTAAACGCAGTAGAAAATCATCCTCAAATAGGTTCCATCAAACCTTAGATTAAAGAGTTTAGCTACTCATAACACTACTCAAAAATACATAAACCATTGTCAAACCAATATTCATAGAAATAAAGATAGAAAAGTAGAGAGAAACTCTTCGATTCGTCTTCTTGAATTAACTTGAGGATCTTCCGGGCTCAACTTTGCTTCAACAATGGTGTTTCTTGCCTTCTCAGGTCAAGTATGTGGCTGCAATTAGGGTTAAAAACTTTTATATCACGTCTCTAAGCCAATTGACTAAGTTGCCCCTCAAGATAAAACGCAGGCAAATTTTCCCTTGTGCTATAGTTGTGCTTCGCACAGGGCCTGGTTGTGTTTTCCAGATTTTTCGGTGCTTTTCCTATGCTTTTCAAAGTTACTTCACTGCCTGATCCGATTTTTCTTTTCTTCAAAAATTGCCTTTTTGCTTCATTTTTGCTCAAATCACCTTTATTCTTCACTCTTGGCTTCCTACATAACAAACTTTAACAATTAAGCTCGATTGGTCATCTTTCAACATTCAAAACACCTAAAAACTCACCAAAGAAGGGGTAAATTGTATCCAATTACATGTAATTCTAGCATATTATTATCATCCCATACTTAGACATTTGCCTGTCCTTGAGCAAACACATGATATCACAGACAAATCACTAAGAAGCAGTCAAGCTCATTCAAACTCCTTGTCAAGCAATTATTCAGAGATATCAACCACAAGAGTGAACACCTTTCTTTTGCTCAGATTCATCTATTGAAACTCGAAACTTTACTCCTTACAAATCCCATTGTACCTCACAAAGAAAGAAATGCCCCCAAAACACACATCTATAGTAACAATTCACAAGCACTAGGGCATATAAAACAAAACACTCGCACTCATCAAGGAATTTCACATGCGACACATACAGTACCATAAGCTTGCCCATTCTGTCACTATCCACTAATATAGGAGTCTCAATCCACAGTCAAGTAGGACTTTTCATAGCTTGTAATGTTGGCTTGGGATAAGGTATGGACACTTTTGGTTATATAGTGACTAAATCTTCCCCTAAACACTTTAAGCATCACTAACCTCTACGCTTCCCACTCTTTTCTCTGTAGACACTTTCCATATTTTTTTGTTTTTCCGCAGCTCAAGCACCGAAGTCCCAACTTATTATTTTCTTTTGTCTCCCTCTTACTTTTCTCAAATATATCTTCTTCTTATTAATAATGGATCTTCAAAAAAGGGAGTATCAAGGGACTTAACTTTCATTATTTGGTGCAACTTTGAGTTTTTAAGTACATAATATTTTCTCATAACCACAACTTTTGCCCAATCACACAACCTAAAGTAGTTAAGGGGGGATGGGTTAATAAGAGAGATTAATGCAAAATAGACATGGCTCGTAACATGGGTTGCCAAAGAAAAGGTTAATAGGTGCAAATTAGGATGCTAGGGATATTCATTCATTTGGTAGGCTAATTTAGGCACAAGTGGTTTATATCAAAGAATGCCTACTATCACTCTAAGGATAAAAAATTCCTAAGATTTCACCTCAAATAACATGCAGGGCAAGTTCTAGACTGACATGCATACACGGAAATGCACAACAAAAACTCCCCGCACAATATACATGGGATTTACAAGTCACTATGTTTCACCGTCAATGTACAAACATGAGCTCAGAAAGGAGGTTCAAGAACAACTTAGGTGACTCTCACAAAATACAGCTTTTCAAGGAGTGAATTTTCTTTGCTTCAAGTTCTCTCTATTTTTTTTATGTATATATATTACAAATAGAAGGAAAGAAAGAAAAATGCTTGGTTCAAAAGAAAAACTCATTGGGAAAGAACCAAGTCCAAGAAAATCCAATGAGATTACTATGCTAAAAAAAATAAACTACACTACATATAAGATATTCCCCCACCCCACACTTAAGAATTTGCAATGTCCCCAATGCAGCAAAATAAAGAACATGGGTGAAGAAATATTCCCTCTAAGTAGTGTAGTCGGAGTCATCAGCATAAGAGTCACTGACGTCCTCCACATCTACATCACTTGTTGTGCTATACTCTTTTAGCACACTGTTAAGGAAAGAAATAGTTTTGCCGCATTGTGCTATCCCTATGCCATACTCTCTTAGCACACTGTTAAGGGGGGGAAATTGTCTTGTTGTGCTATCCCTGTGCTATACTCTCTTAGCACACTATTAAGGAAAAAACTATTTTGCCTTGTTGTGCTATCCCTGTGCTATACTCTCTTAGCACACTGTTACGCAAATTATTTTTTTTAACAGTTACTACATTTCGTGAAGCTTTCGAGCTAACCCTTTCTTGGGTGACCTTATTTGCTCCACGGACTTCGCAGCTGTGTATTAATCCTACAAAACAAACAAACTAACCAATTAAAATTAATTTACCCTAACAAAAATAAAAATAATAAAAATAAAATACTAATAATGACTTAGAGTCGTGGGTTGCCTCCCACGCATTGCCTTATTTAACGTCATGGCACGACGCGGGCTTTCAGGATCTCGTTTCGCTCACATATTAGGGCTCTTTCAAGTACATCACATCTTTCTCTCCTTTTTCTTCAATCATTCCAAGATAGTGTTACAACTTTTGCCCATTCACTTTAAACCTGTTAGTTCCACCTTCGTACTCAATTTCTACAACTCCACTTGGGAACACTTGCACAACTCTAAATGGTCCCGACCATCTAAATTTCAGTTTATCCGAAAATAATCTCAATCTCGAGTTGTATAACAACACCAGATCTCCGGGTTTGAAGTTCATATCTAGAATGTGCTTATCGTGAATGATCTTCATCCTTTCCTTGTACAGCCTGGTGCTTTCAAAAGCATGGTAACGAAACTCATCAAGTTCATGAAGCTCTGTGGCTCTACTCGTACCAGCGGCCTCCATGTCAAGATTTAATTGCCTTAATGCCCAAAAAGATCTATGCTCTAGCTCCACAGGTAAGTGACACGCCTTTTCGAATACCAATTTGTATGGTGACATACCGATTGGAGTTTTAAATATTGTGCGGTAAGCCCATAATGCATCATCCAACTTTCTTGCCCAATCAGTCTGAGTCACATTCACTGTCTTGGTCAGGACACTTTTGATTTCCCTATTGGATACTTCCACTTGCCCGCTTGTTTGCGGGTGGTAAGGCGTGGCAACCTTATGGCGAAATCCATACTTTTCTAGTAGCCTTGCAAAAGCTTTATTGCATAAATGAGTTCCACCATCACTGATTATAGCTCTTAGAGTTCCAAATTGGGTGAAGATATTTTTTCTTAGAAAATCAATAACTCTCTTTGCATCATTTGTTGGGAGTGCTACAGCTTCTACCCATTTCGAGACATAGTCCACTGCTACGAGTATATACTTGTTATTGTATTAGCTAACAAATGGTCCCATAAAGTCGATTCCCCATACATCAAATACTTCCATTTCTTGTATTGGGTTCATGGGAATCTCATGTCGACGGAAAATATTCCCCGTCCTTTGACATTCATCACAGCTCTTTACCCAAAAATGTGCATCTTTAAACAACGTTGGCCAATAGAAGCCCGACTCCAAAACTTTAGCAGTTGTCCTTACTCCTCCAAAATGACCTCCATAAGGAATAGCATGGCATGCCTGGAAAACATAAGCTTGGTCTATCTCGGGAATACATCTCCGAATCATGTTATCAATACAAATCCGAAACAAATATGGTTCATCCCAGAAATACATGCGACAATCACAAAAGAACTTTTTCTTCTATACAGAAGATAAGTCATATGGAACAATACCGCTTGTTAGGTAGTTTGCAATATCTGCATACCATAGTGCTACCTCAAGGATCGTGGCCAATAAATGTTCGTCCTGGAAAGTTTCCATGATCTCTTCCACCTCAACCTTCGTTTCAGCTCCTTCAAGCCTAGACAAGTGATCGGTAACTTGGTTTTCCGTTCCTTTTCGGTCACGAATTTCCAAGTAAAACTCTTGCAGTAGTAGAACCCATCGAATGAGGTGCGACTTTGCTTCCTTTTTATCAATTAGGTACCTGAGAGAAGCATGGTCAGTATAAACAATTATCTTCGAGCCTATCAAGTAGGACCGGAATTTAGCAAATGCGAACACCACTGCTAGCATCTCTTTTTCTGTCACTATATAATTCAGTTGAGCTCCATTCAATGTTCTACTTGCATAGTAGATTGGATGCATGATTTTATCTTTTCTCTGTCCAAGTACTGCTCCCACTGCATGATCACTTGCATCACACATCGGCTCAAATGGTTGCTCCCAGTCAGGTGCAACTATGATAGGTGCAGACACTAGCCTCTTCTTCAATCCTTCGAAAGCTACCCTGCAGTCATCCGAAAATACAAAAGGGTGATTTTTTTCAAGCAATTTACACAAAGGGTTAGCAATCTTGGAAAAAACGTTTATGAACCGCCTGTAAAAATCGGCGTGACCAAGGAAACTTCTTATTGCCTTGACGGAAGTGGGTGGTGGAAGCTTCTCTATTACATCAATCTTGGCACGGTCCACCTCAATGCCCTTACTTGACACTAGGTGTCCCAAGACTATACCTTCTTGTACCATAAAATGGCATTTTTCTCAATTTAGCACCAGATAAGTATCCATACATCTCTGTAGTACTCTTTTTAGATTTATTAGGCAATCATCAAAAGAGTTTCCCACCACTAAGAAATCATCCATGAAAACCTCCATTATGTCCTCTACCATATCTGTGAAGATGGCCATCATGCACATTTGGAATGTGGCGGGTGCATCACATAGTCCAAACGGCATTCTCCGAAAAGCGTAAATGCCATATGGACAGGTGAATGACGTTTTCTCTCTATCCTCCCGGGAAATTGATATCTGATTATACCCCGAGTATCCATCCAAAAAGCAAAATTGGGACCTCCCTGCCAATCTATCTAGCATCTGATCAATGAACGACAATGGGGAATGAACTTTTCGGGTGGCCTTGTTCAATCTTCTGTAGTCCATGCAAATTCGACATCCCGTGACTATTGTTGTGGAGATTAATTTATTATTCTCATTTTGCACAACAGTCATCCCACCTTTTTTTGGCACACACTGAACTGGGCTAACCTAGTTGCTATTTGAGATGGGGAAAATAATTCCCACATCTAACCACTTAATCACTTCCTTCATGTTAGGGTTCAACCTTCTTTGGCGTTCTTTGGAAGGCTTGTGCCCATCTTCCAGTAGAATTTTATGCATACATAAGGCCGGACTGATTCCCTTAATGTCTGTAATGGTCTAACCAATTGCATTCTTGCACTCTTTCAACACCTGCAAAAGTTGTTCTACCTGCACATCTAACAAACCAGATGAGATAATAACGGGTAAAGTCGAATTAGGTCCCAAGAAAGCATCCCTAAGGTGAGATGGTAGCGGTTTCATCTCCAATTGTGGTGGTGCTTCGATCGATGGCTTGGCTGGAGGGTTCTTTCGTTCTTCAAAGTGTAAAGGCTCGAATTCGAGCTCTCTTTTCCAGTACCCTTGCCCTTGAAGAGCCAACACCCATTCTTCCAAGTCCTCACCATTTACTTCTTTTAAGTTCATAAAGCAGACTGTTAGAGGGTCTTTTGCATTAAATGCCTCGTCATCTTCCTCCATGATTACATCCACCATGTCTAACAAAGAGCAATTTACAAACTCACTAGGTCGCCGCATAGACTTTTGCACATTAAATGTTATTTCTTCATTATTCAGCCTCATCTTCATTTCCCCCATTTCACAATCAATCGAAGCTCTCCCTGTGGCCAAGAATAGCCTTCCCAAAATTATGGGAATCTCCTCATCAACATTGTAGTCCAGAATGACAAAATCTGCTGGAAACACGAATTTTCCAACTTGCACAGGTACATCATCAAGTATACCTAATGGCCTTTTCACCGTTCGGTCAGCTAGTTGCAGTAGCATGGATGTGGGCCTTGCTCTTCCAATGGCTAACTTTTTATAGATAGACAATGGCATCAGATTTATACTTGCTCCCAAATCACACAATGATTTGGCAAATACATAGCTACCTATGGTGCATGGAATTGTGAAGCTTCCAGGGTCGAATAACTTCTCAGCTATAGGTCTTGACACAACAACACTACAAGTCTGTGTCAATGTGACAGTTGCCAAGTCTTGGAAGTCGAACTTACGAGACATCAAGTCTTTCATCATTTTTGCATAACCGGGCATCTCCCTCAAAGCATCGATTAGAGGAATATTTACCTGAATTTGCTTTAGCATTTCCATGAACTTTTTATATTGCTCATCTTTCTGATATTTGGCCAACCTCTGCGGGAAGGGTGCTGGAGGTCGCTTCTTTCCTGTAGCTTGAGTTAGATCCTGCTCAGGCACTTTTTCTAAAACCTTTTCTGGCACTTTCTCAGTCTCCTCCGCAACCTCTTTTTCCTTGTTTATTTCCTCTTGGGCTGGTTGCACTCTTACTTTTGTTAGCCCAGTTGACTCATCTAACTCAATTGGCACTGACACAAGTGTTTCAGTTAACCGGCTCTCACGAGCAATTTCTTGCTCTAAATCAACATCTCTGCCATGTCTCAAGCTCACCGCCATAAGAGGCTTCGGGCCTTGCTCTTTGGATTGACATCTTTGTCCGCAGGTAACGTCCCTTGAGGACGATTGTTAAAGGCCAAGGATAATTGCCCTAGTTAAATCTCAATTCCCTTGATAGCCGAGTCGTGTGACATTACCCTTTCTTGCATTTGGTGGACCTTATCTTCTATTTTCCCGCTGTCCCCAATGAGTTGTTGCAATATTCCTTTAATTTCAGATAACCCATCATCCTGCCTCACTATTTGCTGTTGTTGAGGTTGCTGATAAGCTAGCTGCCGATTTTGCCAGTTGTATCCTTGTTGCCTTTAGTAAGGTACTACTTGACCTTGTGGTCGCATAACTCCATAATTGTTGGTGTTATTGTACTGTTGTTGTGTTGGTCTATACTGCTAATTTTGCTGCCCCCAATTCTGACCACCTTGCCTCTGGACTCCATAGTTGCCCACATAGTTCATGTTCTCTTGATAGTTCTGGTTATCACTTTCACCACTCCACGAACACACGTATGGTTGGTTAATGAATGGTGTACATAATCCCCCATTAGTCGTGTCAACTATGTGTACCTGCTTATGGCCTGTTTCATCAATCTTCTTGGTGAGGATACTCATTTGCGTCATCAGAGTGGCCATATATTCAGCTATGGAATTTTTCGGGTCCAATGCTACTGAGTGAAATCCATCCTGAGATTTGAGCCATTTTATCTAGAAGGACCTTACACTCTCTAAATGACTTGCTCAAAAATGCTCCACTTGCTGAAGCATCAACATTGGCCTTTAAGCTATCTGTCAATCTCATGTAAAACCGTTGTCCCAATATCTGATCTGGAATGACATGATGCGAAAACTTAACCAACATATCTTTGAACCTCTCCCACGTTTCTTGTAATGTTTCAGCTGGTTTCTGCCTGAAGCTTAATATTTCATCAATTTGCTTGGCAGTCTTATTGGGTGAGTAGAACTTAATTAAAAGTTGCTTGACTAATTCCTCCCAAGTGGTGACGGAATTTATAGGTAGCGAATTAAGCCAAATATGGGATTCTCCTATCACTCAGAAGGGAAACAACAACAGTCTTATTGCTTTCGGTGTCACATTTGGTTGCCTTTGCGTGACATAAATTGACAGAAAATTTTTCAGATGTTGTTATAGATCTTCAATGTAATACCCGTAGAACAGTCCTTTGTTCTGCAGTAGATGTAACATGCTGTTTGTGATTTGAAATGACTTCGCTTGTATCTCAGGGACTGCAATTGCAGTTGCCAAATTTTTAGCGATGGGTTGTGCCCAATCATACAAAGCTGCTTCTGGCACAAGAGGTGCCACACCCTGATTATTCGGGTCATTCACATTGTTTCGATTGTTTTGATTATCCAAAGCGTCACCCATGTCCGGTTCAATTTGTTCTCTTGGGTGATGTTGTTGTTTGTCTTTCTTGTTTGCACGATTTAGTGCCTTGAAAGTTTTTCAGGATCCGGTAATGCTTCAAATAATTCACCAGTTCTTGAAGAGTTTCTAGGCATACACCTATAACACACAAGACCACAAACGTTAGAATTTCAACGTAATGAATAAAAATGGAGAAAATTGACTAAACTAAGAATCTTAACAGTTCTTATAGCTGTAATTAGTAACACTGTTGCTTTTCCCGGCAACGGCGCCAAAATTTGATCACGCCCAACTATGCCTCCTAAGAGGTCTAGCGGTCGTTGCAAATATAATCCGGTTTACAAGTCCGGAGTCGAATCCCACTGGGAAATAACGTGCTAATTACAACTAATAGTCTTGCACGAATTCAAGTAATCAACCTTCAGAAATATTATATAACAATTTGAGAGTTTACTAACTAAGATCAAAGTAATTAAAAATGAAGTAATTTATAACTAAAAAAGCAAATGTTGCAGACAAGATTTGAAAAAGTCTAAGGTTATGATTTTCCCTATTGTCGGAATCTACCATGCTACGTTTCCTATAAATTCGCCTAAATATTCTCTATCGATGGTGAGTACTTTTAGTGTCGTAGCTCTCTCTCGAGCAACTAATATAATTTACTAGACGTATTCTCTTAAACTACGCTAGCTGGCACTAATTTACCGCTCACGCCGATCGCACCAAGGCTTCGTTATCTCTAATCTCGCCTTTAAACCCCCTGTATCAATCTCTCAACTACGTTAGGAGTGGTGTTGTTCAACAACTACCTAAATATGTACTCTCTCTCGAGTAATATACACACTAAATAGGCACAGTTAATTGAGAGCTCTTCAATTAACAACAATAAAAATATAGTTGAACAAGTAGAGAAAAATCAAAGGCAAATCTATATTAAACGCAGTAGAAAATCATCCTCCAATAGGTTCCATCAAACCTTAGATTAAAGAGTTTAGCTACTTATAACACTACTCAAAAATACATAAACAATTATCAAACCAATATTCATAGAAATAAAGACAGAAAAGTAGAGAGAAACTCTTCGATTCGTCTTCTTGAATTAACTTGAGGATCTTTCGGGCTCAACTTTGCTTCAACAATGGTGTTTCTTGCATTCTCAGGTCAAGTATGTGGCTGCAATTAGGGTTAAAAACTTTTATATCACGTCCCTAAGCCAATTGACTAAGTTGCCCCTCAAGATAAAACGCAGGCAAATTTTCCCTTGTGCTATAGTTGTGCTTCGCACGGGGCCTTGTTGCGTTTTCCAGATTTTTCTATGCTTTCCCTGTGCTTTTCAAAGTTACTTCACTGCCTGGTCTGATTTTCCTTTTCTTCAAAAATTGTCTTTTAGCTTCATTTTTGCTCAAATCACCTTTATTCTTCACTTTTGGCTTCCTACATAACAAACTTCAACAATTAAGCTCGATTGGTCATCTTTCAACATTCAAAACACACAAAGGTAGGGGTAAAATATATCCAATTACATGTAATTCTAGCATATTATTAGGTTCCTACTGGATGTTTGGTACAGTAATTCATATAACCATCATTGTTTCACTCTGTAAATCATATTTTATGCCAATTAGTTAATGGAAATATTGATTGCAAAGGTAATAAAGATGGGTAACTGAATTAGTAAATTTTTGTTTGCTTGTGTGACGGTGGCGTTAAGCGTCATCACGGCCTATAGTGTATTTTGGGTCGTTACAATCAAATTCTCCTTTCTTAAGATTGTAAATTGTGTGGTGGGGAAGGGGAGGAGAAAAATCATTTATATCAAGAAAATGATCACCATTTTACCAAGTCCGAATTAGAAGTAGATAACATTGTATTGACTCTTGAGCCTTGACTTTATAAAAATGGGTTAATCAATGCCTTTGTAATTTATTTAACAAAACCATGTACCCGCTAGGTACCGACTTAGAAAATGAAAAATGACACCTCGGGAAAATTGAATGTTTCATTACATAAAGAATGATTGAAGTCACCATCAAACGCAATAAACAATTAATTTAAGTGCAAGAGAGTTATCAACTCCTTTACTTGAATGAAAAGATCATTAAATCGTCTTATCCCTTAAACTTCTGACCGCCTCAAAAGTGATCCCTATATGTTGGAAAATGAATGTAGCTAGCTTGAAAGAAGAGGCATAAATATGTCCCAAATATCATAAAACTTCAAATCATACAATCCTCTAAAAGCTTCTATCGTTAATTGATACACTGCAATATTGCGGCATCAGCCAGGCATTCTCGTAATCATAAAGACAACTTCCTAATAACAAAGACTAATCACCTAACCCTATTATCAGAAAAAGAGGACTTCGAAAATAACATGACTATTTTGATTGTCACCCATATTATTATTTATTCGTCTCCCACATATCCAATAGGTAAGTGCCTATAAGATGGAAGTTGAATCAAAAGCTGAAACAAAATCAGAAATCAGAGCAACGGCCACCACGCTCCCAGTCGCTATAGCGGGTGGGCTCAAGACCTTTAGGTCCTCCAATCTCACCAGTCTTTTTATTAATGTTATCACTGCCCCCTTCGTCATTCTCGCCCTCAACTTCAATACTCCCTTCAATTTTATTATCAACCTTCTCCTTCTCATCCGAGGTACCAGGATCATGCTCTCCAGGACGATCCTGTTTGATTCGTACTGCTTGAGTTGAAGAACAAATGAGTCGACTACCTGAGTTCTTTGGAAAACCAACTCTGGATACTGGAAGCTCAATCATCGATCTCAAGAGATGACCCATATTTTTTGCCATTTCCTGTGTGTTTTGCCCAGTCTTGACCAAACTCATTAGCTGAGATAGAAAACCTTCACAAACAGTAGAAAATAGCACTTGATCATATTACAGTTAACCCGTGAACTGGCTCCTTACAAGTGCAATTCACCCCTTTCTCCTCGACTGTCACCAAAAAGCATTCGAAAATTGTTGCCAACTTAAAATCTCACAAGCATATGCTTTTGACATTCAAAGTCGCAAATCAATAGAGATTCCAACTACTTACCACAACGATTTCTTAAAGGAAAACAGTTGGTTTTTTAAAGGAAAAAATGAATACATTGTGTTTATCTGAACGGAAATCGTCTTTAGGACTTATTTCATTTAGAGAAGATGCTCCATGATTATTGATAGCATTAATTTTAAGACAAATATCATAGGATGAGAATAACTTCTATCCGCACATTTGAAATTTTGAGAGTTTATAGTGAAAGAAAAATTTGCAAGATGTCCAAGTATCGAAAATTCACATGATATAAGTTCCTCTCTGAGATAAGTAGAGAAAAACAATTAACTAGAAGATGCAAGATTTAGTTGGTCAATAAACGATCCCTATCATTGTTCTTGCTTCCAATTTTCTCAGCTCCGAGGAAGGAATTACAAATGATGAGATAAATAGCAACAAGGGAAAAAGGACAAAACTTGTATAAAGGGAGAAAAAAAAAAGAGAAAGCATGAAAATCTTTATTTAACAGCGCCATTGGACCTTGTCTGCCACCTAAATAAAACAGTTCAAGTTATTTTAAAAAGGAAAAGTTTATTGGGAATAAAGCACATAAAGAAATGACAACAGCAAAAGACAGCAATCCTACCAGGGCAGCAGTTCACACCACAACTAAGAGAAACAGAGGCAGAGAAAAGAATTGGAGATAGACAGGGAGAGCTCAGTGGAAAGTAAAACTGAGAATAAAAACGGAAGCTTGAGAAGCTCCCTCCCCCCTCCCCCACAACTCCCCACCCCAAAGTACGCTTTAAAACTTAATGTAGAGGAGCTTGTGATTAGGGAAAAAAAGTTCTCAAGAAACAAGAAAGCGTGAAGATGACAAACAAAATTAGATGTCAAAACTTCAAGACATGTAAAGACCATATACGTGATCGGATAGAGTGTTAACTATTAAGAAGGGTCATCTACAAGTAACTCATTTTCCTCTTGCTTCTCCTTTAATTTGTTGACTTAAAATATTTTTGTACCGTGTAAGTCCCTAAAATAGTACATCCTGGGTGTATAGTGCCTAGGCTCCAAATAACAGTGCCTAGGCGATAACAGATGAATCTAAAACAAAAACTTCAAAGAGACTACCGGTTAGGCACCATCAGTTGGCGCCTAAAAACAATCAAAAGTACATGGATTCACAGAGGTGCTACCGGAGAGAATGTGTTTTCAGACTCTGGTGCTTATGCGCTACAACTAGGGCTGTCTAAGGGGAGGGTATTACCCGTACCCGTACCGCACCGTACCGATCCGGATGGGAGGTAGGGGTGAGGGATTTAGGCTAAGTTGCTCAGACTCGGGTGCGGGTATCCAATACGGGCACGGATCCAAGTGTCAGAATCGGCAAAATCTAAATTTTAAGATTCGGTGGTGCGGATCCAGATATGGATACGGGGGGATTTAGCTAAAAAAATTTAAAATTATAAAAAATAGAGCTATAAAGAGAAAACGAAAGCCATTCAAGGCCTTCCACCAACTCTCCATCTATATCGCTGCTATTGTCTACCAGAAGTCCGAACTTAGAACACGACCCCTTGAATTCTTGATTTTTCTGAAACACAAAGCAGCAAAGGTTAGACAAAAGTACTACAATATTGAAGGTATGTCATATCTGTTTTATTCTTAATTTTGAGAAATAAAAATCTCAATTTCTATCCAAATTTGTTGATGGACTCAAGCCAAAGTATCCGAAATTAGTTGACCGAATTCGGGACGTATCCCGCTCCGCACCCGCTCCCGTCCTATGTCGAGAGGGGTGCGACACCAAAAACGGAGAGTCTGCGCAACTTAGGATTTGGGTAAAGGGTAAGGGTAATGAAAGGGTACCGAAAAAAATACCCTTAGTACCGGTCCGGTTAGTACCCTTAAGGTACTGGACCAGTCCGTAACGGTACCCTTAAGTTTTGTTTTTTAAATATGGTCGTTTTTGCACCCTTGGGAACGGCCAAAAAGGGCTATTTTTGCCTCCCTAACACCCCCTACCCCCTAATTTATATTTTTTAACCTCTAAGTTTATTCAAATACACTTTGACCGTATTTTAAAATAAAATATCACATTTCATTCTTTCAATTTTCAAACAAAACTCTCATATCTCTTTATCTCTAATTGCAATTAACGTTCTAGCACTCATATTAATTTTCGCATTTATTTTTGTTATACTTGTGTTGCTATTCGTTTTAATTTTAATTATCTATTATTAAAAATATCTCCTAAACTGGTAAAAAAAATGTGTAATAGATAGATTAAGGGTAGTGTTAAGGATAGCAAATAAATAAATGATAAATAAGTAGGCTTGAATAAAGTATCACCCTGTTTTGCTACTTCTTGTTGTAGCATTTGAAGATAGTGCCATCAGATAAATCTAGTTTCACAAAGTATTGATTCATTGGTTTTGAATTTCGAACGGTGGCCATCTAAAGTAACTCACTAAAATTGATGAAAAAATGCGAAGATGGTGACAAAACCAAGATTACATGTCAAGACTCACAACCAAAGGCAGATATACCTTATATGGTACGGGTTCAACAGAACCAATAACTTTGGGTCAAACCCTGTATATGTGTTGAGCAATCCACTAATATATACATACAATAAACTATAAACTCAGTAGCATAAATGGGTTGTAGATTCGGTGGCAATCACGGGGGCAATTCCAATAGACTTATCGGAGGGTCCCATTGGTGTGCACCCATTATCAATTGAACCTACTAATTCGCCAATTATGAGTTGGGCTCGCCATAATCCATAAAATTCAAATCCCGGATCTGCCTCTACTCACGACTACAAGGCACGATAAATCTCCTTTATAGAGTTGCTTGTTCCAGACGATTAGCTAGCGGTTAAAAGCAATAATATTTTCATTATATAACGGGACTTTATGCATTCTACAACTACCAATATTAAAAAGTTCCGCTTCTAAAGTATTGGAAATTCACTCTGCTTTTAAAAGGAAAGACACTGCAATATATCACAACTGGTCATACTATTTAGACCACCATTTGACAAAAAAAAAATTCTCTTAATGAAGACACTGTTTTAATGAAATGTAATATACTTATACAAGGTGATCTGTTAATGGATTAACAAGAAGAACATAACAAACAAGAGAAACCGTCAAATAGCTAGTAATTGTTTAGGTTTATTCAAACCTAAAATCACCAAGAACGAAACGGTTGTGAATTTTGTAATCTACCACATACAACAAAAAATTAGGGAAAATCTAGGAATAAAAGAGTTGAAAATGAGCAATCTTCATATTTTGCAATCAATTAGCCACAAGACAAATGAAAACGAAAGTGGACATACAAGAAGAAGACTTTGGAAGAATTTTATGAATTCAAAGATAGGGTTTTGGGGGCGAAATCTCTTAAAAAAGCTTCAAAATACCAAATGGCTGATTGATTCATCTTTCAGTATGCTGCGCGTTCGATCTTCGCCTCCCTCTATTCGCCGCCTTTGTCTTTGTGAAAAAGATGAGCTGATTTGGTGGAAACAAATGAGGTCAGTTTACATCCGGTGATGGGTTTAACCGCGGGAAAGCAACCGCACCGCCTAAGAGAAATACTATATTTAATGGATGATCGTGGCTTTGAGGGAACAACGGTCCAAACATGTGCTGTTTTGTAGCTCATATGTTTGGTTATGAGGGATTATAAACCTGTAATGTGGGATAGATGATGTGTAATAGAAATAAGAGGATATATAAGTATTTAAAGAATAAAGATGTCCTTAAAATAAGTAATGTAACATAATACTGTCTACATTGTTTTTCACCGCATGACAATCTTTCAAGTTATACATTAGATAAAAAATCTATATATCCAAGAGTTCTATTAATGTGTCATTAGTTGTGTCATGAAATAATAAATGTCCAAGATTTTGCATTCAAAATATAACTAAAAGCTTCAAATATAAGTAGGATTCTAAGGGTTTTACCTTAACAAAGTATGCATCCACAGCTACAATTGTTAGAGGTTCAATTAATTACGCAAAGTTTTATTAATGAAATGATTATTAATCATCTCTGGTAAGAATATGAGTCAAAATATGTAGAATTTGAAGAAAAAATCCCTGCCATTTGTTTCTCCATCTAACAACTTTAGTATATTCCTTTTGTTTATTTAAGAGAATAAGCATTAATTTTTCATACTTGTAAAATTTAGTCAGGGTTGAAATAACTTACTAAAATCTATACATCCAAAAATTGAAATGCTATAAAGGAGGAATTTTCAAACCCCACTTTGTGGGATTACATTGGATTTGTTGTTGTTTCTTTAAACGAAGGCATATTATATATCTTCAAGAGTACCCAGTCATGAACTTAGAAAACCTGATATGGTAAAGTTAAGCATAAACTGTCAAGCATACGATAACAGAAGTGTAACACAGTGAATGAATTTCACAACAGATTTTCCTATATGTGAATGCTACGAAGAGTGTTGCACCGACAAAATATTGTAACTTGCAGAAGTGCAGGACCAGCTAAAACTAGAAATAATCCCCCATAATATTAATTTCAAAGGAAAATTTGCACAAACGAGAACTGTACATGTTATTTTTTCCACTAAAGCCTGCTCCAAACAACCATCACGGCAATAATAAACTTTATCGACACCCAACATGCAACAAAAAAACAAAAAAATACTATCCCCCTACCCCCACCCCTCAAACTCCCAAGAATCAGAAAATATCAACTATCCTATTTTATATTCAGGCTGAGCTGCTATTGATTTACTTTGTGCTGCTTTTCTTGGATTTGGATATCATTTGAAGGAAAATACCTAAACCAGCCTCCCCCCAGTGTCGTTTATTCATTTGCTTTTTGTAAGTGTCTTATGTCACGACTGTTTGCTGCTTGCTGCTATCTTGTTGCTTCTTGACAAATTCTTGTTGGCTAGCCACATCAACAGTGAAATCGTCATCGTCATCCTTCATGAGAAACTTGTCAACTTGAGCAGCTGCTTGCCGCCCTTCGGAGATGGCCCACACCACCAAAGACTGTCCCCTGCGACAGTCTCCTGCTGCAAACACCCCTTCCACACTTGTAGAAAAGCGTCCATAATCAGCCTTGAAGTTAGATCTGTTGTCCTTTTCTAGTCCCAGTTTGTCTGCTATTGTCTGAACAAAAGATCAAACACAAAAATAACAGTTCAATATTAATTGAATTTCATCAGAGCAAAAAAGAAATGAAGAAACGAAAATGGAAATCATAAGATACTAACCGATTCAGGACCAAGGAACCCCATAGCTAGCATAACCAGATCAGCTCCGATAATTTCTTCAGAGCCTTCTACTTCTTTGAATTGGAATCTTCCACTAGCATCTTTCTCCCACTGTACACGTATGACCTCCAACCCTTTCACATTTCCATTCTCATCGCCAATGAATCGCTTGGTCAATACCTCATAGGATCTCGGATCCTTACCAAACTTTGCAGCAGCTTCCTGATGCCCATAGTCTACACGGAAGATACGAGGCCACTGCCAACAAGAAATGGAAAGGACATATCACAATGACATTCAGGAAGTTAATTAAGAAAAATGTTAATAAATGTTCAATGATCACTTCATAATCCTAACTCATACTATAAAGCCAATTCTAGAAACTTCCTCTGAAAGTATAAAAAGAGTAGTTCCTTCTAATTTAAGCTGACAAAACATCATATTGCTCCTGAATTGCCCATCATGCACATGATAAACATAAAGCAACCACGCTAATTGAAGTGACTACTATGCACAGTAAAATGTAAGGTGCATTTGCCATGGTAATAACAGTAAGGTGCAAGCGTGCTAATTGAAGTGACTAACTATGCATGGGAAAGAGTAAGGTGCATTGCCACATAAAACATGGTCAAACCTGTGGCCAAGGATTTCCAGGAGCCCTAGTTTGTGGCGGCTGAGGGAGAAGCTCTAGATTAACAACACTGCTGCAGCCATGCCGAATAGACGTTCCTATGCAATCTGTCCCAGTGTCACCTCCACCAATAACAACCACCTTCTTGCCCTTGGCAGAAATGTATTTTTCATCCTGGAGATTGCTATCAAGCAAACTTTTTGTGTTTGCATGAAGGAACTCCATTGCAAAATGAACTCCTGAGAGGTCTCGTCCAGGAACAGGAAGGTCCCTACCAATGAGTCAACAAGTAGTTTGAGTGAGCAATTACTTATTCAGAAAGCACAATGAACCAAAGGCGATATGATGCGATCCATGGTACTCACCTTGGCTTTGTGGCTCCAACAGCCAAAACAATTGCATCGTGATCTTCACGAAGCCGCTCTAAGGAGTACACGGGATCATTTCCAACATTTGCATTGACCACAAATTTCACCCCTTCCTTCTCCATAAGGTCAACCCGCCTCTGAACGACATCAATCTTGTCGGTCTTCATGTTGGGCACTCCATACATCATCAGACCACCGATTCTATCAGCACGTTCAAACACGGTTACAGTATGACCCTTTCTATTTAACTGATCAGCAGCAGCCAGGCCTGAGGGTCCACTCCCGACAATTGCGACTCTTTTCCTGTCAGAATGAGGACAATTAGAACATGAGCTATCGATGTTATGTACGGTAGAGTGTAGATGCCGATCCATCAAAGCTTAACTACTCTTAGAATGAAACATCTACATAATCCGTAAAAGCACAACTTTTTGCTGAAAAAATATGCTGCTGACAGTGGACACGCTGAAAGACGATCAACTTAGTAGCTGCAAAGAGTCAGTTACCATTTACCAGGAGCAATTGGAAATGAGAAAAAGGAGCACTTCCAAAGAAAAATAAAAGCAGGCACAGGTAGAATGGTGGGGGCAATGGTTTGGAACAGTACAGTACAAGCAAGTGAAGAAATGCATACCCAGTTCTCTCAGAAGGAGGTCGTGGCACCATCCACCCTTCCTAAAGGCCAAAATTGCATATGTAAAGTTGCAAAACCTATTGTAAAGCCTCTTACAGCAAGTAAATACCCAAATGCGCGCCAAAGTCCAATAAAGCAATTAATGGACAAGTCAGGTTTCTATCTAATGTATAGAAATGCAGACACTACAAAATGAACAAATCTTCCTAAATCATAACTGCAAAGATTGATTGTCCTATTTATATATATGCCACAAGGTCCCTAAGCTACATCTATAGAAAAAATAGAATCTTCTCAGGAATTCCAAGGCAGCTCCTCCAGAAACTTCATAAATAAACTAACCTGACTGGATTGGTCCTTAGATGCAGCTGCTAATTTCTTCAGCTCTTCAAAGGCGTCTTTCTCCTTCAAATCTGCCTCTTCTTGCTCCTCCGCCTCCTTGATGGCACATTCATTTGCTGCTTTGTTAGCTTCCTCTTTTTTCATGCTTGCCAGAACCCGTTGATAATTTCTAGGGAAGACCTTAATAAATCTAGGCAAAAGATTATCAAAGTCTGCAAGAACATCTTTTGCCAGTTGGCTGTTTGTGTTACGCTGATGTTGCTGTATCATCATCTTCAAAGTCATGATATCATCTTCTTCTTCAACTTTATCAAGATCAACCAGCTCTGAATTGCAATGAGATCGGAACTTTGAATCCACATCAAGAACATAGGCAACGCCACCACTCATACCAGCAGCAAAGTTTCTTCCAGTTTTTCCGAGGACAACAACTGTACCACCAGTCATGTACTCACAGCCATGATCACCAACACCTTCTACAACAGCTTTGGCCCCTGAGTTACGGACACAAAATCTTTCTGCTCTCATCCCATTAAAATATGCCTCCCCAGTTGTTGCCCCATAAAGAGCTACATTTCCAATCACAATATTTTCCTTGGGGTCAAACTTGCTTTCTTTTGGAGGATAGACAATGATTTTCCCCCCTGACAAACCTTTACCAACATAATCATTGCTGTCTCCTTCAAGCTCTAACGTGATGCCAGGGCAAAGAAAAGCTCCCAGACTCTGCCCTGCACTTCCACTAAGTTTGATATGAATGGTGTCTGCAGGGAGTCCTGCGAGGTGATATCGCTTGGTAACTTCATGGCTTAGCATTGTTCCGACAGCGCGATTTACATTACAGATTGGAGTTTCAATATATACAGGAACACTTTTCTCCAAAGCAGCTTTGGAAAGGGCTATCAAATTGTTATCTAAAGCCATGTCTAAACCATGATCCTGTTTCTGTACACAATATTGTGCAGCTTCAGGACGGATATCAGCAGCAGGTCGAAGCAGTAGGGACAGATCGATGTTCTTTAGTTTGTCATTGTTCTTGGTTAAATCTTTATCCAGTGCAAGCATGTCTGAACGGCCAACCATTTCAGTAAGTGTTCTAAAACCAAGCTGAGACATGATTTCTCTTACTTCCTCAGCCAGCATGAAGAAGAAATTTATGACATGTTCTGGTTCTCCAGCAAACTTCTCCCGAAGAATTGGATCTTGAGTGGCAATTCCCACAGGGCAAGTGTTTTTGTGGCATTTTCTCATCATTATGCAGCCAAGTGTTACGAGGGGAGCAGTGCTGAAACCAAACTCCTCTGCACCAAGAAGAGCAGCAACAGCCACATCTCTTCCAGTTTTCAATTGGCCATCCATTTGCAGTGTTGTTCGGCCACGGAGGTCATTAGCCACTAAAGTTTGATGTGTCTCTGCAAGACCAAGTTCCCTTGGAAGCCCGGAACTCTTGATACCAGTCCATCTTGAGGCACCCGTGCCTCCATCATGACCGGAGATCAAGACATGATCAGCATGTCCCTTGACAACACCGCTAGCAATAACCCCAACGCCAGCTTCAGAAACCAACTTGACACTTACACGTGCCCCCGGATTTGCATTCTATAGGCATAATAGGGCAATATCTCAGAATCAATGAATAATAAAAAAAAGAAAGATGCACAGTGCAAATACACGAGATTTTAATACCTTAAGATCATGAATCAACTGTGCAAGATCCTCAATAGAGTAGATATCATGATGAGGAGGAGGACTAATTAGTCCAACTCCAGCTGTGGAGTTCCTAGTGACAGCTATGTCACCAATGACCTTGTGTCCAGGAAGTTCACCCCCTTCTCCAGGCTTGGCTCCCTGCAAAATACAAAGGGATGTGAATAGATGTATCAACGAGTAACAGAAAACTTTACTGTTCACATTTATCTCACCAAATGCCAAATGCAGGTTTCAGTTAATGAGGCAAAGACACCTATAGGTGCCTTGCAGATGCAGCATCATCTGTCCACGAACATAAATTCATAAACAAGAGAAACCTCTATTCCAACTGGAATACAGGATCTAATAGAATTGGATCAACATTTAATACAAACATGTTGATGAAGGAAATAACCGTGAATGAAATATATTGCAATGCTCATGTAAAGTGTACCTGAGCCATTTTTATCTGTAACTTGTCCGCATTTGTGAGGTAATAACTTGAGACTCCAAATCAACCACTTGCAACCTGCTTAATTGCACTTCTTTTTGGATTCATTGAACCATTAGGAAGAGGCTCCATCCGAGATGGATGCTCACCACCCTCACCTGTCCAAAAGTAGGTACAGCTTTCATTTTGCAGTCAAAAGAATTTCAGCTCCAAAGGGGTAAAAACAAATGGTAGCCTCACAAGAGAAAGATCACTGTCAACACTCCACTTAAGCAGCCCCACAGGGGTTAGCTCAATAGGCAAAGGTTGAAGGACTTGTGTCCTAGGTCACAAGTTAGAACCATACAGCAAGCGAACTAACCACAGTATTTAAAGGGAGAAAGGTAAGAGTGGCGGACTCATCATCCCCAAGTTTTTTAACGCTGCGGTTGGCCTCCAGACTGATTTCTCGGTCATCAAAAATAAAACATTCCTGTGTTAGATTTGCCCCCAATTTTGTTCATTGCCATAGCAAGAGTAGCATGTGCCTCCAAAGAGATTGATCCATAACTCATGGCTCCAGTAACAAAACGTTTTACAATCTCACTTGCTGGTTCAACTTCTTCCAGAGGAACTTTCACCTCTGCCTCTTTAAACTTCAAAAGTCCCCTTAAATTGCATTGTCTATTTAATTCCTGCACACGCTTAGAATATTCTTTGTAGGCAGCTACACTATTAGTTCGTGCAGCCTCCTGCAATTTTGCAATGGCAAGTGGATCATTAAGGTGAATCTCACCACCTTTTCTCCAATGATAATCACCAGGATTAGGGAGTGCCACAGCCTCTGCACTCCCTGGAGCCAAGGCTCGTGCTGGGAACGCTAGTTCATGCAGCTTGAGTGCATCTTTTGCAAGTGCATCAAAAGTTGCACCCTCCACTCTGCTAGGAGTTCCATTGAAACACCGCTCCATCACTTCTGATGAAAGGCCAACTGCCTCAAAAATCTGAGCGCCCTTGTACGATGCCAATGTTTCACACACACGTTGTAGCAGGACTTTTAGGCGGTCTATTAACTGGTGTTCTAGCAGAACCAACTCTTTGTAGTATTATTCTTCCAGTGAGCAACACAAGGGGTGCATTTTATGATGGAAATGGTGGAATGCTTTTCCTTAAGCAAATAGTTGCAGCTCTCTTTATCATTGGTTGGAACATAGTTGCAACGACAATAATTCTGCTCGCGATAAGGTTGTTCATCCCGTTAAGAATGTCAGATGAGCAGCTAATGATTGGGGACGACGCGGTACATGGAGAAAAAGTCATCATCTGCCTCACTATCTGCTGTTGTTGAGGTTGCTAATAAGTTAGCTGCTGATTTTGCTGGTTGTATCTGCTGATTTTGCTGGTTGTATCCTTGTTGCCTTTGGTAAGGTACTACTTGACCCTGTGGTCGCATAGCTCCATAATTGTTGGTGTTATTGTACTGTTGTTGTGTTGGTCTATACTGCTGATTTTGCTGCCCCCAATTCTGACCACCTTGCCTCTGGACTCCATAGCTACCCACATAGTTCATGTTCTCTTGATAGTTCTGGTTGTCACTTTCACCACTCCATGAACACACGTATGGTTGGTTAATGCATGGTGTGCATAATCCCCCACTAGTCGTGTCAACTATGTGTACCTGCTTCTGGCTTGTTTCATCAATCTTCTTGGTGAGGATACTCATTTGCGACATCAGAGTGGCCATATTTTCGGCTATGGAATTGTTCGGGTCCAATGCTACTGAGTGAACTATAGGGGTGATTGTGGAGTCTCTTGTCATCCATCCTGAGTTTTGAGCCATTTTATCTAGAAGGACCTTACACTCTCTAAATGACTTGCTCAAAAATGCTCCACCTGCTGAAGTATCAACATTGGCCTTCAAGCTATCTGCCAATCTCATGTAAAACCGTTGTCCCAACATCTGATCTGGAATGACATGATGTGGACACTTAACCAACATATCTTTGAACCTCTCCCACGTTTCTTGTAATGTTTCAGCTGGTTTCTGCCTGAAGCTTAATATCTCATCAATTTGCTTGGCAGTCTTATTGGGTGGATAGAACTTATTCAAAAACTGCTTGACTAATTTCTCCCAAGTGATGATGGAATTTATGGGGAGCGAATTAAGCCAAATCTGGGCTAAACAACAACAGTCTTATTGCTTCCGGTGTCACATTTGGTTGCCTTTGCATGACACAAATTGACAGAAAATTTTTCAGATGTTGTTATGGATCTTCAATGTAAGACCCGGAGAACAGTCCTTTGTTCTACAGCAGATGTAGCATGTTGTTTGTGATTTGAAATGACTCCGCTTGTATTTGAGGGACTGCAATTGCAGTTGCCAAATTTTCAGCGATGAGTTGTGCCCAATCATACAAAGCTGCTTCTGGCACAAGAGGTGCCACACCCTGATTGTTCGGGTCATTCACATTGTTTCGATTGTTTTGATTATCCAAAGCGTCACCCATGTCCGGTTCAATTTGTTCTCTTGGGTGATGTTGTTTGTCTTTCTTGTTTGCACGATCTAGTGCCTTGAAAGTTTTTCAGGATCCGGTAATGCTTCAAACAATTCACCAGTTCTTGAAGAGTTTCTAGGCATACACCTATAACACACAAGACCACAAACGTTAGAATTTCAATGTAATGAATAAAAATGGAGAAAATTGACTAAACTAAGAATCTTAACAATTCTTATAGCTGTAATTAGTAACACTGTTGCTTTTCCCGGCAACAGCGCCAAAATTTGATCACGCCCAACTATGCCTCCTAAGAGGTCTAGCGGTCGTTGCAAATATAATCCGGTTTACAAGTCCGGAGTTGAATCCCACAGGGAAATAACGTGCTAATTACAACTAATAGTCTTGCACGAATTCAAGTAATCAACCTTCAGAAATATTATATAACAATTTGAGAGTTTACTAACTAAGATCAAAGTAATTAAAAATGAAGTAATTTATAACGAAAAAAGCAAATGTTGCAGACAAGATTTGGAAAAGTCTAAGGTTATGATTTCCCCTATTGTCGGAATCTTCCCTACTACGTTTCCTATAAATTCGCCTAAATATTCTCTACCGATCGTGAGTACTTTAAGTGTCGTAGCTCTCTCTCGAGCAACTAATACAATTTACTAGACGTATTCTCTCGAACTACGCTAGCTGGCACTAATTTACCGCTCACGACGATCGCACCAAGGCTTCGTTATCTCTAATCTCGCCTTTAAACCCTCTGTATCGATCTCTCAACTACGTTAGGAGTGGTGTTGTTCAACAACTACCTAAATATGTACTCTCTCTCGAGTAATATACACACTAAATAGGCACAGTTAATTGAGAGCTCTTCAATTAACAACAATAAAAATATAGTTGAACAAGTAGAGAAAAATCAAAGGCAAATCTATATTAAACGCAGTAGAAAATCATCCTCCAATAGGTTCCATCAAACCTTAGATTAAAGAGTTTAGCTACTTATAACACTACTCAAAAATACATAAACCATTGTCAAACCAATATTCATAGAAATAAAGACAGAAAAGTAGAGAGAAACTCTTCGATTCGTCTTCTTGAATGAACTTGAGGATCTTTCGGGCTTAACTTTGCTTCAACAATGGTGCTTCTTGCCTTCTCAGGTCAAGTATGTGAATGTAATTAGGGTTGAAAACTTTCATATCACGTCCCTAAGCCAATTGACTAAGTTGCCCCTCAAGATAAAACACAGGCAAATTTTCCCTTGTGCTATAGTTGTGCTTCGCACAGGGCTTGGTTGTGTTTTTCAGATTTTTCTGTGCTTTTCAAAGTTACTTCACTGCCTGGTCCGATTTTTCTTTTCTTCAAAAATTGCCTTTTAGCTTCATTTTTGCTCAAATCACCTTTATTCTTCCCTCTTGGCTTCCTACATAACAAACTTCAACAATTAAGCTCGATTGGTCATCTTTCAACATTCAAAACACCTAAAATACACACCAAAGTAGGGGCAAAACATATCCAATTACATGTAATTCTAACATATTATTAGGTTCCTGCTGGATGTTTGGTACAGTAATTCATATAACCATTATTGGAATTATAACCATTATTGTTTCACTCTGTAAATCCTATTTTATGCCAATTAGTTAATGGAAATATTGATTGCAAAGGTAATAAAAATGGGTAACTGAATTAATAAATTTCTGTTGGCTTGTGTGACGGCGGCGTTAAGCGTCATCACGACCTATAGTGGATTTTGGGTCGTTACAACCAAATTCTCCTTTCTTAAGATTGTAAATTGGGTGGTAGGGAAGAGGGAGGAGAAAAATCATTTATATCAAGAAAATGATCACCATTTTACCAATTCCGAATTAGAAGTAGATAACATTGTATTGACTCTTGAGTCTTGACTTTATAAAAATGGGTTAGTCAATGCTAGGTACCTACTTAGAAAATGAAAAATGACACCTCGAGAAAATTGAATGTTTCATTACAGAAAGAATGATTGAAGTCACCATCAAACGCAATAATCAATTAATTTAAGTGCAAGAGAGTTATCAACTCCTTTACTTGAATGAAAAGACCATTAAATCGTCTTATCCCTTAAACTTCTGACCGCCTCAAAAGTGATCCCTATATGTTGGAAAATGAGTGTAGCTAGCTTGAAAGAAGAGGCATAAATATGTCCCAAATATCAGAAAACTTCAAATCATACAATCCTCTAAAAGCTGCTATCGTTAATTGATACACTGCAATATTGCGGCATCAGCCAGGCATTCCCGTAATCATAAAGACAACTTCCTAATAACAAAGATTAATCACCTAACCCTATTATCAGAAAAAGAGAACTTCGAAAATAACATGACTATTTTGATTGTCACCCACATTATTATTTATTCGTCTCCCACATATCCAACAGGTAAGTACCTATAAGATGGAAGTTGAATCAAAAGCTGAAACGAAATCAGAAATCAGAGCAGCGGCCACCACGCTCCCAGTCGCCATAGCGGGTGGGCTCAGGACCTTTAGGGCCTCCAATCTCACCAGTCTTTTTATTAATGTTATCACTGCCCCCTTCGTCATTCTCGCCCTCAACTTCAGTACTCCCTTCAATTTTGTTATCAACCTTCTCCTTCTCCTTCTCATCCGAGGTACGAGGAGCATGCTCTCCAGGACGATCCTGTTTGATTCGCACTCCTTGAGTTGAAGAGCAAATGAGTCGACTAGCTGAGTTCTTTGGAAAACCAACTCTGGATACTGGAAGCTCAATCATCGATCTCAAGAGATGACACATATTTCTTGCCATTTGCTGTGTGTTTTGCCCAGTCTTGACCAGACTCATTAGCTGAGACAGAAAACCTTCACAAACAGTAGAAAATAGCACCTGATCAGATTACAGTTAACCCGTGAACTGGCTTCTGTCACACCCCTTTTTCACTCCACTGACCCTCTTAAAATTAATAAAAAGATTTTTGTAAAACTCGAAAGGGTTTTCAAAATTGAAAATGACAAAAAGATTGAGTTTCGAAGGATTTTCAGAGTCGCGACCCGACATTTGGTTTCGGTGTGCCAGGTCACCTTTTTGTTTTTTAAAATAACAAATTTCCTTCAAAACACATTTGACTCTTAAACCAGTTTGCACTAGAGATTCTAGAGAAGGGGGTTCATTTGACTTGGGGAGAAGGTGTTAGGCATTCCCGAGTCCCGTAACTAGTACAGTTGCATACATGATCAAGTTGGCTTTTAGAAATACTCACATTGAGGTAGAAACACACAAAAAGCTAAAATAAACACAGAAGAGGCTCGAGGTTGTCCCCACCTAACAAAAGAAGAAGAAAAAATGAAAAATAAAAATCCTAAGGTAACCTACACTATACTTCCTCCACGGTGTAGCCTCGGCCTCCGTTTACATTCACTTCGGAGCATACCACGAATAATAATAATATATACAAACTCTACGGGGCATTCCCCTGAATACAAGCTAAAGGGAACAACCTCTTACCTCAGCAAAATAAAAAGAAGCGACCTACGGTTTGCCTACCCGAGTGTAGTCGGCCTAAGCATGCTCCTAGCGATTAAGAACAATAGAAATAAAATTAAGCTAAAGTAAATAAGATTCATTTCATGCTCATCTTCTTTTAACTCTTCATTTCATGTATTAGACCTAGTCCGATTCCTAAAACGTGCGAGCAGATTTTAATCACTAATGGGCTAGGCCTTCCCAATTCCCACGTCCCATGTACATTAACGCTCAAATTAACAAATTTATCTTTACTCAATATCTCAACTTCATCTGCTGAAGCATAGACCCCCTTTTAGTCACACCTTCATGAGAAAATTAGGCATGGCAGTTCATAATCTCAAGTGAAATAATATCAAACAAAGTATCCAAACAAAAATAGTAGAGCAATTAGGAAAACAACATTAATTAAAGCACAATATAAAGCATTGTAGGAACAGTAGATTAAAGAAAAGAGTCGGACCTTCGCAAAGCAGTACTTCTTCAATATTAATGAGATCTCCAATAAATCTATAGCAAATAATACATTCCAAATGTTAATGCAATTGTGAGCTCCATTGAAATCTGATTCTAGTAGAGCAATTTTCCAGAACCCAAGCTGGACCAAGAAATAGGCACCGACAAGAGCCTTAGACCGGAAAACTTCAGCGGCGCCGGAAACTCGAACAAGGACTGTAACTCGAACACGAACTCAGAACCCAACAAAACCCCTTGGATCTTGGTGTTTTATAGAATTTTTAGGTAGTATTGTTTGAACTGAGTTTGTTTTGGAGTTTGGTGGCTATGGAGGATTTGGTTCAAGGCTGGTGGTTCTGGGTGGAACTAACGTGAATAAAGTTGTAGTCACGGTTGTGAAGATCACACGGCTATGAATAGAGGTGCGACGAAGCTGCACTGGTTCTTACACGATGGACGAAAAAAGAAGAAGAAAAATTGGTTTCTTAGCAATGGAGTAGAGGAGAAAGAATTAAGGGGAGAAGAGAAGAGATCAAACTTTTCCCGAGATCTCTCTGTTTTTTTTTTTTTTTTTTTTTAACTCTCCCTCTCCTCTTGCTATCTCACCGTGTGTCTCTCCTAGGGCCTTTCTCCATTAGGGTTTGATGTTAATTATATTTTTATATTGTGGGTAGATAGGATATGGACCATTGGATAAGAAGATATTGGATGGCCAAGATTAAAAGGCATTAGGTCGGGTAGGGCAGATGAATCAGTGGGTATGGGTTAAAAGGAGTGGGTCATGTTGGTTGAATTGGACTTAAAAGAACATGTTCATCCTAAAATTGAAATAAAATCTATACTATAAAATACAAAACTAATTCTAATTAACAATATTATATTGTGAAACTATTTTTGGCATTTTTTCAAGATTATATAAAAATAAAAGTAGAGTAATATAAAAATTCTAATAAAATAGTATGACTACAAAATATTAATGATATATAAAATATGCGAAACTACTAATATAGCTTGAAGACGTGGCGGGCCAAAACTTACAGGCTTACAGCTCCTTACAAGTGCAATTCCAATTTTTCTACTCGACTGTCACCAAAAAGCATTCGAAAATTGTTGCCAACTTAAAATCTCACAAGCATATGCTTTTGACGTTCAAAGTCGCAAATCAATAGAGATTCCAACTACTTACCACAACGATTTTCTTAAAGGACAGCAGTTAGTTTTTTAAAGAAAAAAAAGAACTTTTAAAAAGGAATACATTGTGTTCATCTGAACGGAAATAGTCTTTAGGACTTATTTCATTCAGAGAAGATGCTCCATGAATATTGATAGCATTAATTTTAAGACAAATATCATAGGATGAGAATAACTTCTATCCGCACATTTGAAATTTTGATAGTTTATAGTGAAAGAAAAATTTGCAAGATGTCCAAGTATCGAAAATTCACATGATATAAGTTTCTCTCTGAGATAAGTAGAGAAAAACAATCAACTGGAAGACGCAAGATTTAATTGGTCAATAAACTATCCATATCATTGTTCTTGCTTCCAATTTTCTCAACTCCGAGTAAGGAATTACAAATGATGAGATAAATAGCAAAAAGGAAAAAAAGGAAAAAACTCGTATAAAGGGAAAAAAAAGAAGAGAAAGCATGAAAATCATTATTTAACAGCGCCATTGGACTTTGTCTGCCACCTAAATAAAACAGTTCAAGTTATTTTAAAAAGGAAAAGTTTATTGGGAATAAAGCATATAAAGAAATGACGACATCAAAAGACAACAATCCTACTAGGGCAGCAGTTCACAGCACAACTAAGAGAAACAGAGGCAGAGAAAAGAATTGGAGATAGACAGGGAGAGCTCAGTGGAAAGTAAAACTGAGAATAGAAACGGAAGCTTGAGAAGTTCCCTCCCCCCTCCCCACAACCACCCACCCCAAAGTACGCTTTAAAACTTAATGTAGAAGAGCTTGTGATTGGGGGGAAAAGTTCTCAAGAAACAAGAAAGTGTGAAGATGACAAAAAAAATTAGATGTCAAAACTTCAAGACATGTAAAGACCATATACGTAATCGAATAGAATGTTAACTATTAAGAAGGGTCATCTACAAGTAACTCTTTTTCCTCTTGCTTCTCCTTTAATTTGTTGACTTAAAATATTTTTGTACGGTGTAAGTCCCTAAAATAGTATATCCTGGGTGTATAGTACCTAGGCTCCAAATAACAGTGCCTAGGCGATAACAGATGAATCTAAAACAAAAACTTCAAAGAGACTGCCGGTTAGGCACCATCAGTTGGCGCCTAAACACAATCAAAAGTACATGGATTTACAGAGGTGCTACCGGAGAGAATGTGTTTTCAGACTCTAGTGCTTAGGCGCTACAACTAGGGATGTCTAAGGGGAGGGTATTACCCGTACCCGTACCGCACTGTACCTGTCCTGATTGGGGGTAGAGGTGGGGGATTTGGGCTAAGTTGCTCGGACTCGGGTGCGGGTATCCAATACGGTCACGGATCCAAGTGTCAGATTCGGCAAAATCTAAATTTTAAGATTCGGGGGTGCGGATTCAGGTATGGATACGGGGGGATTCAGCTAAAAAAATTCAAAATTATAAAAAATAAAGCTATAAAGAGAAAAAGAAAGTCATTCAAGGCCTTCCACCAACTCTCCACCTATATCGCTGCTATTGTCTACCAGAAGTCCGAACTTAGAATATGACCCCTTGAATTCTTGGTTTTTCTGAAACACAAAGCAGCAAAGGTTAGACAAAAGTACTACAATATTGAAGGTATGTCATTCCACATGTCTTAAATCTGTTTTATTTTAAATTTTGAGAAATCAAAATCTCAATTTCTATCCAAATTTGTCGATGGACTCAAGCGAAAGTATCCGAAGTTAGTTGACCGAATTCGGGACGTATCCCGCTCCGCACCCACTCCCGTCCCATGTCGAGACGGGTGCGGCACAAAAAACGGAGAGTCTGCGCAACTTAGGATTTGGGTAGAGGGTAAGGGTAATGAAAGGGTACCGGAAAAAATATCCTTAGTACCGGTCCAGTTAGTACCCTTAAGGTACCGGACCAGTCCGTAATGATACCCTTAAGTTTTGTTTTTTAAATGTGGCCGTTTTTGCACCGGAACGGCCAAAAACGGCTATTTTTCCCTCCCTACCCCTTAATTTATGTTTTTTAACCTCTGAGTTTATTCAAATACACGTTGACCGTATTTTAAAATAAAATACCCCATTTCATTCTTCCAATTTTCAAACAAAACTCTCATATCTATTTATCTCTAATTGCAATTAACGTTCTAGCACTCATATTAATTTTCGCATTTATTTTTATTATACTTGTGTTGCTATTTGTTGTAATTTTAATTATCTATTATTAAAAATATCTCCTAAACTGGTAAAAAAAGTGTGTAATAGATTGATTAAGGGTAATGTTAAGGAGGGAGTCCTCGTTTTGAAACAAATTCTAACTGGTCCGGGTTTAGGCGTTTCATACAAGAAAGGTATAATCTTGCTTTTCAAGGTTTTTCTAGAACAAATGTTAGAAATAATGTTTGCGATGATGAAAGAAATGAAGATTTGCTGAAATATTAGAAGAGAAGAAACGTTAGCCTTCCAGAAATAATTCAAGAAGATGACAATGCCTATAGTGAAATCCTATCTACCGGAGATAGCAAGGATGATAGCAAGGACGCAGAAGAACAAATATTATCAATTTCAAGCGAAGAACCAATAGAAGTTATTAAAAATTCCGTAAATTATAATTTTATTTTATAAGTATTGAAATAAAAGTATTGAATATTTTTCATCCATTAAAGTTTTTTTGTATTTAAATATAATTATTTTTATTTTTAATTTAAAATTACCTCTGAATTCCGGTACCACACCCTTAAGTACCACACTCTTAGGACCGGTAGGGGTACTGATACTAGTACCCCGTACCCTTAAATCCCATTAAGAAAAGTACCCTTAAGAAACCCTCCCCTTACCCTTACCATCCTTGTACCCTTAACCCTTAAGAACCAGTACCTTCCCCTTAGAGAGCCCTAGCTAGAATCGCCACCTTGGCTCCATCATCTAGAATCTCCATGTCATCCCAGCACAAATGTTCTATTTTATTTCATTGAAAAATTACGTCTCAAAAGTCAACAAAATAAAATTATAGATTATGAGGAAATAAAGTTGGACCTAGGCTTTTTTTCTTTTTTCATCCTTTGGTTTTTTCTTGGGTCCGTAGTATTCTCACCACAAAGACGTTTATTTGTTTAACTACTCTAATTAGAATCATAACCATCCCGTTGAGGATTTTCAAAAGTAGTTTTCAATAATGTTGCATATTGTCTTCCATCATTTATATATGTAATAATATTAGGATTTTGAGCATATTCTGCAAATATCCGTATATCTTTTCACTCTTATTTATTTAACTCATAGACCAGTAACCCTATTGAAGGCCAAACACCACACACTTTGAAGTATTTCAAACTTCGTTTTCTTTTCCTTTTATAACTCGAAACCTTCATTTTCAGACCCCTATATTGGACATACCAAGCATCAAGAATAGCTTGATCCCATAAGTTATAGCATATGATCATACATAAAACTAATGAATTAACCATATCATGGATGTATGAGTTCTCTTTACAATGAATAACATGTTCCTCACAGAAAGTACTAGATTTAATATAAAGATCTAGTGGAGTACAGTTTCATATACAAATAAGAATTTCATTTTCCATGAATCTTAAAATTTGACGATATAAAAACTTTCAAGAATAAAGATGTGTATAAGCTAACTCTCTAGACTCATTTGATTCTACGTTATTAGAAAGTGAATTTCACGTAGTCTCATGTATGGGATATAGTTATGCCAACTCATGCAATACTCTTTGGCATTAGAATAGCAAATTGTAACCACATCAGTTATGCTTTCCCTAAGCACAAATGCAACACGGGATCATCACTTTGTGATGCATCTATCCTAGCATTGATAGATATTGGACTATACCAAAATCACAAAGGATAGCAAATAAATAAATGATAAATAAGTAGGCTTGAATAAAGTATCACCCTGTTTTGCTACTTCTTCTTATAGCATTTGAAGATAGTGCCATTAGATAAATCTAGTTTCACAAAGTATTGATTCATTGGTTTTGAATTTCGTACAGTGGCCATCTAAAGTAACTCACTAAAATTGATGAAAAATGCGAAGATGGTGACAAAACCAAGATTACATGTCAAGACTCGCAACCAAAGGCAGATATACCGTATATGGTACGGGTTCAACAGAACCAATAGCTTTGGTCAAACCCTGTATATGTGTTGAGCAATCCACTAATATATACATACAATAAACTATAAACCCAGTAGCATAAATGGGTTGTAGATTCGGTGGCAATCACGGGGGGCAATTCCAATAGACTTATTGGAGGGTCCCATTGGTATGCACCCAGTATCAATTGAACCTACGAATTCGCCAATTATGAGTTGGGCTCGCCATAATCCATAAAATTCAAATCCCGGAGCTGCCTCTACTCACGACTACAAGGCACAATGAGTCTCCTTTATAGAAATACTTGTTCCAGACGATTCGCTAGCGGTTAAAGCAATAAGATTTTCATTATATAACGGGACTTTATGCATTCTACAACTACCAATATTAAAAAGTTCCGCATCTAAAGTATTGGAAACTCACTCTGCTTTTAAAAGGAAAGACACTGCAATATATCACAATTGGTCATACTATTTAGACCACCATTTGACAAAAAAAAAATTCTCTTAATGAAGACACTGTTTTAATGAAATGTAATATACTTATACAAGGTGATCTGTTAATGGATTAACAAGAAGAACATAACAAACAAGAGAAACCGTCAAATAGCTAGTAATTTTTTAGGTTTATTCAAACCTAAAATCACCAAGAACGAAACGGTTGTGAATTTTGTAATCTACCACATACAACAAAAAATTAGGGAAAATCTAGGAATAAAAGAGTTGAAAATGAGCAATCTTCATATTTTGCAATCAATTAGCCACAAGACAAATGAAAACGAAAGTGGACATACAAGAAGAAGACTTTGGAAGAATTTTATGAATTCAAAGATAGGGTTTTGGGGGCGAAATCTCTTAAAAAAGCTTCAAAATACCAAATGGCTGATTGATTCATCTTTCAGTATGCTGCGCGTTCGATCTTCGCCTCCCTCTATTCGCCGCCTTTGTCTTTGTGAAAAAGATGAGCTGATTTGGTGGAAACAAATGAGGTCAGTTTACATCCGGTGATGGGTTTAACCGCGGGAAAGCAACCGCACCGCCTAAGAGAAATACTATATTTAATGGATGATCGTGGCTTTGAGGGAACAACGGTCCAAACATGTGCTGTTTTGTAGCTCATATGTTTGGTTATGAGGGATTATAAACCTGTAATGTGGGATAGATGATGTGTAATAGAAATAAGAGGATATATAAGTATTTAAAGAATAAAGATGTCCTTAAAATAAGTAATGTAACATAATACTGTCTACATTGTTTTTCACCGCATGACAATCTTTCAAGTTATACATTAGATAAAAAATCTATATATCCAAGAGTTCTATTAATGTGTCATTAGTTGTGTCATGAAATAATAAATGTCCAAGATTTTGCATTCAAAATATAACTAAAAGCTTCAAATATAAGTAGGATTCTAAGGGTTTTACCTTAACAAAGTATGCATCCACAGCTACAATTGTTAGAGGTTCAATTAATTACGCAAAGTTTTATTAATGAAATGATTATTAATCATCTCTGGTAAGAATATGAGTCAAAATATGTAGAATTTGAAGAAAAAATCCCTGCCATTTGTTTCTCCATCTAACAACTTTAGTATATTCCTTTTGTTTATTTAAGAGAATAAGCATTAATTTTTCATACTTGTAAAATTTAGTCAGGGTTGAAATAACTTACTAAAATCTATACATCCAAAAATTGAAATGCTATAAAGGAGGAATTTTCAAACCCCACTTTGTGGGATTACATTGGATTTGTTGTTGTTTCTTTAAACGAAGGCATATTATATATCTTCAAGAGTACCCAGTCATGAACTTAGAAAACCTGATATGGTAAAGTTAAGCATAAACTGTCAAGCATACGATAACAGAAGTGTAACACAGTGAATGAATTTCACAACAGATTTTCCTATATGTGAATGCTACGAAGAGTGTTGCACCGACAAAATATTGTAACTTGCAGAAGTGCAGGACCAGCTAAAACTAGAAATAATCCCCCATAATATTAATTTCAAAGGAAAATTTGCACAAACGAGAACTGTACATGTTATTTTTTCCACTAAAGCCTGCTCCAAACAACCATCACGGCAATAATAAACTTTATCGACACCCAACATGCAACAAAAAAACAAAAAAATACTATCCCCCTACCCCCACCCCTCAAACTCCCAAGAATCAGAAAATATCAACTATCCTATTTTATATTCAGGCTGAGCTGCTATTGATTTACTTTGTGCTGCTTTTCTTGGATTTGGATATCATTTGAAGGAAAATACCTAAACCAGCCTCCCCCCAGTGTCGTTTATTCATTTGCTTTTTGTAAGTGTCTTATGTCACGACTGTTTGCTGCTTGCTGCTATCTTGTTGCTTCTTGACAAATTCTTGTTGGCTAGCCACATCAACAGTGAAATCGTCATCGTCATCCTTCATGAGAAACTTGTCAACTTGAGCAGCTGCTTGCCGCCCTTCGGAGATGGCCCACACCACCAAAGACTGTCCCCTGCGACAGTCTCCTGCTGCAAACACCCCTTCCACACTTGTAGAAAAGCGTCCATAATCAGCCTTGAAGTTAGATCTGTTGTCCTTTTCTAGTCCCAGTTTGTCTGCTATTGTCTGAACAAAAGATCAAACACAAAAATAACAGTTCAATATTAATTGAATTTCATCAGAGCAAAAAAGAAATGAAGAAACGAAAATGGAAATCATAAGATACTAACCGATTCAGGACCAAGGAACCCCATAGCTAGCATAACCAGATCAGCTCCGATAATTTCTTCAGAGCCTTCTACTTCTTTGAATTGGAATCTTCCACTAGCATCTTTCTCCCACTGTACACGTATGACCTCCAACCCTTTCACATTTCCATTCTCATCGCCAATGAATCGCTTGGTCAATACCTCATAGGATCTCGGATCCTTACCAAACTTTGCAGCAGCTTCCTGATGCCCATAGTCTACACGGAAGATACGAGGCCACTGCCAACAAGAAATGGAAAGGACATATCACAATGACATTCAGGAAGTTAATTAAGAAAAATGTTAATAAATGTTCAATGATCACTTCATAATCCTAACTCATACTATAAAGCCAATTCTAGAAACTTCCTCTGAAAGTATAAAAAGAGTAGTTCCTTCTAATTTAAGCTGACAAAACATCATATTGCTCCTGAATTGCCCATCATGCACATGATAAACATAAAGCAACCACGCTAATTGAAGTGACTACTATGCACAGTAAAATGTAAGGTGCATTTGCCATGGTAATAACAGTAAGGTGCAAGCGTGCTAATTGAAGTGACTAACTATGCATGGGAAAGAGTAAGGTGCATTGCCACATAAAACATGGTCAAACCTGTGGCCAAGGATTTCCAGGAGCCCTAGTTTGTGGCGGCTGAGGGAGAAGCTCTAGATTAACAACACTGCTGCAGCCATGCCGAATAGACGTTCCTATGCAATCTGTCCCAGTGTCACCTCCACCAATAACAACCACCTTCTTGCCCTTGGCAGAAATGTATTTTTCATCCTGGAGATTGCTATCAAGCAAACTTTTTGTGTTTGCATGAAGGAACTCCATTGCAAAATGAACTCCTGAGAGGTCTCGTCCAGGAACAGGAAGGTCCCTACCAATGAGTCAACAAGTAGTTTGAGTGAGCAATTACTTATTCAGAAAGCACAATGAACCAAAGGCGATATGATGCGATCCATGGTACTCACCTTGGCTTTGTGGCTCCAACAGCCAAAACAATTGCATCGTGATCTTCACGAAGCCGCTCTAAGGAGTACACGGGATCATTTCCAACATTTGCATTGACCACAAATTTCACCCCTTCCTTCTCCATAAGGTCAACCCGCCTCTGAACGACATCAATCTTGTCGGTCTTCATGTTGGGCACTCCATACATCATCAGACCACCGATTCTATCAGCACGTTCAAACACGGTTACAGTATGACCCTTTCTATTTAACTGATCAGCAGCAGCCAGGCCTGAGGGTCCACTCCCGACAATTGCGACTCTTTTCCTGTCAGAATGAGGACAATTAGAACATGAGCTATCGATGTTATGTACGGTAGAGTGTAGATGCCGATCCATCAAAGCTTAACTACTCTTAGAATGAAACATCTACATAATCCGTAAAAGCACAACTTTTTGCTGAAAAAATATGCTGCTGACAGTGGACACGCTGAAAGACAATCAACTTAGTAGCTGCAAAGAGTCAGTTACCACTTACCAGGAGCAATTGGAAATGAGAAAAAGGAGCACCTCCAAAGAAAAATAAAAGCAGGCACAGGTAGAATGGTGGGGGCAAGGGTTTGGAACAGTACAGTACAAGCAAGTGAAGAAATGCATACCCAGTTCTCTCAGAAGGAGGTCGTGGCACCATCCACCCTTCCTCAAAAGCTTTGTCGATAATGGCACATTCAATGCTCTTAATAGAAACAGGATTCTCAATGATACCAAGCACACAAGACCCTTCACAAGGTGCAGGGCACACCCGACCAGTGAACTCAGGGAAGTTGTTTGTCTCAAGAAGCCTATCCAGTGCTTCACGCCACCTGTTTTGATACACTAACTCATTGAATTCTGGTATTTTGTTTCCAAGAGGACACCCAGAGTTCTCCTGCAACAAATTTTTCATGACATAATCAAATCAGATTTTGGCCGCTTGTATTCATATTGTGCATCAATCACTACACATTTCAGCATTAATATTACCTGATGACAAAAAGGAGTTCCACAGTCCATGCAGCGCGCAGACTGTGTCTTAAGGAGTGGACTGGGTTTTGACTCTTCCATAACCTCTTTCCAGTCCCTCATCCGAACATCTGGATCCCTGTATGACACGCCCTGTCGCTCATAAGCAACAAAACCTCGATGCTTGACTGCATCAGCAACTTCGGTGGGCCTCTTCAATGTTTTTTCCTCTTCAACCTGTAAAAGACCAAAAGTGCATATGTAAAGTTGCAAAACCTATTGTAAAGCCTCTTACAGCAACTAAATACCCAAATGCGCCGGGCAAAGTCCAATAAAGCAATTAATGGACAAGTCAGGTTTCTATCTAATGTATAGAAATGCAGACACTACAAAATGAACAAATCTTCCTAAATCATAAGTGCAAAAATTGATTGTCCTATTTATATATATGCCACAAGGTCCCTAAGCTACATCTATAGAAAAAATAGAATCTTCTCGGGAATTCCAAGGCAGCGCCTTCAGAAACTTCATAAATAAACTAACCTGACTGGATTGGTCCTTAGATGCAGCTGCTAATTTCTTCAGCTCTTCAAAGGCATCTTTCTCCTTCAAATCTGCCTCTTCTTGCTCCTCCGCTTCCTTGATGGCACGTTCATTTGCTGCTTTGTTAGCTTCCTCTTTTTTCATGCTTGCCAGAACCCGTTTATAATCTCTAGGGAAGACCTTAATAAATCTAGGCAAAAGATTATCAAAGTCTGCAAGAACATCTTTTGCCAGTTGGCTGTTTGTGTTACGCTGATGTTGCTGTATCATCATCTTCAAAGTCATGATATCATCTTCTTCTTCAACTTTATCAAGATCAACCAGCTCTGAATTGCAATGAGATCGGAACTTTGAATCCACATCAAGAACATAGGCAACGCCACCACTCATACCAGCAGCAAAGTTTCTTCCAGTTTTTCCGAGGACAACAACTGTACCACCAGTCATGTACTCACAGCCATGATCACCAACACCTTCTACAACAGCTTTGGCCCCTGAGTTACGGACACAAAATCTTTCTGCTGCCATCCCATTAAAATATGCCTCCCCAGTTGTTGCCCCATAAAGAGCTACATTTCCAATCACAATATTTTCCTTGGGGTCAAACTTGCTTTCTTTTGGAGGATAGACAATGATTTTCCCCCCTGACAAACCTTTACCAACATAATCATTGCTGTCTCCTTCAAGCTCTAACGTGATGCCAGGGCAAAGAAAAGCTCCCAGACTCTGCCCTGCACTTCCACTAAGTTTGATATGAATGGTGTCTGCAGGGAGTCCTGCGAGGTGATATCGCTTGGTAACTTCATGGCTTAGCATTGTTCCGACAGCGCGATTTACATTACAGATTGGAGTTTCAATGTATACAGGAAGACTTTTCTCCAAAGCAGCTTTGGAAAGGGCTATCAAATTGTTATCTAAAGCCATGTCTAAACCATGATCCTGTTTCTGTACACAATATTGGGCAGCTTCAGGACGGATATCAGCAGCAGGTCGAAGCAGTAGGGACAGATCGATGTTCTTTAGTTTGTCATTGTTCTTGGTTAAATCTTTATCCAGTGCAAGCATGTCTGAACGGCCAACCATTTCAGTAAGTGTTCTAAAACCAAGCTGAGACATGATTTCTCTTACTTCCTCAGCCAGCATGAAGAAGAAATTTATGACATGTTCTGGTTCTCCAGCAAACTTCTCCCGAAGAATTGGATCTTGAGTGGCAATTCCCACAGGGCAAGTGTTTTTGTGGCATTTTCTCATCATTATGCAACCAAGTGTTATGAGGGGAGCAGTGCTGAAACCAAACTCCTCTGCACCAAGAAGAGCAGCAACAGCCACATCTCTTCCAGTTTTCAATTGGCCATCCGTTTGCAGTGTTGTTCGGCCACGGAGGTCATTAGCCACTAAAGTTTGATGTGTCTCTGCAAGACCAAGTTCCCATGGAAGCCCGGCACTCTTGATACCAGTCCATCTTGAGGCACCCGTGCCTCCATCATGACCGGAGATCAAGACATGATCAGCATGTCCCTTGACAACACCGCTAGCAATAACCCCAACGCCAGCTTCAGAAACCAACTTGACACTTACACGTGCCCCCGGATTTGCATTCTATAGGCATAAAGGGAAATATCTCAGAATCAATGAATAATAAATAAGAAAAGATGCACAGTGCAAATACACGAGATTTTAATACCTTAAGATCATGAATCAACTGTGCAAGATCCTCAATAGAATAGATATCATGATGAGGAGGAGGACTAATTAGTCCAACTCCAGCTGTGGAGTTCCTAGTGACAGCTATGTCACCAATGACCTTGTGTCCAGGAAGTTCACCCCCTTCTCCAGGCTTGGCTCCCTGCAAAATACAAAGGGATGTGAATAGATGTATCAACGCGTAACAGAAAACTTTACTGTTCACATTTATCTCACCAAATGCCAAATGCAGGTTTCAGTTAATGAGGCAAAGACACCTATAGGTGCCTTGCAGATGCAGCATCATCTGTCCATGAACATAAATTCATAAACAAGAGAAACCTCTATTCCAACTGGAATACAGGATCTAATAGGAATGGATCAACAATTAATACAAACATGTTGATGAAGGAAATAACCGTGAATGAAATATATTGCAGTGCTCATGTAAAGTGTACCTGAGCCATTTTTATCTGTAGCTCGTCCGCATTTGTGAGGTAATAACTTGAGACTCCAAATCTACCACTTGCAACCTGCTTAATTGCACTTCTTTTTGGATTCATTGAACCATTAGGAAGAGGCTCCATCCGAGATGGTTGCTCACCACCCTCACCTGTCCAAAAGTAGGTACAGCTTTCATTTTACAGTCAAAAGAATTTCAGCTCCAAAGGGGTAAAAACAAATGGTAGCCTCACAAGAGAAAGATCACTGTCAACACTCCACTTAAGCAGCCCCACAGGGGTTAGCTCAATTGGCAAAGGTTGAAGGACGTGTGTCCTAGGTCACAAGTTAGAACCATGCACCAAGCGAACTAACCACAGTATTTAAGTGGAGAAAGGTAAGAGTGGCAGACTCATCATCCCCAAGTTTTTTAACGCTGTGGTTGGCCTCCAGACTGATTTCTCGGTCATCAAAAATAAAACATTCCAATAAAACATACCTGTGTTAGATTTGCCCCCAATTTTGTTCATTGCCATAGCAAGAGTAGCATGTGCCTCCAAAGAGATTGATCCATAACTCATGGCTCCAGTAACAAAACGTTTTACAATCTCACTTGCTGGTTCAACTTCTTCCAGAGGAACTTTCACCTCTGCCTCTTTAAACTTCAAAAGTCCCCTTAAATTGCATTGTCTATTTAATTCCTGCACACGCTTAGAATATTCTTTGTAGGCAGCTACACTATTAGTTCGTGCAGCCTCCTGCAATTTTGCAATGGCAAGTGGATCATTAAGGTGAATCTCACCACCTTTTCTCCAATGATAATCACCAGGATTAGGGAGTGCCACAGCCTCTGCACTCCCTGGAGCCAAGGCTCGTGCTGGGAACGCTAGTTCATGCAGCTTGAGTGCATCTTTTGCAAGTGCATCAAAAGTTGCACCTTCCACTCTGCTAGGAGTTCCATTGAAACACCGCTCCATCACTTCTGATGAAAGGCCAACTGCCTCAAAAATCTGAGCGCCCTTGTACGATGCCAATGTTGATATGCCCATTTTTGCAAGAACCTTCTGCATGCCATAATGACTTGCTTTGAAGTATTTCTTGACAAGCTCATCCTTGGAACGGAACTCACCAGTTGACTTTGGTGGGATTTTTCCATCAACCTGTAGTCTCCATATAGCTTCTACGGCCAAATAAGGGCAGATAGCATCAGCACCAAATCCTACCAATGTACAGAAATGGTGTACTTCTCGTGGCTCAGCAGATTCAACAATCAGTGCAACACGAGTCCGCTCAAGCTTTTTAACTAAATGATGATGGACAGCACCGACAGCCAATAAAGAGCTCACCGCAACACGCTTTGGCGAGAAGCCTAAGAAGGTTAATAAGCAAATATTAATGCCATATCGACAACAGAGATAAAAACCTATGTACAAAGGAATGACATACTTTTAAAAAAAATTAAATAGCTGTGTGAAGATTGGTACCTCTGTCAGAAAGAATGATTGTTGTGTAACCCTCCTGAATCGCGTTGTGCGCTTCAGAGCAGATCCTATCTAAGGTCTCCTCAAGACCCTTCGCACCACGGTCTCGGGAGAAGGTAATATCAAGAACCTTACTGCGCCACCCTCTGTAGTTCATCTTTTTCACAGCTTCCATTTCTTCAATGGACAAAAGAGGTCCCTTGAGTGAGAGGCGGTGACACTGTTCTTCAGTGGTCTCTGTAAGATCTCCTTCAGGACCAATCATACATTCCATAGAGGTAACAATTTTTTCCCTTATAGGGTCAATAGGAGGGTTTGTGACTTGAGCAAACATCTGCTTGAAATACTCAAATGTAAGTTTCTCTCTGTTAGACATCACTGCTAATGGAGCATCATTTCCCATTGAGCCAAGAGCCTCGACGCCGTCTTTTGCCATTGGAAGTAGCAGCATTTCTAAGGACTCCACAGTGTAACTGCATAAATAGGTCAGCGATTAAATACTTAATACATGTTACAAAATTCTGGGGAAATTTCAGTCTGAGTCTGTGGCAAAAGAAACATACCCGAAAGCCTTTAACGGAGCCAATAAACCATAAAGCCCCATATTTTCCATACTGTCATCATCATTTAACGCCTAAAATTGTAGAAGAATAGATTGATAAGTTGAGACGCACTTAAAGAACCAACTAATAACAAAGAGGCACAATTGACAGCAAGAAAAGAGAAGACCAAAAAACAAAGATTTAGAGTAATTAAATTAGTATGAGACACAGTGCTCACAGGCAAAACTCCTGCAATGGGTGGAGGGATCCTGTAGGATTTATTTACAGACTCAACAATGTCTTTCAGCTCTATCTTTTGCCTTTTAAGCCACTGTCCATAAGGTCTTGCGAGAGAGTACTGCTGCTTCAAAGCTTCATCATCTACAACAACATGGTTCTCAAAGTCCACCAGAAGCATCATTCCAGGGTTTAGTCGACCTTTTCTGCATACATCTTCGGGTGGAATATCAACTACTCCAACTTCACTTGCCATAACAACCCTGCCACTGTATGTGACATAAAAGCGACCTGGACGCAGACCATTCCGATCTAATGTAGCTCCAAGATAGCGCCCATCAGTAACTGCAAGGCAATGTCCACATTAAGCAAATGCCACAAAGAAAAACCTCATATAAGAAATCAGTTAATTCCTCAAAGTCTATTACATGATATAAGGGCAGGTCCATCCCATGGTTCCATGAGAGCTGAAAAATACTCATACAATGCCTTCCGGTTAGGATCCATGTTCTTGTCATTCTGCCAGGCTTCAGGAATCATCATCATTACAGCTTCTGGGAGGCTTCTACCAGCTCGAAGCAGAAGCTCAAGTACACCGTCAAAAGCTCCTGAAAAATGGAGACCAAAATCAGATATGGGACAATCAAGACAAATATCTGCTAGTAGGAAAGTTGATCACAGCATGTTCAGATGTTGACTGCTTTGAGGTGCAGAAAGGTAGTACAAGAACCTGAGTCAGATGAACTGGCATCAACAATGGGCAAGAGCTTTTTCATTTCTGTCTTTGAAAGGCCAAGCTCTTTGCATTTAAGAAGACCTTCACGAGCCCTCATCCTGAATAGATAAAAGAATGACGTCAAACAAAATATCAATGCAGAGGACAAATCAAGAAGATACAATGGAATTTAAATTCGCAACTGTCAAATAACTGAATCCTATTTAAGATTCTTCCTTAGCTTCTGGGAAGAACATGCTAGTCAATTTGCAGTCAACATGTTACTCCAGAATTGAAAGGGAACAAAGGAAGATATTTGATGCAACAGGAAGGATTCAATCATGTGCATCACTCCACTAGTGTAATGTGGAAAAGAACATCATTGACTCGCAGCAACTACTGTTGACCCTTTATCCTCTCAATTGATATTTTACAAGGTTCAGTGAATCCTCTTTTCGATTTTCACATGGAAACCAAACCATCTAAAATACCTTTTCATTCAGGAGATCAATCTTAGATGAATTTTATTAAGCTCTGCACATATTATACCAGAAAATGTAACTCGGCAGGAAACTTACCAATTCACGTTGCCTCGAAGTGTGTTAATTTCCCCGTTATGACCCAAAACACGCATAGGCTGAGCACGATCCCAACTAGGAAAGGTATTTGTAGAGAACCTAGAATGCACCTGCACCAGAAAAAACCAAAAATTTACATTTGCAAGATACAATACAGACAAAAAGAAGAAAAAAGAAATGGAGCCGCTGAGATGTCTTCCAGATGCAGTGGTAATTGAGTTCAGGCACTTTGAAGATTGTGGCAATGACAGGACACAACACATTGGATATTTTCTCGTTAAGAACAGATGGCAGAGAGGAGGGCACCAAGTTTCTGTAAACATTATTTACTTGGTAATGAGTTTCCTTACCAACTCACCAAAGAGTCCAACTGGCATCCAAATTCAAATTGTGATCAAGGGAGTGGAAGAACTTAAGAGATCATTCATACTTCAATGCCTCAGAAGTCATTCCTCAACCTTGCATCTCTTCAGTTTACTGATTGATCCAATGCTGTTCGTTGTTGAAGTATGGAGTCAGTGTACAAATTAAAAGAGAATGGATAAAATATTTACCAGGGCCATGTAGCTCGTAAACCTTTCATTGCCCAAATCTGCATAGTAGTATTCCTTCAACTGATTAGGCTTCAACTGACCTTTGTAAACAATAGTCCTGCGCATTAAGATTATAAAATATAAAGTTAGCCACAGCACCACAGCAAATAGTGATGTATTCTGAGTCTTGAGGAACAAACCTTGAAGAAAGAGAACATATATAGAAATCTCTCACGCCACCATGTTGGAGGTTTAAAGCAGCGCGGATAGCTACCATTGAAACCCTCCTCAGAATATACATCTACAGGGGGAACAGATTCAAAACCGATGATGAACAATTAATTGATAGGGAAATACTAAATACTAACAAATATACGACTTCAGTAACAGACAACTACCTGACGCTCAAAGTCGACCTTTGACCGAGGAGTTGGTGTCAGAAACACTTGCTCAATGACAGGTTCTGTCTGCAATGCAGACTTGCCCAGCCCCGAATTATCTGTAGGGACTGGACGCCATCCAAGAACTGTATGCCCGAGTGACTCAGCCACCTGCCGAAGCACAAATATTCAAAAAAAAAAATCAGAACACGTAATAACGAAATTCACCTGCATAAATCTGTCATCAAAAGCATCAAATAGAGCAGGAGATGAATTTCACCTTTGTAAATACAATTTTGCTTTGCTCCCTACGGCTTTCAGAGGTAGGTAGGAAGAACATACCAACTGCATATTGGCCAGGTGGTGGTAGCTCAAATCCAACCTCACTTGCTACCTGAGGCAGTTACACAGAAGATACAAGCAACAATTGAGTGTTAGTTCAGATTTCAAGCCACAATTGGTAATTTTGCAACTAAGAGATCACTATAAATACTTTCAGTATTAAATTTCGAATTAATAGTCTATTTTTTGTTGTCATTCTCAAGTGATATTATTTTATACAGAATAAAAATACGTCTTAGAAACACCTTGGAAAAAACAAATAGATGAAAACTATATCATTTTCATTATTACTTGTGAAAAAAAATTGATCAAGTTACTAGTTTCTTTCTTGTTATTTCAGTAGTAGTAATTTTACATTATAAGAAAGCATTTAAAATAAATTCCAACAATTAGAAGACAGAACGCAATATTTATTTATTTATTTCGTGTTTAAGATTCCCCTATCATCCTCTCCGGTAATACACCCACACATGATCAACCATAAATAGTATAAAAGCAAAGAAGCAACTAACAAAATCATCAAATTAACAATTCATAACAAGTTTCAAGAACATCAATTGAGGTTAAAAAAATTCCACTAACTGAAAAGATAAGTAGCAGTAATTCTGAGCAGTTAAAAATTTTCACCTCCTTGTAGAAATCATGAGGCAAAGCCACAAGAATACCGGCCCCATCTCCAGTATTAGTCTCACAACCACACGCGCCTCTATGAGACATCCGAACTAACATCTCAACAGCATCAGTAACCTAAAAACAAATTGAAAAATTCAAACTTTCCATAGACTTAAAAAAAAATATCACAAAGACTTTTAGAAAGTTTTCTGATTTACCGTTTTCCGGTTGCTTTCACCAGAAAGTTCAGCCACAAACCCAACGCCACAAGAGTCCTTATCAAACGACGGATCGTAAAGGCCGAGTGGCTTCTCCGGCACATTAGACAATGCAGAACGAACCACGACCTTAAGCTTCGGAGCCTGGCCCGGCCCATCTGATTGCCAAAGGTGCAACCTTTCAGAACCCGAGGCCCGGAGTTTGGCTCCATAAAACCTCTTATCGAAACCGGTAGTCCTCTTAGCTAAACATCTAGAGGCCCTAGTAGTTCTGCCCAGACCAACACCGACTCTGCCCAAAGGCATAGCATTCAATTGATGGCCCGCCAGACTCTTGGCCGGCGATGGCATAACCACGCCATTGTTCACAGAACTCGAAACAATCGACATATTAAACCACCAGGTTCAGTTGTTTACAGTCTTTTTAAGAGATGTATATATATAAATACCGTAAATTGTATACAGAATTAAGTTATTACGGAAAAAAAACAAATAAGTTCAGATCTTTATGAATAAAAAGAGCGTTATAGAGAAATCTCAGATCCGTTGTTTAGAAGGCTTTAGGAATGATTAGATGAGTCGACTTTGAGCAGATCACGTGAAAAATAAGGGTTTGAAGAGAGGGCGGTGGATATAGCGTAAAAAAGGTAGTCCTTATCTAATCAAGCTATTCAAGATTGAGTTTTTAACTAACGAAACAAAGGAACCAAAATCATAGGTGGAGAAGGATTTTTTTCACAAAACGCAGATGGGGGCAACGAAGGCAAGAGGAAAGAGGAGAGAGTCTGCTCAGCGTCAGAGGGGGTAGGTGGCGGCAGGGATTTGCTCTCTTCTATCTTTCTTCGTTTTCGGCATGGGCGAGGTGGCTTGTGTTAGGATTTATAGATGAGATAGAAGTAGAAGTTGGCAGGGTGTGAGACTCCGAGGGGGTGGGTTTGAGTGGGTCCTACCTGATGTGTGTTTCCTGGGAAAAAAACGTTTATCCGTGTTTAAATTTTAATTAAAACAAATCTATCGCTAATAAATGTGCTGCTATATCTTTTATCTAAAACTTTATAATTGATTGGATTAAATAAAAGTAATGTCACGACCCAACTGGAGGGTCATGACTAGCACCCGGGCCATACTTGCCGAGCACCAACGTACATTTTATCTAACCTTCCTTATTATCTTTAAGGGCCGACAAGATCAATATAAATAGTAGACATGGATTATGAACATCCAACAATGAAAGATAATGTCATGAACATACATAACATGGGACGACAGGACTGTCAAGAAACTATATATAAGGTACGAGCTATCATGATGCCATGAAAGACTATACAACAAAAATCAGCCGAAAAGGCATTCTAAACCATACATAAGTCGACACCTGTCTATGAGCCTCTAAAAGAACATAAGTGCTACAACATTGCCGGAACAGGGCCCCGACATACCCATAAGGTCTATAACAAAAATGCATACCAAGACCACAGCAAGTCCGGAGAAGGGATCTCGCCAATAACCGCTGAACTGGACAGCCTACTGTGGTGGGGGAGCTGCGTCTACCCATCTATCAGGACCTGCAGCACGACATGCAGCGTCCACAAATAAAAGGACGTCAGTACGAATAAAGTACTGAGTATGTGAGGCAAGAAAGCATAAGTAAGAACAGTAATGTAAACATGGATAGAGAATATACAACCTGTGACATCTGGGTACCTCTGAGGGCTACTGACATGAAATACATGATACATACATATATATACATAAACTTTTAAAACATACGCCTTTGTGGGCATCACCATCATCATATCGTACCCGGCCATAATAGGCTCGGTAAAACGTACCCGGCCATCATAGGGCTCGGTAGAATCGTACCCGGCCACGTGGAGCTCGGTAAAACCCAACTGATCAGTGGTTGCACAATAGGTGCCATACCCGGCCGACTATAGCGCGGCTCGGTAGAGTAAAATAGATACATATATATGATGCATGCTGGACTCGTTGGAATCATATTTTGAACCTTTCGGAGTGACGTAAGGTCGGTATCCTTCGTACACGTTATTAGGATTAACTCTTCATCAAGAATCTTATAAGAATCAGGAACTACCAACAACATTGATAATATAAGAATAAGAGAAGTAACATCAATATCAATCGTTTCATAAGAAGGGCAGCAATGTAAGTACTGCTAGCTTCTAAGAGTAGAGTATCTTTGGGAGCTCGTTCATTACATTATGTACAATTGGAGTCGTGCAAAAGAATGAAGGGGATAGCCTCACATACCTTGTATATACTGCCCAACCTCAAGCTATGCAAATATCACGACTCCTTAGTCTACAATAAGACAAATGACACTATCATTATCGTTTAAGCGTCGTAACTATTATGTATCGACCACAACCTATTTTACGATGAAACAGACAGCACCTCCCCTATTTATATGACTTCCCACAAGTCAATAAAATCACCAAACAGCCCAAACAACATCATTAATAATCATATTGAGCCTCCAAAACAGTCCACCAACCAACAACATTACTACTAAGCTTTTCGATATATATTTCACAAGTTCTAGCTTCAACGACTTAGCTGCAACTTGGATAATCTTAAATATATATAGAGTAAGAGGTTCCTTACCTTTAAACAGAAAGAACAACTCCAATTTTACCTTAATTTTCCACGAAATATCCCTTCAATTCTGCCACAAGAACAAGGAAGCGAAACTAGCAATTAATTCGGGTTTTTCGGCACTAGAATTACTTTAGAAGACTTGAAATCACATAGGGTTGATATTAAAAACTTGAAGGTGTATTTACAGGACATAAAACACTTAAAACAACCTCCCACACGAGCTGGAACAACACAAAAATCAGCAACAACAAGACGAACAAGAAACTTACTAGCGCCACGGGATTCCCGACATTTGATTTGTGTTGTTTGCCCTTTGTTTGGGTCTTGGATCATGAGAGAACCTTGAGAGAGTATTTTTAGGGTTCTAAGGTCTGAATATACTGAAAAATAATGACTTAAAACGGGGTTGAGGTATCTTATATATATCCATATTTCTTAAACCGCCTATGTGGGCCCCATAGAGAGCTGCTTGGCGCACTCTCACGAAAACGCGAATATCTCTCTATTCCGAGATCGTATCGACAAACGGTTTAATGCGTTGGAAACTAGACTCATAGATCTTCAATTTGATAGGTAGATCAACCCATAATTCCAAGTATATTGGGAGAACAATGTAGTAACATTTGACCTAAAGTTTAAGTAAAATTATAAACGTAAGTTGCGACAACTTTTATCGACTTTGTTTCATAACTTGCTTGACTTCAAGACTTATGATACGGATATTATATGATTTAAATACATTAAAACATGACCTCTTAGGACAATTAATCACCTCTAGTGTTACCCGAAAATACAGGTTACAACATCCTTGATTCGTTTAACTTCTAATACTTGTTTACCACTCTTATACACCCTTGTATCGTTTAAGACCAATAGGATTAACTTCTTATCATCTCAAAGATAATCTCTTCTTGGATTTATGTCGACTAACTTACGGCGTGATCTAAGGTACGCGAATTTGGGTTGTAACACCCTCTCCCCCTTAGGAACATTCGTCCTCGAATGTAAGGGTTTATGGGGTGTCTAACTCATCGTGGATTCCGACGGAAATTTCTGGCTGAGCTTCCCCTATAAAATGGACACTAGCCAAACTTGCAAGCAGTTAAACCCAACCTATGGCCTTACAAGACTATACAAAGCATTATGGATATGTACATTATCTGCGTATCACCATTTTGTATTAAAACAAATTATTCACAAGCTATTGCTTACCTCATAGAGCCGTTCCACCTTATAATGCGTCCTTCTTTCCCTCGGCATCCTCGTTATCTTCACTCTGGAATAGGTAAGGGTATTTAGACTTCATCTCCTCTTCTGCTTCCCATGTCATTTCTTCTATATTCTTGTTCATCTATAATACTTTCACGGAAGCTACATCCTTTGTTCTCAACTTGCGGACTTGTCGATCTAATATAGCCACTGCACTTCATCATATGATAGATCCTCTGTAACTTGTACATCTTTGATAGGGACGACCCGAGAAGGGTCTCCAATACATTTCCTCAACATAGATACATGGAATACCGGGTGTACAAATTCCAATTCGGATGGCAATTCTAACTCATAAGCAACCTGTCCAATTCGTCGAAGAATTTTGTACGGCCCAATATACCGCAGACTCAACTTACCCTTCTTCCCAAAACGCATAACACCCTTCATCGGCGAGATCTTCAGGAAAATCTATTCACCAACCTCAAATTCCAGATCACGACATCGGACATCGAAATAAGACTTTTGCCTGCTTTATGCCATCCTCAGTCGCTCTTGTATCACTTTTACCTTCTCAATGGCTTGGTGAATCAAATCTTGCCCATATAATTCTGTCTCACCAACTTCGAACCATCCAACTGGTGATCTACATCTCCTCATGTACAGTGCCTCATACGGGTCCATTTTAATACTGGAATGATAGCTATTATTGTAGGCGAATTCTATAAGTGCCAGATGGTCATCCCAATTCCCCTTGAAATCTAGAACATATGCTCGTAGCATATCTTCAAGCGTCTGAATGGTACGTTCAGCCTGTCCGTCAGTCTGCGGATGGAATGCAGTGCTGAGATTTACTTGTGTGCCTAAACCCTTCTGAAAAGACCTCCAAAAGTTAGCCGTAAATTGAGCTCCTCGGTCTGATATAATAGATACTGGCACACCATGAAGCCTAACAATCTCCTTGATATACAACTTCGCATAATCTTCAGCCGTGTAAGTTGTCTTAACTGGCAGAAAATGGACAGATTTTATAAGTCGGTCAACTATCACCCAGATGGAGTCAAACTTATGATAAGAGCGAGGTAATCCAATAATGAAGTCCATATTAATCACCTCCCATTTCCAGGTCGGAATCTCTATATTCTGAATCAATCCACTAGGTTTCTGATGCTCGATCTTTACTTGTTGACAATTAGGACACTAGGCTACAAATTCTGCAATAGACTTCTTCATGTTATCCTACCAATACTGCTCCTTAACGTCATGATACATCTTTGTCGAGCCAGGATGGATAGGATATCGGGACAGGTGAATCTCAATCATAATCTTCTCTCGCAACCCTGCCACACTAGGTACACATAATCGGCCCTGGTATCTCAGTGTCCCATCTCCTCCAATCTTGAAAGCTGTAATCTTACACTGCTGAATTCCCTCTCTCAATCTTACTAAGGTAGGATCTTCATATTGCCGTGCTTTTACCTCGGCTACCAAAGATGATTCTGCTGTATTCTGTACAGTAACACCTCCGTCATCAGAGTCCAACAATCTGATTCTCATATTGGCCAGCTGGTGAAGCTCTTTGGTCAACCCTTGTCTACCTGCCTCAATATGTATTAAGCTTCCCATTGACTTACGGCTGAGAGCGTCTGCCACAACATTAGCTTTACCGGGATGGTACAATATCTCGACATCGTAGTCTTTCAGTAATTCAAGCCACCTACGCTGCCTCAAATTCAACTCCTTCTGCTTGAAGATGTATTGTAAACTCTTGTGATCTGTGTAGATGTCAACATGGACGCCGTATAAGTAGTGCCGCCATATCTTCAAAGCATATATTACTGCAGCCAATTCCAAATCATGAGTCGGGTAATTCTTTTCATGCTTCTTCAATTGTCTTGATGCATAAGCAATCACCTTCCCACGTTGCATCAATGCGCACCCCAAACCTATACCTGAGGCATCATAATATACCACATAACCTTCTGTTCCTTCTGGGAGAGTGAGCACTGGCGCGGATGTCAATCGATTCTTTAGCTCCTGAAAACTATGTTCACAAGCATCAGACCACTGGAACTTTTGGAAAGATTTTTGGAATATTGTATTATTTTTTTTGTATTTCATCACCTTATTTGTTACCTCATCCATGAAATTTCCTTTCCGTCTTGCATCTAATGTTGCTAATCACGTTTAAAAATATGGAAGGAGATTTTTGCATGTGATTCTTTGAGAGAAATAACCTTATTTATTTGGTTTTTCAATTTATATATGTGTTTGGTAGTTTTGGTAAGTATATGACTAATGACTAGAGGTTGGTAAATTGAAACTTATTTGGGACATCTATGTAAGTTTTTCAAAAATATCTGTGTCTATCGTCAATTAATTTTGACTTATCAAATTAAATTTTGAATAATAATATATGATCTACCGTGCTAATATTTTCTTCGTAACTCTTATCCTAATAAGAGCCTAAAACCGATTAGATATTATTTGATTAAAATTGAAACGGCAAGTTTTTAAAGTTAAAATTATATTTATACATAAATTTTTCTTGAAAAAAAAAAAGCGAAAACTCTAGAGGGGAAATACCGAATTATTTTGCTAAAATGACCATTAATTTGGAAAAAGAAGTACTAATGATATTTTTGTTCAAAGGCCTACTCAAACTTCTTTTTCGCCACGTGTACAAAAGGATCCGCCTATGCGGCACGCGACAAACGCTCATGGTGGGGCCTCCCCGTTGCCGCCGTTAGCCGATTGAGGTGCGGTGGTTAGTGGTGGTTAAAATAGACTGCTATTTATAGCCGCCTCTAGGCTCGGTTCCAGGCCTCCGCGGCTCGGGCACGGTAAAACTTCTTTTGAGTATCAACGTTTTTCCGCGTTATCCTCTTCGTGGGCCCTGTGTGTTTTCTCAGGTGAAAATGACTGAAACCTTCTACGTGCGACTTGACCAACGGAAGTTAGGAAAGTTAAGACGTAATTTTGTTTAAATTTTCCTTTTTCGAAAATATTTATGAAACGAAAAAAAAATAAATTCAGTACTTATGGTCCCAAATAGGGACAGAGCTACGTTCCGTGAAGGAGTTCAATTAAATTTTTAAAAATTTATATGATGTAAATATTATATATATTAAATTAAAATTTAACAATAACAACATATTCCGTGGAATCTCACAAGTGGAATTTGAAAAGGAAAAATATGTATGCAGATCTTACTCGTACCTTTGAAGTTAGAGGGTCGTTTCCGATAGACTATCGACTCAAGAAAAATATAATCTCACTAGTTTCGAAAAAGAAGTATGATAGTGGAGAAGCCATGAAAAAAAAATAATAACAACAACAAGAAAATAAGATAATCAAAGCAAAAAAGGCCATGGAATAATTATAAAAATTTAAAAATAAGAAAATATATTTTGCTCTAGTGGTCAGCACCGTCCACTTTCAATCAAGAGGTTGGGAATTCGAGTCACCCTAAGAGCAAAGTGTGGAGTTCTTGGAGGGAGGGAGCCGAAGGTCTATCGGAAACAGTCTCTCTACCTCAGGGTAGGGGTAAGGTCTGCGTACAAACTACCCTTCCCAGACCCTACTAGTAGGATTATACTGGGTTATTGTTGTTGTTGTAAAAATAAGAAAATATTACTAATATTAGAAGCTTCTTTGGTAACTTTTAGGTTTTATTCTTACACTGGAAGCTTTTTTCATTAAGAAGAAATATCGAGAAAAGCTTACATTATAAGAATAAAAACTTAAAAGTTACTTTAAATCATAAATTTGAAGTTAGAAATTCGTTTACTTTTTTTGATCCTCCTAAGGATGAGTCGTGTCCAAAGTATGGTTGCAATGACGTTTTACTATGACCAATAAAAATTTGTATTTCTTTTATTTTTCCACTTTATTAATCTAGTTTGATTACATTTACCGGACAGCACGTCATTTTTTCCTTTGGTTTTTGCACTGGTAGCTAAGGTTGTAAAATAACCATTTGTTCAGTAAGATTATAAAAATTGAATGATTGTACCCTGTTGAGTGTTGTCTACCTAGAACTTTCAGTTGTACAGAATTCATTTTTCATATGAAGTGCCACTTATGGGTCCTCCAGTACATTACTTCCAATTATTACATTCTATTTCTTAATTAATAAGATTAAATAATTAAGGTTTCTTTTACATAGAATAATCAGTAAATTTATGCTTGAATTAACAACAGCAACAGACTTTCCACTTTACTCAGAATAAACGCATCAACAGTACTCAAACAGTCCAATATACTCCTTACATCCAATTAGAATTAATTTTATAATTCACATAGTTGACTTAGAAAATTAGCTATTGGGTAGGATTACCGAGTTTATAAATTTGAGCCAATTAAAGAATTTGGACAGTAGTAAACGAAACAGCCGATGATGTCTCTGATGACGTATTGCTTAATTACTGTAAACATAATAAAGTGAGTATTCTTTCTACTAACATTTTATTGCTAAAAATTCGCATTAGTGGTGACATAGATATTAATGAATAAACTTACAATTTACTAAAGAAATAATTGACAAAAGGTGACGAGCTGAATGACGAATGAAATAGGCGCATAAAATCAGGAAAAAAGACGCGGCCAACGGTTTGCGCGAAGAGAGAAACTGCCGGTAGTTTTATGCGGCCAACAGTTGAAAAGAAACGATGTTGTTCCTTTTTTGTCCAAATTTTAAATGGTTTCTTTGCTACATGTCGAAGATCCATTAGATTCGACGTGATTTTTAGTGCACTACTAATACTAGTAGTACTAGTATTAAGACAAGGAAAAGTCAGAGCATCGACATCTACGTTTTTGTGACTTTATGTCCCGCTTTCACATCTCATTTCGCTATTGTCTTCTGTATATGCATTTTGTTAAATTTCTTGCGACATCTAGTTGTATTTTAAAAATAACATTGAATTGTTTTGAACATGATTTTACATGAAAAGAATTTGAAGCTTTGTGGCTCGAAACTACAAAAACTATTCTAGAACTGTTTTTGTGATTTAAAAAAATTATTTTCACAATCTGTCAAATAATGATTAAAATTTGATAAACAAACAGATATTTAAAAAAAAATTAAAAAAGAAAAAAAAGGTCCCAAATTCTAAGGCCAAACGAAAACCTAATATGAACTATCAAATCTAATACTATTAGTTTAGTTTGGTCAAATTTTTAAATTCGATTTATTTTGAGGAGTGCTTTTCGAAAAGTAGCACTTATTGTTTGACAAATCAATTTGAAAACACCTCAATTTGTTAAAATAAGCTTTTTTAAATTAAAAAAATACTTTTAACTTTCAAAAGTTTGACCAAACAGAGATTATAAAGCTGAGAAGTTATTAAAGAAAATAATTTGTCTCAATGATTTTCCAAACCTCAATTATATTGTATATGAGAGAGTTGAAAAGCTTAGTTTTATTATGCAAACCGTGGCGTCAATCTTAGATTTAAAAACGAAAAAAGTAAAGCTTGTGTGTTTGTTTAATAAGAGTCTATGCTACACGTTAGAACTCCACCGGGATCAAAAGTATATGCTATTTATCTTACATTAGAAATATTTAAGATAAGAAGAACTCCATAGACAAAACGCCTATTCTTGGAAGAACTCCACAAGATCAAAAGTCCATGCTACTTATCCTACGTTAGAAAACTTGTATACATCAAGCTAACGAGCTTCTTTTATTTATCGAGGGATTTATAACTGAATTATTTATTATCATATTAAGCACGCGAATCAGATACAAATCTTGATTATTCTTAGTACTAGTAATTATCTAAATCTACAAAAAAGAAAAAGAAAAGTTGGGAGTATAATATTTTTTTAAATTTGGTATAATTTGATAATCTGGTTTAAATGAAAATGCTCAAAAAGAAAAAGAAAATAAAAGTAAAATCTACACATAAAGAGAAAGAAAATAAAGATGAAATCTAGGCAGAAAGAGAACGAAAATAATAATTAATCTTCCCAAAAAGAGAAAATTGTAAATCTGCTCAAAACTAGACAAAAAATAAAAGTGAAATCTTAGTTGGATGAATTATATTTAATTGAATTAGAATTTGTTAACCTTAATTAATTATGTGTAAGGAAATGGCAATACTCGAGAAAATAAAATGTGTGAATATTGTGGAGTGATACTTTACTTTATCTTATAAGACAGTAGGATTATCAGGTATAGAGTGAGAAGTACGGACGCCTAGTGGCCTTGTTTTCCACGCATGAAGTGAAAGCTGCTGAAAAGTCAAAACCATGAAAGTAAAGTTATTACTATTGCCCTTCTTTTTACTTTGTCGCCTCTCCTTTTTGCTAATTGGTCCCATTGCTTTTTAACTTTGTCGTTTGGGAATCTAAACTGTGGGGTCTACAACGGCTGTAGAAAAAGAGTGCGAGTATCTTTTCTATCACCAACCAACTTGGGTTAGGTGTGAACAGGGGTGGCATGTGGGTTGGGCCCGGTTTTAGGCGGGCCCCGGTCCTAAGCGGTCCTGAATTTCGCGGGCTTCTCGTTGGAATTGGTTCGGGGTCGAGACCATGAACTAGCGGTCCCGTGTTAAGTGGGCCGGTCACGGGCCTAAGCGGGCTCCTGGGCCTAAGCGGGCCCAACGAAAACTTTCTATTTTTTAAATTATTTTTATACAAGTTAGAGAAAAAAATGGTAATAAAAATATCTAAGGCAATTCCTAGTAAATTATATTATAGAATTGTCACCTAAATTTTTTAATTCAAATTTAAAGACAAAAATATTATAAAGAGATATTCAAAGCAATGCGTTATAATATATATATATTATACTATACTATATATACATCTTAAGATATATAAGCTATATTCGATTTACTATATATACATCTTAAGATTTATACATTAATATTCGATTTATATACTATATATACATCTTAATATATATATATATATATATATCTTACTGTTACTTTCTTGTAGTTAAATCACACTTAATGTTACTTTCTTGTAGTTAAAACAATACAGAAGAAAGAAGGAGATTTCAGAATTTTCGTAAGGAAAATCTGAGGGAATGGCCTGCTATTTATAGCCAACAGGTTTGGTTTAAACAAAGAGGCGCAACTCTTCAAGATGATTATTGACATGTCCCAAACGTATATGCCACAAATCATTTGACTCAAGTAATTAAGAAAAAACTGAAATTTTATTATTATCAACGACCATTACATTCAATTTGAAAATGCCCTCACTGAGGTAACCTTTTCCTACAAACATGTCGTTTTTACTTATTACAACCTTATCAGATTCAAAAACGCACTTAAACCCGTTCTTGATGAGAAGTACAGTAGAGACTAAGTTCTTCCTAATTTAAGGAACATGAAAGACGTTGTTCAGAGTCACCTTTTCAGAAGTCATTTTCAGAAATATCTTGTCACATCCTTCAATCTTGGCCGTTACAGAATTTCTCATAGAAAGCGTCTCTTCGGATCCAGCGGGAGCATATGTAGCAAACGCTTCTCTAACAGCAAAAATATGGTGAGTGGCTCCAGAATCAATCTACCATCCCTTGGGATTTTCCACCAGGTTGCATTCAGAAAATATAGCACACAAGTCATCAATATGCTCATATTTTTCAACCATGTTTTCTTGACCCTTCTTCTTGTCTTTCTATGGAGCACGACAATCTGCATATTTGTGTCCAGCTTTCTCGCAGTTATAGTAATTTCCTTTGAACTACTTCTTGCTTGGGTTGCTTTTTGGTCTAGAAGGCTTATTTCTCTTTTTATTATTTTGTGGAGCATCCTCAACAATGTTTGCTCCCATTATTGTTGAGTTTCTACGACCCTTCTTTTCAGCAATTTTGTTGTCCTCTTAGATCCTCAACCAAACAATGAGATCTTTAAGCGACATCTCCTCGCATTTGTGTTTCAAGTAATTTTTGAAGTCATTCCACAAATGAGGCAACTTTTCAATCATCGTTGCAACTTGGAATGCTTCATTGATGACAAGACCTTGAATGAAAATTATATTAGCAATAATAATATAATTAATACTTTCAACAAAAGTATTAATTCGACTTATACTTTCAACAAGGAGATCATGAATAATCACTTGCAATTCCTGGACTTGAGTAATAACAGACTTGCTATTTACCATTTTGTAGTCCAAAAATTTTGCAGCAACAAATTTCTTTAACCCGACATCCTCAATTTTGTATTTTTTTTCAAGCGCAATCTACAGTTCTTCTGACATCTCCATATTACTATAGATATTATAAATATCGTCCTCCAGTCCGCTAAGAATATAATTCTTGCAAAAAAATCGAAATGCTTCCACGCCGCAGTCACGAGGAATCGTTCATTCTCTCGAGTTTCATCAGGGAGAACATGAACATCCTCCTTAATGAACTTGCGTAAATTTAAAGTCATCAAGTAGAATAACATCTTATGCTGCCACCGCTTGAAATCAACCCCAAAAAGAATTTCAGGCTTTTCTGTCGGTGCCGGTGCCAATGCCGGTGTTGTTCGGCTTGTCTATGCATTGGCAGTCACCATAGGAACATGTTGGTTTCCGTTCTCATTCGTCAATTCTGTAAAAACAACACAAGCAAATGTGTAATATACTGTGAAGCTTTTATATATTCAAACCAAATAAAATCGGAGTAGAAAATTACGTAGATTTTAATCTCCAATGGAGTAGAAAATCGTTAGGATTTTAATCACCAAATAACAGATAATAAAATAAAACAGAATATACATTAAGGTAAACAATTGGAGTAGAAAACGAGGAAGGCTTTAATCTCCAAACGGGAGTAGAAAATCACACATGTATTAGTCTCCAGAACAGTATATACAACACAGATATAAAATATGAAATTAAGTTCCTTAAGCTTGTTAGTAATTTGTATTTGCAAAGTAATTCTTGAAATAAAATAGCGTAAAAAACAAAAATGTAGAAGAACCATATACTAATTCGAGCCCACTGAATTCACAGTATTTCCTTAAGAAATTTAATCCACTCCTAGTACTCGAGTTTGCGGATTATTTCTTCCAAGGATAGAACATATCACATACTGGTGTTGCGGTACTTCAAACCCTAGTGTTTCATCGAACACAAATGATCGGTAGCAAATCACACTTACTGTAGAAAGAAAGAGATTTCAGATTTTTCGTAAGGAAAATCTGAGGGAATGACCTGCTATTTATAGCCAACAAGTTGGTTTAAACGAAGAAGTGCAACTCTTCAAGATGACCGTTCACGTAAAACGGCTAACTCGGAGAAAAAATAATTTATCGTTAAAAAATGACTAATTATTTGAATTAAAATAATATTACGTTAATCATAATACTAACAAATAAATTTGGTCCAAAAAATTAATCAATCAATCATTTGACCGAAGCCGAAGCTGAGCCAAGCGAGCGACGACGACGACGCGAGGCTTGCCTTCTTCTTAACTATTTAAGAGCTAGAAGAAGAGCAATTGTATATATATACCCATCAAAACTCTTTCTTCCTTTAATATGGGGTAATGTCCCTTTGTCTAAGAGGGAGATTCAAATATTTTATTTTCCCTTCAATTTCGCATTCACTCTATTTTAATCTAAACAATCCTAAACCCAACAATAGGTTCAACTGAATTCATAACTTTCGACGCGGAGTAAAAATTAATATGTAAAAATTTAACAAAATTGCAAAAGTAGTATATATGAACCCATAACTTTAAAAATATAATAGTTTCAATACTAAAAACCTTAAAAGTTGAACTCATAAAATATAAATCTTAAATCCGCATATGACAATTTTGTAAATATATGCGATCTGTAAGTGTCCGGTTAATGCATTAATGTAATTTGTTTTGTTCGCACAAATCATTTTTTCTTCCTACGCCTTAAAAGGAACCTTTTTTAATACAAAAATATGTCATTAAAATAAAATAAAAAATTAAATATTAAATTATTGTAAAGTATGAAAATATATTATTCATTTTGGAACAATCTAATAAGAAAGAGTGGGACATAAAATGAAACTTCATTAATGTAGGTACTTCATTAACATCTTAATATTAAAATCTTGAGGATCAAAGAGAGATTCTACAACTAATAAGTCGGGCAGTGATATCATTAAATTTGGTGATAGAGTGCAAATTTGCAATACATTTTAGTTGATGTGCCCCATAGAAAATGTTCCATCAAGAGTTATTTCTCTACATTGAACTTCAGCCTAACAATAAAGAACACTACCACTTATAATATATTTATAGTAAGTCGATACTTAATTAGCATAAAATAGTATTTGGGGCAGGGTGCGCCCAACATAGTATATTAATTATACGACCGGAGGGCTAAGATTTTATAAATATTATATATTTTTTTGATGAAAGAATCTTTCATAAATATACTAATAACGACATTTTCCGCACGCCTCTTACTTTTAGCAGTTGATCATATTTCTATTGACCACAATCCGGAATATAATGCTAACATATATTTGGTGATTACCGACACCTACCACAATCCAACTACCTAGTAGTAAAAAAAATGTTTTCTGATGAAAAGAATGGTGTAATAAATAACAGTGTGTGCACTATATCTTTGTGGCCCCAGAGTTAATAGTAAAAATCACTTTTACTAATAATTGACTGCGTGTTTCACGGCGATTCGACCAGCTAGATAAAACAAATGGATTGGATTAAAAAGTACTAGTAAGTGCTACTTACTAGATACACTTTGGGAATAAACCTTGCTTATCAGCACCTTCTTTTTTCACGTACTTATCAAAACCTAATTAGCGTGGATTTTACGTACTAATTAGTTCCACTTAATGGTGAGACTAACGCTACAGTACTTTTATGCAAGTCAAAGAGGAATCCATACGAGACATCTTTATCAACTGAAAATCAGTCTTCTTGAAAATCTGGACGTTACTGATAAGCATTCCAAGATCGCAAACTACTACCTTGTCTTTAGGAATGTAAGTTTCTTCTATTCTCTAAAAATAATACAATATAATTAAAGTAATTAAATTGAACTCTATAGCTTAATTTTTTAGACAATGTTTACAGAATTAAACACGATATAATATAAGCAAGAGTCTTTGTTTACCCTCAACATCGGATAACAATTGAATTTGTAAGTGGTTTTAAGGATACGTGGATTAACTCGACACAAAACGATAAATTAGATTGCAATTAAAATAAATAATGATAAAGTAAATGCAAACTACACGAATTGAACAGTCTCAACCTTGGAAAGTTAATCACCCTTGTGCCGGACATACTTCGATCGGTATCAACATACTTCGATCGGTATCAAGACACAGAAGAATAAGAGATTAAGGAGAATAATAATGTATTGCTTTGGAATGCGTGTTACAATGTGTTTTATAAGTAATCAGACCCCCTTTATATAGTAGGGGAGTCCTACATTAGTTACAACTCTATAAAAGGTAAAACATCTCTTGATTTGCTGATTGCTCGTTCCTTATTGATACGTGCTGAGATTCCCGCCGTAATATTCGACCAGTCACGGATATTTTGGTCTTCTGTTATGCTAACAATGTTTCTTCGAGGTCGTTTGAACCAGGACCGTTTTCGGGGTCATGACCTCGGTGCTATCGAAGGCATGTGTTTGGTCCCGGTTGCTAACCCGGTGGGAGTTGAGGGCGATCTCCAGTCCTTTATTGCCATGTCTCGAGCCCGACCTATCATGTCGTATGCTAGGGTATACTACGAGCTCGATTTTACCCGCATACAAATAGTCCCCTCATTTTTCGGAGAGTAGATGATGAAAAACGGTATGAGCCCATAATTCTCACTTCGATATACCGTGACAGAAACAATAAAATAGTTGAAACGTCCCGTCGGTCTAGTCTTAATGGCATTAAATGTCTGTCAATTGTCGGTCGGTCACTCCGAGATGTGAACCGTTGCTGGAAAACTATAAATACCCCTCCCTTTGTTCATTCAAACTTTACATCCAAACCTTCTGCCCTCGTGTCTAAGAAATTTCAATACTTTCAAGCACTTATATTCTAGTTACTTTGAGATCTCTTATAAGAACTCTCATTCGTCTCCATATCAAACCATCAAGTGTACTTTTTTAACTTCTTCTTTTCCCTCGGGTTTTCTCTATTTTTCAAAGAAATGGCAAAGACTTCAAAATCCGTTCCCCAAAATGAAACTCCCTCTATCTCACGGCCGGCTACCGAGGAAATCGTCTCGCGTACTACTGTCGAGGAACCGATATCGGAAACTCCTATGAAAATGTTCATCCCCGAAAGGTGCCCGGTCAATGTTGATTTTAAGGTCGAAAAGCCCTCCTCTGTACCAGGCCGATGCGAGGAGGTCTCGAGGTACATCTTCTCGATCACCGAGGATATTCTCTCTAAAGTCAAAATGGATTGCAATTGGGTTGCCAAACATTTGGTGATTCCCGAACCTGACGAAGCCATCACCACCCACGTCGAAGGATTTTTAAGTGTTTACACTTATCCTTTCACGCTAGGCCCCTTGGACCCGGTTATCATCAAATTTTGCAAAAGATACGAGGTAACCCTCAGTCAAATTCACCCTTCTTTCTGGAGGATCATAATCCTCCTCCGTTTCTTTGTAAGAAAGATCGAAGGGTGCCCCTTCACTATCGACCACCTTATGCGTTTATATAGTCCCCGACTCTACCGGTGGGGACTGATCAAGCTTGCCCTTCGGGCCAGTAAAGTCCCATTCTTGAGTATCGATGAATATCGGGACCGAGGTTGGCTAGGCCGTTTCGTCTAAGTGAGGACCTCGGACTTGATCCCGGTCGAGCACACATCGTTCCCTGAGTAGTGGAACATGTCACGTTAGTATAATTTTGCTTCCAATTTTTAATTTATCGCTTTTTTCCTTTCTTCTTATCGGTGTTATGTGGTGGTGTAGCTGTTATTCGGATCCCGAATATAGTTCCTCGACTTAAGGAATGGGTCGAGGGCATCGTATTACAAAGGCCTTATTCCGAGTGTTCATGGTGCGAGCTTTCAAAGGACGGTGAAATCTCTTTCATGAGTAATATTTGGTTTCCCTTTTGCATTATTAAGTTCTCACTTGTTTATTTCTTTTTGCAGGTTTATCCAAAAATGTCAAAATGAGGCCCTCATACAGTAGCGATGATTTCCCCACCGAGTCCCCTACTTCGAGACATGGTGAAGAGAAGAAAAGAAAAAGGGCTCTGAGTTTCCGAGCTAGGAGAAAAAGAAGCCAATGAGAAGGTTGGTGCGTAAATCCAAAGAAAGCACCACGCGATACCGATCTTCATCAAGTCATGGAGGTCGAGGATGAGTCCGGGATCGAAGTTTTTCGGGATGTGGGCAATGCCCCGAATGAAGCAATTGGTATGATATAGATCACAGAGTCACCCTCGTTTACTGACTCCATGTACGATTAGGACCAAACGGCTAAAGGACGTCCCAATGAGGCGGCCCATGGAGCGGACGACCTCTTCCGCGGTTTTTTTGAATGAGTGAACTCTACGGCCACAGAGGACGTCACTGGGTTGGGTGACGTAGAGATACCTAGGAAGAGCCCATCTTTGGGCAAATAGACCTTCCTCGAGCCCCAAACTGGTCAATTGATTCCCTGCTCCGGGGATGGATCCTGGTCGGAAACGATCCATCATTATCTCCCTTCCAGAGGACACACGGGTTCTCTACGCCCCCGTATGGGTGGCCAGTTATCTTTGGTGTCTGGTGACCAAGGATGATCATGCTAAGATGAACGAGGTGGATGCACCTTGTCTGTTCAACGAAGCACAACATGCGTTAAACCGGGTAATCTTCAGATATTCCTCGATGGTATTCAATTTGTACTTAGGCTATTTTATAGATAACTCTAACATTTTCTCTTTGTGCTTGTAGGCCTCGGTGCTTCACCACGAGACTTTTCTCCGATACCGGAATGCGATGAAACAACTTGAAGCCGAGGTCAGAGGGCTCACTGAGAAGAGAAATGCTTATAAACTTCTTAGCGAGCAGTTTGAAGGGGAGGATAAGAGCCTACGAGTTGAGCTGGAGGTTGCTCGGAAAGAGCATGCCGACCTGCCCGAGTAGGTAAAAATATTTGAGGTTAGTGACGATGAACAAGGTTTAGTGACTAATGGTCGAAATCCGCAGGTCCAACAGAAGATCGATCAGATCGATCAGCTCCGAGCCGAAATAGATGCAATTAAGGCCGAGGCCGAAGAATGGAGAGGCAGAATGGACTGTTTGGCCTTGGAAAAAAAGTCTGATCGGGCGCAACTGACTTCGACTAAGGTCCATCTTCGAGTGGTAAAGGAAAAGGCCGAGGTGTATGCCAAAAAGGTCGAAGAGCTTGAGTCTCAGCTAAGTTTGGCCGCCTCTGATCGAGAAATTATGGCCAAAGAGCTTGAAACGGCCAAGTCAGCGGCTGGGGTGGTCAAATCCGAAGCCGACAAGATGGTGTCCCAATATAAGGCCACTGCCGAGGTGGCCTATGACCACTTAAAAGACTTTGTTGAATATAAGAAGCGGCAGTCACGAAGAGAGGCCCTCGAGGAGATTCATGCTCGGGGTTTTGATCTGTCGGTCGATATCGAAATCGCTAAGGGGCTCGAGGCCGAGGCAAAGAAATTGGCTTACCCCGAGAAAAAAGAAGAAAAAGACTCTGATGGTTCCGGTGGATCGGGGGCGGAGAAGACGAGGCTATTTAGATGCCTTTGTAGATGTTTTTGCTTTTTTATTTTTTGTACTTGTGTACTTTTGTATTTTTTGTCAAGATTGTTTGGCCTTTGTAAATACTTTATGTATATATAATACAAGGCTTGCTTCCTTTTCCCTTCGACAATTTCTGAGTTTTGTTTTTCTTTGCTTTATTCTTTATGTTTGCAAAGATCGAAATGCATTAGCATGAAGTAGTTAGGTCATGTTCGGAGGTTCAAACAGGCCTTGCCTTTGACATTATTTTGTCTAAGGCATCATGGGGGTTCGGTATGACCATGACTTTTCCCCAAAGTACTTATAATATGTTTTTAGATTATAGTTTGCCGAGGGTAGTCTTTAGAACCGGTTTAGAAATTTTCAAGGCTTTATTTTTTTTATTATTGGTCATGGATGTCTCCGAGCCGTTTTAATATAGTCGTAGCCTTTTAGTTTGGGTATTTCCCAGTGGTCTTGTCACCTCGAGTTATCCGGGCTTGCCTAAGATAACAGTCCCTGAATGGGGATGGCCGTAGCTTTTAAGGTTTGGGCGTTGCCTAATAGGTCTTGTGCCCCCGGGATCCCTCAGCCCGAGCCGTCCGAGTTTGTTTTTGGACGGTAGTCCCCGATTGTGAGTGATCATTTGAACTCGGATAAAGGCGGACCTTGGGCTCGATACCTTTAGGGGATCGGAAGTAGGAAATTCCTTAAAAGGAAAATAAAAAAGAGAAATTCTTAAGGGACAAGATATTTATTTGCAAGGTAGAGACTTCTTTTTATTATTGTGCGTAATAGTTATACATGTGTACAAGCTTTGTGCCAGGGCTCGAGCAGTCTATGCGGACACAGTTTATTTGACCGTTTGGCCCTTATAGTAAATCCTATCGATCGAACCGAGACTATTCAATCATAAAGTTTCTTTCCTTGCTAAAGTCGTTATCTGAGGGTAATGCCCCCAGTGTTCGGGGCCGATCATAGAGAGGCCTCGAATACTGTTGTCATGATCTTCGATACCGGTTCGTAATCGGCCTTCAATTCTAAGTTATCACAATTTACTGTTGTCGTGATCTTCGATACCGGTTCGTAACATGTCTTCAATTCTATGTTAGCACGATTTACTGTTGCCTCGTTAAAAACCTTGCCGGAAAACCCATTCGGGACAAAACCGGTTCAAGGAAAAAAGAGTGCAACGTGTGCTTTCAGGCCTAAAAATTGTGTCGTTCCTTGTTTGTTACCTCTAAGTGTTAGTTCAAATAAAGAAATGAATGGGGACGTACCTTTGCAGTAATATCGTTTCAAGTGAGTTATATTCCAGTTGTTCGGTAGTTGCTCGCCATTCATTGCTCCGAATTTGTAGGGGCCCTTTCCGGTGATCTCGATAATTTGATACAGACCTTCCCAGTTCAATCCCAACTTCCCTTCATTCGGGTTTTGGGTGTTTAGTGTGACCTTCCTTAATACCAAGTCCCCGACATTGAAGTGTCGAAGGTTGGCCCTTCGATTGTAATATCTCTCGATCCGCTGCTTTTGGGAGGCCATC